>NC_066618.1:16908792-17508792 GCF_025201925.1 Gopherus flavomarginatus
CACAGACACAAGCTCTGTGAAACTACACAGAGAGACTCCCCCTCTCTGTTTCCCAATCCTGGAACAAAAGTACTTTCCTATTCCCCAGAGGGAATGCAAAAATCAGCTAGGCAATCCAACACACAGATCTCCCACCAATTCCCTGGTGAGTACAGACTCAATTTCCCTGAAGTAAAGAAAAACTCCAACAGGTCTTAAAAGAAAGCTTTATATAAAAAGAAAGAAAAAATACATACAAATGTTCTCTCTGTATTAAGATGATACAACACAGGGTCAATTGCTTAAAGAATATTGAATAAACAGCCTTATTCAAAAAGAATACAAATCAAAGCCCTCCAGCACTTATATTCATGCAAATACCAAAGAAAAGAAAACCATAGAACTTACTATCTGATCTCTTTGTCCTTACACTTAGAAACAGAAGACTAGAAAGTAGAAAGTACTTCTCCAAAGCTCAGAGAAAGCTGGCAGGCAGACAAAGACCTTAGACACAAAATTCCCTCCACCCAAAGTTGAAAAAATCCGGTTTCCTGATTGGTCCTCTGGTCAGGTGCTTCAGGTGAAAGAGACATTAACCCTTAGCTATCTGTTTATGACACTCCCCATTTCTTTCTCCCTCCCAAGATGATTATGAATAAGATTTTATAGTTCTTACCATCACTTAATAACTCACATTTATACAGTACCTCTCATGCCAAAAGGTTCCCAACCACTTTTCAAAACTATAGGCCAGGTTTTCAAAGTCATACTCATGCAGTTATTTATTAATTATAGTTGCGCGCAAACATATGCCTATTTAAAGCTTGACATGTGTTCAAATATTTGTGTATGCATTTTACTAGTTAGGCACCTAGTAAATCGTGCAAATATCTGATTTCTGAACATAAGGTTGGCATGTATATATAGCTAGGGACACTGTAGATATATACAATTGTACAAGCCTAGATATGAAACATTGTGTGCATGCACAGGATCAAGTTAAGTGCAGCAACCTCTATGGTACGGCAGAGAATAAGTGTACAATATGCTGTACAACTGTGTGGGACTAAGGAAGGCTTTGTAATAGAAGAAATTGTCCAGATCACTCCATAAAATGTTACTAACAAATGTATTATGTGCACAAATTCCTAAGAGGCAGTGAGAAGGTGGATCCAAAATTCCAGCCTTGGCAGGCCTTTGTTAAGCAGCATTTGCAGGCCTCCAAAAAATAGTTTTATATAAACCTTATCTGCTAAATTATAATCTATAAAATTATTTACATTGAATTATAATATTTATTCATCAGAGTCCCTGCTAATAAAAATAAATAACTAAAAGATCAATTTTAGTGTTTTTTTAATTCTGTTTCAATTGTTAAATCTTCATAGATACATTTTATTAATCATTCCTGGTATGATAATCCAAGTCTTAAAAAGAATAAGGGATTTATATTCTAAAACTCTTATCTATTCAGACCGACTAGATAATTTTCTAATTATGAAGGGAAGTAATACAGTGAAATAAATAATCACTAAAATTATAGAATATCAGGGTTAGAAGGGACCTCAGGAGGTCACCTAGTCCAACCCCCTGCTAAAAGCAGAACCAATCCCCAGACAGTTTTTTACCCCAGTTCCCTAAATGGCCCCCTCAAGGATTGAGCTCACAACCTTGGGTGTAGCAGGTCAATGCTCAAACCACTGAGCTATCCGTCCCTTCTTGAGTAGGCTCTTATTTATGGTCTGTAGTGCTCAGATTTAAAGATCTAGCTGTTTAACTAATATGTATATATAGCAGAAATCACATGAGCACACAGATCTGAGTGAAGATCTGGCCCTTCACTTTAAATTAACAGGGTTTTTATCTGCTATTATTAAACTTCACCATTTATAATTTACTACTCACTTACTACTAGTCATAATCCATGGAAAAGCAGTGGAAGGTAATTCTGTCAATCCCTAGGCTCATTTATAGGCATTTTCCTGACATTTATTTCATTGCTTCACAGGCTACTGTAGCTACTAAAATCCCAGCAAGAACATTCTGATTGACTTCATTAGACTGCAGTTACCCAAGATTTAATTTCCAACTGCACATCAAGTTTTAGTTTAGTAAAGGTAACAGGTGCTGCTGGAACATAACAGCTGAGAGCAGCTATAGCTAGGATGACCAGATGTCCCATTTTTATAGGGACAGTCCTGTTTTTTGGGACTTTCTTATATAGGTACCTATTACCCACCACCCTCATCCCGTTTTTTCACAGTTGCTATCTGGTCACCCAAGCTATAGCCCCAGAGAAAAAGTGGGGTGGAAGAGGATGGGTTTATCATTCTGAGCTAATACTTATCATCACTTTTAAATGGGCATGTAATTATGCTACAAAAATAAATGTGACTGCAATCAGAATACTGTTATCTATACCATGAAAATTACGACATCATATTTCAAGACCACAATTAAGAAATGTAGTATGTTATTCTCCAAACACTCGCCACTATCCCATTTCCCTACCTCAAAATATCTTAATTATATGTGTCTGTTTTAATGCAGTGCTACAATATCCAACGGAATAACATCTTTCAGTAAAACTTGCTGGACAGTAAAGAATTCACACTGCAAATAAAAACAGTCTGAAGTATTTTGTTTTACCTCTAGGTGGTAAGCTAGCTTCCAAACAGGAACAAATCCCATGAACAACTGACTACCAGCGTTTGGAGGCTGTACACAGAAATCCTTGGGCAATGCTCAGCAATTTATAGTATACTCTTTAGAACTTCATAATACTACTTTTCCTTCTCCAACTTCTATTAGTCTAAGGAAACTTTACAAGCTGACTGGAATCCATCAGTTAGAGCAGAAGACTGGGAGTCAGGATACCTGGGTTCTAATCTCAAACTCTACTAATGACTTCTTGTGTGACTTTGGGCAAAACCATGTAAACACTGTGCCTCAATTACCCAGTTCCCACAATCTGCTTCTAACAGGCTTATCAAGAAGAATAGCTTTTCCATACCAAACTGTGCAGTCGCCTCTAGGGTAGAACGCAGCAGCTGTATAACAGAGCACAACAACAAGTGCTTACGACAGAAAGTGAAGACACCAACATTTATTTGTTTTTACTTATGCTAAAAAGGGAACCAACAAGAAGTGTGTCATTCATCACTCTGACCACCCTAAGTATGCTGGATACTGTTCTCCGATCTTTCATCCCCGTTTTTGTCTTTTTAGACTGTAAACTGTCAGGCCTGGTCTACACTACGCGTTTAAACCGAATTTAGCAGCATTAAACTGATTTAACCCTGCACACGTCCACACAACAAAGCCCTTTATATCGATATAAAGGGCTCTTTAAACAGATTTCTGTACTCCTCCCCGACGAGGGGAGTAGCGCTCACATCGGTATTGCCATGTCGGATTAGGGTTAGTGTGGCCGTAATTCGATAGTATTGGCCTCCGGGAGCTATCCCACAGTGCACCATTTTGACCGCTCTGGACAGCAATCTGAACTCGGATGCACTGGCCAGGTAGACAGGAAAAGCCCCACGAACTTTTGAATTTAATTTCCTGTTCGCCCAGCGTGGAGAGATCATCAGCACAGGTGATCACGCAGAGCTCATCATCAGGTAACAATGCAGTCTCCTGAGAATCGAAAAAGGGTTCCAGCATGGACTGCATGGGAGGTACTGGATCTGATTGCTGTATGATGAGAGGATTCCGTGCTAACAGAACTCCGTTCCAAAAGACGAAATGAAAAAACATTTGAAAAAATTTCCAAGGCCACGATGCAGAGAGGCCACACCAGGGATTCAGTACAGTGCCGTGTAAAAGCTAAGGAGCTCAGACAAGCCTACCAGAAAACCAAAGTCCGGGGCAGGGCCAAAAACATGCTGCTTCTATGCTGAGCTGCATGCAATTCTAGGGGGGTCCGCCACCACTACCCCATCCCTGTCCGTGGATTCTGAGGTGGGGGTGGTAATCGCAGCCATGGCTGAGGATTCTGTGGATGGGGAAGATGAGGAGGAGGAAGAGGAGGATGAGCTTGCAGAGAGCACACAGCACTCCGTTCTCCCCAACAGCCAGGAGCTTTTTCTCACCCTGACGGAATTACCCTTCCAGCCCTCCCAAGCAACTATCCCAGACAATGAAGCCATGGAAGGGACCTCTGGTGAGTGTACCTTGTAAATATAAGACATGGTTCAAAAGCAAGCATTTTTTAATGATTAATTTGCCCTGAGGACTTGGGATTGATTCGCGGCCAGTACAGTTACTGGAAAAGTCTGTTAACATGTCTGGGGATGGAGCAGAAATCTTCCAGGGACATCTCCATCAAGCTCTCCTGGAGGTACTCCAAAAGCCTTTGCAGAAGGTTTCTGGGCAGCATTGCTTTATTCCATCCTCCACGGTAGGACACTTGACCACGCCATGCATGTAGCAAGTAATCTGGTATCATTGCATGACAAAGCCTAGCTGCGTATGGTCCCTGTGATTGCTGGCATTCAGGCAACATCCGTTCTTTATCTCGCTGTGTTATCCTCAGGAGAGTGATATCATTCATGGTAACCTGGTTGAAATTCAGGAATTTAAGTAAGGGGACAGAGATGGCCATTCCTACTGGGCTGTTTGCCTGTGACTTAAAAGAAATCCTTCCCTGCAGGTAGCCAAGCGGGGGCATGGGGGGGTGATTGGGGCTGAGCTTTTCCGCGTTTCGCTAGCAGGGATCTTCCCTGCTACCAGCCACGCGGCTGGGGGGGGGGGGGAAAGGGGGGTGTTTAGCAGCGATCTTCCATGATACCAGCCACGGGGTGGTTTCTGCTGCTGCACGTTAACAGGAAAGCAGCAGCACTCAACGGGCTTTGCTTGCTATTTTGGAAAGGAGGGCGCTGGATAGATGAAGGCTGCAGAAGACGAAAGACAATGGCTTACCATGGCCGCATGCAAGCCAAATTCTGCTGCCCAGACCTGCATTTGTGATCTGTAACACCAAAGCCACAGGCACTCAATATTAAGATGCAAAATGCGACCTTGTAGTGAAAACACACGTGCTATGTAAGGTGAATAGTGTTGTTCACCGTGAAAGAGTATGACCATTGTTCTCTAAAATGTATCTTTTTAAATACTTCTCTCCCTTTTTTCCCTCCCTCATGCAGCTGCAAATTTTTCAAGCCTCCCTACTCCATCCCGAAGGCTATCTCAGATAAGGTGGCGGAAAAAAAAGACACGAGAAGAAATGTTTTCGGAAATCATGGAAGTGACCCAAAATGAAAGAGCTCATCTGAATGAGTGGAAGGACGTGGTAGCAAAGTACAGGAAAGATGCCAGTGACCATGAAGAGAGGAGGGACGAACGTGAGGACAGGAGGGATGCTCAAGATGAGAGGTGGCGGCAGGAAGATCAGCAGTGGTGGGATGCAATCCTGGGGCTGCTGCGTGATCAAACTGACATGCTCTGGCGTATGGTGGAGCTTCGGAACAGCAGCAGGATCACAGAGTGCTGCTGCAGCCCCTGTATAACCACCCTCCCCCCTCATCATGTTCCTTAGCCTCCTCACCCGCCAGACAAGTAAGAACTCGTGGGGGTAGGCTCCGTGCACCCGCCCACTCCACCCCAGTGGACATCCCAACCAAAAGGCTGTCATTACTTTGAAATTTTTTTAGTGGCCTTTTCCTTCCCTACTATCCTCCTCCCAAACCCCACCCAGGCTACCTTGTCAGTTCTCTCCCTCTTTTTATAATTAAGTAATAAAGAATACATGATTTTTAAACAAGAGTGATTTTATTTCCTTAGAAAGCAAGCTGTGATCGAACGGGGGGTGGGGGGTAGCTTACAGGGAATGAGTCAATCAAGGGGGTTGGGGGGTTCATCAAGGAGAAACAAATACAGCAGTCACACCGTACCCTGGCCAGTGATGAAATTGGTTTTCAAAGCTTCTCTAATGCGCACCGCTTCCTGGTGTGCTCTTTTAATCGCCCCAGTGTCTGGCTGTGCGTAATCAGTGGCCAGGTGATTTGCCTCAGCCTCCCACCCCGCCATAAAGGTCTCCCCTTTACTCTCACAGAGATTGTGGAGCACACAGCAAGCAGCAATAACAAAGGGGACATTGGTCCGGCTGAGGTCTGAGCGAGTCAGTAATATGCGCCAGCGCGCCTTTAAACGGCCAAATGCACATTCTACCACATTCTGCACTTGCTCAGCCTGTAGTTGAACAGCTCCTGACTACTGTCCAGGCTGCTTGTGTATGGCTTCATGAGCCATGGCATCAAGGGGTAGGCTGAGTCCCCCAGGATAACTACAGGCATTTCAACATCCCCAACTGTTATTTTCTGGTCTGGGAAGTAATTCCCTTGCTGCAGCCGTTTAAACAGAGTAGTGTTCCTAAAGACGCGAGCGTCATGAACCTTTCCCAGCCATCCCACGTGGACGTTGGTGAAACGTCCCTTGTGATCCACCAGTGCTTGCAGCACCACTGAAAAGTACCCCTTGCGGTTTATGTACTGGGTGCCCTGGTGCTCTGGCGCTAAGATAGGGATATGGGTTCCATCTATCGCCCCCCCCGCCCCACAGTTAGGGAATCCCATTGCAGCAAAGCCATCCACTATGACCTGGACATTTCCCAGAGTCACTACCTTTCGTAGCAGCAGCTTAGTGATTGCTTTGGCTACTTGCATCACAGCAGCCCCCACAGTAGATTTGCCCACTCCAAATTGATTCCCGACTTACCGGTAGCTGTCTGGTGTTGCAAGCTTCCAGAGGGCTATTGCCACTCGCTTCTCAACTTGAGGGCTGCTCTCATCTTGGTATTCTGGCACTTCAGGGCAGGGGAAAGCAAGTCACAAAGTTCCATGAAAGTGCCCTTACACATGCGAAAGTTTTGCAGCCACTGGGAATCGTCCCACATCTGCAACACTATGCAGTCCCACCAGTCTGTGCTTGTTTCCCGGGCCCAAAAATCGGTATTCAATGGCTAGAACCTGCCCCATTACCAGCAGGATCTCCAAAGCGCAGGGGCCCGCAGTTTGACAGGATTCTGTGTCCATGTCTTCATCACTCTCGTCGCCGCTCTGCCATAGCTGCCGCCTCCTCCCCTGGCTTTGCAGGTCCTGGTTCAGCACTGACTGCATGAGAATGCGCGAGGTGTTTAAAACGTCCATGATTGCTGTCTTGAACTCAGCAGGGTCCACGCTTGCCGTGGAATGGCGCCTGCACAGTTCATCCAGGAAAAAAGGCACTAAACAGTTGGCTGCTGCTGCTTTCATGGAGGGAGGGGTGAGGCTGTACCCAGAAGCAGCAGCGGCAACGTTTTTTGCCCCATCAGGCACTGGGATCTCAACCTAGCATTCCAATGGGGGGGGAGACTGCGAGAACTATGGGATAGCTATGGAATAGCTACCCACAGTGCAACGCTCAGGAAATCGACGCTAGCCTCGGTACATGGACGCACACCGCCGAATTAATGTGCTTAGTGTGGCCACGTGCACTCAACTTTATACAATCTGTTTTAAAAAACCGGTTTCTGTAAAATCGGAATAATCCCATAGTGTAGACATACCCTCAGAAAGAGACTGTCTTTCTACAGGATTATACATTAAGTACCAAGCGCATTCTGAGTACTACTGCAAAATAAATAACGCAGTATTCACCTAAAATTAAAGGAAGAATTTTAGGTAGACAGAATACAAAAACCCAAGCTGGAATTTGGCTTAAGACACCAAGAGCAAGCCTTGATAATAGTACCATGCGATCTTTAATAATCACTAGCGATCAAGAGCTGTACAAATTGCCCCACAATCTCCCGATCCTTTAATAGAGCTTACTCGCTTGGGATATTTACAGAACAACTCTGTCAGGGATGTCTTATCCCTGGAGCTCATAAAAAATATTTCTGATGAAATAACTTTATGCCTTTGGAATGTACCAAGTGTCAGGTATTTGGGTGAGGGAACCTAAAGTATCTCCCCTCGAAGGTTCAAGATATCCCTGGAACTTACCCTATCCGCATTTCAAAAACACAAGTTGAACTCTCTGCTACGCTATCAACATACCCAGTATACTTTTCAGCAACAGAGAATAAACATTTCCAGCAAAGTGCAGTTTAATCTGTTTCCCCAGTGCTGCTGCCTCTTGCTGAGAAAAAGCATTTTTGCTTAAATTTGAAAACAAATGAATAAATGTCCTTCAGCCTTCCTCTCTGCAAGCACCTGGGATAATGGAAGTCATCATATGCCAAGAGAGACTATTTCTTTGGGAACCCCTCGTTGAACTATCGTTAGCACATCAGTGGATATGACAAACTAGTGAGATCTGAGTGAAGTGGTACAGCATTTCATAATATTATTCTTTGGATGATTTATTCTTTAGGTTGGAACCTGATTAGTCTCTTAGGGTTGTCAACACAGAGCAGAGAAAATAAAATATTAGCATTATAGCACTCAGGTTTGACCATAATTATCAGTGCACTGAAATGTTATGAACATTCACTATTTTTGGGGAGAGAAAGAGACAGACAATATTAAATTGAACCCATCAACAAAACCTTGCAATGCTATTTAGAAGTTAGAGTGTGGAGTCACATTTTTAAAGCAATGATGACATCTAAGTAGCATTAGTTTTAGAGCTATTTTGGTTTGCTTTTACTCTTAGGAGGCAAGAGGCAATCTATGCCCATAAATTCTCCTCCCTTTTCAGCCTTTATTTGTCTATATTCTTTTTCAGCTGTTAACTCTCAGAGTCTAGAATACTTCACAGAAGGAAGAGACATTGGACTAGGACTGCTGCTCTCATGCTTTAAGTTACTGAAGTGCATAAGTACTCAGCTGATTTTGGGCCACAGTTAATAACTATCCTCCCTCCCTGCAATACTGAGGAATTCATTAACTCTCCCATCTAAGTACAGCCCCAGTTCCGCTTGTGCAATCTGAAAATAGCATAGTACAAGGCAATATGGTCGCTAGCTAAAGAGTGCTGTGTGTTGGCATATATCTGCTTGCATTTTTTGCAATGGCATTACCAATCCGCTCCCAAGTCCTCCAAGTGTAGAATTTCCCTCACCAAGGACCCAAGCCAACAACCATGGAAGTCAACAGAACTTCAATTGGCACCGGATCAGGCCCAAAGCCTAGTCCCAAATGAAAGCCAGCCCAACAAGGGTTCTGACAATCCCCACAGCCCCCATTTGTCTGCCTACTGTCACTTAGACTGTGATCTCATAAGCCAGGGCTGATCTAGGCGACTATTTGAATAGAAGATAGTCAAGAAGAACAAATCACAAGAGCCATTGCTGATTCAGTAGGTGGCATTCTTCCTGCTGAGTCACTTTCTGGCCTCACCTTTCTTTTAACAGAAACAGGCTCACTGCCATGGTTTGAGCTAGGGTGACCAGATGTCCTGATTTCATAGGGATAGTCTCGATTTTTGGGTCTTTTTCTTATATAGGCTCCTATTACCCCCCCACCCCCATCCCGATTTTTCACACTTGCTGTCTAGTCACCCTAGTTTGAGCTTCTACTCCCAATCAGAGGAGGAGAGCCATATTCCTTCAGAGAACATGTATGGGAGCATTGAGAGAAGAGAAGGTAATTCAATTTACAAATCTATTCAGCCCCTAGCCTCTCTGCCAGTCCTAACTCTTGTGATGGTTGCTGTCACGTGGACACTTGTTGACTGGAAACTGGACTGAGACCAGCAACTCATTTCACAAAAAATAAAAAGCAGCCATGTGACATAGCAGTTCAGGGACATATGCTCAAGTCACACAAATCAAGGCAGGTGAATAGCAACATCCTCAATGGCCACTAGATACTTTAAACACAGATCTTTAAAAAGTTCAAATTGTTGTTCTAAGAATCAAACACCTATTCAGCTTTTTTCTTGAGACGTAACAAACAGCAATCTGCCGCTCAATTTAGTTTTCATGGCAGGCTAATCATTTTTCCCACAAAAGGATGGAGTTGGCAGGACAACTGAGAGCAGACTACAGTGAACGTGCCTATTAGAATTCAAAGCATCCAATGCTGTGTTTTGCTCTCTTTTCTCAGCTTTAATTTAATCACTAAGGATTTGATCCTGTGTGAAGTGCTGAGCTCCTTCAACACCAGAACACTCTCAAAGATCTCAATACCTTGAAAGACCAGTTCCGAAATGATAAATTGAATATGATGCTTCAGTGGCAGCTACAATGCTCTAAATTCTATACTTCTGAACATCCTAAATATTCATTAGGGTTTGGATTTTCTGAACACTTCAAGGAACTCAAAGCATAAGTGTGCGTCCAACTCCTTTGGGTGTTTTTCAAAATCTCATCCTAATTCAATTCATAATATTTAATAAAATACTGCTGTGCATACATAAGCAATATATATCCCATTCCTTGGTGGCATTTACCATGACCAATATAGGCACCACGGTCTTCTCAAGTGCTTGTTTTCTCAAGCGGTACACACGGAGACACGGTGAAACAAACTATTTTGGAAGGAAAATTGCAAGGTGAGATTTCTTTCTGAAATCAGGCCAAAGTTCATTCAGCCTACCTTGATTTTTCTGCCTATTAGATGCACCACCTGAAGCACTAAGAGGCACTACAATTAACTGCAAATCCCTTTTCAGTTTGTGAAGACCTGGGAAGTGGTCAGAACCACGGTTTAACACTTCGGGTGAGAGACGGAGATAAACACTGAATTGTTCCACAGTATCCTAAACTTCGACAATTTCAGTTGAAACTTCAACACAACAGTAAACAAGGCAGGCTCAAGATAAAATTAAATTCATAAAATAATAAAATTCTTACTTTCTTTTTCTGCTAATTTAGTCAGATGTGTGTTTTGAAGATAAATTTAAATAGGGCCTTATTCCTTTTCAAGAAAGAAAAACACAAACCAACCTTTGACTAGACAACTCCTTTCCTCCTCCCATAAAATGAGAAAGAATCTGTCAATCCCATCCACTTTTCTGTCTCTCAAGCCTCATTACTGGGTGTTGGCGATCAGCATGACACTGACAATCTGCTAATACCAAATAATACCAGTATTTTCCAGTGTTTATGTGTCAGCTTTTATGATAAAGGATCCCAAAAATGCTTTGCAAGGTGTATATATTTATACAGGAGTCCATTCCCTAGCCACAGAAGTGTAGCTGGCTCTGATGTGAAACATAACAACTGTTTTTATACAAGTATCAAAGGGGTAGCCGTGTTAGTCTGGATCTGTGAAAGCAGCACTTTCACAGGCCTTGGGTGGCAGGCCAGCCCTCACCCACAGAAAACCTGCCAACCTGAAACATATTCTCACCATAACTGCACATCGCACCATAGTAACTCTAGCTCAGGAACCAATCCATGCAACAAACCTCGATGCCAACTCTGCCCACATATCTACACCAGCGACACCATCACAGGACCTAACCAGTTCAGCCACACCATCACCGGTTCATTCACCTGCACGTCCATCAATGTAATATATGCCATCATATGCCAGCAATGCCCCTCTGCTAGTACATCAGCCAGAAGGGACAGTCTCTACGGAAAAGGATAAATGGACACAAATCAGACATTAGGAATGGCAATATACAAAAACCTGTAGGAGAACACTTCAACCTCCCTGGACACACTATAGCAGATCTTAAGGTGGCCATCCTGCAGCAAAAAAGCTTCAGGACCAGACTTCAAAGAGAAACTGCTGAGCTTCAGTTCATCTGCAAATTTGACACCATTAGCTCAGAATTAAACAAAGACTTTGAATGGCTTGCCAACTACAAAACCAGTTTCTCCTCCCTTGGTTTTCACACCTCAACTGCTAGAACAGGGCCTCATTCTCCCTGATTGAACTAACTTCATTATCTCTAGCTTGCTTGCATATATATACCTGCCCCTGGAAATTTCCACTACATGCATCTGACGACGTGGGTATTCACCCACGAAAGCTCATGCTCCAGAACGTCTGTTAGTCTATAAGGTGCCACAGGATTCTTTGCTGTTTTTATACAATGGTCAGCAAAAGTGCAGTAACTCTCCTATAAACACATTTCCAGTAACACGCCTCATTACAAATAAACTCATATGAATTGGTGCCACATCCCTACGGAAAAACCCTGAATCAATCCTTACTTTCTTCTCATTAACTTGTGGCCTACCAATTCCATCCATCATTCCCCAAAAACCTGCATGGCCACCAACCTAGTTAAATCATAGCCTCTATTCATCTGTATTCTACTCACCTGTGCATAATGTCCATATGCCACTCAACAGATGTGCTATCTCCATAGTGGTAATTAACAAGGTAGAAAGAAAATATGCAGCCTCAGTATAACAATCTTATCATATAAGAGACTCCATGAAGTCCACCAGGGACTTGATGACTGTTAATGATTTTACATGGAAGGAGCTCAGTACTATAGTGAAGAGTAGCAGTATAAAAATTAAAGAAAGAGAAAGAAAAAGCTTTCTGGCTTATTATGCACTTCAGTGAATGTTTCAAATAGAAAGCAAGGAAGACAAATTATTTTGGTATTTAAGGTAACTGTACAAGTCATCAGTTTACAGTGGACAGCTGATTTCAGAGAAACACTGAGAAAGTTGCATCTCAACTTGGTCTATTAATTCTATCGATCCAGATGCTGTCATTTTGGCAACCAACCAGCCTTCCAGTTTAAAATAAATTTAAAAAAATCTCTCCTCTCACTGCTGTTGCAACTGCTCACTTCTGGCCTGATTTTCCATGGTGCTGAGTACTCACAACTGCCACTGAAATCACTGGTAGCTGACAGCATTCAGGGCCTCTGAAAATCAGAGCTCTTGTGAAGAGGTCAAAGAACAATAACTTAGTTCTACAGAGATGAAGAGTAAGAAAATCAGTTTTCATCCTTCACGAATTAAGGTGCAGATGATCAATACCAATGGCTCATCTGCTCCCTCCAGAATTTTAAAAATGAGATCCTGGGGAAAAGGCCAGAATGTGGAACAGGATCCTGAACATCCTCAATGCAGGAGATACATTGGAAAGTCTAGCAGGTCTTTTTCATCTCTAGCTTCTATAAATATACTAAGGTTACAGTGCAGTCACTGAAAGCTGAAGATGAGATCTCTTATTAAAGGAGGAACTGGTAGCAATGTCTACAGTTAAGGTTCCCTGACCCTACCCTACCATGAGACCCTGTTTTCAATTGATCAGAACTTTGCCAAGCTTTAACCATTCAGGCTGAAGCTTTCCATGCTTGTTGTCTGTCTTTGGCTGAATTTTATTTATTTAAATTTCAGCTAAAGTAGTTAAGCCACTTCCAAGAACAAAATTAGAGAAAAATACATTGTTTTGCCCATGTTTTAAAAAAAAAATTACAATCATTTCACTGAGAAGCCCTACAGCCTCCATACTTCGACGTAAGTGCTTGAAATTCGGCAGAGGGATATGCCTCTTATCATCCCTTTGAAAATTCACCCAAATATAGCCATAGTTCACACATGCTCAGTGCATGCTTGTTCCAGTTTGGCAGCTGAATTTTCCAAAGATTTCTCTCTCCATAGAGCATGCTCTACCCCAGGGCTTCAGGGTCTGAGCAAAAGATTCCCTGCAATTGCACTTTCCAGCTGCCAGAGGCCACTGTGGTGCCAAGCACAGGAACTAAGATCAGAAAGCCTATTTCTCCTTCACTCTCAGTGCTTCCCCTGCTAGTACCCAGCTAGAGAGGAAGAGGAGGGTGCAGCCTGACTGGAATGCAGAGGGATGAGAAATAGTGAGTATTGCAGAAGCCAGAGAGTGGAAAGGAGCAGAGGGGAGAGGAGGCAGAAGCCAGAGAATGAGGACAAGCAGAAAGGGCAGGACCCAAGGGACAGCTAGGGGGAGAGGTGGACAGAATAGAGAAAGAAGAAGGGGACAGGAGGCAGGAGATGTGTGGGTAAGAGGAGCAGAGGGAGAGGAGCTGGCGGGTGGAGGGAGGATGGATTAAAAAAGGAAAGCAGGACGGACCATGGGCTGGGGAGGGTGAGGAGACAGGCTGGAGACATAGAAGCAAAGAGATCTATAACCACAACCACTCTCCCCTCCAGAATCTGGAGCTGAACTCAGGCGTCTGAGGGAAACATGGATGCCTTTGAAGGAATGTTGCCAGAGATGAGGCCCAGTGCCAGGGAAGCTGCTGATCAAGGTGCCTCCAGTATCAGAAGGGACATCGGTGTCAACATTATCGCTGGTGCTAACAAATCTGTGCCATGCTAGTTTTGGCAGCATCAAGCAAAACCTTAATTGGCTCCTGGATGTTGAGCCTCATTAACAACTGAGGGGGGGGCCTGCATAAAATATTTCCAGGAAGATGGAGCTTTCGGCAAGGGAAGCTGAGCAGGCTCTCTAGAGCAAATCGGGGGAGCAGCTTGCCTGGTCGGCGCCAGTGGGATCCCCTGCTCCTCAAGTATGTTCTGATACCAGCGATGGATACTGCTGTGCAGACCCAAGCAGTGGAGGAATAGCCAAAAGCTTTGCTAGAGGTGTGATGGGTGTGTACCCCATACAAAATCTAAGTAAAAAGGGCCAATTAACCCTGTGACAGGCTGCAACTGCAGGAGACTCAAAAGTGTAAAACTGATGAAGAAGCCCAGCTAGGCAGGGGCAGGCTGAGCAGGTATAAAACCAGGAAGTGGAGCACAAGAAGGGGGCTGCAGGAAGGAACTTTCCAGTCACTCCCTAGAGAGGAGAGGAGTTGGCGAAAGACAAGGAGGAGGTATAGGGAGAGAATAAACCCTGGGATCCTGCCTTGGACTATAGATTCTGGCAAGAGTCTGAGAGGGGTGAAATAGGCACAGGGGGTAGAGGAAGCTCCATCGGTAACCCAGGGGCCAGAACTAGATAAGAAAGGTAAGAAGCAGCCTAGAGAAACAGAAACGGAGTCTGGGATTGTGTAGACCAGGGGTCAGCAACCTATGGCACACGTGCCAAAGATGGCACATGAGCCGATTTTTAATGTCACACTCCTGGTTGCCGTGGTCCCGGCCGCCAGCCCCGCTCAGCTTGCCCTGACCCCTGCACCCCCCACATCCCCCAGCCCTCTGCCCTGACTCCTGCACCCCCCTCACACACTCTCAGCCCCCTGCCTTGACCCCTGCACCCCCACGACCCCAGCCCTGACTCCAGTAACCCCACACATACCCAGCCCCTCAACACCCCATGCCCTGACTCCTGCACCCCCCACATGCCCTCTCCCTGACTCTTGCACCCTCCTCATACACCCCCAGCCCCCTGCCCTGACTACTGCCCCCTACACATACCCACCTCCACCCTGAGCATCAAATGGGAGCTCTGCACCACCACCACCCCCACATTCCCACCTGCACCCCTCACACCAAATGGGAGCTGCCCAGGTAATCACTCCACACTCAAACCTTCTGCCCCAACCCTGAGCCCCCTCCCTCATTCTGGCTCCTGGCCATACCCTGCACCCCAACCTGCTCCTTCACCCCTAGCCCTGTGCTCAGTACACTCCCACCCTCAGCTCAGTGCAGAGAGAGAGGAAGAGAATGGGCTCGAACCAGGGAGAAAGTAGGTACCTACCCACTCTATGTGGGCAGGACCAGGACCCAAGACCGGCAGCGGGCTGAGCTGCTCAGCCCACTGCCAGTCTGGGGTCCCAGCCACCAGACTTGCTCCACCCGCTGCCAGTCTGGGGTTCTGGCTGCCGGCCATCTCTCACAGCAGCAATTCAAATGGCAAAAAGGAAGCTAAGTGTGCCTGCAGTCTTAAATGTATTTTCCTCCTCGTCCAAGGAATGATGACATGGTAGACTGAATTGGGACACTACAAGAGCCTCTCTCAGGTACATTAGGCTCCAAATGTTTGCATCTGTCTCTGGCAAGATGGCTAAGCGCAGATTGCTCAATTCTTAGAACTCCCTACAGGGTTTGGGATCTGACATAGCCTCAGAAATAACCCAATGCAATTGGCCCAATTACTCTAACAATGAGACGAAAGGCTAACCAGCTAACATTTAGCCTCTGCAGCGGTGGCAAAGGAACGCAGGTGGTTGAGAGAGGTGAAACTCCCTTATACAAATACAGGAAGAACGCTACTGAATTCCAAACTGGTCACAGCTTTGTTATACTTTACCATAGCTCAATGCAAGAGGAACTAGGTTCCATAAGTGAAAACGCAGAGGCTTTCAAAGAATAGTTTTATGTTTGTCGTTATTCCACCCTGTCCCTCCAATATATGTTGTCCTATATATTTAAACAGAATTCGAAGGCATGTATTTTTTCTCTACAAGTCTCCCTAATTTGTAGCTTCCAACACTGGCAGGTACAGCATGTTGTTACCAGGTGTTAAACTCACTGCAGCAGAACAGCTACAAGGCTTTCCTTCCTGTATGCCAACAAAGCACTTCTGTTGGGGGAAAACTATTCTAGCCCTTTTCTTCAGCTAATTCAATTGCCCTCGGGTAGCCTTTGCACTCCTGCCAATTTATTTAAAGGGTCACTGAAAAACCCTTTAGTTTTCTTAGTTCCCTATTGTTCAGAAAATCCTCTTGACAGTTTAGAAATATTTCTCTCTCTTCGGAGTTTGTATATAGACAAACAAATATTTTTTCCTCCAAGTGGAAAAAAAGCAGATTGTGGAAAAGCAGAGACTTCCAAATGACCCCATGCTGGGTTTTTTAAATTATGAAAGGGAATGAAAAGGTCAATTGAGAGAGATTATTATAGGCAAAAAGATGAAGAACAAAGAATCTATAACATTAGGAAACAAAGAATAAATACTACAGGATGAATATACATCAGCTAAGAGAGTATTAAGTCATTCAGGGCCTGCTATGCTATAAGCCTTACCATAGTGGGTACTGTTTATCATATGTCTTGGTCTGACCCGTGTGTGAGATACCAAACTGAGTTGGTTTAGCCATGGTACAGAGCCATGGTGCAGCACCAGGCTTTCTAAACAGTGGACATGTACATGGCTGTATCTGGTTCTGATGCAGCATGGCGCTATCAGACGTGACTGAACTGTATAAACTTTTCAGAGCACTCCCCGTTACTAAAACACAGTACACCTTTTCTAGGGTCAGCCTAGAGGTTAATTTTGGCAATGAGACCCAGATCTGCCTCTACCTCACGCCTTTCCTCCTCTGTTCAGTCTTGTATCTCTGTCCTTCTGACATCTCATCCTGGGCAACTCAACGACAGCATAACAAAATCTGAACTTCTTAACTTTACCCCTTCTCCAAAGTCTCTTTCCATTAATTAGCCTTCAGTTCCACCCTCACCCAGGCTCACAATCTCAGTATCATTCTGTCTAGGTTCTTATATAGGGCTTGTTGCCATGGTCTCTACATGACTCCTAAAATTACAGACATGATTTCAATAGCTTCAGGAATAAATGCTAGAGTCATGGGAAAAATGTCTCCTGTCCCATCCCCCACTGCCACACACACAGTTTCACCCTGAAGGCTGACTGTGCCAGTGCTACATCACAGGAGATCTGGCTCACCCAGGTTGATGCAGTCACCCTAAACACCTTAGGCCAGTCCCATGACGAGCTTTGAAGATAAGGACCAAAACCTTGAATTTGATCTAATATTTAACAGGGAGCCAGTGAAAAGATCAGAGTAGTGGAGTGATGTGCTCTCTACAGCTCATGTTATTAACCAGATGGGGAGATGTGTTCTGAACCAGTAAGAAATACCCCACTAAGAGAAGAACAGAAAGAGACCAAGGTTAGCAGCCCAGGGGAATAATGACCAAGATCAAAATGCTTTGAGACCATGGACAAGGGGTCCAAGTTTATATACGAGTCCACTCCACAGCCAAGATCGTCCTTTCTACTAGGTTCAGTGCCTAGCAAAATGGGTCCCTGGGGCCTGTCTGCATAACCACAATATGAATACATAAATAATGGTAACAACAGAGCATTGGATCAGCACTATATATAAGGAATAAATATTGGCTTTGACAGTACTTGTAACTTCCTTGAGAGGGGAATACAATTAGCCTGCTGATAGAGTTTACCAGCATTAAAAACTTGCATTTGATCAGCCTTGTTCTCTCCCTGAGAACTACATGTTAGGACTCCATAGGATGTATTATGAGCACTCCTGGTTTAGGAGGAGTTCTGCCTAGGACTTCGAGAAGAGCAGGATCTGGCACTCAGTAGTTATTGCGCCCCTCCTCGCTTCAAATTTTTCCTTACGTGCACTAGCAGAAAACTAATCCAGCTTGTTGAATTGGTCCTGTACAAAGATACAGCCTCACACACCTCTTAGTGACTCTGTAGTAAACCAATAGATCAAATGTACTCATAAAGGAACAAATCCAATATTTGCTAGAATGTATGTATAGCAATAACTGTATAAAAAAGTAAGACATAAGCCTGAGTTTAAAAAAGAGCACAATTCCTTGCCTCTCAGATGCTACTTAATCCAAATGTACTAAAGAGAAAGCATGTGCTGGTAAATGTTCAACATACATAAAACAAAAAGCAAGAAAACAGATCCTACCGTCTATATCAGAGGTGGGCAAACTATGGCCTGTGGGCCACATCCAGCCCACAGGACCTCCTGCGTGGCCCCTGAGCTCCTGGCCTGGGAGGCTGGCCTCCGGCCCCTCCCCTGCTGTTCCCCCCCACCCCGCAGGCTCAGGTCACTGTGCCGCTGGTGCAATGCTCGGGGCAGCGAGGCTGCGAGCTCTTGCTGGGCAGCGCAGCACCAGAGCTGCAGCCTGCCCTGGTGCTCTGTGCTGTGCAGTGGCATGGCTGGCTCCGGCCAGGCGGTGCGGCTGCCTGTCCTGGTGCTCTTGGTGGCGCGGCTGTAGCACCGCCAGTCACCAGTGCTCCAGGCAGTGTGGTAAGGGGGCAGTATGAATATGAATATGAAAAGACATTTTATAAGATCTGTAGAAGGAAGAGACAATACAAATATTAAACTTGCTTTCATTTGCCTAGGCAGAACCCCTGTAAGAACAGAGGAAAGGTAAATGGGAGAGTGTGGAGAGGGCAGGTAATCTGGCTATCATTGACTATATTTTATTTATGTGGAGGATGGATTGAGTTTCTCCCAATTAGCTGGTACAGCACAAATGAACCGGAAAATAAAAACCATGTTCAAAGATATCAGTAGCTCAATTAATGGGATTCGCAATTTAAAATGTAAAGATGAAAAAGGCAGGATAATGGAGAGTACACCATTAGAGTTTCAAAAACATACATTGTTTATCTTAGTAGATTGCTCAGCTTTGTCAATTAAGAAGCCATGCTGGCAATTTGCCAGGAACCTGAGGGGCATGCCTCTGTGTGGCCTTCCTAAACGTACAGTATTATCATAATGCTGCTCTCAGCCAATGCAGAAGATCATCACTGGGGCGCAGTTTCCAAAGGCTGCATCTTCACATCTGAGTGGTTCTCTTTCCTTTAAGTCTGTACTGAACCAGAACCCCAGCATGGGGTGAGGTTGGGATGGCAGAACCAAGATGGAAGCTTGTGCCTCCAAAAATGGAAATATTGCAGGAGTTGATCCCTGTTTCCATCCCGGTGCATCTTCCCTGTAAACTACACACATGTACTACGCATATCACCAACCATGCCACTTATGATGGGCAGGGGTCCATGGCTGCTGGGGGAAGAGACAGGAGTGTGACTAAGAGGCTGGAAAAGCTGCCAGCACCCAATCCCATGAGAGAGAGCAGGGAGGAACCAGGATGATTGAGCTGGGACCAGAAGCAGCTACCCCCACCGAGAGGAACCCCTGACCCCCATTCCAAGTGAGCTTCCACCACCTCTGGATGAGGTGGTCACATACTTTTGAGTTGTCATCTTTTGGATCAGATATAAAAACGAGGTCATGACCACTTGAGACCATTAAAGATCCCACAACACTTGATGTAAAAATATGGATCTTATTGTCAGTGTCATAGCCAAATGTAACCCAAGTAAACACCTTCTGCCTTCCCTAAGTCTCCCTGCAGCTTCAAATGGATATGCTAATCCTTTTTGCTGTCTGTCCTATGTATATCAATTCTTAAACACTGCTACGTTCAAGTCTAGAGATTTCAGAATTTCAGCAGTAAGTGAAATGATCCCTTTTCTAACTCCAAAGGTGCTGAAAAGCCTAATTATGTAAATATTTGTAGAGGACTTGGAGATTATTTTATTGAATAGAAAGATTTTATCCATGCTTACCTGAAAATCTCCTTTCTTCTTTGTGCTAAGGTCCATAGAGCCATTACAATGGGTACTTCAGTCTGTAGTCTGGGGGGCACAACCCGAGCTGTCAGTCACTGGAAGCAGGGGAATGCCCCACCTCATCAATTTTCCTCCACTTTAGAATACTTCCACAGCCAGGATAATTCCATTCTGCTTTCCTAATTACAGATTGTGTTATCTATATTTTGAGGAAAAAGCATAACTCTTCTACTGCAGAGCATGGGGGCCATTTCTCCAACCTAATTAAACCTGAATCTCTGGATGCCAATTCTCATCCCATATTCTGGATGACCTACTTGGCCCAAATCTGTGGACAGGATTCTTGTGTGGAGACTCACGGACTGGACTGTGAGGGAAACTCCACTCTACACACACAGCTGGCTGAGCTCCCCAACAAGACACTCAAGGAGGAGTGAAGCAGGAGACATAACAGACCTTTTGCCTCTGGCTTTCTCAGACCAATTCTCTCCTAGAAGTCTGCAGCGGCACCAGCCATTGCAAAGGCCTCAGAGAGGGAAGCAGATCTGAGGGGACAATCTCCCCAAAAGACAAATGCAGCCCTAGGACACAGCTGGGGATCAGACAGACAATTTTTTTGACCAAATTGTTAGTCAGAAATTTGAAACAAAGGCTGGAATTTTCCTCAGAAAAGCTCTGCAACAGGGAGACCTCAGGGAACAAGGTATTACCCTACTGCTAGTGACTAGCAGGTCTGGTTCTGTCCCCACACTGCAAACAGGCTGAAATACCCACTGTAAGTAGACCTTAGCACAAAGAAGAAAGTGCTACAGAAAACCAAAGAATTAAAGATATAACAGCAAAGGTTAGGGCAGGTCCAAGCCACATTTTAGGACTTGGAGGCTGTATCTGACTCATAAGTTGTTCTTTCGGTACCTTCCGTCTAAAAAATTCTTACTATACAGTTTGTATTTGTTAATCACTGCAGATTTCTCTGGTTAAGCCAACAGCACCACACAGATGATGACTTTCATGGAATCAAGCTTGAGCTCAATGTTCAAATGAGTACTGGATTGGGTTAATATGCAGTCGTGTTCACAATAACAATACTTAGAATATAGAGATTTTCATGTTCAGTGAGCTATACAAACATTATTTAATTGATCTTCACAAAAGCCCTGTCAGGTAGGTAAGTACAAATTATTATCCCCATTTGTAAAATGGGGAAAATTGAGACAGGATAAGCAACACACCCAGAGCCACTCGGTTAGCCAGTGTCAGTGCTGAGATTAGAACTAATGAGTTTCCAGTCCTGTGCTCAAATCACTTTCCCACATCTCTCTCTCTCCCTATTGGGAACATGTCTCTCAGAATCAGCCATAAAAACAGCATTGGATTCCTTCCTGCTAGGTGCCTCCCGGTGTCAGTGTTGTCCACTAAAGTTTTTAAAGAAGACAAGGGAATACCTGCTAATAAAAAGGCACAACAGTAAGATGAATTACAGGGCTGATTCTCCTTCCAAAGCTGGCAAGGAAGTCCTATTAACATTAACAAGAGCTATGGGACCTATGTGCAGAGGAAGGAGATTACAGCCCTAAATCCAACCTGTGTCATTTTTATTGCAACCCTTGTTCCACTTCAATAATTTCTTTACTGCCTCCACAGACACTGTCACCCAAAGACACGTTTATCTGTGCTTTACAAGTTCTTCATTGTATTTACTGGTGAATTTAAAAAAATGGAAAAGTATCCATTTAAGTAATATCCTTTGGATACCCAACACTATCACCAACAGAGCTACCCCTATCAGCAGCACAGCTACATTTTTAAAAACAGAAGAAATACCAGGTAGATAACTGTGATCATAAAGAATATATCAAGTCACAGACGCAAGGACAGTAAACAGAATGATATAGAAAGCTCATAATTCAGGGTTGTCTGTTAATGTAATTGAACCCACTGGGATCAGGAAGTAATTGCATCCCTCACTTTCTTTGTTTAACATTTCACAAGTGAACTAAAGCATTATGGGAAAATGTTCACCTTCCTCTGAAGCAGCAGATATTAGCTATTTGCACAATTAGGATATCTGGCCAACTCAGTTAAAAAAGTACACTCATTAGCATGAAAAGCTAAACAAGCGTTAAAAATTAATAGACCCAACCCATGAGTCTTTCTCAGAGGTAGATATAATCAACCCAAGATAGGGCTACATGCTGCCACTTATGGTGCAGAAGTATTCTTTGTCTGAGATAAACCATTCCAACTTCTGCTTCATGTCTGACAATAGAAGATCTTGTTTCTTTCCTCCCTCCCTCCCACTTCCCTCCAGAGTCTCTGGGTCTCTGTCAGAGCCCTGAGGATTACTTTTCCCATTGTTTCCTCTTTTACATCTCCACCCTGGAATCCCTAAGTCACAGTCAACTGTGCAAATGTAGACAAGACTCCCCTTTTAAAACTCTCACTCTCTTTACCCAACTAGCTAGATGAATTGTTGTTTGGTCTCCTCCCCACACAGTACTTCTAGCTTTAACCAACACAGACTGATAGGAACGTCTAAGAATCTGTCCCTGTCTTATACTTCTCTGCCACCAGCTTGAGAAAACCAACTTATCCTTTGAAATGCTGATAATCACAGTGCCTAAATATGAAGATATGACAGATGCAAATCAACATACATCATAAACAATCACAGATCTACCAGTATCAAACCAGAAAAGAACATTTCAGCTGGCTCAAACTGTACGTGCTGAAATGTTCCCTTGCAATGACAGAATAAATTTCTTTTCAGAACATCAGTTAAGTTTACATGTGAATCATTTATTTGCAATCTACAGAAAAAAGAGAGAAAAAAGAAAATAAAAGGTCATTAAGAGTATACATGTTTAACATGGAATCCCCTATAACACCATGTAAACTGGCAACATGAACATAAGTTTACTGTAAAAACATAGGGACCAGTGAGTTTAGGTGCCTACAGGATTCAGTGGGAGTTTTATGCATTGCAGTGATCCTGAATCTGGGAGTTTAGTGCCTAACTCCTTTCATTCATCCAGGCCTTAATGCTTTGGATAGTCCTTTTCTTATGCTTCTCTTTCCACTTGTGATCTTGTTGTGAAGGAAATTAGTTCTGATTTGTACAAAAAATGTTTTATTTCTATACTGTCCATAACATAGTGCAATGATGATGTAATGAATGACGTTATGACATGAGAGAAAGCAACTGACTTCGGCATGTATTTAGCCATCATGCATAGCAAAATGTACCACAACTGAGCTCTCAAAACACATCTTCTCCAGGTGAGACACCAGACTTACCTCATCCGTATTATGAAAAATGCAGCAGTCTTTAGCAAAAGAAAAATACAAGGAGAGCATATTTGCAATGTGTTTCTGACCAAACTATACTTGTTTCTTGCTAGTGCATGCATTGGGGGAAGGGAGGTGTTATAATGGTGTTAGATATGTGTAACAAATCCTAGCAGATATATAGACCATAACATAGTTATTACATGGAGGGAAAAGGGAATGTCTGCCCACTTAGGCCAAAGAAAAAAAATGTTTAAATAGAATTGTTTTTTTACTGCGGATGGAAACAAAGATGCAGCTTTGGGTTATTGATACTCTGAAAATGTTCTACAATGTATCACATTAGGCAACACATACAGATATTCTGCAACTTATGTTCATATTACCATTTTATATGGTCTTATAGGGGATTCTATGTTAACCATGTATACTCTTCTTAACTACCTTTTATTTTCTGTTTTCTCCCTTAGCATCTATGTGCTGCCTCCCGCTAGGCATCCAGACACCTATCTGTCACACAAGCCCCAGAGCTGGTTAAAAGGGGGTGGGAGTGTCAGAGAAAGGAGGAAGTGATCCTTCCAATTTACAAACACTCCTATTCAGTTGTTAAATCAGAACTTTCTTTAAAATGTAGTTACATAATAAAACTTTCCACTCAAGTGCTTACTAAACCCTTCAGCTAAGTCTGCGACACTCCTGTGGAATACATAAGCACTGTAACCATTTTACTTATGGGTAGACTGATGCACAACCCAACCTTACCCTACTGTCACACACAGATCCAGTGACAGATTTGAGAATAAAACCCTGGTGTTCTGACTCATTACTGTGCTTCAATCACGAGATGAATTCTGCCAGCTGCAGATTCCAAACGAAGGTAAAGAATGGAATTAGAAAAACTGAACAAGATGTAGGTTTGTTGCTAACACCATAGAAGATAACATGATTTCCCTCCTTGTTTGCTTCATTGCTTGTGCATTTACACTGCAGGGATGTGAACAGCACTGGCGTTTGTCAATTAATACAGAGTAGCACAGCACGCTCAGGCATTGCTTCATGACAGTGGTCCTTTCTGCAAGACCTTTTAAAACAAACGGGGGGGGGTGGGGCTGGGAGGGAGCAAAACCTATACAAACTTATTTACAGGCCAGAAAACTTTACATAACAGATTCTATCATTTAAAAAAATAGGTCAAATTTTGTGTGTAAATAAGTTAACAGTGTCTTTTAAAACTCTATATTCTCCCACACTTATCTATGTAATGAACTGCACAACTGGCTACATCCATTGTACAATGAAGACTTGGGAGGGAGAACTGCTTTCCACAAAGGCATTAAATATTGACAACAGCAGGTTATCAGATTTAGTGGATGAATTATCTTGCCTGCTACTGCAAATACTATGTTCCTAAGTACCTTAGACAAACCTCTTCATAACCTCTTAGTCTCCCACTTGAAACAATTCTCATGCTGGAAACGTCGACTAACAATATTATAAAATTAACCCTCCTCATATAAACAAAACCTTAAAAGAAAAGTACACTGCAGTGAACTTAAGTAGAACTGAAAGAAACTGAGTCAAACTTGGCTGGTTTGCCAAGGTAAGAATTTTGTTTCATCTTTTTCCCCCTCTGTCTTTTATAAAACAGGAAAACTAAATTCCAAAAAAAGTAAGTGTAAAGATAAATTCACACAACTGGAACAAAAATCCAGTCAGGAAATTCCGTTAATTTTACAGTATACATTTTACAACAAAATATTAAACTGCAAATATATTTTAAAACGTTTAACATAAAACAGACAATGTGGGCAAGCAAACAGTTGGAAACTTTATTTTTGCATTTTGTGACTGTGATTTGAACTGTCGCATTGCCTTTTTTTCCCCTTTTAATATATAATAAAAATATCCATACATTACAATTCTTCAGAAGTTTCCTTTAGTTGTTTTTATAGTTCAAATGTCCTTGCTCAAATTGAACTGTTGAACAGGAATTTTACTCCTGGATTAAGATGCTCTTGTAGGAGAGAACAACATAACCCAAGCTCCTAATTACACAATACATGAAAACTTAGTAACTTTACATGACTGAGGGAGACTGTGGGGTCTAGCAGGTAACGCATGGGACTTGGATTCACTTCTGCAACTGAACCGGCTCTCTCTGACTTTTGCCAAGTCACTTAACCTCTGTGCTTCCATTTCTACTCATACCCTCCTCCTGTCTTGTGTATTTAGATTGCAGACTCTTCAGGGTAAGGAGTGTCTCTCACTGCATGCTTGTACAATATCTAGTAAAATGGCTGATTGGGGCTTCCAGGCTTTACTTTAATGCAAATAATAATAATAAAGACAAGGGAGTCATAAATTCATAGATTTTTAAAGCCAGCAGAGACCAACAGAATCATCTGGTCTGACTTCCTGTATAACAGGCCACAGAACCTCACCCAATAATTTCTTCATTATCCATATGCAGTCTTGATTTAAATACTTCAAGTGATGGAGAAATTACTTCAAATATATTCACAACCAACAAAACCTGTGATGCAAAACTAACTTGAAGAGTAACCAAGTTCCGGATGTTCATGAGAACAGAGCTTCAGAACAGTTTTAGATTCACCCTTTATCACTGGGATGACCACCTACTATGTATTACTTATTTGCTACTCACCATCTCACAATCTGTGTCCAATAATGAGCTTACTTTATGTGATAAAAACATGTTTTTAAACAATCATACAATCAACAATCATACAAAGGATCACAACAAATATGACTCTCTACCATGATAAAACGTGTGTGGGACTGTCCCTTCAAAATAAGCTTTGCGGTGTATTATTCATCCAGGTCATTCTTTGAAGTGGAAGTGCTCACCAACATACTGCTATAAATGTGTTTTGATTCCACCATCCCTTTTCTTCTTCAACCGACTCGGAGTCTAATCATGGTGTGATGCATATCAGTCAGTCTGAAAAACACTTGAGGCTGCATTTGGAAACTAAGAGCTGGCCTACACTTAGTTGACCTAAGTTATGCTACTTCAGCTAGTAACTGAGGTCAACGTAACTTAGGCCTACACCACATTGTGTCACCTCTACTGCCACTAAGGCCATGGCTACACTTACAGTTCTGCAGCGCTGGTAGTTACAGCTGTGTTCGTACAGCTGTGTAGGGCCAGCGCTGCAGTATGGCCACATTTGCAGCATTTGCAGCGCTGTTGGGAGTGGTGCGTTGTGGACAGCTATCCCAGCATTCAAGTGGCTGCAACGTGCTTTTCAAAAGAGGGGGGTGGGTGGAATGTGACAGGGAGCGTGGAGGAGACAGACAGAATGGATTTTTGGAGTTGACACTGGTCTCAGCTCTCTGCCTTGCAAGTTCTAAGGACTGGAAGACACTGAACAGTGCCTACCTTCAATCATTAAAAGTTCTGACCCCCTTCCCCCACCCCTCTCTCATTCACTAAATGCAAATTATGCACTCCTAAATAGCCACCAGATAAGCATCTGCTCAACACGGACTTCCCCCTCCCCTCTGCCATGTGAGCGTGCTGTTTCTCTCTTCAAGCAAACAGCTGTGAACATTCCAAAGTAATTCCCCTGCCTGCCTCCGCTCGCTCAGCAAACAGGAGCTGTGTTTGTTTTTTAAATAAGCAGTTTGGCTGAACTCCGAGCTCTCCCTTTCTTCCGGTTTGTTGTGGACAGGAATTCTGGGATACCTCCTTATACCCCGGAGGTCAATAAAAGTGCTGGTGGGGTCCACACTTGCTGACGAATCGCTACACCCGAGGCTCGACCGGGTGTACAGCCAGCGCTGCAACCAGGGAGTTGCAGCGCTGGCCGTGCTTTGCAAGTGTGGCCACATCCTAAGTTGCGGCGCTGTAACCCCCTCACCAGCGCTGCAACTCTCTAGTGTAGCCATGGAAGAGACTTGTAGCCTAAAGCACAGCCCAAATACCATTTCTGATGGTGAACACTTGGTGCCTTTTGGCAAATCACTTGGAAACAAATCCCACTCTACTTTGTTAGATCATGTCCTGTGTTGCACCAGGATGGCAAGATTTCCAGCTCTGTTTAAGAGAACCATCGGAAGAGACCTGGCTACCAGGCATAGGCATCAACTTTCCCCGGCACCAGTAGGAGTTCATGCTCCCCCATCCCTGTCCCTGCCCTGACTCCACACTTTCCCCATCCCCATTCCAAACCCTTTCCCAAAGTCCCCACTCCAACTCCATCCCCTCCCTGTCCCTGTTGGACTCCTTCCCCAAATCCTCGCCTCGGCCCTGCCTCTTCCCCTAGCACACCACATTCCCTCTCCTCCCACTTCCCTCCCAGCCACATGAAACAGTTGTTTCGCAGCGGAAGCGCTGGGAGCTAGGAGGGAAAAGCGGCACGCAGCCTGCTCGGGGGACGAGGCGGAGCAGAGGTGGAGGTGAGCTGGGCAGGGGAGCGGGGAGCTGCCGGTGCGAACTGAGCACCCACTATTTTTCCCCACGAGTGCTCCAGTCCCAGAGCACCCACTGAGTCAGCACCTATGCTACCAGGCACAGCACAGTCCCAATAGCACAGCACAGTCCCAACAGAATGAGGTCTGCGGGCTGGAGTGCACTGTCAGAGTATACGCTGTAGGACAGTGTCATAAACAGATAGCTAAGGGTTAATGTTCTTTTACCTGTAAAGGGTTAACACAGGGAACAAAACACCTGACCAGAGGACCAATCAAGAAACAAGACTTTTTCAAATCTGGGTGGAGGGAAATTTTGGGTGGGAATTCTTTGTTCTTGGTCTTGTGTCTGTGCCCTCTCGGCTCTGAGAGTGATTTTTCTATCTCCTGCCTTTCTAATCTTCTGTTTCCAAGTTGTAAGTACAAGGATAGTAAGACAATAGGTTTATATTGTTTTCTTTTGTATTTACATGTGTGTAGTTGCTGGAATGTGTTAAATTGTATTCTTTTTGGATAAGGCTGTTTATTCACTTTTTTTTGCTTAAGCAATTGACCCTGTATATTTTCACCTTATACAGAGATTATTTTTAATGTCTTTTTCTTTCTTTTTTATATAAAGCTTTCTTTTTAAGACCTGTTGGAGTTTTTCTTTAGTGGGGACTCCAGGGAATTGAGTCTACAGCTCACTAGGGAATTGGTGGGAGGAAGAAGTCAGGGGGAAAATCTCTTTGTGTTAGATTTACTAAGCCTGACTTTGCATACTCTCTGGGTAAGGGCGAAGAGAGATTAGCTCTCTCGGTACTTGTGTTTCCAGGACTGGAAGCAGGGAATCTCCTAGGGTCGTCCAGGGAGGGGAGCCTGGGAGGAAGTAACCAGGAAACAAGGGGAGAGGGTTATTTCCCTTTGTTGAAGGACTCAAGGCATCTGAGTCTGGGGGTCCCCCAGGGAAGGTTTTGGGGTGACCAGAGGGTATCAGGCCCTAAAAATTCCTGATTGGTGGCAGCACTATCAAATCTAAGCTGGTAATTAAGCTTAGGGAAATTCATGCTAACACCCATATTTTGGACGCTAAGGTCCAGATCTGGGAAGAAATGTTATTACAGACAGTGTGGGGGTACACAGAGGTTTTCTAACGGGTACATCAACTCATCTAGATATTTGCCTAGTTTTACAACGCGACAAAAAAAAGCACTAGCGAAGTCAGGGCAAACTAAAATTTCATACAGAAAATGACTTGTTTATACTGCTCTATATTCTATACACTGCCATGTAAGTACAATATTTATATTCCAATTGATTTATTTTATAATTATATGGCAAAAATAAGAAAGTAAGCAATTTTTCAGTACAGTAAAACCTGAGAGTTACAAACACCGGAATTACAAACTGATCAGTCAACCACACACCTCATTTGGAACCAGAAGTATGCAATCAGACAGCAGCAGAGACCAAAAAAAATGAAGTAAATACATTACAGTACTGTGTTAAAGGTAAATGACTAAAGGGGGAAAGCAGTCTTTTTCTTCTGCATAGTAAAGTTTCAAAGCTGTATTAAGTCAATGTTTAGTTGTAAACTTTTGAAAGAACCATAATGTTTTTTTCAGAATTACTAGCATTTCAGAGTTAGGAATGATCTCCATTCACAAGGTGTTCGTAACTCTGAGTTTCTACTGCAGGGATCCCTCAGCCCGCGCCACTTCCCGCAGCCCTAACTGGCCTGGTACAGCGAACTGTGGCCTGTGGGAGCTGCAAATGGATGAACCTGCGGACGCTGCAGGTAAACAAACCATCCCAGCCTGCCAGCGGATTTCCCTGACAGGCCGCGTGCCAAAGGTTGCCGATCCCTGTTCCACTGTAATGGTGTGCTGTGAACACTTATTTTTATGTCTGATTTTGTAAGTGGTTTTTAAGTGAGGGGAAACGTGGGGCACGCAAGACAAATCAGACTCCTAAAAGGGATACAATAGTCTGGAAAGGTTGAGAGCCACAGCTGTAGGATGCTGCAATGCATTCACCTGCTGATACATGCTGTTCTTTCTGAACACCGCTGTAAAGTATGCACTACTATACAACCTTCTCCCCATAAAACCTAGGTCATCCAGCCCTCTGCTGGCAGAGTAGCAGAATTCCACCTCAATACCCATTCCACTCCCACCCACAACATGGCTCTTAACAGCAGTGAGCTGTTAACATCTCTGCCTCAGTTTCTCCATCTGTAAAACGGGGATAATACTTGCTTATCTACCTCACAAAAGTGCTGTGAATGTTGATTAGGCAATCATAGAATCACAGGATTGGAAGGGACCTCAAGAGGTCTTCTACTCCAGTCCCCTGCACTTAAGGCAGGACTTAAGTATTATCTAGACCATCCCTGATAGGTGTTTGTATAAGCTGCTTTTAAAAATCTCCAATGATGGAGATTTCACAATCTTCCTAGGCAATTTATTCCAGTGTTTAACCAGCCTGACAGGAAGTTTTTCCTAATATCCTACCTAAACTGCCCTTGCTGCAATTTAAGCCCACTGCTTCTTGTCCTATCCTCACAAGTTAACAAGAACAATTTACCTCCCTCCTCCTTGTAACAACCTTTTATGTACTTGAAAACTTATTCTGCCCCCCCCCTTAGCCTTTTCTTCTCCAGACTAAACAAACCCAATTTTTTCAGTCTTCCCTCATAGGTACGGCCCTACCAAATTCACGGTCCATTTTGGTCAATTCCATGATCATAGGATTTTAAAAATCATAAATTTCATTATTTCAGCTATTTAAATCTGAAATTACACAATGTTGTAATTGTAGGAGTCCTGGCCCAAAAAGGAGTTGGGGGTGGTTGCCAGGTTATTGTAGGGGGGGTTGTGGTACTGCAACCCTTACTCCTGCGCTGCTGCTGGCAACAGTGCTGCTTTCAGAGAAGGGCAGATGGAGAGTGGTGGCTGCTGGCCAGGAGCCCAGCTCTGAAGGCAGAGCCACCTCCACTAGCAGCGCAGATGTCAGGATGGCCTGGTATGGTACTGCCACCCTTACTTCTGCACTGCTGCCTGCAGAGCTGGGCCCTCAGTCAGCAGCTGCCACTATCCAACCACCAGTTCTGAAGGCAGCAGCGCGGAAGAAAGGGTGGCATGGTATGGTATTGCCGCCCTTACTTCTGCACTGCTGCTGGCGGGGCACTATCTTCAGAGCTGGGCACCCAGTCAACAGCCACCACTCTCCAGCCCCCCAGCTCTGAAGGCAGCGCAGAAGGGTGGCAATACTGCAACCCCCCCCCCCTTAAAACAACTTAGTGATCCCTCTGCAACTCCCTTTTGTGAAACACTGGTCTCACCCGTGAAATCTGTATAGTATAGGGTAAAAGCACACAAAAGACCAGATTTCAGGGGTGCGGGGGGGTGTTCATGGTCGTGACTTTGGTAGGGCCCTACTCAGATCATGTTTTCTAGATCTTTAATCATTTTTGTTGCTCGTCTTTGGACTTTCTGTAATTTGTCCACATCTTTCCTGAAATGTGGTGCCCAGAACTGGATGCAATACTCCACTTGAGGCCTAATCAGCATGGAGTAGAGCGCAAGAATCACTGTGTGTCTTGCTTACAACACTCCTGCTAATACATCCCAGAAAGATGTTTGCTTTTTTTCTTTTTTGCAACAGTGTTGTAATGTTTACTCACATTTACCTTGTGATCCACTTTGACCTCCAGATCCCTTTCTGCAGTACTCCTTCCTAGGCAGTCACTTCCTATTCTGTATCTGTGCAATTGATTGTTCCTTCCTAAGTGGAATGCTTTGCATTTTTCCTTACTGAATTTCATCCTATTTACTTCAGACCATTTCTCCAGTTTGTCCATATTATTCTGAATTTTAATCCTATCTTCCAAAGCACTTGCAACCCCTCCCAGCTTGGTATTGTCCACACACTTTAAAAGTGTACTCTCTTAATGTTTGTAAAGAGCTCTGAAGATAAAACCATTAGTGCTGAATTATTTATTAAACATGATTATTATTACTAATGGAGACGTTCAAACTGAATTTTGCAGCAGAAGAGCACAGAACATATCATAGTTTGCTTATTCTAACCGTGAAGCATTGGAAGGACTCACATATAACTTAATTCTGCTCTTCATAAAGTCATTTAGAGTAGCAGACATATGACCAAGAGTACAGTTTGGCTGAGGACACTGAGCTCAGCAAATGCCAGAGAGACTTTCTGATAAACTGGCAACCAACCTGACTTAGCAGGATGGGGCACAATTGAGCCCTTGCACAGAGCAGACACCTCTGTCTTACAGTGGTGTAAATATATCCTCATCATCATCAGTGCAACAGTCCGACATCTTAAATTCACATACATGTACAATATATATCCCTTCTTGCACTGGGTCAGCATTTCTTTAATATGAATACACAACTGGTAAGCACTAGTGTTGCTACTTGAAAAGGCTTTTTTCCCAAAACCAGAAACTAGAAATTTATCACAAAATGTGAAAACCTAGGATTTTGTCAGGAACTTTCTTTAAGACAAAACCCATTGTTTACCAACACCCAGGACTGTCAGCAAAATGTTAACCACATTTTAAAATGTGAAAGTCAATTTTAAAAGTTTCCAATACAAACACTTTCCCATAGCATGTGTAACTTAAACACTACAGCACGGTGACAGTTTGTGATGCCAGATGGAAAAGGGAACATAGAGAGAGCCACCTGTAGTTGTCAAAGAGGTAAATGTGTCATTAGTGAGTATCCAGAAGTAATACTGAAGAGTCAGTCCTAGTTCTGGATTTAAGGAGATTTAAACCATTAAATTTTTATGTGCCTACCAGCACAGTGGATGAGAACCCAAAAGTGAACAGGAGAAAAGTATGGTCTTATTTTCAGAGGTGCTACAAACTGCAGCTTCTTTTGAAGGCCACTGTGCCTGAAAATAATCAAACCTCTGACTTATCTATTCTGGGCATCTGTACTATCTCCATTCCAGTCATCTTCATTGTCCAAACTGAGTAAAATTCAAAAATGAAACAAACAGTTTAAATAGTAAAGAGTAAGTCAGATTTTTTTAAATATGTCAGTATGAAAAAATCTAACATGTTGCTAGTAACACAGATACATATTTTAAATATATGATTCTTAACCAGATAGTGTCTCCTTAAACAAGAAAACTCTGTACCATAAGAAAGCCTCATTCCAGAGATTAGCAGAATTTAGCAGTTGGTATAGATTCTTCTGCAAGTGAAATTCTGGTTCTTAACTCTGACACAAAGAAACTTTTGCCAACTCTACTGGCTTAGTTAGCTGGCATTTTCTGTGGGGAGAATCGTTATCTTAGATCGCTTTTAGACCCTTGGCTGTAGGCAATGTATGTGCTAATCAAAACTAAGATGCCTGGTTCAGCCACTATTTTTGTATTTGGCTCTACATAGACACATAAACAGCAGGGATCTTTTTTAATCCTGTTGCAGATGGAAGTTTCCATACCACAGTTCTGCAATAACTGTAAACAGGAGGCTGGTTTCATCATCAACCCTTAACCCTTTATAGAAAAGTACAGTGGCCATGGTGCGACTAATCCCTCCCTTGGGGAGAGAGCATGGGGCAATTCAGCAAAGGTTCTGTGCCCAAAAGAGGAACTGACACTCTCTGAGATCTGCATTTCTGTACAGATCCCAAGCTCTAAAACTCTGATAAAAAACAAAACCCCACACATCTGAATTCTATTAAAACACTAAAAATAGAAGTTAGTATGTGCTAACTAGTCCAAGATTACACAGAATCTTGGTTATGGCAATGCAAAAATAAATTTAAAAAGCAGAAGCGTTTTTTCTAATTTAAAAGCAAAATGTATGTTGTTGAATATTGGATTAAGCTGGTTTTAGAGCTATGATGTCCAGAAATTATCATTCAAAGCCTTTTTCATTATCTTAGGCAGCTGTTTGGGCTGAATTGAGCAGTTGGGTGGCTGCAACTCTTGTAGCTTCACTGACCCACAGGCCAAATTCTGAGCCTGTGAGCAAAACTGAAGTAAAAACTGTTATGCCCACAGGAACCATACAGGAATTTGGGAATGAATGGGGATGAAACTTCAACACTGCCATCCACACTCCCACGCTGATAGGTTCACAGGCACCAACTTTCATTATTCTGGATGGGTGCTCCACCATAGTACCCTTCCCTCCTCCTCCTTCACCCAAGGCCCCACCCTCACTCTGCCTCTTCATGCCCCACTCCACCCCATCCCTGAGCATGTCTTGCCTTCTTCTTGCCTCTTCCTGCCCCCACTCCACCTCCTGCCCGCCAGCTGGCTGCTGAGCACCCACTTTTTTTTTCCTGTGGGTGCCCCAGCCCCAGAGCACCTACAGAGTTGGCACCTATGGCTGGGTTTGAGGAGGAATAGAAGGATGCAGTGTACAGCCTCCATCCATACCCTACTCCCCAGGGTTTGCTGCCACCTAGATTTGTGCTAGCTATGCATTGCCCTAATAGCTATGCTCTTGCCACCCTGTAAAACATCAACATTTCCCACATACATACCCTACGGTGAGCCAGAGGGTCCCAGCATCCCCAGAGGCAGGGCATCATCTGCTGCTCTCCCCATGCACAGCAGACACACTGTTTTTAAGATACCTCAGGATTTTTCTCAGCTTCCAGACACAACTGAGGGTATTCAATGTTTTGAGCCTTGACTATATATAAACCCCTAATAATCTAGGCTGAGGTACTTCAGTAACTTGCTCCTAACTCCTATGTCCTTCCAAAGTGACTGTGATCAGCCATGTTGGCTTTGTTTTCTATTCCAGCAAGAGTTGGGCCAACACTGGAACCTCCAATGACTCTCTAGGGTGGGTGGATTTGAATCCCCAACTCCAAAGCTCCCCTTATGGTTTTGATTAAGGGTCAAATTCAGTCCTGTTCCTAAATTGACATATCCAAACAGAACAGTTTTGTGCAGCTAAAGTTTGTAAAGTGCATTAAAATGAGGTCTGTTTCAGCTCACACTTTCCTCCTTCCCCATAAGAGAGTCTGGCAATAAAGCTCCACCATTCAAATCTCGCATCTTTGCTAGATATGTGAGATTTCTGCTATTTAGCCATTTTGACATTAAATCAGAACCCAACCTTAGACATGATTCAGTCTCAAGTCCAAACCTTATTTTAAACATAATCCAGATCCAAATGCTCTATCCTCAGCCCATTAACAGTCCTGTGGTTCCATCTGAATCTCGCATAGAGTCACCAACGGTCCCCCATTTGGTGCCTAAAGTCCCATTCAAAATTACTACAGCACATATTTTGTCCTGTATTTCACCACTAATCACGAAAGGACCTTACACTGTGATTCAAATGTATTATTCTACATTCATACCCCACACACTAGTAACACGTTGTGGCATTTGCCCTTGTAAGCCTTGCCCTCTACTTCACACGTGGTTGTCCTTTATTTCCATATTGTGGTGGGTACAGTGGGAAACCTTCACTCCCTTCAAAAACCTGCTCTATTGAATTCCCCTCCATGGCTGTCACTATGCTCGCTGTAGGGCCTCTCTCTTTGGGCCTATGTATCTGTGACCATTTTGATATCCCTTTTAGTTTTCCCTGTTTTGTTTATGTCTGGCTTCTCTAGGCATTGAGCCCAGTTTAGTTTACTTTTTTGTTTGTTCCTTATAGTATCCCAGATACTATTTTTGAGATTGTGTTTTATAAATATATAAACAATCATATAGATGCACCATATAAATGGTTGCCTTTGCATGTGTCTGCATACATGAGCGGGTGATAAAGGGGCACTGTTGAGTCATTGCACAGGTCAGACCTGAGAATATGTATCTCTGAAAAAAGTATCTTTAATTATATACTAGTTATTTTGCTGGCAGAATTCCCTGGCATGCTGCCTTTTTTATAAATAGTCCTAAGGCCAAACAAACAAACCACTATTAACAAGTAGACTTTTCTGTTTTAAAAACAGCCCTGCTCAGAGATGCTCAGTGCACCAGGGCTCAGATGGGTGAGTTAATGCAAAAAAAACCAACAGCTAGATGCAGAGGTCAGATGAAGCCAGTAATCAGGGGTAATTCTTACTGGCACTTCTATCAGTATAGAATTTAAAACTCATTTAAATAAAATAACCCTTGTTGTTTAAAAAATGCCACAAGAACATTTCACATACAAATTGGCACTGTGCTGTCTTGGGTCCATCCCTACACGATTAAGAGATATTGTGTTGGGAGACCCAGTTAAAACGTGTTTTGATCCAGTTACAACCAACATTACAACATCATGCTAAAGTCCTGCGAAGTGCAAAGCTGTCATGTGATGCAACAGCACGGTTAACACTTCAGTAAGCTGGGAAGACTTAAGTGTGTTTTAACTATGTTGTAATAAATAATGCCTAGCTCTTATATAGCCTTGTGCAGCAGAACATTGTGGAGAGGTACTTAGTCTATGTAAAGAAAGCAAAAACAGTTCCAAAAAGATATGGCCTGTCCTCATTCACCATTTTTGGATGATAACTCTTAAGCTTAATGATAACTATATAAGTGTCCAGTTAATTATTTCATTGATCTTATTAGCACAAACATCCAGCTATCCTGTGCTTCAGGGAGCAATTTTCCTCACTAATCTGATTCAGGACTAGAGAAAATGACTTGAGAATTTAATGGTTGTGTTGTGGTGTGGTGCAGGCCCAAGAAAGGAACACAGAGGCATGAGCAGTTGCAAAATTTAGCAGTGGTCTGCTAGAAGTAATACAGAAAAGAGAGACGGCACTATTTCTGGCTGGATTGGGACCTACAACATTAACTCTCAAAGAGCTTTCCAGCACATCTTTCATCACCCAGCTACAGAAACACCCTCACTGAATCATAGTCAACATCTAAACACATCTACAGTAAAAAACATAACAAGGTCTAACTTTATTGGCAAGACAGACTAAGCTACCTGACTCTGGAGAGCATTATTTCCTTTGGCTTCAGTCAGCTGACTCTTGTGTAAAGTAGACTGTGCTGCTTTCTTTTTTGGATTTTCATTTTCTTCTTTTCCTTCTAGTTTTAGACCTGGTATTTTAGGCTTGTTCTTTTCCCTCTTCCTTCTTCAGTGTGCTTTTCACAGAATTTAGCATTTCTTGAGCAGAGAAACTGGACATGCTCTTCTATGACATCAGGTCAGTCATAAGGTTGCCAACTGCAGCTATGAAATTTTCTACAGCTTCAGCCATGTGCTGGGGGAGGCCTGCATCTGTGGGGAGAAAACTTATTCTTCTTGACTTCTAACTACAGTCTGCAAGATGGCCAGTGAGCTGGACTTTATTCGCAAAGTGGGAGCAAAAGCTTTGCTGGGAGACTCCAACTGTACCTAGCCAATGAGCGAACTGCATTCATCAGCGGCAGGCTCGATGCCCTGAGAATTACAAATCAAATTGACTCACTCAGCTTCATTGGTGTCAAAGTTCTGACATGTCACTGCTGATCTATTATATTTACTGCTGTACCCACTACTGAACTATAATGATTATAATACTTCTGTAAAGTGCTCCTCACTAGGATGTGGAAGAAAAGAAAACTCAACTACTTTCTCTACACTCCCATGATCAGAAACCAGCACCTGTGTAAATATGTCTAATGTTAAGACTTCTCTGGTCCATCCCCCCACACACTATGTATCATCCCTGCCCACTTCAAAATCTATATAATGTTGCAAAATGTTCCTTTTTTACTTTTATGGAATTCAGTTTCTCAGGCTGCGTAGAGCTGTCAGGAATTTTGATGTCTCTCACCACAACTTCTCCCTGTAGTTTTCCATTCCATACCTGTCCCCAAAGCCTGTCTGAATTGACCTGGTTTGCTGCTTTTCATTTCTTCAGATTTTTGTTGAAGCCCAGTGTACTGAAATTTGCATCCCTGGGTTACCCCCTTTGTAATTCTGTGAAGGTGACACATTATCCAATAAAATACTCAAACAGTTCCCTCAGTGTTTCACACACATTCTTCTAATCAGGACTTTGGCCTAATATTAACAGGTCACCTACCGTGGTATGCGTAGTGGGAAAGAACACACATCTGTTGGAAACAGTCTGTTCCTAGGGAAAGTTTTCCAGGGCAGTGAAAGGCAATTAATGCCACTGCCTCTTGGGGAGAGGCAGAGAAATATTCCCATCCTTGCTGGGTTTAGTTGCTGTATTTTTGACCTGCAGCGCAATTTCTCTCCAAAGTTTCCTGTTTAAGGTGTATAATTTCCCCTACCCCTTCCTGCTTTTCCTTTCTCTCCTCTCATAACCCTTCTCAGAGCCTTACCTGCTCTCTTATAGAATCATAAAATCAAAGGACTGGAAGGAACCTCAAGAGGTCATCTAGCCTAGTCCCCTGCACTCAAGGCAGGACAAAGTATTATCTAGACCATCCCTGACAGGTGTTTCTCCAACCTGCTCTTAAAAATCCCCAATGATGGAGATTCCACAACCTCCCTAGGCAATTTATTCCAGTGCTTAATCACCCTGACAGTTAGGAAGTTTTTCCTAATGTCCAGCCTAAACCTCCCTTGCTGCAATTTAAGCCCTTTGTTTGTTCTCCCCTCTCCTTGTAACAACCTTTTATGTACTTGAAATCTGTTACTATGTCCCCCCTCAGCCTTTTCTTCTCCAGACTAAACAAATCCAGTTTTTTCAACCTTCCCTCATGTGTCATGTTTTCTAGACCTTTCATCATTTTGGGGTATGGCTACACTTGCACTCAGCGCTTTGAAGTTTCGAGTGTGGTCGCAGCGCCAGCGCTGGGAGAGAGCTCTCCCAGTGCTGCACGTACTCCACATCCTCTACAGGTGTAGCTTGCAGCGCTGGGAGCCAGGCTCCCAGCGCTGCGGCACTGTTTACACTGAGGCTTTACAGCGCTGTATCTTGCAGCGTTCAGGGGGGTGTTTTTTCACACCCCTGAGCGCAAAAGTTGCAGTGCTGTAAAGCGCCAGTGTAGCCATGGCCTCAGTTGCTCTTCTCTGGATTTTCTCCAATTTGTCCACATCTTTCCTGAAATGTGGCGCCTGGCCAGAACTGGATACAATACTCCAGTTGAGGCCTTATATCTTCAATTCAGCACTGGGAGCTCAGTCTGTTTGTAAATGAAAAAAACAAACCTATCCCTTGCTAATGAGGAGTGCCACTCTCTCTTTTCCCTTTGTTTACCTCTCCCTCTGGAGGTACAATATAGCCAGTTCTGACACCATGTCCTGTCGTGTTGCAGGCAGGCAGGAGCAAGAGGCATGGAGAGACACATGCTATTGCAACAGAGGTAAGTGATTTCTTAGTAATGATCCAGCACTACTGTGAGATCTACAGCATTATTATTGATTTGTATTAACTCTGATGCTGCATCTGCACAAACAGGGCCGGCTTTTGGCCAATTCCACCAATTCCCCCGAATCGGGCCCCGCACCTAAGAGGGCCCCGCGCCCAGTGGCAGGGCCACCGGGCAGTGGGGGGGGGGCAAGTGGTCAAGAATCCCTTCCCTAGCAAGAGGCTCCGTTTTAATTTTTACTCACCCGGCGCTGCTCCGGGTCTTTGGCGGCACTTCAGCAGCAGGTCCTTCAGTGCCGCTGAAGACCCGGAGCGAGTGAAGGATCTGCCGCCGAAAACTAGGAGCGCCGCCCGGTGAGTACAAGCCCCACATGTTTTTTTACGTGGTTTTTTTTTTTTTAAGTCATCCCTGCCGGGGCCCCGTCAGAACTGTTCGAATTGGACCCCGCACTTGCTGAAGCCGGCCCTGTGCACAAACATTTTTCAGGGAAAATGTTGCAGTTTCAACAGTGGCAGCAACAGCAAGATTGCTGGTGAAGCCAGATGAGATCTAGGTAAAAGAGGGAAAAATACCAGCACCCTGAAAAAACCATTGTTCTCCCCCAGGGAAGTTGCACTGATGATGGTGTAGCGGCAAGATATTTCCTGAAAATGCTAGAAAAAAAAATGCTCCAAAGAGCATCCCAGCACAGTTTGGGCTCTCTTCATGGGTATCAGCCACTGAGATCTGAAGACTTTCCATGAAGTGAGGTAAATTCCATGCAGCATCCCTGGAGAAAGTGTTTAAATGTATTAATAAAAACAATTAAGCCTGCATGCAATGAGTTTGGTGTTAGCTGAGTTTCAGAAAGACAGGTGTCTACATCACAAAACCACTATAATTACCATAATTTATGGTAGCCTTAGCAGAGAGGTCATGGACTGAATGGACCGGGAAGCGGACACCTATCACCTTCTACAGGTGGTTGGTCCTTCAGTTCAGCATCAAAGGAGGCCTGTAGCTCTGCTGTATCTGCTTTCTAGATAAATGGAAGACTTTGGGCATCAGGGCTGTTCATCTGGAGTCTTTCCCAAAAAACACAAAATCTGCATGCAGGAAAAAAAAATCCTAGTAACAGCACAAGCCCTACAAAACGGATTGCTTACATAATTTGACTACACTAGTATCAAGATACATTCAAAACAAGTTTTCTTCTTGAACTCAAAACTTTGCTGCTTTCCCAGTGGGTATCTAGTGACACAATAACCCCTCAATGCACCTGCTTACAAAGTGACATTCTTTTCAGCTTTATTGAAAAGAGCAGTTTTTGTACATTTCTGATGCTCTGCTACACAACAGCTGCTCTAACCCTACTGTCAAATTTAATCTATTGTAAGTCATCAATTATCAGCACACAATATAGCTGAAAGCACATTCAGAGGGTAGAGTTGCTGGAAAGACAACATTATCGGTCCGGATACAGTATTAACCTTTTATTTCACTTGAACACGACTACTGAAAAAGTATGTGAATACGTAATGTGGCTCCAAAGGGGCCAGAGAAAACAGAGACATGAAAAATAGATTGAGGCAAGGGATAAGAGACAAGCTTACAGAATGCAGGAGAAAGAAAAACAAGCCGTTAGTAGCAACTCCAAATACTGACAGAGTCCCAACTCCAGATGGGCTCAGCACCTTTCAGAATCGGGCCTTTTTTTATCTGCTCCTCTCTCTCCCCAAGAGACTGGTGTGAAAGCCAGGCCATGCTTGTTACAGTATAAACTGTGAAAGATCAACCTCAAAGAGAATGTCTACCCTTCGAGCTGGAGGCATACATTCCAGCTTGAGGAGACATACTTGCAAGAGCTCTGAGCAAAACAGAGTAGCCATTGATCACAGCTAGCGCAGATAACTCTCCTTGAGATGAAATTTACACCTCAAGCTCAAAGTACAGACATAGCTGAAGCGTGAGTGGGGTCAGCTCCAGAGGTTTTGCTCTCTTAGACAAACAAAACTTCTACCCTGACAGCCTCTAGTCATTCCCACTGTTACAGTATTGAAGTGGCCACCTCTGATACCTGTATGGCAAAGGCAGCCTTGAATGAAAGCACTTAGCCAAAACTTATATTTAGTGCTTGGATTGGAAAAATCAGTCTGTTCTCATGAGATAAACCAGTCTCTCTTCTTTTACTTTACTACAGATGGAGCTGGTATCACTGCCTATAGTGAAGGCCGCCCAATGGTTTTCATCGTAATGCCCTATTTTTAGTTGCTTTAACTTTATCAAACTTTAACTCTTGACAGCTGGGAGGGGCAACTGTGAGAAAAGTCCTGTTCAGATCCAGGATGGAGTATGCTCAATATAGATGGAATCTTTGATACTTTAGCTGCCAAACTCTAACAGTTTTTGAGTAAGTGTGAACTGAGATGTTCAGAGGCTCATAGCTTGGCCAAATTTGGGTGGATTTTTATAGTGATGAGAGAAGGCACACACCTGACCTCAGAGCAGTCCGCTGCCCAAATTTCAAGTCTTTTCTCCAAAGAGTGGAAGCAGGGCCGGTGCAACCATTTAGGCGAACTAGGCGGTTGCCTAGGGCACCAAGATTTGAGGGCGCCAAAAAGCGGCACCCCAAAAAAATTTTTTAAATGGTTGCAGCCGCTGCTGCTGGAGAGGTAGTCTGAGCTGCCTGCAGCCGGCAGCCCAGGGCGCCCCCGGGGTCAGTGCGCAGCCGCAGCAGCCCAGGGGGCCCCTGGGGTCAGGGAGCCGCTGCGGCAGCGCGGCAGCCCAGGGGGTCCCCGGGGTCAGGGAGCCGCTGCGGCAGCGCGGCAGCCCACGGCGCCCCCCGGGTCAGGGAGCCACCGCGGCAGCCCAGCAGCCCAGGGCGCCCCCGGGGTCAGCGCGCAGCCGCAGCAGCCCGGGGCGCCCCCGGAGTCAGGGAGCCACTGTGGCAGCCCGGCAGCCCAGGGCGCCCCCCCGGGTCAGGGAGCCGCCGCGGCAGCCCGGCAGCCCAGGGCGCCCCCCGGGATCAGCGCGCCGCCGCAGCAGCCCGGCAGCCCAGGCCGCCCCACGGGATCAGCGCGCCGCCGTGGCAGCCCAGCAGCCCCCGGCGGCCCCCTGGGTCAGGGAGCTGCCACGTCAGCCTGGCAGCCCAGGGCGCCCACCCGGGGTCAGCGCGCCGGCGCGGCAGCCCGGCAGCCCAGGGTGCCCCCGGGGTCAGGGCACCGGTGCGGCAGCCCGGCAGCCCACGGCGCCCCCCGGGTCAGGGAGCTGCCGCGGCAGCCTGGCAGCCCATGGCGCCCCCCGGGGTCAGCGCGCCGCCGTGGCAGCCCAGAGGTTTGGGCTGACGGCGGCTGCGCTGACCCAGGGGAATCCCTGGGCTGCAGGCAGAGGCTCAGAATCCCTCTCCCTCCCAAAGCAGGGGCTCCAGCCTCTGCAATTTTTCTCATTGCCGGCAGGGGCGCCGGCGGCTGGGCAGAGCTGAGCAGCTCTGCTTAGGGCACGTGGCAGGGGCCCTGCGACAGTGGCGCAACACCAGGGCTTCACTTCTGGAGGAAAGTCGCAGCTACCCCCTGGCTCAGCCTCCACGTCAGCCCCAGCGAGGGGCATGGAGAAGAAAAGAGCCTCAGCAGTGGTCTGGTGGAGTGGAGGAAGAGGACCCCAACGTTCATGCATTGGGCAAGGTAAGCAAGTGCCTCCCCACAGGTCGGCCTCAGGTGCCTGTGCTCCTGCCCCCTTGGTCATTGGCTGGTCCCTGCTCCCGCTCCCCTTGTGCCTGGATGGCTGGAGAGAACAGCAGCCTGCAGAGCTGAGCTGCCCCAGTGCCCCCAGGCACCCCCCTGACCCCATCCCCCCCACAGCCCTGACCCCCAGCTCCGAGCCCAGTCCCTCTGAGCTGGAAACCCCCTGACCCCCAGCTCCGAGCCCAGCCCCTCTGAGCTGGACACCCCCCTGACCCTATCTCCCCACATCCCTGAGCCCAGCCCCTGTGAGCTGGGCACCCCTGAACCCAGAGCCCAGCTCCCCACCTAGCCGTGGGCAACAACAGCACCACCCCCAGGCAATGACAGCCCATTGGTACCAACTATCACAATCACCCAGCAACTGCCCATTATGTAATTGCAAATGTATACATACCATTACTGCTTTTAATGTTTTTAAATAATGTATTTAGTTTATTTTCAAATTATTACAAATTAATTTTTGAATGTATTTCACTAGTTATTTTTTACATTTCCTAATACATGTTACTATAGTATTGCAAACGTTTTATGGAAGGGGCCCCCGATTTTGCTTTGCCCAAGGCCTCCTGAGTCCTCTGAGCAGCCCTGTCTGAGTTTTAAGCCCTGCTGCTGTGTTTTGCCTGCAACAGGCAGGCCTAAGCCTGTGAGTGACCCCCATAGCAGCTGCCTGAAGAAGTGCTTGGGGGAATCATGCAGAAGGAGCGTGATATTTGTTTGAGTTCTCTCCTCATGGAGGCTGTGCTCCACTTGGTGCAGGACAGCAGTCTCAGCAGGACTCTAGGCCCAGCACCTTGCCTCAGTTTGTAGATTTGTAGTGCACCCATCACCGGGCTCAGTCTGGCACCGCTGCCCCTCACCAGTGCCCAAGAAGCAGTCAAAAAAGTTGGATGGACTGGTTAGGTTAGTTGTCATGCTGTTGCTTGGCCAGTGTAGAGACCACTGAATGCATAGTATTCCTCTGTGATGTTCTGTCCTGAGCAAAATTGGCATGTTATGAGGTAGTGCCTGTGAGGGACAGGTGTCTGTTTATGTATCCAGCCATCATGTCTTAGGTCTTCCTGGGGGGGAGCTTTTCCATCCTGCTTTCATTGGTGACATCTGTGATGCTCTGGTGGACATCGATGAAGACAATACTCTGACAGGATCACCTGGCAATACATCACGAGTTGATGCAAAGGCTCTTACAAAAGCCATTTCTAGTTTCAAGTTCCTTGTTTCTCTTGTTTTGTGGTATGACATATTGTTTGAGATCAACATAACTAGCAAACAACTTCAGGCAAAAGAATTTGATATATGTGATGCCATTAATCAACTTGGAGAAACCAAGAAGTTTCTTGTGGGCCGCAGAAGTGACACAGCCTTTGAGAAAACATTGGTAGATGCAGGTGAACTTGCGGAGGAGCTGGATGTACCGGCACTTTTTGAACCAGATCCAATCCGTATTAGAAAGAAGAGGAAGCAGTTCACATATGAAGCAGATGACGAACCTATTTATGATCCGAAAGAAAAATTCAAAGTGAACTTTTACTTTGCAGTCATTGACACAGCAATACATTCGATTGAAGAAAGAGTCACATTGATGCAGCAAATTAGTTCAGTATTTGGCTTCATATATGATGTTTACAGTTTGCAAAATAAAACACCAAAGCAAATTATGGAACATTGCTTGAATCTGGAGAAAGCTTTGCAACATGGTGAATCCAAAGATATTGATGCCTTTGACTTGTGCAGTGAATTGCAAGCTATTGCAAGACGAGTCCAAAGGAGTTCATCACCGCAAGATGTATTGAACTTCATATGGGAAAATAAGCTGACAGATAGTGTCCCTAACACAGTTATTGCTCTTCGCATCCTCTTGACTCTCCCAGTTTCTGTGGCTAGTGGTGAGCGAAGCTTCTCGAAGCTCAAGTTGATAAAAACATATATGCGAACATCAATGTTGCAACAAAGACTTGTTGGACTATCTACCTTGTCAATAGAACATGACATTGCTCACAGCATTGACTTGGAGGAACTTGTTTCTAAATTTGCTAAACTTAAAGCGCGGAAACATAAATTCTAAATTATAACATGTTACTCTGTGACCGTGTATTGTGTATAATGTATGTGATTTTTGGGGGGAGGGGAGGGCGCAAGATGGAATTTTCGCCTAGGGCGCAAAATATCCTTGCACTGGCCCTGGGGCCGGCTTTAGGCCAATGCCACCAATTCTCCTGAATCGGGCCCCACGCCCAGTGAGAATCTCTTCCCTGGCTAGAGGTGCCTTTTTAATTTTTACTCACCTGGCGGTGCTCTGGGTCTTCTGCGGCACTTCGGCGGCAGGTCCTTCACTTGCTCTGGGTCTTCAGCGACACTGAAGGACCCACCGCTGAAGTGCCGCCGAAGACCTGGAGCGAGTGAAGGACCCACCGCTGAAGTGCCGCAGAAGACTTGGAGCACCGCCCAGTGAGTACAAGCCCCACAGGTCTTTTGGTTTTTTGGTCATCCCTGCCAGGGCCCCATCGAAACTGTTTGAATTGGGCCCCGCACTTCCTAAAGCCGGCCCTGCATGAAAGCACTACAGCTTCTCAGTTAAACAGCTGTCGTAATTTTTTTTATCACATGGGCAAACCAATGTATTTCTCTTTAACCTCATTCTCAGAAATGGCTGAGCAGTTTTTGCTAAAATATTTCCCAACAAATTCATGAGGCAGACACTGAGCCTGAAAGATTTATGCTTGAATGCTTAAAATTTGACATAAAAAAGGTTATAAGCAACTGAAAACAGGATCTTATATAATGTAAGCAGTCAGGCAAGCTTAGCCTATAACAGATTTTAAAACAATAAGCCAAACCCAACATTTTCCAGAATCCCAAGTCCTGTCAAGCAGGAAAATGGCTAACATAAATATTGTTAAAAGTGGTTTCTGACAGAGAGCGGCAGTGTTTCCCTGACAGAGATACAGTATTGCTAACCTCAGGAGATCACAAATCATGAGTTAGACCTCCCAAAATCATGAGTTTTTTTTAAATCAAATCAATTTTTTAAAATTTTTCTTCTGACTTTTTTTATGTCCTTCTATTCCTCTGCCAATGTGTGTGAGATACTTTCAGGCTCGAAACTCAACCTTTAAACACACACAAAAATGTACACACCTCTCCCCTGGCTGCTCAGATGGAGACTCCACTCACTATTTCCTCATTCCTAAGTAGGGAAATTGCCAACCATTTCTAATTACTGACTTGACACAGAAGCACCACTTCCCCACTCCCCTATCTTCTGCTTCCCTGGGACCTTCTTTCTGCTATAGGGCCATAAATGGAGGGAGGGCACAGTGGCAGGGCAAGTCTATATCCTCAGCCCTGCGGCTCTTGAACCCACGCTCTAACCACATGCCCACCCCTTTAAATCGCAGGGTTAGAGGATCTTCTCATACCACCGCAACAGCTCCTCCTGCAAATCACTTAACTCTCTCACCTTTCATTTCACCATGTATGAAACGGGAATAAGAATGCTTCCTTACCTGCCTGGGTAGCAAGAGGAACTATATAATAAGATTCCAGCATTGTCATTCTGAAGCCTAAAATGTCTACTGAGTCAGCATCAAGTGATGGAAATAGCTACAAACATGGATGACAGCTCTTTTTGTTCAAAAAGATTGAATTGTCACTGGTTGCTTGCGGAACCCTGCACATACGGTGAATTACTTGACCCAACTGCCATACCTGTGTGTCTAATTGCTCGGAGCACAATCAACTCTGAGCTCAACCCTCCTCCCCACACACACACATGAACACAATCACCCACACAACACTACAGCCAGCACACACAATAACTCCAAGCATCACTCTGAAGCTTATGTCTGTTGAGTCAGTGTGAAAAGATGGAAACAGCTACAAGCATGGTTGAAAGCTTTTTGTTTAAATTATCACCAGGTTCAATCATCACTGGGACTTGCAGGCTGTTACTATTTTGTTTTGTTTTGAACGTGACTTTACGATAGCATAGAATTTCAATTATCAGTTAATTCATTTACGTTTGTGAAGCCCTTTGAAATCTGCACACGGACGAAGCTGCTCGTGCAATGCATTACGATTATTGAGTTGGATCTCTCAGCAGACTCTTTCCAGGAGAGCATTAAAACAAATGGGCTCAAATAACTCATCAGTAAGAACCTGGATACTTTCCAAGAGTCCACTCTGAATGGCAAATTCAAGTAAACCAGGTTCCTCCTGGATTTAGGGCACTAGCAAAAACTACAGCAGACAGACGGTTGATATTATGGAATGCACTCAGCTGATAAAAGAACAAATGTATGGAAAAACAAACAGAACCATACACAGATAACAAGATTAAACTGAAGCAACCAGAATCCTGGATGTATCTGATGACCAAGAGTCAAAAGATCAGTGACTGTTTTTTTATATTTCAAATTCAAGTTAATTAAGGAAGTGATACACTAGAGATCACACTTCATCCAAGACAGTACAAGTAATTCCCCAACATGGTGTTGGCAGACAGAGCACTACAATGATATTTAAATAAAAGGAACTTTTTTTTTAAAAAAAGGTGCTCCTTTACAAACAAGGAGGTAAAACCAAGATCCTGACCCCTATAGTCATTTAAGATCCCAGGGCTCTTTTTCCTTTAGAACATGGAGTTTGTCTCCAGGCCAAATTCTAAAATTTAGATAATTACATTCTGCAAACCAAATTCTCTCTACAATATCAGCCGGAAAAAGTATGTTTTTCTGGTCTAAATTTGTCCAGTGCTGTTGTGTACCATAAAATACTGTTGCTCTCCACCCTGGATGTGGCAGCATACCAGTAACAGTAGAAAAAAATACCAGCATACACGATTTGTAAACATTCTGGGACCCACTGGTATAAAAAGCCTTAGATCAGTTTAAGATGCCATTATTAATTAGCAGCTCTGAAATCAGCCAAGCAACTACCCATCAAAAAAAAAAATAAAACTAGTGTAAATGTGAGTCATGTTGTTTGGGTTACACGCTGGCTTCAAGGCCCATGACAAAATTCTCTGAGCTCTTAGGGCCCAGACTGTTATGTTTCCCAATACAAGGATATCCCTTTCTCTCTACTCTACAGTCCTGCCTTATGGACAGAGGATGGTAGGGTCCAAGATAAAGAAGCTTTGTGGTTGGGAGTCTGAACTCCTACACGGCAGTCTGGCTTCTAGAAGCAGATCTATACTTTTAGGACTACTGAGGAGACTGATGTTCATCAGCTAATTCAGAGACAGAAGTTTTGGACATCGATTCATCTGAATCTGTTAATGAATTACCAAGTGTGGTTGTGTTTATGTTGGACTGAGTTTCAATGGCCAGTTTAATGAATACACACACTTCAAATACTTATCCAAGACGAACATTCATGCTTATACTACTCTGCCATTATAAATAAATACACAAATGCACTCCATGGCGTGTCAGTTAAGGTAACCCTTTACATAATGTTCCTAACACAAAACATAAAAAGGAAGGAAAAGTCAAGGCTACAACAGAGCGTACCCTATACTCTCCCACCCAAAGATACACACCTCACCCACAGCACAACTGAGCTCAACTGATCATCACACGCCAAAGAAAATGAACCACCCTTTAACTCTACCACATTATCATCCCCCAATTCCACCCCACACCTTTACCACAAACAGATTCCTTATACCACTCCTGCGTAGTTCTGTAAAATTACACACACACAGTTTTGTGTAAGGCAATGCTGAAAGAATGGCAACATGGAAAAAAGTCATGAGACTCTGAATGAGAACTTTTGGGGGCCAAGCTTTAATTACAACTAAATAATTTTCTTGAAACTTCTCGGGAAATTCAACCTGTTTCTCTTATAAGAAAAACACAGTGTATCTTTCCCAAATTTTCAGTACAAAATCTCTGAGTAAAGGTTGAACTCCCACATTAAGTACAAAACAGAATGCAACATTAATTATGCCATCAAAACAGTTCCACCCTAAAACCCACTTGTGTGAATATACATGAACAGACACATTTAATAGGTCATGCAGATACACATACAATTACATGGGTCTCACACAGCCTATGCACTGAAGTATAATTAACTTCAATTACAATTACAAAGTCACTTCAAGGACAGTATATAGCCTTATACACTGGCCTTTATCTGTATAGCTGTCGTGGCTTTGGTTAAACAGGATTTGGCCTTTTATAATATTGTCTGGCCTATTTATAATGCATTTTGCCTCCATTAAGTGGAGGCAAAACAGTAATACTGAGTATGTATTTATTTTCCTCTGGGCACTTTGTACCTGCATCCCCATTTAGGCCACTAGAAGCAACTGGAGGCACAGGATACCAACGATCTCCCTATACTACTTGTGTTGCTGGAAGAAAGTTAGATCCGTCTGCCAGTCAAGCACAAAGTAAAAAAGATATTGATAGTTTTGAGTTGCCTGTTTATCAATACAGCAGGGTACTATGCACCTGTGATTTAGGTGGTTTGCCCCTCTCATCTACTCCCTGGGAAAGCCCAAGAGATATCTTGAAATTTAGGTCCCATGTACAGGCTGTGGCCTTGATTCTGACCATAATTACAGCAGAATAAATCAGGAGTGACTCCAATTAAGTCAGCAGAGATACACCACTTACAATGATGTAAGACTGCTGGGGGTACACAGAGGTCTTCCAGGAGGCACATCAACTCATCTTCAGTTGCCTACTTTTACAATAGGCTACAAAAAAGCTCTAGCAAAGTCAGTACAAACTAAAAGTTCATACAGACAAACGGAGAAAGTAAGCAATTTTTTAGTAATTGCGGCTATCTCAAATTTGGCCTCCAAAATTAGTAGACCATATTAAAAATGTTGGCCTTAATGCACATCTCATAAGGATGGCAGGAAGCTTAACGTTTGTTTAAAAAAAAAAAAGAAGATGCAACGTATTTTTTTCCACCTGATTGATTATTATATTTGTGTTTTAGGGTAGTTCTGGTGATAGCAACCACTTCTTTAGCTAGAAGGCTCTGGTCAATAGAATATTCTTTCTTTAAGCCCCTCTGGCTGCCACGGCTCTGCCCAAGCCCCATGTCTTCCGTTCAGCACGCAGGTGCCTGCCTCTGTGCACCCACTTCTCTCCCCTACCCTTCCTCCTCGGGCTACCCCAGGCATTAAAAAATCCCCTTTGTTCCTGGGCTCACTGAGAAAGGCAGGATTCATTTACACAGAGGTGAAAGGAAGCCGGTCCGATCCAGTAAAGCGTACTGGACCACACCAGCTTCCACGGCGGGGATTGAAAAGGCTCTGGGGTGCCCGCGGCCGCAGGCAGCCCAGAGCCCTTTCAATCCCGGCCGCAGCTCCGGCGGCCAGGCTGGGGCCGGGATTTAAAGGGCGCAGGGCTCCCTGCGGCTGCAGGCAGCCCAGAGCCCTTTAAAACCCGGCCGCGGCTGAGATTTAAAGGGCTCAGAGCTCCCCGTGGCTGCAGGCAGCCCAGAGCCCTTTGAATCCTGGCCGCGGCTGGGATTTAAAGGGCTCAGAGCTCCCACCAGCTGCGGGCAGCCCAGAGCGCTTTGAATCCTGGCCATGGCTCTGGCAGCCAGGCTGGGGCCAGGATTTAAAGGGCTCAGAGCTCCCCGGGGCTGCAGGCAACCCAGAGCCCTTTGAATCCTGGCAGCAGCTGGGATTTAAAGGGCTCAGAACTCCCCACAGCGGCAGGCAGCCCAGAGCCCTTTGAATCCCCGCCGGCTCTGGCGGCCAGGCTGGGGCCAGGATTTCAAGGGCTCGGGGCTCCCCTCAGCAGCAGGAGCTCTGGGTCCTTTAAATCCCTGTACCAGCCCACAAAGCTCAGGGTTCCCCCCGGCAGCTGGAGTCCCAGGCCCTTTAATTTGCCCCTGAGCCCCGGGGGGCTCCCAGCCACCTCTTCAGCTGGGAGCCCCTGGTTGATTTAAAGGCCCTGGGTCTCCTAGCCACAGCTGGTGCCCCAGGGCCTTTAAATATTGAGAGGCCACACCTCTTCCAGATGAGGCCACGCCCCCCTCAGGACTCCAGCAGTACTGGTAAGTCCTGTAAGTTACTTTCACCCCTGTCTGTATGATACAGTGGGTCTGACTAACGACATTCTCAAGGCTACAGAAAAGTTCAATACAAAAATTAAAAAATAATCTGATGTGGGGACTGGATGGCTCAAGGAACCAGTAACAGGACTAACACAAGGAGTCCAGTAGCACCTTGAGCACTAACAGATTTATTTGGGCATCAGTTTTGGGGATTTTTTTACCCATGAAAGCTTATGCCCAAATAAATCTGTTAGTCTTTAAGGTGTCACCGGACTCCTTGTTGTTTTTGTGGATACAGACTAGCACAGCTGCCCCCTGATACATGAGTAACAGGACTGGGATCCTACTCTCTCCGGGTTGCTTGTCCAAATCCAGCCTTAGTCAGCAGTAACTGAAAGCTGTTACCACCCTCTGGTGGTTTGATGCCACGTATGAAATAAAGTGGCAGGTGGGCAGGTTTCTACATCACTGCCATGCATACCTTTGCTGCCAGTCTCCTGGAGACTGCAACAGCGTCTCAGGATTGAAGCACCATGATGGGGCACTGTGAAGAAGCTTGCATGGCCACTGCTCACGATGAACCTGACCCATAGTCCACCAGTCTCCAGGGCCGTCAGCATGGCACTTTTCACCAGGACTTAATTCACATCACATTTTTAAATAAGAAAGGAAAATGTTGATCCATCTCCTCCTCTCCATTCTCACTCTCCTGCACAGCTATCAGCACTGTCAACAGCATCTCATTTCTACCGGTGAATAGTTTTCCCACTTCCTCAATTCTAGCACCATCCTGCATTTAAGATCCATTGCAGCATATTCAGACCATTTCTACAGATGAGTTAGCTCTAGCATCTGTCTGAGAAGGAAAGAAACTGCACTGACATAATCAACTTAGTAACGATAGGACCATTACTCAGTCAACAAATCAGTGTCTTTTGCTGGCAATTTCCTCTTTGTGTACCTTCCATAAAAGAATAATTTCTGGTTCAGTAAGAGAGGCATTTCATATTTATTTAGTAAATGGAGGATTTAAGCATTTGGATTTTCACCAATTATGTTGCATGGTATTGATTATCAACTGCAGCTGACACATTCCAATCCAGAAGTACCTACATTTTAGTAGTGAGACAAAAAATTCTACCGGCAGCTGAATGATCTAGTGTCATGCAGATGGATTGTGTCTTTTTTTGCTAGACTCCTACAAGATTGTGACCCCTTCATCTAACTGATTTATAACAAGACATCACTGGTCACTCTCCCTCTGTAGTTAAGGCTGAATAATATTTTCATTCTATCCCAGTCTTCAATCACTCATAACATTATATATTTTTTACATTTCAGGCTAAATTTTTTCCATTCTTGGTCTCTCCCTGAAGAAAGATTGTTCCCTTCTCCAATCCCCCACCCCTTTTAATGTTAAAGCAAAAAAACAGTTCAACCATTTTTAGGTGCAGTGAGACCCAGATGAAAATTACATTTTCCGTTATGATTTTTTTTTTTAATCTTGCGACTTATTTTTTCTTTTTGGAAAAAAACTGATTGTTGCACGGTGAAATAGATGGAAATCGTCTTCATGGAAGAGAGATGTCCCAGAAAAAAACAGGTTTTGATTTAGCTGAGTTTGGAACATTTGAAAAATCACATTCTGAGGATACTCAGTAGATTTTACCCAGAATGCCCATTAAGGCCCTGAACCTGCTGCACCGCTGAAGTCAATGGGAATTTTGCTTGCATGCACAGTTAGGTTATCTTCACAGTCAACTGGCCAGCCACCTATGTTGTTGAAATGGGCAGGAAGAACTGGTGCTAAAGATATGACATCTGCATACCTTTCCCCTCACTGAGCAATGCAATGTGAGCAATGCATCAGTGGAGCCTCCTCCTCCACCTTAGAGGTGCTACTCCTTAGTTCTGTTGCACATTTATAAATTTGCAGAGCACTTTGGAATTCTCTGGCTTAAACAGTACCACATGAAATACATTTACCTGCACATTTAAAATGTAACCCAATTCCCCCAACAGAGTTTATTTTCAAGACAGAACAGATTCTTACCACCCCGGTAAATTAATAGTTAACACACTTCACACTTCCTATTTCCAGGATTCAGGCGGCAGTACCATATAAATAGGACCAAAAACTTCTTAGGGATGTTTTTGGAGCTAACTCAAGTGACACACCCCAATGGTCACTACAGTTCCTTATCCTTACAGCCCAAGTCCCTTAATAACCAAGAGAAGGAAGGCGAGTGACTGAACAGTCTCTGAAGCAATACAAAACAAAACACAAACCAAAAAACCACACCACCACTAGTTCTCTGGCTGGGGCTTACACACATCCAAAACAGGGTATTCCTGTCACAGGAGTTATCCGGTGCAGTATGTCAGCCCCCCAACCAGCAAGCCTGAGCAAATTTGTTTTTACCAGCAATTTCCAAACCAAGACACATTTCTATTCCTCCCCCCCCCTTCTCACGCTTTTGTATTCCTCATCAACAATTAGCGGAAATGACTAGCTGTGCCTGTTCTCACTGTTCCCAGACATTTCTCTCCCCCTAGTGAGCTCTGAAGACCATGCAATATTTGACATGACAAGACTTAGAATCTATCTACAACAAAAGAAAAAGACAAAAAACAAGGAGGTTAGTCCAATTTATCAGTTGGGGCTCGGACAGCAGTAGGTACCCAGGGCAGTGGGATTCATACATTTTAAAGTGTCCTTAGTCTCTCAGGATACTGGCCCAGAAGACGGGAATTTTAAGCTACAGAAAGTTTTTTGTTTAATTAAAAAACATCAGAATAAAGATATGTTTACTGAGTCAACTAGCTCTTCTGCTGGGTTTATGCCATTAAAGCAACAGGATTTTAAATGTAAATTAACTTTAGTACAGTCAAAATCTAAATTCCTTCTAAAGTAAAAACAACAGGAACATGTTCATGCAAAGGATCTGAAATACACCACAGTTCCAGAATTTGTTCCAATGTTCTATATCCCATTCCTGCAGCATGCACAACTTGCCACCCTGTAACATACACAAGTATGTATTCAATTTGTTATAAATAGCTCTGCGCAGGACACAATTGATTCTCTCTCACACACACAGTGACAATACCAATACCATTCTGTATCCGTACCACATTTTTCAAGATTAATCAAACTAAATGGACAAAGCTTCTGAGCTGGTAAAGAACCACAGAAGCTGGAGATGGAAAAGAGGTCTTAGATCATCTAGTTCATTTCTCTGTTAAGATTGGGTTGTTCCTTACAGTACATTTTTATTGTTTTATCAGTCTTGTTTTTAAAGTCCAGAGCAATGTTTTCACTACTTCCCTTGGGAAAACTATTCCACTATTCCACAGATTCCCATGATATTCTCATCAAATTTTCCCATTCCTATTAGTTATACCCCATGTACCACTCTAAATAATTCCTCCCCCTCACTAGCGTTAACAACCTTTAAAAATGATAAACTCATTTGCTTTCTCCCTTAGCTGTCATTGCTTAGCCGATCTATACACACGTACATAGAAAGACCGAAAGAGCAAAGTCATCCCACTAGCTCTTGATAGTTCAAGGAGAGCCCAAAAGCATTAACTCCCCTCACAGGGCCCAGAAAAGCTTAAGCCCACCACAATAATTATTTGTGACATGAATCAGCCTGCAGAAAAGCAGACATTAGCTCCTGGAAAATCCAATAAGCCAAAATATGTTTTAAACCCACACCTCAGTTTTATAGCCTCTCTTCTGGTATCTTATTCATTACACTATCTTCCATTAAGGTTATTCAATATACCAGAGTGGACAAAATCAATTTTTAAAGCAAAAAAAAATCAGATATTTTAATTGAAATTATATACAGGTTATAACACTATTTAAAAATACATTTAAAATTAAATGCAAAAATAATATTAAGCAGTTCATATTTGCTGCCAAGTTTTAAAGAGAGTCAAACCACTGAACCAGTGGAAGTCACTGGCTAAGCACCTGAACCCTGAGTTGGCTGAAGTGCTAAGCCAGATTCTGACAGCAGTAGCCTCTTCTGCAGATGCAGAGAGAATATTCTTTTTTCATTTCAGTGTATCCAACTACCACATTCAAAGTTAAAAAAACAACTGGGAGTGGAAAAAGCAGGAACGTTTGTTCTCTTCCTCCAATTTATGAATAAAGAATAGGTGTGAGAGAATGAGAATTACTAGTTTTAAAGTCTTGAAGGTCATGGTAACAAGAAACAATCAGCTCAATCAACTAACTATTGAATCAGCTAGTATTAAATGCAAAATGTATTTTGATAAACTTTTTCTTATGTATTCAGGAACAAAAAACATTTTTAATTTAAATTTGAATTTCCATCCAAATAGAGCTTGACAAAATTGCAAGCAAAAAATGAATAATCTAGTAAAGAGTTCAGCTATACAATTGCTTCAATAAAGGTGTATAGTTATAGTGTATCCTCCTGGTTAGCGCAAAGAAACACCATTGCTGATTTGCAACTTTACACTACATTTGGTTTGGTAACCAATGAGAATCAATCTTTCTTTAGGAAAATAACTAAAAAGCAATGGTTTCAATCCTGCTTGCTGATTTAAATTATGATTAAAATTAGTAATTTAAATCACTTTGATTTAAATCAATCCACCCTACAATACTGTGTCTGAGCATATTCAACGCTCATTTACTTTTAAAAGACAGCAATATATCACCTACTCAAATGGGCAGAGTTGGAGAAGACTTTTGCCTGAAGCAGTCCTACAGACAGCCTCATTCACTACACAATTCTGTCACATTCCCAGAGCATCCTGAAAGAGGCACAGGTCCTATAGTGCAATAATGTAATTACAGAATATCATAATGCAGACATCCAACTGGGCATGGGCAGCCTTAATTCTGACATTGCCTAACTTCTGAATTCTTGACTTTGCAATCTTAACATACTTAAGATTTTTTGATTTGTTTGGAATGCATTTTATACACACACGTGTGCAATACAGGATGTTTACTACATAACCAATCTTAAGTTTCAAGATAGCTACCTAACTTCTCTGGCACACTTCAGCTTTAACCTTTGTCACTTTTTTTCCTTTGAAATATTCTATTCTGGAAACAAATCAAGCTGAAGGTTTAAGCAACAAGAATTTCTTAAATTTTTCATCCCTTAACCTCTTTTCATCTCTCCAAACCTAAGACGTTCTACTAAAGATACAGCAAAGAATCCTGTGGCACCTTATAGACTAACAGACGTTTTGGAGCATGAGCTTTCGTGGGTGAATACCCACTTCCTCAGATGCACTAAATTATACACTAAAGATACATGCACACTCAGAGAAACAGAACCACTCATATGAGCCAAGTTGCTCATGTGGGTAAGTGTCTGCAGGATCAGGTCCTGAAACTGAACTCCTTCAGGCAGGGCCCATGGTTCCATCTTTAGGCTCAGTTCTACCATCCTTGCTGATGCTGAACCATACCTTTTTCTTCACATATTGTCCTTTTGCTTTCTCTGAAATTACTTGCAGAGTAAAGCACTACTCCTCTGATTCTAGGTGGCAGAATTTGTCCTTGTATTTGAACAACACCAAGTACCTTGTCTGAGCTTAACAATAACCTAACAAACCTAGACATCATGCAATGTAAAGTGATTTCCATTTCCGTGTGGCAAGACCACACAGCCCGCAAAGAAAATAAGTATTACAAGGCAGAGTAAAGACACAAACTTATGTTCTTAGATAAGACATTTCCTCTTTACTTTTTACTCTTTTCAGTATTTCAAATTAAAAATCCCAATAAAAGATTTAAATTAATAGTATTTTTGCATCCCTGGATGAAATCAGTTGAACAGGTCTGAAGGAGTTCAAGGATCCGGGACTCTTTAAATACACCACACAGATAAAAGAACTGAAATTATTTTTTTGAATTGCTGAATTACTGGCATAACATCATAAGGAAAAACACTGGCATGTGCCCTCGTGCCCCTGAATAACTCAAAGATGCATAAAGTGATTCTCAAAAAAAAAAGTGTATAATTAGATTCTATTTGAATAAATTAAACCAGTATTAGCTTTACCTTGAACTAGCTGAGCAGAGGGTGATGGGGGATTACTGGTCACCTTTTTATCTCCCAGCTCTCTTTGCATATGAGGAGTTCATTGTTTGTGAACAATGTCAGCTTAACAGATCAGGAGGCTGAAATCATCTCCCCACACAGCAGGTACAGCATAGACACTAGAGGAAGTCTGATGAATCTCCTGCACTGCATGGCTATTGGTCAGGGATGGGGCAAGGGTAAGATCCTGTGGCAGATAGGAGGACAATCAGTAAAGAGTTGGTTACAACTCCAGGGTGTCTGGGGACCCTGGGAAGAGTGTGGTGGTTTGAAGGCAGTTGGAAGTGCTGAGTGGGACACACAGGATGCGAGAATCTATAATGGTCTAGCAGATGATCTACCTTAGAACACTTGCCTCAAGTAATGATCCACCTATTGTGCTACCAGGGATTCAGAACAAAACATTGGTGTGTCCTACAGCAGACCCCATGGAGTGTGCAGTAATCACACAAGGTTCACCATACTCTCTCACCAGTATTGCTCAAACCTGCCTGAGTGGCATCTCTTCTGGATGTGGGGCCAGCATTCAATGCTTGGCCCCTCTGTCCAGAAAACCCATAACAGACCTAACTACTGTGATGGTTTGTGTGTTGTGGACATCTATCCACAAGGAACTGAACTGGGATCACCAATTCATTTCACATATACTATCAAACAGATGTCAGATGGTAACAACTTTCAGTCAAATTGTTACCAAAACACTGGGCCTGCATGAGAGACCTATAGGTGGACAGCTAAACAAAGAGAGAAAATGGTCTTGTGGTTAAGGCAATGGACACTACTCAGGAAATCTAGGTTCAATTCTCATCGCCATCATCTTTGCATGACATGAGGCAGGTCACTTAATCTCTCCATTCCCCATCTGTAAAACGGGGATAACCATATTTCCTTTCTCCTACCTCTTGTCTGTAGTGTCTATGGAGATTTTAAGCTCTTTAGGTGAGCTGTCCTACTGTGTTTATATACACCTATATATGGATATATGCACCTAGCACACTGGAGCCCCAGCCGCGGTTGAGGACTGTAGGTGCTGCCATAGGAGGTAGCAAATTTTCATAGTAGCATATTGCTGCATTAAAAGGAGTTAATATTTCATTAGCTACAACGTTAAAACAATGGAAAGTTTACAGGGAACTTTGTTTTCCCTATTTGAGGGGTGGAGAACCTGAGCCCTGAACCATTCACCAGTGCAAGGTATATACCTTCCCAGCCCCAGGCAGTAACTAGAGCACAGATCCAGATGGCTGGAGTGATGATTTTAAAAGTTCCTGATCCTCTGCCTCATCTTCTCCTTTCCAGCCTGAGCTACCTTTCCGCAGGCCACATCATTTAGTTCCCATTTCCATCACAGAAGCTTTGATTAATACTCACTCAACAGCAGCAAATCCCACTCCAACAATCTGCTGTTCCAGAGGGAAGTACTGTAGCATCACAGCATTTCATAATTGTTAGTGTATTTATTCTCACAACACCTCCATGAGTATTATTATACCCATTTAACAGATGGGGAACTGAGGCATACAGTGACTCAACTACCCAAGGCCACACAGGAAGACTGTGGCAAAGCAGGGAACTGAACCAAAGTGTCCCATGTCCAAGGCTAGCATCTAACCACTGGTTTATCCTTCCTCTCCTCAGGTTTTGAACTACTGGAAGATCGAGAGTAAGGGCTTGTCTACACTAGCACTTTACAGTGCTGCAACTTTCTCGCTCAGAGGTGTGAAAAAACACCCCCCTGGTTGCAGCAAGTTTCAGCGCTGAAAAGCGCCAGTGTAAACAATGCACCAGCCCCTGGGAGTCGCACTCCCAGCACAGGAAGCTACTCCCCTCGTGGAGGTGGGTTTTTTGAGTGCTGGGAGAGCTCTTTAACTTTAACATTGCCAAAGTAAACTAACCCCAATTTTATTATTTACACAGCACCAACATCATGCTTGCTTGAAAAGTTGCCTGTGAAGTATCTAAAGCTTTGCTAGTGCTGTGTAAATTAATTACCATGTCTGGCTTTTCGTAACATGTAGGTAATGCATATATGTACCATTGCTCCCTACTGCTGGAATGTCAAATGTGTGTGTATATTTGGGTATGTCTACATCTATCTGTACTGTAGTACCTTACAAAGGGTCTCAGCCCTTCCAGTCCAACTATAGCAACAACAAACAGATTCTGTCTTGAGCTCATGGGATAGGTTCCTGTTTTGGAACAGAAAGTTCTATCTTCATTAATGATCATACAGTCTGTTCAATCATAGTGTAAGGTATAGCTGACAACCTGAAATATATGCTGCAACAAATCTGTTATACTTCCCGTTACGCCAACTCTATATAATGTAATTTGCCATGCTAAATTATATAGCAATGTACAGAATCCTAGCCACTAGGTTATAAAGCTAAACTTTAAGTGTCATAACTGAAGATAACAACAAAAAATGAGGATTGCATTTTGGTTCTCTACAAAGAAAACAAAGCTCCCAAACTATATAGAATTCATATCAAAATATTTCATGTAATTTAAAGCAGCAGCAGCTCTCAAACTGTGGGTTGGAACCCCAAAGTGGGTTACAACCCCATTTTAATGGGGTCACCAGGGCTGGCTTACACTTGCTGGGCCCAGGGCCAAAGCCTGAGCCCCACTACTCAGGGCTAAACCCAAAACCCAAGGGCTTCAGCCCTGAGTGGCAGGGTTCAGGTTATAGGCTCCCTGCGTGGGGCTTGGGCTTTGGCTTTGTGTGTGTCCCCCTCCCCGACCCGGGGCAGCAAGCTCAGGCAGTCTCAGGCTTCGGTTCCCTCACCTGGGGTCGTGTGGTAATTTTTGTTCTCAGAAGGGGGTTGTGGTGCAATGAAGTTAGAGAATCCCTGATTTAAGAGATTATTATACGAGTTAGCATTAATTAAACTGAAGCAGATACTGAGAACGTGTAAACAGCTGCAGTCTAAAATTCTTTCCTCTAGCCTTCACCTTAAGAGTAAACCTATCAATCAGACACAGCAGCAGAAATTGCCATGCCAAAATTGTTTCCACATATTACGATTACTAGAAAAATTTCAATGTTTACACAGTATCATGCAGCCAAACCACCACTATCTGTCCCCACATAAGGCCTCTTTTTCTTTCCATCATGTGCAAAAGACGGGCGGCTCTAGGTATTTTGCCGCCGCAAGCATGGCAGGCAGGCTGCCTTCGGCGGCTTGCCTGAGGGAGGTCCCCGGTTCTGCGGATTCAGCGGCATGCCTGCGGGAGGTCCGCTGAAGCCACGGGACCAGTGGACCCTCCACAGGCATGCCGCCGAAGATAACTTGCCTGCCGCCCTCACGGCGACCGGCAGAGCACCCCCTGTGGCTTGCCACCCCAAGCATGCACTTGGCATGCTGGTGCCCGGAGCCACCCCTGGCAAAATATATTCCACTCAAGGACATCGAGTTCAAAAGTCTTGTTCTTTTGCCTTCACAGCCCTGCATTGCTCTGCCTCTCCCCACCTGTCAGGCCTTGTCCCTTACAACAGCACTCTCTTCCTCACCAACCTTGATGCTCCATTTCTCCCACAACCATCTCTGCATTGTCTTTCATGGCACCCTACGCATGGGGCACCTTCTGGTATAAATGCAGTTTTATTCTGAAAAGTGAATATTAAATGGTACCTTACTCAACAGATCTGTCCCGCATATGTATCTAGAATCAGCTCTACTGACTTCCATTCCAGTGATGCTTTGGCTACTTTTTACTCCTGGGGTTAGCCCTGTACAGCCAGCACAGAGGGGTACAAGCTGGATTGTAAGCTGGCTCACGTCAGCAAATTGTTGTAAAAATTCTATTTGCGGAGTCAAATTCTGCTCTCAGTTCCATCTATACAGCTCCCTTCAAGGTAGTGTGGCTGCACAAGTGTAACGGTGGACATAATTTGAAGTCCCTGGGACACACAGGTGCTACTAAGTGCACAAATTAGACTATGATTCGTAAGAAAGAAAGAATACAGACTCTTTCTCAGATCTCAGGGCTGGGAGGCAGGGGAAAAAAAGCATCTTTGTTATACTGAGACAAACATAATGCTCCATCATGCCATTTTTATGGTCACTTTTCCAAGTAGACCTGACTTTCAAAACTTCAGCATCACTGTCTATACCTGCTGGCAAGAAGGACACATAAGCACAGTCTTTCTGTATCTGCAGGATATCACTTTCTTATTCATACTTATCCTCTAACAAAAAAAAATATTAAAAAATCTTATATGCTGCATAGCAGTACTTATAATGCAATGATTTAACCCTTTGCACCATAAAGACACACACTCCTCTCAGAAGAAACTATAAAGGATTCATTCCTCTTCTCACTCTAGCTTTCAGCAGTTCCTGTTCTGCTCCTGTTCTCTCCACAAACATACAGAGCTTCTCCCACCTCCCCAAATGATTAACTCAGTGTGGTCTCTCTCCCCCAATGGCCCAACCGCCTCAAGTTCCATGCCTCTGCTCAGCTTTCACCCCTCTCCTTGATTCTTTCATGTGAATGGCCCATTATTCTGATGCAGTTCATCTCCTTCCTGCTGGTCTACAGCCCATAGGAGCTGCTGGGGACAGGGAGGGAGGGAAGGGGGCAGGGCAGATCAGGAGTGCAAACTGGGAGAGAGAGGAGGTGGTTGAAAGGAGCAACTGTACTTTTCCATAAGCTTAGCTGGTGAACAGCTTGTGGAATGTCAAGAAGCATAAAGATTGAGAGCTCTTGTCATTTTTTCCCTATCTACTGTAATTGCAGTTGCTAATCCTTTTTATCTGATGCACAAGAGCGTTCAGATTTCATTGTGAAAGTTCCAGGGCTTCTCATCACCTTCCTCAACTCTTTAGTCCATTAAGAGAGATCCAATTTCAAAATTGCAAGAAGATAGACATTTGGGACACATTGTTCTCTGGGTCTCATGAAGATGACACAGAGACAGTTCCAGATTCCATTTTAGGGAGACATTTCCCTCTACTTTCCCCACTGAAACAGTCTTTCCAAATAAGTTTGTGCTCCAGGGTCACACAGGAAGCAGATTCCCTCATTAGGTCCTTTGGAAAAATTCACTACTGAGCACTTTCATCTGTTGCTGTCACAAATAACTCCAAGAATGGAGCGTTGTCCTCTTCTTGCCCAACCCAGCATTCATCTGACCAAAGTATATTCTACAATACTGGAAAGGAAGAATCATTTTATGAATGTGATTTATTAACTGGAGAAACACTAGGTGGGTGAGGTAATATCTTGTATTGGCTCAACCTCTGATGGTGAAAGAGACATGCTTTCAAGCTACACAGAACTCAGAATGAGCTTATATCATTCTGCTTATGTCAGACTGAGCTCTGTGTACCTCAAAACCTTGTCTCTTTCACCAACAGAAGTTGGTCCAATAAAAGATATTACTTCACCCACCCTGTCTCTCCCATATCCTCGGTCCAACAGAGCTACAACACTGCAAACATTTATTATCTATGCAACCACTAACTACTTTGCTATAGCGGAAAGCAAGAGACAGACGGAGAGATCCTCAGCTGGTGCAAGTTGTCATAGTGCCACTGAAATCCATGGCACTAAGAGAATTTACACCATCTGAGGATCTGCCCTGGGGTCTCTACACAATAACAGGAATAGGTACAGCATTACATCTGCTCCTAGAGATGGCTCCTTCAGAACTAAAGCACTTTGAGAAAGAAATGTGGGAAAGTGTGGAGAACTGCTGCCCATGCTACAGCTGTTCTGTGCACAAAAAAGGACTGTGGTCTCCATAGCTATTATTAAGAGACCTTCCCAAGTGGCAGAGAATATCACTATGTAAGCAGAGTCAGGATAAGCTCTACCCTGACATCTGGTGGAAAGAATTTCAGAGAGTGTATTTGCATAGGCACGCCTACCCTATCCCAGACTGCTGAGCTGTGGGACTGCTTGGTGACAAATGACTCACCCTCAGTTGGGTGGTACTTGCTAGACAAGGGACATGGGTTCCAAAACCCAGTGAAGGGAGAGAGGCTGAGGACAGGTATCTGTGCCTGGTGGTGCAGTTTCCTTGTGGAGCCAGAAGCACCAGTTCCACCCCCTCCTCTCTCCAGTGTGGAATGTCAGAGTTGATTTTTATTCCCTCAAGAATCTAAATACAGGTTACTGAGCTGAATTCACTTTGGGCTAATGGTGCACTAGCACTGGGGCTCCCCCACTAAGAGCTGAGATCACTAAGAGTTGAAATCACTAAGGAGCTGAAATAACTGAGCTGAGAGCACTGAGTACTGTGCTAACTAGTTGGGGAGCCTGAAGATATACTGTGGAACAGAGCAGCTGGTGGAGTGGAGCAGTTGCGGGGACGGCTGGAGTGGATCACGGGACAGCTGGTGGCAGCAGAGCGGCTGGCAGAGCGGAGTAGCTGTGGGACAGGTGGAGTGGCCCACAGAGCGAGCGGAGCCGAGCAGTTTGCAGAGCAGCTCATGGAGCAGAGCAGCTGGTGGAGTGGAGCAGTTCCTGAGGACGACTGGAGGAGCAGAGTGGAGCAGCTGGTAAAGCAGAGCAGTTCGTGGAGAAGGCGGAAGCAGAACCCACGGAGAGGCAGGGCAGTTGGCCCCAGACCACGTAAGGTGCCCCTTTCTATCCAGGCTGGGGGGAGGGACCTCTACAGATAAACTCTCGAACTCTGGGGTGGCATTGACCAGAGACTTTTGGGTTGTTGGACTTTGGGGTGATTGGACTTAAAACCCTAAGGGGAAAAAGGACAGTGCAAAACGTACTTGGAGGTGGGCTTTTGTTTATGGTTTGTGTTATAACCCGGTTTGTGTTATAACCCTGTTTGTGGTGTTTCTCCAATGGGATGCCGCATTGATTCCTCCCTTTATTAAAAAGATTTTGCTACACTCAGACTCCGTGCTTGCGAGAGGGGAAGTATTGCCTACTAGAGGCGCCCAGGGGGGTGTGGTATGTGAGTGTCCCAGGTCACTGGGTGGGGGCTCGAGCCGGTTATGCATTGTGTTACTGAAACGGAACCCCTGGATACTGAACCCGGCCCTTGTTGCTGCCAACTCAGAGGGGCAGAAGGGTTACAACTACACCAACCTTTCTCTCAGGACAGGAGAACGGGTGGAAATAACCACTTCATTGGACAGGTATTTTGGCCTCATTGATTACTGTATACAAAGGAACAATGAAATTTTTCACTATCACAGAGGTCGGTAACCTCTGGCACGGGCCAGTTTGTTTACCTACCACATCCGCAGGTTCGGCTGATCGCGGCTCCCACTGGCCGTGGTTCGCCACTCCAGGCCAACGGGGGCTGCGGGAAGCGGTGCGGGCAGAGGGATGTGCTGGCCGCGGCTTCCCACTGCCTCCATTGGCCTGGAGCAGTGAACCACAGTCAGTGGGAGCCACGATCGGCCAAACCTACAGACACGGCAGGTAAACAAACTGGCCCGGCCCACCGCGCTGCTTACCTGGCAAGCCGCGTGCCAGTTGCCAACCCCTGCACTATCACCTTCTAACATATTTAGGTCTAATGCCAAATATCTGCAGTTCCCACTCACTCAGCTGCAGTGGTGCTCAGGTGAAGATCTTGGGACAGACTCCACTCTTCATTACACTTAGTGTAAATTCAAAGTAACTCTATTGGCATCAGTGGAGTTACACTAGTGCACAGGTCAGCAACCTTTCAGAAGTGCTGTGCCGAGTCTTCATTTATTCACTCTAATTTAAGGTTTCACATGCCAGTCATACATTTTAATGTTTTTATAAGGTCTCTTTCTATAAGTCTATAATATATAACTAAATTATTGTTGTATGTAAAGTAAATAAGGTTTTTTAAATGTTTAAGAAGCTTCATTTAAAATTAAATTAAAATGCAGAGCCCCCTGGACTGGTGGCCAGGACCCGGGTAGTGCGAGTGCCACTGAAAATCAGCTCGTGTGCCGCCTTCAGCACACGTGCCATAGGTTGCCTACCCCTGCACTAGTGTAAATCCAAAGTAACTGAGAGCAGAATCTATTCCCTGTTTGAAGTGAGATGAAGTTACAATGACAATTTTTAATATATTCCAACGTAACAATTCTGTATGAAGATTACACAAGGAAAGTATTGATCTTTCTGCTAGGAGCTCTGAGTCAGCAGACAATTGCATCTAGCCTTAGAGGAGACGACAGCGCGTTTAAAATATGTACCAAGCAAGATAAGCTTGCAATTTATATTATTACTTATTCTGTTGCCTTCTAATGTTTTAAAAGGAAACTCTAAAAGAGCTAAGATATCTACATTAGAGATATGCAACAGCCACAAAAGTTGAGCTCTGTATCTGAACTTGGCATACATAGGATTTCATTTGAAGCTATCTCTACTTTAAATGTATGGAAAGTATCTTTTCAAGATTTCAGAAAGTGGTGCTGTGAATAAGAAAATATTTTGCCTCTTAACGTATCTCATATGGGCTCTTATAGTCTAGCTCAATTACTAGTTTGTCATTATAAATCACTTTGGTAAATGCAAGGAGTAAGTTCATAGAGCACAGCCCAGTGATTTAGCAACTAGCTCCTCACTCTGCCATGCTAGAGAATCGAATGGTATGAGGTTTATCTTGGACTATCACAAATCAATTTAGCAAGTGATGGGGGCATCCAGTTTACAGGAACTCAGCAGACTGCTAACCATCCCAAGAGCAAGATTTGGGTGTCACAATGCAAATGCTTCACTTGTGCAGAAGGAGGGGGAGATTCAGCACTGAAAGCACTGTTTCAGAAAGAAAGAGTTTGTCAGACTCCTCCATTGCATCCTACAGTTCTTCCCCCAACCCTCTATTCTTGCTTGAAACGGACAAGATCCTGGAATTCCCACCTTGGGTTGTGAGCCACAACAAAATGGCCTCTTTAAGGCTGATCAATATGTTCCCACTGTATTCAACCCCTAAAAAAGGAAACAATGAGAAAGAAGGAGAACATTTACACCTTCCACTCAGGAACAACTAATGTATTTGGTTTTCTCTGTACACCTCATTTTCATTTTTTTAAAGGCTTCTCTGCTTTTCATCAAAGCTTGTCAACTTTTTCAAGTGGCGCAGATGCACCCTCAAAGTAAGTCTAGAAAGTATCACTGACTCCCAATTATATCAACTTTATTTCTTGTGTAGATTTTGCTCTCAATACTTTCTCTTAATATTACACTCTCCTTTATTTCACTTTCTGTTCACACCTTCTTAGTTTTTCCCTTGTTGCCCCTAATCTGAAGATCTCAATGAGCAAGAATTAAATGTCTGAGCAACAAACACGATCTCACAACAAGACACAGAAGAGGAGGATGAGTAAAATAAAAATGTCTGTCTGATGAAAGCTCCCTTGACAACTACAGCAGCAATGATAAGCACCACTGAAATAACAGGAATGATACTCCAAAACAACAGCCAAGAAAATGTTATGGAACAGAAAAAAAAAGTCTAAATTGATCTTTCCAAATGAAATTTCACTGTCAAGTGAGTACAACAAAAGGCTCCTATCACAGCTGTATTGCCACTACAACAAAAGATTAAAACAACTACTGAAAAATACCACCAAATCTGAAATATGATGACCCGTTTTAGGAATACTATAGACCTCAACACTGCAGAAAGAGGAAAGGAGCCTATTGGTTCAGGGTAGGGGGAAGAGATCAGATCTTTGTTAATTTTTGTCTTGAATTGGTCCCAAATGAGTCAACAGCAAAATAGCTACTGAATTCACTGACAGCAAGACCAGACCCGAAGGGAGTGTCTACACTGGGATAAAAAAAACTCATGGCTGGCCTGGGTCAGCTGACTGTCCGGCTTGCAGGGCTCAAGCTCCAGGGCTGAAATACTGCTGTGTAGAGGTTCTGGCTCAGGCTGAAGCCCAAGCAGGAGTGGAGGGTCCCACAGCCCAAATGTCTACACAGCAATTTTTAGTCCCACAGCCCAAGCCCCACAATCCAGGCACAGCTGTACCAGGGGGCTTTCATCTCCATGCAGATGTACCCTTAGTGGCATATGTGCAAATATCTGCCACTGTCCAGGTGGCAACCTACTAAGCAGGCTCAGCAAAGAGGTCAAGAAGTTAACGAACACAGACAATGAATGACCCTCTACCCCTAGAGGAGGTCCCTCTAGGACAAGACTGAGGCAACCCTGGGGAAGATGATGAATTTTGTGATTTAGAAAGAGAACTAGAAAGAGGAAATTAAATTTTACCTTTTTTGGAGAGGCACATTCTGGGCCCTCCCCCCATCCCCCGAGGAGCTCGCTCTCTCCTCTCCCCAGCCGGCACTGGGAGGACCTCGCTGCCCCCAGCTGCCACTGCAGGAGCTCACTCTTTCCTCTGCCCCAGCCCCTGACAGGAGCTTGCTGTGCCCTGCCTTTGCGTCCCTGGGGCCGGAGAAGTTCTCTGACCCTGGCCCCAACTATTGTTGAGGGGGCTTTGCCTCTGCTTGCTCCCCTTGTGCACACCCCTGACTAGAAGCCAGAACATTTGGGTTCTATTCCTGGCTTTGTCAAAGACACTCTGATTTGGAAAAGTCACTTAATCCCTTCATGCCTCAACGCCTCCATGTATAAAATTAGGATAATTACGGCCACACTGGGGTGTTCAATGTCAGTAAGGTATTTTGAGATAATCAGATGGAAGTTGTATTACTAGCACTGTGGCAGAGCTTGGTGCCTAGACACCATCATGATGGACACACATTTTGAACACACTAACATACTGTAGGGTTGAAAGTTTTACTCACACTGCTGGGCTCATGAGAACTCTACAGAACTAATTCTTCCCATTAAAAAGATGTGTATTTCTCCTTTCTTTTATATCACCAATTCAGTAGGCCCTACACGTTTGTATTTGTTTGTTTTTTCATGAAAAAAAAAAAAACACACCAAAAAGCATAAATTAGCTGATGGTTTCCTGTTGGTCGGGGAGGAACATGCTCACGCTGCCTCCCGCCACTGGGCAGCTGGAGCAAAATCTAGACCCCTCAGCACGAGGAGCAGGAACTCTGGAACTCATTGCTAGAGGCACCACAGCCAAGAGTGGTGAATTCCAAAAATGGAATGAAGATTTATATAAATAAGAATATACTGAGTTAATAGTAAGGATTTGAAAAAAAAAATCAGTAAAGTTTTGAAAGGGATACACTCTGGAGCTGGAGAGTTTAAGCCAATCTCTGACTATTGGGCATTAGGGAAAAATGATCCTCTGAGCAAGTTATTCTATACTGCCTGGCTACTACAGCGTTTCTTGCCCCTTCCTCTGAATCAGCTGCTACTGGCCACTCTCAGATAGGAAACTGGACGGCCTGCTGGTCCAGAATTTGATAAAAGGGTTTTATGTTGGAAAATGATTAATCAAAACTACTTTTTGCAGGAAATAACTGATTTTGACAAAAATTACACAAGTCCAGAATGAAATGTCAGGTAACAGAGTGAGTAACTGACCCCAGCCCAAAACAGCTAATAACCCCATGGTCAAGGCATTCATGTAGCATGTGGGAGATCAGGTTCAAGTCCCTGCTCTGCAGCAGGGCCTTGAACCTGGGCCTGCCACATGACCAGTAAGTGCCCTGACCACCAAGCTATTGTGGGGTGAGACACTCACAATCTCATCTGCGGAAGTTTTTCCACTTGGTATAAATAATTAAATAGTCACTACAGCAGGGACTTGACCCTTGTCTCCCACCTTCCAGGTCAGGGCTCTAACCACCAGGCTAATGAATCTGGGACTAGCACACACGAAAACTTTAGAAGGTCTCAGTTTAGCCACCTCATTATTGGTGGCGGCGGGCAGCGGGAGAAATCAGCCTCTCTCTAAATTTTCAAAAAGTCTCAGTTTCCTCCCTATATGGAACTGGAGACATTTTTAAATTGTGAAAATTATCATGGGATAGGAAAACGGTTTCCTGCCAATCTGTACACTCGTCTGCTGTAGTATGACCATTCCTCTGCACCTACCATTCCAGCAACAGGTTGCTTTGATAAACATCTGAGAGGGTTCTGAGCTATCACCCTCCTGGAAATTCAGTTCTGAATTAGAGTTTGGAGGCTTCAGATTAGAGGCTCCAATTCAGTCTCACTGCAGAGATAGGTCCAAGTGCCAAAGCTTGGGCACTTTCAGGCCCCCATACTGCTTTGAGCCCACCTCTCGTTAAAATACACTCAGACTCTACAGCATTGCACATGAAATATCAAATCCGGTTAGAACTGTGCCAAACAAAATCACATGGCTAAATGAAATGCAAAGCATGCTGTCTGCAGAGGGCATGCTCTCCTCTCCCTTTGCCCAGTCACATGCTGCAAGCCTGGCATTCTGCATGCAGCTGGGCTGGGTTTGGTTAGTGCATGAAAGGGAAGAGGTAGAGGATGCCAGTCCTCCCTCCCCAGCCCTAGCCCAGCACCAAACTGTACTTCCTTTTCTCAGAGAGACAAGAGGAGGTGAAGTTATATCTTTTATTGGATCAACTTCAGCAAGTCAGGAAGAAGAGCTCGGTGTGGCTTGAAAGCTTGTCTTTCTCATCAACTGAAGTTGGCCCAACAAGAGATTACCTCACCCACCCTGTCTCTCTAATATCCTGGGACCAACAGGGCTACAACAACAACAACCAAACAGCCCAAGCAGGAACAGTACGCTCTCTCTGACCCCACACCTAGGGGTCGACCTGTGACACAGGCCACACCTCTCCCACAACTAGCTGCTATTCGTCTGTTGCATACACGTTCACCCAGTCCATGCACTCCCTCCCTCCCCACACCTGAAAGCAGCTTATCCTCTAACAACATACTACTAATAAATGCTAGACTTTAGTCTTATCAGGTGCAGACCTTGCCAACCCAATTTGCAGCAGCCTCATCAGCCAAGGGCAGAGCCCTCCGACCATCATCCAATCTGGTCAGAGGGCAGCAGTCAGTGTTATGTGACATTATCTGTCTTCGGTCAGGGTCGCATGTGGGACCCTCTTGGCCCCCCGTGTGAAGGTTCGCTGCACATTGACTCTGGCCTGTTCGGCTGAGAGGTAGCTACTACAGAACCTGATTAAAGGGAAGCTCCCTCCTCCTGACCCACACCTGGCAGAAAGACAATGCTGCATTAGGTGTGCAGAGGACCCCTTTCCCCAAATTACTGATTTTACGAGGCAGGATAAACACGCATTGCACAGAGGACACTCCTCTCCCCACCCACTCAACCTGCTGCGGCAGCTCGCCAACAGGCAGAGCCTGCATGCAGGGCAGGGGACACAGACACACACCCCCAGCACTCCGCTGCTGCTGCCAGTGGCAGGAGCATGCACCGCACGCAGGTTTCTCCCCTCCCATCGGCTCCCGAACAACAGCCGTTTCCCCACACACCCCAGCTGTTGCTCCTGAATGCCAGGGGGGGCACTTCTTCTCCACACCCCCCACAACCACCACCCCAGCTGTTGCTAAATGACAGGAGAAGCAGTCACCGCCCAGAGAACCCCCAAATCCTCTCCTGCTGCAGCTGCTACAAAAGGCCAGGAGGCGCATGCACCTTTCTTTACCACGCCCCCAACGTGTTGCTGCTAAATGGTGTGGGGTGTCCACGCTGCCCAAGAGTAACAGCCCCCCACGCGATGACAGGAGGCGTGTGCTGCCCCAGCTGCAGCGTGCGGACAGAGCCACTTCAGCCCTGTCATCGCCACGAAGAGAGGGTGGGAGGGCGCAGAGGCACTTACCGGGATGTGCACTCGCAACATGCGTCTCTTCTGGCTGGAGCCTTTCCTGCTGCCGCTGCTAGAAGCATCTTTCTTCTTGGTGTCCATGGCAGTGCTTCCCATCCCGCTCAACAAGGCTTGACTCCAGAGGATGGCTCCTCTTCCACCTCCCACCACTGTCCTCCACCACCAGCCAATCTGGGCTTGTTTTCAAACCCTCAGGAACTGGGGAGAAAAGGGGTGGGGGAACCAAAGGGGAAGGGAGGAGTTTCTTCCAGCTGCGGTTTTTTAAATGGGGGCTGAGAGTTGCTACGGGCCCCCGTCTCCTCCAGAAGCAAGATCATGAGACATCCTTAAAACTGCGGTTCAGTTTATAAGTCTTCCGCCCGTTCAAAAATATCCGGAGACTCTTGGTGGGTGAGAAAGTTTCCTCCCCTCTGCACAGCAAAGTGACATGTCCCCCATTACACGTGCCCTGGGGAGAAAAAGGAAGGTGCAGAAGTTGAGGTCGACACCGTTTGCAAATAAATGCAATCCCTGGAGTCCGGAGCCTGCGACAAGGTCCGTCCCCCTCTGTCAAGCAGGAGGCGGTGCAAGCGCTCCCTGAAATGCGCCTTCCTCTGTGCAGCCTCAGCAGCGAGGCAGGGCCACAGCGACGAGCAACTCACGCAGGCCTGGAGAAGGCGGTGGTGCAAACAAACATTGCAATGTGGTTCCCCTATCCTGCTGCGAGCCGGAATCCCAGGCAGGACTGAGGATAAGCAGGGACTGGAACTGCCAGGAGGCAGCACCCGGCCTCGAGGAGGAGGAGTTGCAAATGCTCCTGGCAGTCTGGCTCTGCTGAAAACAAGAGGCTGCGCTTAACAGGAAGTGCAGCAAATCATAAAGTACTTTCTCCCCGAGGTGACACTGCTCCCCTTCACATGCGTCTGTCTCCCGGGTATCTGCAGAAACACAGTGCTCCCGTCCAGGCAAGAGCTCCGAGGCTCCCGGATCCTCCCTAGTAATTCATGATCTGACGGCGCCCGAGAGAGGGTAGCGAGTGTTTGGGAAGGGGGCTGCGAAGGCTGTTCCTAGTTTGCAGTTGCTGATGCACCAGGGACTGGCTGGATTTCACCCCTTCACGTGAAAAAGAAACAGCGACGTTCTTCCCCGCCCCGCCCCCTAGGCAAACCCCACTCCCTGGGATTTCTCGGGCATGCCAGAAATACAAGAAACGGGGATTGTGTTCTCCGGTGCCATCAGCCCAGAGCCTGCAAAAGGCACTCTGCACACACCCGCTTCCTCCTCCAGCCGCACTCCTGAGTCTCGCCGAGGGACGCTCTCACCACCCCTTGCTTCCAGGAGCCAACAACACAGTTGTTGCGCAATTTGTAACACTCACAACCACCTCATCGCTGCAATGACCACGGAGGGCCAGTAGGTGGCGGTGATCACAGCCAGCAGCAACGCTCCTGCCAAGCTATAAAATACCGTAACTCAGAGATCTTCAAAGCGGGGACCTGCAGGAACACGGGGGGGCCGGGGGCCTCCGCCACCTGGGGGCTCACAGCTGGACTGAGCCCCCGCTGCACCCGGCCTCACAGCAGGATGCACCTGCCACACCGGGGCTGACGGGGGGAGCCCCACAGTTAGCTGTCCCGGGCTAGGGTCGCCAACTTCCTATTTGCAGAAACCAAACACCTTTGCCCCGCTCCCTGCCCCCACTCGCTCCATCCCCCTCCGTCTGTCACTCGTTCTCCCCCACCCTCACTCGCTCATTTTCACCAGGCTGGGACAGAGGGTTGGAGGGCGGGAGGGGCTCTGGCTGGGGGTGCAGGCTCTGGGGTGGGGCCAGAGATGAGGGGTTAGGGTCCGGGAGGGGGATCCAGGCTTGGGCAGAGGGTTGAGGTGCGTGGGGGGGGGGGCATGGCTCCTGCTGGGAGTGTGAGGTGGCTCAGGGTTGGGGCACAGGATGGAGTTCGGTGTGCAGGCTCTGAGCGACGCTTACCTCAGGCAGCAGCAACATCTATCTCCAGCTCCTAGGCAGAGGCACAACCATGTGGCTCTGAGCTCCACTCACACCTGTAGGTCCTGCCCTCTTAGCTCCCATTGGCCGCTCTTCCTGGTCACTGGAAGTTGCTGAGCTGTTGCTGGGGGCGGGGGTAGCGTGCAGAGCCCCCATGGCCATCCCTCTGCCTAAGAGCCAGACGGAAAGAGAGAGACGCCATCAGCTTCCTGGGAGCTGCACGGAGCCAGGTAGGGAGCCTGCCTGTGCTGCCAATGGCCCAGTCAGCAGTTCTGACCATTGCCGCCAGGGTCCCTTTTCGACTGGGCATTCTGGTCGAAAACTGGATGCCTGGCAATTCTATCCGTGTGGATGGAGCCCCACAGTTAGCTGCCTGGGGCTTTCAGCAGGAGCACCGCCACCAGCCCATCATTTCTACAGCAATAACTACCTTTCCCTCCTTCCTGTTGAGTATCATGTGCTGTCCTAATAGCAGGCTGTTGTGCAGTGCTTATTCCACTGGTGACTTTGATATTTTTTCACATCATTATGTGGTGAAAAATGGATCGTACTTATTGCCAAATGATGGTAGTGTTCCAAAACGAAAGCTGGAAGCTGAAATGGCTAAAGTTGATACAAAGAAACAATCTGCACAAACAAGAAAATATGATGAAACATATTTGGATTTTGGTTTCACTTCCATTGCAGTTAATGGAGAAATTAGGTTTCAATGTGTAGTGTGTGCAGTAACTTTAGCAAACAATAGCCTGAAGCTAACAAAATTAAGGTGCCATTTGGAAACAAAACACAGCGATCTGGTAGGAAAGAACAGAGATTTTTTCTGAACGGAAGCTACAAGAAATTAATAAACAAAAAAACACAATGAAGAATGTGGTCTCCACCCCTGCAAGTGCTTTAAACGCATCATATCAAGTTGCATACTACATTGCCAAGAATAAAAAGCCTTAAACAACTGGGGAAAAACTGGTTCTCCCAGCTGCAATTGACATTTGCAGGATGATGCTTGGTGACAGTGCAGCAGAGAAGTTAAAAATGATTCTGGTGTCAGACAACGCAGTCAGCCACCAAATCTCTGACATGTCAGAAAATATCAAGGCACAGCTGATCTCTCGACTGCAGTCCAGTTTATTTGCAATCTGGTTGGAAGAAACAACAGATGTAGCAAAAGAAGCTCATTTAATTGCTTATATTCAGTACTCACACAAAACATCAATATTGGAAGATGTTTTGTTCTGCAAGCCAATTAAGATGCGTGCAACTAGATCTGAACTGTTTAACATTTTGAACTACTTCCTAACTTCTCATCAGTTGAAGTAGGAAGCCAAGTGTCTGAATCAGCGTGGATGGAGCCCCTTCTATGTCTGGAGGTAGGGCAGACTGAAAGCCAAAGTGTTTGAAATTGCTCCACATATATCATGGAGGTGGACTCGTCGTATGCTACACCGCAAAGCTCTTGCAACTCGAAACATGGATCGGAAACTTACAGATTTTCTGAGTTTTGCTGTTGAAAGCATGAACTTTATCAAGACACAGCCCACAAAGGCACATCTCTTTGCAATGCTTGGTGCAGAAATGGGAATGGAGCATGATGGAAGTCAGGTGGCTATCCAGGGGGAAAGTGTTGCAATGCGTTTATGAAGGGAGAAATGAAGTTTGCCTTTTTCTATTGGATTTAAATTTCAGAAACACAGACACACTGAGTGATCCCTACTGACCTTACTTTTGGCTTACTTTGCTGATATTTTTGACAAACTGAATTCTCTAAATGTCTCACTGCAAGGAGCGGAAAGTACTATTTTTGACCTGCACAAGAAGATATTGGCATTCAAGAGAAATCTAAATCTCTGGAAAACAAAGATCAACACTGGTTTAAGCATTCCCTTCTAGTTGTTAACTGATGCCATCGAGGAAACAGAATCTGAACTATTGGGTTTTGTGGAGCCAATCAAGAATCATTTGACTTCTCTCAGAGCCAGTTTGGATAAATATTTTCCTGAAGGAAATGCACCCCTGAATGACTGAATTAGCCAACCTTTTCTAGTGGAGGCAGTGACCTTGTCCCATCTCTCAAATGACATTCAGGAGAAGCTGACTGAACTTCAGAGTGATAGGACATTGGAAATTCATTTGAAAAAAAAGTCTTTGGGGAATTTTTGGTTGAAACTTGGCTTAGAACGTCCAGCTTTGTCAAAGTGTTTGATCAAAGCTCTTTTACAGTTTGGTTCATCTTATTGTGTGAGATCAGATTCTCTTCACTGGCTGTGCTAAAGACAAAGTACCATTCAAGACTGGAAGCAGAGGACAACCTCAGAGTGTCGGTTTCAAAAATCTCCCCAGGAACTGATAAATTGTCCGCAGAGAAACAAGCACATGCTTCACGTTAAGTATCTGTGTATTTGAAATTTACTAGTGTAGGCAATTAAAGTTCTATTAAGGTCTGTCTTAGGTTTGTGAGTATGCTATCAAGCATACTTTTGTACGTGCTTATTTTTGTCTGGGTTGGAGCAACCAACAATTGTAACTTAAGGTGGGGCTCAGCTCAAAAAGGTTGAAAACCACTGGTATAACTACTATAGATCGCAACAGATACGTTGATGCAAACTGCACTAGCAACTAGCTTCCTTCTCTGTTGCTGGAGGGAAACATGCCAAATAGAAGAGGGCCTCATTCCTTTTTTAAACCTATCATATTTTCCACTCTCTCCCTCCAACAAGCTCTCATACTCCAATGCATTTTCAATTAGGTTAGAGGAACAGGCAAAATTTCTTTATCTAGATTACAAATAATGCCATTGACTATTAGAAACATAAAGCCTTTTAAAAATCCATTTCACCTGTCACTGTTTATGTTGTTTGCTTTTTGCATTTCTCTCAGTGCTGACAAGGGAAATCGATAAAGTCAGTTCCACCTTTGCTTATAGTCAGGTTCGCAGGGCTGTGACGCTTGGGTTGCAAACTCTGCAAGGGAACCTTTATTTGTTTGAAAACCCAAACTGTTTCAATTAGAATGCTCAGAAAAATGCACCCCAAATCTCTCTGCTGGCCTTGTTTTTACATATCTACATCTTGGGCCAAAATTTGAGTTGTGTAGTGGATCACTGTTCACTCTCACAAACAACCTTTGTTCTGTGTCATAGCTTTCAGAAGTTGGCATGTATTCCGTAGTAATAAAGTCTGCCCCTTCTACCAGAGGATCTGAACTTGTAAACACTTACACACAAGCTTAACTTTACACAGGTGAGGAGCCCCATTGGAGTTCAAAGTTATGCACGTATGTATTTGCAGAAACTGGGTCAGAGTTCCCTCTATCACAATCTAATAACGTCAGGGCAAGCTGCAAGGCAATGATTTGCTACCAATAGTTCAAAACAGGGGCTCCCAAAAAACATCTCCTTAGCTTGTGAAAAAAACTAGGCATGTGGGTGGTTGCTGAAAGGACATTTATTTGATTCCTTCCCTATAGAAAGGTCTCAGAATTTAATAGGGATTAAACCAATATAGGGAAGACGTTAAATAGGTTTCTGTAGAAATTGCTATAAAAACTTATAGCTAAGAATAAAAAACTAGAATGTTTTTTGTAGACGGTTTAAATCATTGTAGCCCACAGAGCTAGCTTTAGCATTTATTTTATTTAGCGATAATGCAAGTAACCGACAGGACTGTATCCTATAAGACATTAACTTGAGCAGTTAGGATGAGGCTTGAGGCCTATGAACTTCGACCGCCACACTTAGGTTTTGGGGAACTGTGAATAGAGCATTTAAGGGGGAAGTTTGTACATAACACCAGGCAACCACAGGAATATGAACTAACACAAGCTTTTGGATATTTTAGGATAGAAACATCTGCAGATGTCTCACCACAAGAGTGCTATGGCAACACAGTGACGTAAGTTGAGATCATTAATATACTAACCTATAGGAGAAGGACACACCAACATTAGTAGGGTGAAGAGATACAAATAAGGAAGAGGGGAGAAACCGTTACTGAATATGCATTAGGCAAAGTGGCATCAGAGTTTGGGTAACCAAAGGTCTCATTCTGTTGGTGCCAGGATTTAATGACAATGTTGAACATGACTTGTCCTCTTCTCCACTGAGCTGAAAATAGTGGTCATCATTGTGTCATCTAACTCAAGTGCTCCCAACAGAGTTCAGATATGGTATGAATTTCTAATGTAGACAAGTCCTAGAGAAGGATTGTTTGCAAACCACCTCCACAAGCAAACCCAGTAAGACAGCCAGCATACTCACTGATCCATCTTTTCCTACTATAACCCATCTCCTGGCCTAACTATCTGCGTAATACCCATATTATTGCTTTGTAAAGCCAAACACACACTCTATCAAAAAATAAGATTTCTGTTCATCTGGGTGTGCATCTGAAAGCCTTTTCCCTACTGAACTGATTTTAATGTACCATACCCCAGTCAAAAGCTCATGATTTATATTAGTGTCTTTGGATTTTAAAGGTGTTCAGCCAGGGGATTTGTGTTCACTCCTTCATTTCAGGCCCAATCCAACATTCTCCATGCACTCAGAACTCTGATACATTTCAACAGGAGTCTTGGTTCCATAAAAAATACAGGATCAGGCCCTTGATATTCCTCTCAAGATTAAAGTCAGGAGAATTTGATTTTCTCATATTACAAGCTGAGAAAAACTCTTAAAACTAGCAGAGGCAGCTAAAAAGTACAACAATAAAAATATCCTGAGACTCTGTATAGTCTGGACATTGAAATACAGAAATATGACTTGACATGCAAAACAACCACAACTGGCAAATACATTTTAGATTATACCCCATCATATAACTGGACCATGGTTAGCTATCCCTTAAATATAGGTTGACTCAATTTTTCCATTATAAACACCTACAATGCATTCCCTGGTTTAGAAAATAACCATAAAAGTTTGCTTTAAGCTTTGGTTGTACTGGTTTTCGAACGTCTAATGCCATAAGCAAAATAATGTTTAACTAGTGACTGCTATGCTGAAATTTCACACACACTGAGTGCAGTAATAGTTTGCTTTCTGAAGACTTTCATTTTTAAAGTGAAAGTTGTGTTCAAAAAAGCAAGAAACAAAACCAATATTAAAACATGAGAGTTTCTGGTGCTTTTTAGATCCATCTATAACAACAAACAAAAACACATAAAAAAGCATTGGTTGTTAAAGTTTAAAGCTCACCGGTAATAATATGGCCAGGTGCTATTTGGTGCACACATTTTCATATATGTTTTTATTTGTTTTAATGAGAAATGCATCTTTCTGACAAAGCACCCCTAATCCCCTTTTACATCTACATGCTTCTCACTGTGAATATTTCATACTGCTTTTTATCACATGGACTTTGTAAGCACTTGCAGCAGTTGAGTTAATGACAGCTCATTACAGCCCAATTTATAGGGTCTAAATTTTAATTTGTAAAGAGAGCTTATGTCTAGCTCTTACCAACGATTATAGTTTGTCAGGTGAACACCACGCATTTTAATTAGTATGTATAAGAAATTCTTATTTAGGGCTAGCAGAGCTCTCAAACATTTTGATCAAGAAGAGTCCTTCAAGAAGTCCCAGAAACATGTTTTAAAGTTTATTCTCACCTCCCGGCTCAATAATTGCATAGATCTGGTTGGTATTTATGGGAATTAGAGGCATAAACCCCCATACCTAAGGATATCATATGTTCCATATAGCTAATTTGCTCTTTATCATCCTCTTATCCCATTTTCTATTTCTCTCACTGATTCTGGTTCTCTTCCATCTGTCTAATTTTGTTCCCTTTCCCTCACGCACTCTCTCCCGCCCCCTTCCATCCGTCCTTTTCTTCTCTTCATTCTTCTCATTTCTCTATTCCCCTGCTCCCTTTCCCAAGTTTGCATCTAGGCTGTTTGGACTTCATTTAGCACATTTACAAGATAAAAATCAACCAAACTGTACAGAACTCATTAATTTTGTCAGCAATACAATGTAAGTAACATGATGAAATGTCAGTATACAATGCTACATCCACACGAACCATCTCTATGGAGCAAAAAGTGCCCAAAGACAGCATGCACCAGGACACCTATCTGCCTAGAATTTACATTCTGATCTGTTACATACAGTAACTCATTAGACCTCCCAGGATTTTTCCAATTATGTAGACTATAGCCCACATAAAGCAGGCTATGGGAGAGTATTTGTGGCAGGTAAATTGAATCTCACAGTTTGTGGCAAATATAGAGTTAAAACTCTTTCCTTTACTCACTTATATAGGCTGCAGGGAGACGCAGCTACCTGAGGCTGTGCCTGCAAGCAATCCAGTAGCAAGACCTAATTAGTCAGCAGGAGCAACATGAGACAGAAGGTTAATGAGCAATAAGCTTCTTTTTCCCTGTGGGAGAATCAACAGCAGTAAGGAAGAAATTCAGCAGATTTGAAGGTTTGAGGAGAGGGATTGTGTTCAGCTGTTAACATTCTGACTTTGAGCTGTCAGAGAGGCCCATTCTTTGTGTAACTGGTTATTGAAATAAACTATGCTGCTACTGCAATTTAGCTAAAACTCATCAGTACAAGATGCTATTTTATAGCTGCCACTGCTCTAGCTGATCCATTTCAGGCTAAAGCTACCTGTCTCCTACTCATACTGGTTTAGCTACTGTGTTGGGTCATGCTTGTGTCACTGCACTGAATCAGTCTATTGGGTCAGCAAAAGCACTATCACATAGGGAGGGAAACATTGGAAGCAGCAGAAACAACAAAAACAACAAGGAGTCCTTGTGGCACCTTAGAGACTAATAAATTTATTTGGGCATAAGCTTTCATGGGCTAGTGCTAGTGAGCCAGCTTCACAGTAATTTTACCAGGTAGGGGAACTCCTCTACCTTTAATTATCTGAGAATTTCTCCCCAAATACTCACTGGAGGCAGATTTTTTCTGAAGAGTTTCTTGCAGTTGTAAGTCTCAACAGGATGTTCTATTTAAATAGGCACAATCCGGTCCTACAACTGGATCAGTAGCACTTTCTCCAGACAGTGCTAGCAACCTCTTCTTGAAATGGAGTAGTCTCATGTGATCATCCTTATTAGAATCTGGCACCTACATGCCATAGTGACAGCAGGTGCCTTTTAAATACATTTATCCAGGTTCTCATATTGGTGCCCATCATCACAGTATTTAAGAGACATTTTCAGACTACACTGAGAAGAATTAATTCCTTCCAATATCACCTTCTAAATCAGGGGAGGGCAAATTACAGCCCACAGGCTGAATATGGCTCGTCAGTGCTTTCAATCCAGCCCATGACATTGCCAGCCCTGTGGCACAGCAGGGCTAAGGCAGGCGGCCAATGGGAGCTTTGGTGGTTGTACTCACGGGTGAGGGCAGCGTGTGGCGGAGCCGCCTGCCCCCCTCCAGGAGCCGCTGCAGGACATGCTGGCCACGGGACCGGCGCAAAGCCAGGGCATGTAGGGAGCCTACCTTAGCCTCCCTGCACACTGCTGCCACCCCAGAGCTGCTCAAGGTAAGCGGCGCCGGGCCGGAGCCTGTACCCCAACCCCCTGCCCTGAGCCCCCTAACCCCTTGTCTTGAGCCCCCTGCCACACCCTGTACCCCTCCTGCATCCCAACCCCCTGCCCTGAGCCCATTTCTGCACACCACAACGCCTCCCACAACCCCCCACCCCAGCCCTACATTCATGGCCCTGCATACAATTTCCCCACCTAGATGTGGCCCTTGGGCCAAAAAGTTTGCCCACCCCTGTTCTGAATAGAAAGTACCTAAATTCCCAAGAAAATGCTTTTTTCTTCTCTGCCACAAAAGCTCATATAAGGATCCAGAAGATGATTCTTCAGGGTTTCCACAACTCCTTTGGTTTTAGCCCGAACACCTTTTCACAGAATCAGAACCACTTCCCAGATAAATAATATACAAGTTTTGTTTTTAAAGGGACACTGTCAAGTTAGAGAACATATTTTTAGAAGTAAATAGCACCTGAAGCAGCACTGTTTTCAAGGTTTGAGCACTTCAGTGACTGTGGAAATGCTAAATCCCTTTAACATGAATGGAGGATGTTCAGCTTCAAAACTTGTGTTGGTGCTAAAAAGGAAAAATCACAGAAGAGATGGCCAAGACCTAGTAAGCCATCTAGTCTGTGCCTTACTAATGCAAGAATGTTCCCTATGCTATATTTTTTAGTGCTTCGCATTCAGTTTTTGGCTGCAAGCCAGACACAATAATAGTGCTATAATTTACATATGCAGGCATACAAATTACCTAAGCAATTTTATTTAAAAAAAAATGATGCTTAAAAACACAGCAACATTAGTGGAAAGATCTACTAATTTTGTCAGCCCAGAGGATTACAAATAGGTTTCAGGAAGAATTCCATTTCACATAGTGTATAAACTAAAAGAGCATTTAAAGGAGATGAAGGTGAAGTCCGAGCCAGCCATGTGTGGGGACAAGCCAAATAATGTTTCCTACAGTGAAAATGTGCAAATACTTCCAGGTTCATCAGTCAAGTGGTGAACTGGGAAGAATTCAGAGGGTTAAAAATTTCAATGTCACGGCCTTGTGTGTGTGATAAATCAGGGTTTATGAGAATCTCAGAAGTTAGTTGTTTGGCACAGTGCATGTGTCAGGCATCAGACAGTACAATAGGTGGTAAAGATCCTTTCCTCCAGAAGGAACCACATGAAGCTGCCCAAAAACATCAGTGTGTTTTACTGTAATATGGTGCTGTGATGAAAGCATGTTAGTTCCAAAAATGAGCCACAGGAGCTCTATTCAGAGGAGTCGGCCTTGATCTCAAAGGGTGTCACATGTCTGCACAATCAGGGTCAAACTTCCCTGCTACAGAGGAGGGGTCCAAAGCCCCTCATGCTACTTAATCCCTTGTTGGTGGATTTCTGCAGTCCCTGTGTGCAGCAGATAAATGGCTTCTAATCTGCCCTGTGTGGGACCAGAACAGACGATCAACCTGGGGGCTAGCCTGTGTTTATACAACTCTAGTAAGCCCCCACACAATGGGTTCAGTAGGTCTGAAGACGCTGGGATGGCTGCACAGTAATCCTGGGCTCTGGACCTTCACTGAGGAGGGGAAATTTCATCTCCCCAAACTCCCTGCACGCAGTGCACACAGAGCCTGCATATGCACACAGTGCACACAGAATGCAAATGAAGCAAATTTTCCAGAGTGTGTTCAGGCTCTGTAAGAAAACATGCATTCTTCTACTCTCCTCCTGTTTCCTATAGTATTCCTATTTAGCCCCAGCCCAGAATGACAGATGCAATACTCATGCTTTTTGGATTACACAGGAGTATACCTGTACCCATGCTGAAAGATACTAAATTTTGTAATCAGTTAGCAAATTATTCTGCAGAATGGACAGCTATTGATATTTGCAGTTTAAATCTGGTGATTGTAGTTTAACATAGCAACAGTTGAATTCCACAGTAGCTTTTTCATTCTCAGCCGGATATTCTGAAGCCTCAAGAATAGCTTTCAATTTTGAGTCTCTCTTAAAAAGTGTGGGACAATGACTAGACCATCAGGAAAAGGAGGGCTTGTGGGTGTTAATTCCCCACCAGGAAGAACTTGTACCTTGAAACATCCCACATTGCCTGTGTAATTGAAAATGATGCTCTTAATCAGGGCCGGTGCAAAGATGTTTCGCGTCCTAGGCGAAACTTCCACCGTGCACCCTCCCCTCCCCCGCGCCCCCGCCCTGAGGCACCCCCCAACAGCAGCTCCCCCCCTCCGCCCTGAGGCACCCCCTTTGCGGCAGCTCCCCACCCTCCATCCTGAGGCACCCTCCCCACCCCAGCTCACCCCTGTTCCGCGCACGAGCACCCCAAGCGCGCCGTTGCTGCTTCATTTCTCCCGCCTCCCAGGCGTGCGGCTCCTAAGCTGATTGGTGCCGCAAGCCTGGGAGGCGGGAGAAGTGAAGCAGCTCACTCCTGCCCCACCTCGTCCCCAAGCACGCCATGGCTGCTTCCCTTCTCCCGCCTCCCAGGCTTGCGGCGCCAATCAGCTTAGGCGCCACAAGCCTGAGAGGCGGGAGAAGTGAAGCAGCCACGGCGTGCTCGGGGAGGAGGCAGAGCAGGGGTAAGCTGGGGCGGGGAGTTCCCCTGTGTTCCGCCCTGCCCCTTACTTGCTGCGAGCAGCCCTCCCTGTGCTCCCCTGCCCGAGCTCCCTCCGCCTAAATGCCGGCAGCGACCGGGCCGCCGAAGATCCAGCCGCTGCGGTCGCTGCTGAAGAAAATGCCGCCCCCCAAATCCTAGCACCCTAGGCGACCGCCTAGGTTGCCTAAATGGTTGCACCGGCCCTGCTCTTAATAGAGGGGTTTTGCATGCAAGATACATCATTTTCATTGATAGCAAAGTTAGTCACAATCAACATTATAATTTCCCATCTTCATTTATAGCAACATTTCCACCTCTAAATATTTATTACAAGACCAGTTTCTAGAGATGATCCCAGAACAAAAAGATCTGAACTCCCCAGGATCAAAACACTCGTCTCATCAGATGCTCAGCTCATGTAAATCAGTGCAGCTCCATTTAAGTCACAATTGTGTCTATTCACCGTAATGGGATCTTCAATCTAGCAGAGAAAGGTACAGCACAATCCAATGGCTGGAAGTTGAAGCTAGACAAATTCAAAGTAGAAATAGGGTATCAATTTTTAATGGTGAGAGTAATTGGAACAGTTTACCAATGGTCATTGTGGATTCTCCATCAGTCACAATTTTTAACTCAAGATTGGATGTTTGTCTAAAAGAAATCTTGTATTGTTTATTTTGGGGAGGTTCTCTGGCCTGTGTTATACAGGAGGTCAGACTGGATGATCCACAATGGTGTCTTCTGACTTAGAATCTATGAGAAGATTCGTGAAAATGAATGGAACTTTATTCACCAGTTAATAGTGAATATCTGATTGGCACCAGAGTGGCAAACCTGTGAAACGGAGGAATAAAGGGAGAATTAGAAAAAGAGAGAATTCTGGAAGCAGACAGTGAAGAGTCATGGCTATGGAAACAGAAAACAAGGGCAGAGAGAATCGCTAATGGATCCTGCTCTGGGACAGCCAAGTGGGAATTTAGCCCTGTGATCTGCCTTTCCCAGGTCACAAGATATAAACTAACATCAGCCAAGAGTGGCAGAAGCGCCCTGAAGTGAGGGGCCCACAGGTGCCCAAACCTTGGCCCCGCCCTCCACATCACACTGCCCCTGAAGCCCTGCCCCTTCTCCCCGAGCCCCTGCCCCCACGCCACCCCTTTCCTGACCCCTGCCCTGCCTCTTTCTCCAAGGCCCGGTCCTCCATTCGCTCCTCTCCACCCGCTTTCCCTGTCGCTCACCCTTATGGCCAGTAAAAAGGGGGAGTGCCATGGCTCTCTGGCATCCCCGACATCAGCAACACACTGGTTATGCATCTGGAGTATTTTCTCCTGAAAAAGACCCACACAATGTTAGAGCAGCAAAGAATCCTGTGGCACCTTATAGACTAACAGACGTTTTGGAGCATGAGCTTTCGTGGGTGAATACCCACTTCGTCAGATGCAACACGAAAGCTCATGCTCCAAAACGTCTGTTAGTCTATAAGGTGCCACAGGATTCTTTGCTGCTTTTACAGATCCAGACTAACACGGCTACCCCTCTGATACTTGACAATGTTAGAGGGAAACTATTACGATAAAAATAATATATTTAAAAAAATCCTTACCTGTGCAATGGATAACATCACAGGTCATCACAAGTGTGGAGTGCCTCCTACAAAATGCTGTGTGCCCTCCACTTCCAGTAAGAGGCATAGAAGCAGGCTCTTAGGCCTGGACTACACTGCGGGGGGAGAGGGGGGAACCGATCTAAGTTACGCAACTTCAGCAACGTGAATAACGTAGCTGAAGTCGACATACTTAGATCTACTCACCACAGTGTCTTCACTGCAGTGAGTCAACTTTGGGCTTGAGTCTGAAGTCCTGACATAATGGGAGTTTTGCCTATGTCAGGACTGCAAGATCAGCCTGCATATTTAACTGATTTTTATCTTACAGCTAAAGGAAAATATATGGTATTTTGTACAGTTTGATTGTTTTTTCTGGAATATTCATATCTGTTACTTAGATACTGCTTAGTTACTAAGAAGCTGCTCTTCGGCATTTGGACAAACACTTACACTACTCTGCACAACCCTGCAGCGTGATTCTGCTCTCATTTAATCAAACAAGATTCTCATTGACTCCTATGGGTATAAGGTCAGACACCTAATTTTAAACTTTATGGCAGAGCGGGTGGAATGCAGGAGCAACTTTCCATCATCTTATCATTAATTTTTTTTGTCTCTTCAGAACTCAGAAAGAGAAATCCCAATTCCCCAGCAGGAAGCTAAGTCTTACCAGAGAACAGACAAACCATTAAAGTAGGACAGCTGCAACACGAAAATATTTCAAGTACTCTGTTCAGCAGTAGTAAGATGTATAGTACAAACACACCAACATCCAAACAAATGCTCATCCTATTCATCCAAATATTTGCCACAGAATCAAAGGAGAAAAAAATACAACTCCCATGGAAATACTGTGAGTAGGATACAGTCAGTCCCCTTAGTAGTAAACTATTTTTTAAAACTAGTTTGGTTCAGGGAGGAGGGATAGATCAGAGGTTTGTGTATTAACCTGTTAAACCCAGAGTTGTGAGTTCAGTCCTTGAGGGGGTCACTTAGGGATCTAGGGCAAAAATCAGTACTTGGTCCTCTTAGTGAAGGCAGGGGGCTGGTCTCAATAACCTTTCAGGATCCCTTCTAGCTTTATAAGATCTAGATATATCTCCATATATTGTCACAATAGAATTTAATTATTTACTGTTCAGGTAGAAAAATAGCAGATAATTGATCTTCAGCCAATGGGTGCTGTTTTTCTCCTTAATTTTTACTACAGTAGAATGGAGTAAATATTTCAAGTTATAGCTATTTAATTAAAAATAATAAAATGATGGAGCAGGCAGAATTACTCCAAACAGACAAAGATACTTTTCTATACAATGGCATCTCTATCACTGAACAGTGTGGTACTCAATAGTTTTTCTTCCTGCAGTAAACTGGACAGCCACAGAGAGATCATCTAATGGATCACATCACTATGGGCCTGATCCTGTGAATGCCTTCCACTCTGAGTGAAGTCAATGGAGGCTGCACATATTCACCAGCTCTCAGGATCAGGCCCAGTGTGTCAGACTACCAAAAGACAACCAGAACCAGATTCACTGTTGTCCTGAGGCTACTTAGAGTAGGTTTTCACCATACAGTTAACTCAGGCTTATACTCAGGTATCGTCCCTAACCTGGCTCCCATCCACACACAAAAAACTCTCATCTGAGTTTGGTTGTGCTTTCATCCGGAGCTAGCTAGCTAATCTAGGACCATAGGCTAAAGCCTGGGAGCTGCTTTCACTTGGGCTGGTAATGCACCCACATTGTTGTGAGGACACAGACTGAACGACTCCAGTGCTAATAGTCCTCCACTGCCTTCCCACAATTCCTCCCATGTTCCTATATGGACAGACAAGTTTTCCTACAATTCACTGGGAAAAGAATCATGGAGCAGGTCAGCTTACTGAAGCACTAAAAATCATGGGGTATGCCCCCAGAAATCCTAGCACCTCACATGGGTGAGTGCAGACCCAGTGGGAAGCACCTCAAGTATGACTTTGCAGTGTGGCCACGCATACACACAGGTACCAATCCCCCGTGTTAAATCTGCAGTGAAAACATGCCCACTGTGATGGCACAAAGACCTGTAGGGAAGACCCAATCTCCTCCCTCCAAAATCTATTCAGCGCACAGGGCAATCCAGGCTGAGAAAAGAAGGGGGTATATCGAAGGTGGGAGAAAGCATGGCTGAGGTATTACACCACAGCAATGCTGCACCTGAAATGGTCAATAGGAGCCATTGAAAAGGAGGTGAAAAGTAGGGTAGGCTAATGAGGGCTGCCCTAGCCTGCATTGGAGGCCAAATCAGCTCCCCTCTGCCCCTGCCTGAATAGGGTATTCACAGACTGCATCCCCTCTGTCCCTAGTGTCGGCACAAATATATTTTCCTGGTCATCTTTTTTTCCCCGCTCAAAACAATATTTTTAATTCACTGCCAATTTTTTCCCCAAGAGTCAAATATCAAGCATTCAGTTTTAGTGCTGTTTGCAAACATAGTTATGCAAATGTTGATCACTTTCTGGAGCCCTCAGAAACTTCCTGAAATCAAACACCAAACATGTCTTTTATAATTAACAGAAAACCGCAAACCAGTCTTTTCATGCTCTTTTATCAGAGCAGATCTTCACAGCTCTTTCTGCATTCTTTCAGATGAGTCAAAGTAAACCTAGCTCACAGTCATTACCATTAACCTTGATGACCTATATTTTTTCTGCCTCCTTAGCCATAATATTGGAGCCTCTAATGATAACACACTCGCTCCTCTAACATGCATCATACTCAAACAGCTTGGTTAATTTCTTAAACTTTGTGCCATTGATCATTGTTCGATTTTTTTTTAATGCATGTATTTAAACTGTGTGTTGATTTTTAGTTTATAGATGACAGTCCTCCAAGGTGTCTGTACACTTTGAGCACAAGAGAGAAATAGAACAAATATTATGGAACTATAACCTGGTCAAATATTAGCCTTCACATACTCTCAACATGGCCCTTCCTTACAGGGACACCTATTATTATATAATGAGAGCAAGAGCTGCAGTACATTTCAGTTCCTTGGGATTTCATTCTTCAGAACACACTTTACACTCAGGGAACGTCTGCTGGGAAGTATGGAGGCTAAAGAAGGTAGATATGTCAGAGCAAGTTTCTAGTGTATAGTAGTCCACCAGCCACCCAAGATATAAAATAAAATGGAGGCTGAATATTCCAGAATCATGCTTACTCTGTGTCAGGCCCATTCTTGCTTTGAGGGCCTCCTCTGGTGGATTGCACCAGATCATTGTCAGACTGGGTGAGCTCTAAGTTACAGAGCTTTAAACATGGCCCTGAACTCCTCAAATTAGCAAACTAAAGGAAACAGTAAACATAATGGGCTAAATTCACACCTAGTGTAAACAGGGTCAGCTTCATTGACTTCATTGGAATTGTACCATGCAATAGATTGCACAGATTCCTTGGTGCCCATGGGATCACCTGCCCTCAGGTACAAAGCATTTGTCTCAGTCATGTCTAGTCAGACAGTGGCATAAGAATTTTGTGGTTCAATCCCAGCAGGCAGTCTGGACCTGGTTTTCTGATTCCTATCTGGGAGTGCCTCTCTGAGATGAGGTAACTTGGGGAAACCCTAAGCTTCCTTCCTGCTCCTTAGCCCTTGTCCACATGAGAAAGGTGTGCTGGTGTAATTTAAGGTGTGCATTGGTGCTAAAGGCAATGCAAGCCTCTGGTATAAGAGTGGCTTCTTTTTGTTTAGCTTAAGTCCACCTACGCTAAAGATTAAAGCCTAAACTAAAGGAACAGTTTACCTAAACCGAAATAAGCCACATTTATACCAAAATAAGGCAATTTTATGCAGAAATAAATGTCCACACTGCCTTTTGCACCAATTTGAATTCACACTTTAAGTAATACTGATGGAACTTTCTCATGTAGGGAAGTTACTTAGGTGCAGTTGAGTCTAATTAGGATCAGAACCTTCAAAGGAGGTCTGTAAACAGCTGAGACCAATGGAGACACAAAGTGTTACCTGGTTTATATTCTCTTGGGTTTAGAGGCCTGTTCAGCTACAGTGAGGGATTGTGGCCAGATCCTTTGCTAGACTGTTTTTAGTTTGGTTGCATCAGAAAAATCTATAAATAATCTAAAAGCCCAGGGATGGTTTTATTTACTTAACTTGGGACACCTGAGTTTCCATCCAGCTGCGTGGACCCTAGCCCTGCAACAAAACACATTAGTTTGTTCCATTATGCATCTAATATAGGGCTTGTCCCTATATAAACCCTTTGTGCCCGGAGCTCCCATTAATATTAAAGAGTGTTCTATATGTAGAAAGCTTGCAGTTTTGTAAATTCCTAGAGGATTACATAGTCCCTACTCTGTTATACAGAACTGAGCATACTTTTGGTCAGTAAGTAATAAAGTGATGTTTGATAGCATCTTGTACGGAAGTCAGTAGATGCTGTTTTAGAAATGCCTCCTCTCTCCCTTTGAGCCAGGCTGCTCTTTCAACAGTAATTTGTCACCCTCCAGCCACTTTGAAATCTCCCTATCAAGAGCTAGGATTGAGCCAATGCATGATGGTGTAGCATATCAGCACCCTTCTCATGGTGCTATTTTATTCCACAGAGCCTCAGATCTTTTCATGAAAGCAAAATAAGTCTCAAGCTATTATTAGTTGTGATGAAACCTCAGAAAAGTTGACCAGGTGTAGTCAACGCAGACAATTCTGCAGAGAGCCTAGAACAATAGCACTGGGATTTTCAGAAGTGCAGAGCACTTAGTTTAATTCAATGGGATCTGTAGGTTCTCAGCAGCTCTAAATGTTACCCTTACCTCCATGCAGGCTGGATCTTACAGTCCTTGTGCAACCACTCCCACTGACTCCAATGGTGTAAGACGTGAACAAGAAATACACAGGACTAGGCCCACTGGGAATTTTGCCTAAGACAAGACTGCAGGAGCAGGTTCTATGTCACAGATTTCCCAGTGGTAACATGGGTTAATAAGTCTTACCTACTTCAGTAGTGTGGGATAGTCAGTTAATGGTTGTACGCTGCTTCAAAGAGGTAATGTGCTATATAAGTACTAAATGTTATCCTGAGTCCAGGAACCTGAATGAGACAAAAATACATGTTGCAAAACCACACAAAATGGTTTTAATATGTTTCTATTTTTCAGATGTGAACAATGCAGGAGTTGACCCATAAGGACACTGAGCCATGTCAGGAGGGCCTTAGTAGAGCCATCGAATATAGGGCTCAAGTTGAGACAAGCACCACTGACCTAGCAGTGCCTGTCCTGGTGAGGCAAAGGGTTGGAGACAGGATCAGAGTCTTGGGGCCTGATTTTCAGAATTGCTCCTTATTCAAAATTCCAGTTGAAGCTCATAGGCGCTGTAGATGTCCAACTACTGTTAAAACCAGGCCGTTGGCACCTCCTAGGATGGGGCCCTTTAACCTTGCTTGGTAAGGGAGTGAGTGTGTAACCCTAATCCATCGTTCATAGCCCCCTCTCTCTCTGCTGCCCCAAAATATTTGCCTTTTTTTCTAAAAACAAAAATAAATGTGTACTAGATGCACTGAACTAAAAACTGAATCCTGAGTACCCTCATAGTGAGTCAGCCTTGCTGCTTTCAAGGCCTCAAGCAAGACATAACAGCAACAGCCGTTCATTTAATTTGTCTCCCTGAATAGAACTGACTCCAAAACATCCAGAAGCCTCTCGGATCACCGGAAAGTGAGAGGGCGACGGCGTCCCCAAAACCTACAAAGGTCAACTCACCAAATGCCTTGGTGTGCTTGGGCCTATAGCTTTTAGGGAGATTTACAGTCCTCAGATGTATGACATTTTATTCTCAGTAATACTGAAATAATGTTTACAGGGACACTGTTAGGTAGTGTGAGTCTCAACATTTAGAAATTGCCGTTTTATTAAAGGAGGTGGAGATTTATTAGAAGGAACTTTTGTATGTTAATGATAACTTTGTTCTTTTTGTTGAAAGCCCAACCGTCACAGCTCCAGGGCTGAAAGTGAAAATGACCAGTGAAAGAGTTTCACTGCCTAAACTGAGTGAAGTGCTGAGTAAACAACATATAATGGTGAGGAGTAAATGGGATGGTTAAACTTCTTTGAACTGTCAGGGTGAAATTATCGGAGAGCCAACACAGTCTGTGCACCCACTTAACTTGTGCATTGCCCTTGTGCTGGCTTTCTGCATAGGGATGAATTTCACCCTAATAGGACAAAACATTAATAGATATACTGACAGCATCCCGGTAACAGTCTCTGCATTTCTCAACTGTTTGCAGCAGCCACTTCTCCCATTTCAGCTATGTATCTGAATAATTACGCAGCACCCATTACAATACTGTCTGAGCACATCACAATCTTTAATATATTTAGCTTTATAAAAAAGCCCAGGAGACAGGAATCTGATGTCTTAATTTTACAGGGGGACCTGAAGCACAGCAAATTTAACTGACTTACTTAAGGAAGTCTGTGGCAGAGCATGGACCTGAACCCACATCTACAAAATTCCACAGTAGCCCCTTAGCCAGTGGGCCAATCCTTCTATCTAAAGCAAATCCTTTACATTTGGCTGTCATGGTATAATTCCCCACTCTGAACCTTAGCGTCCAAAAGATGGGGTATCAGCATGAATTCCTCTAAGCTTAATTACCAGCTTAGAACCTGTAGCGCTGCCACCAACCAGGAATTCCGGTGCCTGGTACACTCTGGTTCCCCCAAGACCTTGCCTGGGGAACCCCAAGACCCAGACCCTCTGGATCTTGCCACAAGGAAAGTAAACCCTTTCCCCCACCGTTGCCTCTCCCAGGCTTCCCCTCCCTGGGTTACCCTGGAAGATCACTGTGATTCAAACTCCTTGAATCTTAAACAGAGAGGAAAATGCACCTTCCCCACTCCTTCTCTCTCCCCCTCCCAGACTCTCCCTGAGAGAAACAGTAATCCTAACACAGAGAGAAGTTAGCCTCTCTCTCCCCCTTCCCTCCTTTCTCCCCACCAATTCCCTGGTGAATCCAGACCCCGTGCCCTGGGGTCTCACACCAAAATAAAAAACCAATCAGGTTCTTAAACAAGAAACTTTTGATTAAAGAGAGAAAAATAGTAAAAATTATCTTTGTGAATTTAAGATGGAATATGTTACAGGGTCTTTCAGCTATAGACACTGGGAATACCCTCCCAGCCTAAGTATACAAGTACAAATTAAAATCCTTTCAGCAAAATACAAATTTGAACTCCTTCCAGCCAAATACACATTTGCAAATAAAGAAAACAAACATAAGCCTAGCTCGCCTTATCTGCCTAGTACTCACTATTCTGGACATAAGAGCCTGTATCAGAGAGATTGGAGAGAAAGCTGGTTGCACGTCTGGTCCCTCTGAGAACCCAGAGAGAACAACAACCAAAATCTAACAGCCCACACAAAAACATCCCTCCCTCAAGATTTGAAAGTATCCTGTCCCCTGATTGGTCCTCTGGTCAGGTGACAGCCTGGCTCACTGATCTTGTTAACCCTTTACAGGCAAAAGAGATATGAAGTACTTCTGTTCCATTAACACTTAACTATCCGTTTATGACACTGGCATACTCAGATCTCAGTGGTTCAGGAGCCAAATTAGCAATCAACATTGCCCAAAAGAGCCTCAGTAGCATGAATTCATTGTTTAATTTACTATGTATGGCAGGGGAAATATTTAGTGTGTATGTGTGTGTGTGTGCGTATATATATATCAACTATAATTGGTTAATAACATAGTAAAAGCATCCTGATTGGTTAATAACTTAGACTGTTTAATAATTAAATCATATGCTGCAAAGAGCCGCAAGAGATGCATTAAAGAGCCATTTGCAGCTTGCGAGCCTCAGTCTGAGTATCACTGACCTAACGTTTTTCTGCAATATCCATCACCATGCTCCGTAAGCTCTGAGGCCTAAGAAGGCTTTGTTCTCTGCCCCAAACCTTCAGACCAAATTATTAAATCTGTTAGTCCAACACAGATGACATCCAGAATCTGTCCCACAACGACAGAGAGCAGCTGTCAGCAGCAGTAACCTGCAGAGATTGGGAAGAAAGACAAGTCTGATGATAGCATCAAGTCTTTGGCTTGTGCAGGTTTAAAGATCAAAAAGGTATCATTGTTTGAAATGTGATAACTGCTCCTTCCACATCATATGGGAGACCTTGAACCATTCAGCTCCTGTTTTTATTTATTAATCCTGGCTTGTAAGGGAGCCCTTTACATTATATGGGAGCAGCAATGATCCATCTCCTGGATCACACCCTGGAAAAGGTCAAATAGCAAACATGCGAGAACAACAGAATATAGAGAGACTGATACTGCCTGCTGTTTGCTCCCAATCACAGCCCATGTGAGCTCAGTTGGTTGCTTTTCAGGAAAGTAGCTGCTGAATAGGCAAGCATGGCTCAAACTAGCAGAACAGGCAGCAGAATATTTAGTGGCTGTTTATTGTGCCAGTGATTGCAGGGCTGGGAAGGAAAGGCATTTTAGAGTTTGATTACATCAGGAAAAGCCGTAGAGGGAGCCCTGACAGTCATGCTCCTTACAATCACGTGGTTAACAAGCTTATTACTGCTTTCTTTCCTCCCACTGTGGACACTTGATTCTGAAATTGCTATCAAGCTCTGCTTTGGAGTGCTACAGAACATTATATACACAGGCATTCTTTAAAACCTGCTACGGCCCAGAAAATCCCTCCTTCCCACATAGCTGCTGGAACTACAGGTGCTGGGGATGTGGCAGCACCCCCAGCTTGAAATGGTTTCCATCATATACAGGGTTTACAGTTTGGTTCAATGGCTCTCAGCACCCCTCCTATACAAATTGTCCAGCATCCCTGCCCTCCCGAGTCCTACTTTCATCTCCTTCATCCCAATCATTCTCAAGGTTTCTACTTTGCACCCAAAGTCCAATTGCTGCCTCTCAAACAACCGAGGAGGTTCTTGGTTGTACGAAGTGAGACACATATTCCCATCCCTGTGTGTTCATTACAACAATATTTTGCCTTTACATAGCACTTCCTATCAAAATCTGACAACTCTATCTATATATGACACCATCATCTACCCCAAACACATACACAATCCTGAAAGAAAACAGGGGACCTGACTGAAATCAGTGGTTCTTCTTCGAGTGCTTGCTCATATCCATTCCAATTAGGTGTGTGCACGCCGCATGCACGTTCGTCTGAAGATTTTTACCCTAGTAACACTCGGTGGGTCAGCTGGGCGCCCCCTGGAGTGGCACCGCTAAGGCGCTGGATATATACCCCTGCCGACCCAACCACTCCTCACTTCCTTCTTACCGCCTGTGTCGGCTTCTCCAGATGAGGCAGTGGCAGGAACATCCTCCTCGGGCCCTCCTCCAATCGACCTGAGAGCCCATCAGGACCTCCTGAGGAGGGTAGCACTCAATATGAACCTCCAGGTGGAGGAGGTCCTGAAGATAGAGGACCCGGTAGGGGACATTCTGTCGGCAGATGCCCCCACTAGAGTGGCATTACCATTTATTCGGACCATCCAGGCCAATGTCGATACTATATGGCAGTCTCCAGCCTCTATCCCTCCTGCGGCCAGGGGAGTAGAGCGTGAATATATGGTGCCCTCTAAAGGGTACGAGTACTTGTATGTCCATCCTCCTCCCTGCTCACTAGTCTTCCAGTCTGTTAATGAGAGGGAACGCCATGGCCAGCAGACGCCAGCCCTGAAATCGAAGGAGGCTAGACGAATGGACTTACTCGGCCGCAAAGTGTACTCGGCAGGTGCCCTACAGCTCCAGGTGGCAAATCAACAAGCTTTGCTTAGCCGCTATAATTATAACACGTGGGCGGCGGTAGGTAAGTTTATAGAGCTTCTCCCTCAAGACTCCCGCCAAGAGTTCGCAGGCCTTGTTGGATGCAGCCGACTCAGCAGCCAAGATTCTGGCCTTGGGTGTTGCCATGAGGCACTTCTCATGGCTTCAGGTTTCAAGCCTCCCAGCGGAGCTGCAGTATACCATTCAAGACTTGCCATTTGATGATAAAGGCCTCTTCTCGGAAAAGACTGACCCCAGCTGCAAAGCCTGAAGGACAACAGGGTCATAATGCACTCTCTCAGCATGCATACGCCGGTGACCCAATGCAAGCCTTTCTGTCCCCAGCCTCACCGCCCACACTCTGCGCCTAGACAAAGATAGGACTTTGGCAGGCGGCGAGGCCGAGGTGGTCGCAGACGACTATCAGAACCCCAAGGGGGCCAAAATCAAGGTCCCTCGAAACCACCACCAGGACCAAAGACAAACTTTTGAAGGTGCACCCGAGGGCAGCGTACCAGTTACAGGCCAGGATCCCTCTCCTCCCTTCTCCAACCGTCTCTCCTACTTCCTCCTGGTGTGGTCACAGTTAACTTCAGATCGCTGGGTCCTACGCATGGTGGAGTATGGGTACCACCTCCAATTTATTTCAACCTTGCCCTCTCACTTTCCAACCCTGTCCATCTTCAGGGACCCCTCTCATGAGCAATTTCTCTTACGAGAGGTGCGGACGCTCCTCACCATGGGAGCTATAGAGGAGGTACCAATGGAAGAAAGGGGTAAGGGGTTTTACTCCCATTATTTCCTAATCTCCAAGTCGAAGGGAGGTCTCAGACCTATCCCAGACCTGCAAGGACTCAACTAGTTTATGATAAAGTTGAAGTTCCACGTGGTATCCCTGGGGACCATTATACCGTCCTTGGATCCTGGAGACTGGTATGCTGCCCTTGATATGAAGGACGCGTACTTTCACATGGCCATTTTTCCTCCACACAGGAGATACCTCTGCTTTGTAGCCAACCATCAGCACTTCCAGTTTACGGTCCTGCCATTTTGGCCTTTCTACAGCCCCAAGGGTATTTACAAAGTGTGTGGCCGTAGTCGCTGCCTACCTCCGCTGACGTCGGATACACATTTTTCCGTATCTGGACGATTGGCTGATCCGAGGGGCCTCCGAGACCCAAGTCACTCAGCATGTGGGCATCGTCAAGGACCTATTCACATGTCTAGGCCTGATGATCAATATAGAAAAATCCACTCTGGTTCCTATGCAGAGGTTAGACTTCATAGGAGCTATCCTGGACTCCAATCTAACCAAAGCCTGCTTACCACAGCCACAGTTTCAGGCGATGGCAACAATCATCCGAGGTCTACAGAATTTCCCGACGACCTCAGCTCGCACTTGTCTCGGTCTCCTGGGTCACATGGCTGCCTGCACATTTGTAACCAAACATGCCAGACTCCGCCTCCATCCTCTCCAAGTTTGGCTCAACTCGGTATACCGCCTGGGCAGGGACCCAATAGACACAATAGTCACCATTCCCCCGAGCACCCTAGGCTCCCTAGAATGGTGGCTAACTCCCTCCCTGGTGTGTACAGGGCTGCCTTTCCATCCGCCCCAACCCTCAACGTCCCGGACGACAGACGCGTCATCTTTCAGCTGGGGTGCTCACCTCGGACCCCTTCGTACTCAAGGCCTCTGGTCATCTCAGGAGCTGGCATTACACATAAATGTCCGAGAACTGAGAGCAGTCCGCCTGGCGTGCCAGGTGTTCCAGCAACAGTTACATGGCCGTTGTGTCTCAGTGTTTACAGACAAAACAACAGCCATGTACTACATAAACAAGCAGGAAGGAACACAATCCTCCCCCCTTTGTCAGGAGGCCATCCTACTCTGGGACTTTTGCATAGCCCACTCGATAGATCTGGTAGCATCCTTTCTCCCAGGCATTCAGAATACTACCCGGCGGATTGACTCAGCAGGTCTTTCCTGTCTCACGAGTGGTCGATCCGCCCAGACGTTATTCATTCTGTTTTCCAGAAGTGGGGATTTCCCCACATAGACCTGTTCACTTCCAGCGCGAACAGGAAATGCCAGATGTTCTGCTCCTTCCAAGGTCTCTCCCCGGGATTGATCTCGGACGCTTTCCTGATGCCATGGAAGAGCCAGCTCCTTTATGCCTTCCCACCTTTCCCGCTGGTTCACAAGGTCCCGCTGAAACTCCGCAGGGACAAGCGTGCCTCATCATGATCGCTCCAGCGTGGCCCAGGCAGCACTGGTACACCACGTTGCTCAACCTGTTGATAGCCAACCCAATTACCCTTCCACTCCACCCAGACCTCATAACTCAGGACCACGGCAGACTTCGCCACCCGGACCTGCAGGCCCTTCACCTCACGGCGTGGCTGCTGCATGGCTAAACCAGTCAGAGTTATGTTGCTCTGCATCAGTACGACAAGTTCTCCTGCGTAGCAGGAAACCTTCCACTCGGTCAACGTATCTGGCCAAGTGGAAGTGTTTCTCCTGCTGGTGCAAAACGCTTAATCTTACTCCCACTGAGGTCTCGATCCCCTCTATTTTGGACTACCTCTGGTCTCTCAAACAGCAGGGTCTAGCAGTATCATCACTGAGGGTACACTTGGCAGCCATCTCTACCTTCTACCCAGGCAAAGGTGGTCGTTCCGTGTTCTCACACCCTATGGTTTCAAAGTTCCTCAAGGGCTTGGAGCTCTTATACCCTCAAGTACGCTGCCCATCCCCGACCTCGGACCTCAACCTTGTTTTAACCAGACTTATGTCTCCCCCATTCGAGCCATTAGCAACCTGCTCGCTACTATACCTGTCTTGGAAGACAGCTTTCCTCATAGCCATTACATCGGCCAGACGAGTCTCCGAGCTTAGGGCTCTTACGGTGGAACCACCGTACACTGTGTTCCACAAGGACAAGGTGCAGTTGCGACCACACCCAGCATTCCTCCCTAAGGGGGTTTCGGCCTTTTATGTTAACCAGGACATCTTTCCCCCAGTCTTCTTCCCGAAACCACACTCAACATGACGGGAGCAACAATTGCGCTCCCTGGACATCTGTAGAGCGCTCACATTTTATATTGAGCGGACAAAACTCTTTCGTAAAACGCCCCAACTCTTTGTCACGGTAGCAGACCGAATGAAAGGCCTACCTGTTTCCTCTCAGAGGATCTCATCCTGGGTGACAGCATTCATCCGCACTTGTTATGATTTGGCTCATATTTCCCCAAGCCACATCACTGCGCATTCTACCAGAGCTCAGGCTTCGTCTGCCGCCTTCCTGGCTTGTGTACCTATCCTGGTCCTCGGTCCACACCTTTGCTTCACATTATGCTCTGGTTCAACAGTCCAGAGATGATGCAGCCTTTGGCTCAGCAGTTGTGCATTCTGCAACATCTCACTCTGACCCCATTGCCTAGGTAAGGCTTGGGAATCACCTAATTGGAATGGATATGAGCAAGCACTCGAAGAAGAAAAGACGGTTACTCACCTTTGTAACTGTTGTTCTTCGAGATGTGTTGCTCATATCCATTCCAAACCCGCCCTCCTTCCCCATTGTCCGAGTAGCCGGCAAGAAGGAACTGAGGGGCGGTTGGGTCGGCAGGGGTATATATCCAGCGCCATAGTGGTGCCACTCCAGGGGGCAAGCAGCCGACCCACCGAGTGTTGCTAGGGTAAAAATCTTCCGACGAACGTGCGCGTGGTGCGCGCACACCTAATTGGAATGGATATGAGCAACACATCTTGAAGAACAACAGTTACAAAGGTGAGTAACCATCTTTTCTATGCCAGCTTACAGGATCTGATAACCTAGCCCAGAACCTTCCACTAACCCGAGATCTCTATTTCTTTCCATTAATTCAGATTCTCCATTATCTGCCACTGGTATGAGCGATTATACTTGTGAACCCATCCACCAGCAGGCAGTGATATTGATAGTGTTACGAGCTGAGTGAAACCTTGTTATGGGACAGAGGTTACCCCCCTCAATTAACATAGAGGTAAGCATAAACGCCGCCTAATACAAAAGGAGTGTGGGAACTGGACGTAGAGTTTTTGCTGATTATTGTTTTTTAGGGGGTTGGGGGAAGAGAGAGAGAGAGTGTGAGTGAGTGTGTGTGTGTGTGTAGGCAGGCAGGACAGATGCAAAGAAAACTGGAAGAGACTGAGTGTTTGTCTTCACATCCAGCAGCACAGCTGCACTGCTGTAATACTTTAATGAAGATGCCACTGTGCTGATGGGAGAGTTTCTCCTGTCTGCATAGTTAATCCACCTCCCAGAGATATGGTAGCTATGCCTGAGAGGAGACAGTCTGAAAGAGCATTTGAAGGCACAGTGGTTGACTGGAGGAAATTTGGGAGGGAAGAGGTTTTTGGGTCAGGGTGCAGGCTGAAGAGAGTGCTCTTGTTGCCGTGAGCAAATGCAGCTGCTTCCTGCTATTTGATTCCTTCTATGTTTAGACACCCAGGACTTTGTACATTCTTTGTAACAAAACTACTTCAAAGAAATATCTGACCATCACAAATTTCTATTCCCAGCTGGAATACCTACGGGGCCTCAAACTTTGACTAGCCACTCCGGTTGAAAGGGGGCAATAAGAGACACTCACCAATGTGCAAGACTCTCCAAGTGCTATATAAACTTTGAGTCTCTCAACATCCCAATAAAGTAAGTAGGTATTATTAGCCCCATTGTACAGATGGGGAAACCAGTGCACAGAGGTTACGCAGTTAAGTCCCTTGCTTTAAGCACTAAACTACATTGTCCTACCCAGCTTGGCTTGGATGTCCAATGAGAACCACCACAAATGTTTTAGGATATTGTTAGGATAAGACAGCATCAAAACTGGGTTAATTTTACAAGTTTATTCTGAGAGATACTATCAACAAAACATACCTTGGGGGTGTTTCAAACTATGACAGTGAACTGTGCCAAGTTATGTGTCCTCTGGAGGAGATAACGCCCACATACAATCAGGCAAGTTGCTATTTGCTCTTGACTTTTTCTCCAGTGGAAACAGTGGTGTCTAGCAAGTGTAAGCAGAATGACTCCATATGGCATGTCTTGCTTTGTGGTTTGAAACACTGGAAGCAGAAATGATGAGCACTCCTATTTCTCCATATGTATTCACCCAATGCAGCAGAGTGGTGGTAAAAATGAGAAGTAATGATCATCCCAAGTCAAGACTCTGGAACCAGACACACAAGAATTTTCCAAATCTGAACCCAGATTTAGGTCTGAATTCACCCAGATCAAGTAACTGCCTTTACTCTTCATAACTTTAATCTATTTATTGACATCATGTCCTACAATGCCTACTTTCCCCTAAATCAGTTGACTGGGCTGGGATGCAGGAGATCTTGGTTCTATTCCTGACTTTGCCATTGACCTGCTGTGTGACCACTTTAATAGTTCTGTTCTTCAGTTTTCCCTTCCATTCTTTGCTTTGTCTACTTCAACTGTAAGATCTGTAAGGTGGGGCAGGGACTTTTTCTTATTATGCTTGTATAGTGTTCAGCACAATGTACAGGCATAACTGTACTACAAATAAATAATAATGTAACCATTCTGCCAGGTGCCAATGTCTAGGGATTCCTTTTTCTAAAATACATTAAAAAATACTTGAGCCTCCACCCAGAGCCATAGTTCTATTTCTGGCTCTGGGAGATTAAAACAACTCCCAGTCACCTTAGCAGGTGGGTCTTCCTCACTTCCAAGCACTCCAGGGTCTTTGGGGAACATGGATGACAAATATCTTTTTATTTGGGAAAAGCAATCAGAAGAAACATGAAAACTCGGTCTATATTTACATACAAGAAAATGAGCAACCCAGATCAGTACAGCAGGTGTTTGCTTAACCTACAGTTCCAAATAATAGTTGTACAGCTTAATACACTCCAGAACTTTCATCTCAACACAAATCTCACCCATAGGTCCAATTAGACTCAGTGGTAGTCAAGGGGCAGCTTTTCTCAGAAGGTCTGCTCCAATCCGGAGAGATTCCAGCAGGTTCTGCACTGACATATAGCTACCTGGTCCAGATTTGTGATTCAGCTCTATTTCATTGGCCTGGGGTGCTATGTGGTCAGGTCTGCACTTCCATCATCTACCAAGTCACCATGAAGTCAGTTCTCCTATGCTTCCCACTGCAGGCGATGTTGTGGGTCTGTAGGTTGCTGCAAAATCTGCTCTGGTGGAGCTGCTATGGCCAAAAGTAGGATGCACAGACTCTCTAGGCAGGGAACCCAAAGCCAAATACCACTCTTAGACTGAGTCCCTGTCCCTTGGGCCAGAGCTCCTGCTCTCTAGTACAGAGCTTTTTCCCTCCTCGCTTAATTACGTTACCAAAGCCCACTGCCATAATCTCAGGGCAACCCACTCGCTCTAGGGCATATCCTGCATGATTCCTAAGCCTTTTCATGGGTACCATAATAAATAACAAATAAATAAATTCTCATAGATACACAATCAAAACAAATTCCAACTAAAGCGACACACTCAGAAGGTAGAATTATTGGTAAGCAATATTACACTTAATGAAATGAACCTGGTCAGAGCTGGCTTTTTCTTCTTCACCCTTCTAGAGAGAACAGAGAGTTCTGTCCCGCTATGTCTTCTGGCCCAGGCACTTACAATAATAATAACAAAAGATACAGGAAACCTATATCACATGAAATTAAACTTGATTTCTTGTAATACTCCTCAGTCTCGCTAGAGCAGACCTACTAAACTTGTCTATGTAGCCCTTCTGCAGGGCTTCACGTAACTTGTCTTTCTATGTCTCATCATAAGAACAGAAAGTAGTTTCACTTGAGAAGCCTTGATAAGAGGAGAAACAGAAGAAAGCCAATAAAAACACATTAATAACAACTGAAATAAAAAAACTGGGTGGCCCCTATATTCTTTTTAAATATGCCAAAGTATAAGAGACCATAAGAAAAAGAATTCACAAACCCCAGATAGGCAAAGATTATCCAAAGTATCAGTAGGAGATAGCATAATAATTTATGTCTCCTCAGTAATAGCAACCTGACACTGTTAAAGTCAAAGTTCTACCAAAAATGTAAACAGTAAACATTAGCTCATGGAGTACATTTCCCCCTTGCTGCTTCCTGTCAGGGCAATGTCATGGCTAAGTGGTGCCTCAAGCAAGGCTTACATTCAGGCTCAGCAGCACTGCTCTCAGATTCAGGCAGGGGAATATCACAAAAGGTTTCACATGGTTCCACCTTTAGTTCTACTATGTGTAGGATCTTAACCCACCCGCATCACCACAATATCTGTGTGCCTTTCAGTGGTGCCATAAATGATATGACTAACATGTCATCCTTTCTCTCATCTTCCCCCCTGTGGTGGGAGAATTGTGTGCCCAATGTAGTATTTCATTTTGATCTGGTTTTGTTGTGGTGGATTAAAAAAAAAAAAAAAAAGCAAGTAGGCACTGCATTGTTTATATTGGAGAAGACAGTCTGGGTGCCCCTTGTCCTTGGAGTGGCACATAGGCAGGTTTGTGATGGTTCTAGTTAAACACCACCCTCTACTAGATTTTGTTTTGCTGGTCCCCAAGGTGATCAGTTGAGAAATATTTCAATCTAAACCACACAAGTGAATGCCTCGGATCCTTAACTCATGTGGAAAATTACACTGTATTAATGATAACTTGATTAGTTTATTATGTTTGAAAGGGGAACTTCCCTCTTGTGCTATTTTGACTGCTAAAATAAAACATGACTGCCTTTTAATTTAGATAACAACATGACATGAATGACTCCTTGCTGAGCATATTTGTTTGAAATATCAATATAAAATAATCATACAAGTTAGATATGGACTAGTCCTAGGAAGCCATCAAATCCAAACCCTTTACAGCAATTTCCATCATTCAACCAATTTTAAAACTAAATTGTCTGCACATCAGACCATGCAGCGCTATGGAGCTCCGCTAAGTGAAAGGATTATAACAGCTACTGGGAGATGTATGCAGTTTTGGTTTAGGTGTGTCGGTCCTAGGATATTAGAGAGACAGAGTGGGTGAGGTAATATCTGTTATTGGAGCACATTCTGTTGGTGAGAGAGACATGCTTTGGTGTTTACTCAGAGCTCATTCTGACATGAGCAGAACAACATAAGCTCATTCAGAGCTCTGTGTAAGCTCGAAAGCTTGTTTCTCTCTCCAACAGAAGTTGCTCCAATAAAAGATATTACCTCACCCACCTAGTTTCTCTAGCTATTAGGAGACATATTTCCCTAGATATGTCAAAGCTGTTCATCAACTTGGTTGTCCACTGTCTTGTTTTGGAGTTCCATCTAGTGAGAGCATTAAGAATTACACCAGCCCAGAGAATGAAGGAAGTGAATATTCAGCATTAATTAGACAAATAACAGGATGTATGATTTAGACACTAAATGGTGAAATGCATGGAGTAATGGGGGAATACCACAAATGCCTACCAATCTCTTTGATGACCAGTGTGGTATTAGATTTCAACTCTTAGGCAATGTTGTACCATAATGTGGTGGAAGTAAGTATAAGGGGCCTACCATCAATCAAACGTTGGTCCTGCCCACTGACCTGTCCTAAAACCCACTCCTCTGGGTATTAATTCTGGGGTCAAGAAGGACTCATGACCGGAAGCCAGGGGGTGGCATGCGACCCCTCTAAGAACACTTCCCATAGTCCTCTGCTAATCAGGGAGGGTTTTGCCCCCCTTAGGACCACCCCAAGAGGAGATTTGACCAGTCGGGGGAGTTCTGGGGTGGGGTGAGCTGTCGGGAAGTGGATCATGTGACCCCTCTAAGAGCTCCTCTACTGATCAGGATGGGTATCAGCTGCAGAGAACCTACCCGAGAGTGGATTTGATCAAATAGGACAGGATTTGATCAAATAGGGGCAGGATGACCCACCCAGAAGAGGGTCGTGTGACCCCTCTAAGAGCTTTCCCTACTGCCCTCCACCAATCGGAGCACAGTAACACCCCTCGTAAGTCCCAGTGGAAGAGGCTATCATCTCAATCCAAAAACGCAGGTTTTAGAAATCATGGAAATGATGAGAGGAAACATGGACTCCTTCACCACCTTTGGAGAACTTCAGAATTTGTTTTAGCTCTGAGGGTCTTCAACTGCCTGCGGAGAAAGCTCTACATCAGCAACAGTTCTGAGGTGACTGGGAGTTGTTTTAGCTGCCGAGGGGAGCCCTTGGCCCGGCTTTAATGGATACACTGGATCCTGACCCAGAAACCCAACTGCTTGTGAGGAAGACCGATGAGCATGACGGCCTCTTGTCATCCACCCCGCTGGAGGAGGAAGGTGACCGTAACTCATGGGAGTCACTGTCAGAAAAAATGAACAGAAAAGATGTTGCTCAGGTAAATGGATTATTAAGAAGTAATGTTGAGGAAGTGGTGTTATGGGGTAGGAACTGAGCCAGGGCTGTGTAAATCTAAAAAAAACCAGGCGGGGGACTTATGTTTGTTTCTTTTCTGAAAAATCTCTCAACAGCTCAACAATGCCTTTCTACAGCAGTGGTTTTCAAACTTTTTTTCAGGGGACCCAGTTGAAGAAAACTGTTGTTGCCTGTGACCCAAGGGAGCTGGGGATGAGGGGTTTGCAGTATGGTGTGGGAAGGATTCAGGGCTGGAGCAGAGGGCTGGGGTGCGGGGGTGAGGGCTGGGGTTGGGGCCAGGAATGAGGTGTTCAGGATGTGGGAGGGGGCTCTGGGCTGGGCCAGGAGATTGGAGTGCGGGAGGGGGTCAGGACCCTGGGCTGGGGCTGAGGAGTTCGGTGTTCAGGAGAGGCTCTGGGTTTGGGCGGGCTCAGGGCTGGGGTTTGGAGTGCTGGAGGGGGTCAGGGCTCTGGGGTGGGACTGGAGATGAAGGGTTTGGGGTGAAGGAAGGGGTTCCAGGTTTGGGGAGGCTCAGGGCTGAGGCAGGGGATTGAGGCACAGGGTTTGGGCATGGGGTTGGGGCACTGACTTACCTCTGGCAGCTCCTGGTCAATGATGCAGCTGGGGTGCACCGTGAACCGGGCTGCGCCTTGGAAGCGGCCAGTAGCAGGTCTGGCTCCTAGGTGGAGGCTGGCCAATGGGAGTGCAGAGCCAGTGCTTGGGGTCGGAACAGCGTGTGGAGCCCCGTGGCCCCTGTATAGAAGCTGGACCTGCTGCTGGCTGCTTCCGGGGCACAGTGCGGTCCCGGAAAAGATAGGCACTAGCCTGCCTTAGCTGGGCAGCACCATCATTGGGACTTTTAAGGTCCCAGTTGGCAGTGCTGACCAGAGCAAGGCGACCCAGCGCCTTACATGCCGCGACCCAGTAGCGAGTTGTGACCCACAGTTTGAAAAATGCTAGTCCAGAGGATGCGGAGGCCCTAGACAGCATTGCTTCAGACAGCAAAGATGAATCCATCCCAACTTGGTTTTGCTCAACACTGGTACAAATCATTGACAAGGACGCTGAGGATGATGGCTATATGGATTTAAGGAGGACCCTTGGCATAGGACTAACACAGCCAGTGTCACATCGTGAGCGTAAAGAGGTATGCGATGTATTGTACATGTTGTTGTTTATGCTGTCCTTAATTACTGCCTTAGGGAGAAGATTTTTGAAGATTGTGAGGGCTGTGTCATAGATGCACCACGCCAGGACACCATGACTATGTGACTTGGGCTTTGGAGGATATAAACTGCAAGTGCCGGGCCCTGTGTGTTGACCTGTGTTTGAAAAACTTATTAAAAGCTGTTATTGCCATAGGTTATGCTTTGCAATGTCTAGGCCTAACCCAAGAAAATTTAGCACAAGAGGTGACCTTAGTAAATGCTGTGCACGGCACTCAAGATTCTAGCAGTGTTTTAAAGAAAATGACCAAACTGGAGGATACCTGCTTAGAGCATTATATTGACCATCTGGTCCTCACAAAGAGTGACAGAATTGTGCTTAAGAAAGACTAATCGTAGGAAATCTAAAAGGATTAAGTTAGAGAATGGTGAGGGGACAATCATGGGATATAAAACTTAGTAGTTTTAAATACAAATATCTGTCAAAAAAGGCTCTGTGACTATCTGTATTTCTGTTAGAAGGTCTGTGTGGCCCTTAAATAAAAGTTTTGATGGAGCATCTTGGCTTGTTTTCAAGGGCCTGTATGTCTTTTAAATTAAAAAAAAAAAGTTTGTGAGAACCCACAAGTTGTGTAAAGAGAACTATTTACAGCAAAAATCTGAAATGTGTGTAGTAGAATCCTGGGGAGAAACAAAAACAACATTTATGTGTTTAAAATAAAGCAAAAAAGCCACTATATTGTGTATAAAACGGGGATGCTTGAGACATGTTTGACTATAATTGAGCTGACTCATCCTATTGAACTGATGATTTAACCACATCCGCCATTGACTCTATTGCCTTCAGAGAGTCTGTTGGCCTAGGTCTAGATGTGATACTCCACCCTTGTTTCCATCAGAGTTAAAAGTATTTGTGATCAGTAATTAAATTTGATGGGTATAATGGGCAAACTACGGCTTGCAGGCCAGATCCGGCCCTTGAGCTCCCGCTGGAGAGCGGGATCTGGGGCTTGCCACTCCACATGGGTCCCAGAAGCAGTGGCATAGGCCCCCTCTGGCTCCTATGTGTAGGGGGACAGCCAGGGCCCTCCACTCTGCACACTGCCCCAGTCCTGATCCCCCTTCCGCCCTCTGAACCCCTCAATCCCAGCCCGGAGCACCCTTCTGCACCCCAAACTGCTCATCCTCAGTCTCACCCCAGAGCCCACACCCCCAGCCAGAGCCCACACCCCTTCCCATACCCCAACCCCCTGACCCAATCCCCCTCCCGCCCTCCAAACCCCTTGGTCCCAGCCCGGAGCACCCTCCTAGAGCCCAAACTCCTCATCCCCAGTCCCATCCCAGAGCCTGTACCCCCAACTGGAGCCCTCACCTCCCCACCTGGCACTCTACTTCCTTGCCCCGAGCCCCCTCCCACACCCTGAACTCATTTCTGGTCCCACCCTGGAGCCCTCACCCCCTGCCACACCCAAACTCCAATTTTGTGAGCATTTATGGCCCGCCATACAATTTCTATTCCCAGATATGGCCCTTGGGCCAAAAAGTTTGCCCACCCTTGGTCTAACCCAAAATTGAAATGTTTCAAGGGTTCACAAACCACTGACATACTTTTACAAAATAAGGATCTGCTGTAAGAACAGTCAAACATTTAAAAGCTCTGGGTATTGGTAGGTTATTTATTATAGATGGTTGTGCTACATCCATTTTATTTCCAATGGAAACCAAAATTTTAAGCATGAAAGAAACATGTTTAAAATAAAAATAAAACAAAAATCATCCCTAAGACATTCACTGATATCTGCAAGATGCCCTCCATCAGGAAAGGATACAGTAACACTAAGGATTGTTGTGTATGGTGATTTACTGTTTAATACTGTAAGAAGGCCCGACAGTGCTCTGTTTTTTTCCTTGAAACAGGAAAATATATTTTAACTTAAAAAAAAATTTGCTAAAACTTTCCAGTTGTGCAGACAACTTAATTTTTACCCCCAGGTCACGAAAGGGGGATGTTTGGGGAGGGGTATCCTCTACGGGACCCTCAGCTGCATCTTCTATGTCAGATGCTATTTGAGAGTCAGACTCTGAGGGGCCACTGCAAGGATCATCAGGAGTAGATGGGGACCCATCTAGAGACCCTTCTGGAGCATTTTCTAAACCAGACTCTGTGTGACAGTCACCACTGCCCAACAGGTCAGATTCTGCCTCCCCATTCTCAGACACACCAGTCTGAGAGCCTCCAATAGGGAGCATCTCTTTTTGGTTTTTTCGCCTCATCACCTCTTTAGCCTTTTTAAAAAATTTTACAGTGATCCTGGCCCATAACTTTTTGGCAGCAGTCTGTTTATCTCCCAAATGCTGTCCCCTCTTTTGTTTATACCTTAGCTGATGTGTACCCTTCAGGATGCCCTTTTTACCCAGGCCCCTTTCCATGACTAGTCTGGCCTGTTCAGAGCCCCCCTCTGGAAAAAATGAAGTATTTCTGAAAAATTCACCGCAAGAGCTTTTTCATTTTTGATGTAGTTTCCAGTCCTCCTATCTTTTAGAACCCTTGAGGATACAGCGTCCATCAACTTTCTGAATGAAGCATCATATTTTCCCTGAATCTTTTTATACCACCAAATTGCTGTGCCAAGCTTAGTGCGTTGGGAGAATGGCTTGTAATAATTTTCGGCTACTTCATAAGGAGATACCCCAGCATCACAGAAGCGTTCGACCCTTGTTTTTTTATTCACAGCCCCTAAAGTGTGTGCTCCAGGTTTGTGAATGTGTGTTTTCTCTCACAACTTTCTCAGGTTTGGTGTGGTGTCTAACGCTGAGGAACTTGAGTTGTGTTTGTGTTGTTGCTTTTTATCAGAGTCTTTTGTTTTGTCCTTGGGTTTGATGTATCTGAGCTTTGGACTGTCCCGATGCTTCGTCTGTGCTCTTCTGCTGTTTTGTGTTGGCGTTGTTGTTAGAAGTCTCAGAGCAGATTCCTGGTTTTTTAGATTTATGCAACCCCGGCTCAGTTCCTATCTCATAACACCCCATCCTGGACCATCGCTTCTTAATAATTAATTTACCTGAGCAACATCTTTTCTGTTCAAGTTGTCTGTCGATGACTCCCATGAGCTGTGGTCACCTTCCTCCTCCAGGCTGGACCACAGGCCATCATGCTCATCAGTTTTCCTCACAAGCAGTTGGGTTTTGGGGTCAAGTTCCAGCGTATCCATCAACAGCTCTGCCAAAGGGCTCCCCATGGCTGCTTCCCCCTCCTCCTTGGAACTGTTGCTGTTGTAGTGCTATCTTGGCAGGCGGTTGAAGGCCCTTAGAGCTAAAACAAATTCCAAAGTTTTCCCAGGGGTGATGAAGGAGTCCATGTTTCCTCTCATTGTTTCCACGATTTCTAAAACACGTGTTCTTTGAACAAGATGGCATCTTCTGGAGGGTGCTGGGAGTTATGAGGGGTGGTGCTGCACTCTGGTAGAGAGTGGTAGGGGGAGCTCTAAGAGGGGTCACATGACCCTCTTCTGGGCGGGTTATCCCACCCCAGAACCTGCCCTATTTGGTCAAATCCTCTCTCAGGAAGGTCCTCTGCAGCCGATACCCATCCTGATTGGTAGGGGATAGTGGCGGGACTTTTTAGAGAGGTCACATGAGCCACTTCTGGCTGGAGCTTCCCACCCCAGAACTCTCTCCAATTGATCAAATCTCCTCTCAGGATGGTTCTACGGGGGCAAAACCCACCCTGATTAGTAGAGGGATCACATGCCACATTTTCTTTTAGTCACGTGCCATGATATGTGTTTTCTCCTTCACAGATTTCCAGAAGGGATGATGGTTTAAGATTATGAAACTAGCCAAATTAGTCTGGTAAATGGTTTGTAATACATTTCTGCCTGGTCCAAGGAATCAGTGAGCATTGAAAGTCATGCTATCTCAAGAGCTAGCAAAGGAAAGTAGTGTATCCTGAAGTTGCAGTGTTGAACTGCACTTTCTTCTAGCCTTGGTGATTTATGGGATCTTCAGGGCCGGTGCAACCATTTAGGTGACCTAGGCGGTCGCCTAGCATACTAGGATTTGGGAGGTGGCATTGTCTTCATCAGCGACTGCGGCGGCCAGATCTTCGGCCATCCCGGTCACCGCCAGCATTTAGGCTGAGGGAGCTGGGGCAGAGGACCGCGGGGAGGGCCACCTGCAGCAAGTAAGGGGGGGGGCATGCAGGGGAACTCCCTGCTCCGCCTCCTCCCCGAGCACGCCGTGGCTGCTTCACTTCTCCCGCCTCCCAGGCTTGCAGCGTCTAAGCTGATTGGCGCCGCAAGCCTGGGAGGCAGGAGAGGTGAAGCAGTGATGGCGTGCTCAGGGAGGAGGCGGAGCAGGGGTGAGCTGCTTCACATCTCCCGCCTTCCAGGCTTGCGACACCAATCAGCCTAGGCGTCGCAAGCCTGGGAGGTGGGAGAAGTGAAGCATCGACAGTGCGCTCGGGGTGGAGGTGGAGCAGGGATGAGCTGGGGCAGGGGGCGTGCCTCAGGGCGGAGGGTGAGGAGCTGCCATGGAGGGGCGCCTCAGAGTGGAGGGGAGGAGCTGCCACGGGGGGGGTGCCTCAGGGAGGGGGGGTGCCTCAGGACGGGGGCTCAGGGACGGGGGAAGGAGCAAGGTGGAAGTTTCGCCTAGGGCACGCAACATCCTTGCACTGGCCCTGGGGATCTTGCATCTTAAAAAAAAAAAAACCCAAAACCACACGCCTTTGATTCCCATCTTGCCTCCACAGTAGACACGTTCAGTTACAACCTGTTTTAAATAGCTGCTGTCTCCAGAACAGTCCTGGTGTTCCTACAGTGCCATTTGCCACCACCCTGAACTGTCACTTAAAGTTGGTGAATATCTCCACTGATGAGGAGGTAAGTCCATAGTGGTCTGTGCTTGTATAGCATCCTAGCCTGTGACTCAGTCATTGATCACATCCTAGTTATTTTCTTTTCTTCCTCCCTCTCTCTTTCCAAGATCTCAAAAGGACTTTGACTCGCTTGCATAATGTTGATTTTTGAAACCAGTACATTGTTGCCACTTTTTTCTTTCAACAACTTAATTTTCCAGATGCTAATAACTGATATTGGTATCGAATAAGAATGATGATTTTAAACATTAGCCACTTAAATGTTTGCACATTTAAGCTGTGAACAAATAAAATTTTTATATGAATACTCAAGGCTTAATTCTCATTCACACTAAGGCCCTTTTACACTGCTCGGGCTTAGTGTAAATTAGACTCAGGACCTAAGTGTTATTGTTACTAAGCACCCTCATCTCTCTGGCTCTTCTGTACATTCTAATTAATATTTATACTTCGCATCCATTACCTGTATATTTGTTGTCATTTCTTGGTGTACCCATATATGATCAGTTCATTATGCCTGTTCCCATATTGCATTCCTATTGTCTTGATTGAAATAAACAATTGAACTTTACAACCTTATGATCACCAGGGGGCATATCACAGCTTACATTATGTAGTCAGGTTTCAGAGTGGTAGCCATGTTAGTCTGTATCAGCAAAAACAACAGAGTCCGTGTGGCACCTTAGAGACTAACAAATTGATTTGGGCATAAGCTTTCATGGGCTAGAACCCACTTCATCAGATGCATGGAGTGGAAAATACAGGAGCAGGTATAAATACATGAACAGATGGTAAGGCAACTCACATCTGTTCACGTATTTATACCTGCTCCTGTATTTTCCATTCCATGCATCTGATGAAGAGGGTTCCAGCCCACGAAAGCTTATGCCCAAATATATTATGTAGTATTCTAATGTCAATTGTAATGTCAGCATAGCACTGGTTATCTTTTATTTTCATGATTTTCCTTGGGCTTTTTAATTTCATTCAGAATTTGACCTTTTAAAATAATTTAATGCCAACTTCCTATAGCCATTGATTTAATGGTTTAATAATTCCGCTCTGAAACAATCAATAAAGGTCATGTTATTCATATTAATTGCTGTTTTTAATATCCCCAAAAATTCAGATCCCAAGTTTTTAAAATCTTAATAAACAGTTAATAAGTTAAAAAGAAGCAATAGTACCCAAACAGGTCACAGCTCCAGATAATATTCTGTTCACTTTAGAATATTTATTTTCTAATTAATTGTTAAATTTAATCTGATAACTATTAACAACTTGCTTTTTGATACCATTGTGAATAGCCTTTCCCCACATAGATCTCGCTGATAAATCACAAGTAAGGAATATAGTTAAAGCTCTATAGGCTTTGATTGTTTTTTGTTTCATAGTAGTGCCTAAAAGCCGCAGCTGACCTTGGGGCCCATGATCACAGAGGGAATCTGTGGCAGAATCAGGCTTGTAATATCAAGTCTTTAAAGAACACTATAGAATTATTTAGTGTAGCTGACAAATAACAGTATATCCCAGTGAAGGATGTTATGCATTAGAATTTGATTCCAGAAAACAACGCGATTTCTGCATTTCCTGTTATCTGAAAAAAATATATTACAATTACCAAGGAGTACTCCCATTACAGGGATGTTGTGAGGCTACATTCAATAGCATATGTACATAAAACAGTCTCCACACAATGAAGTTGCTGTGGAAATGCAGAGTTAGATCCTCAGCTGATGTAAATCAGCATAGTTACATTAAATTGTCTATAGGATTGGGACCTAAATGAAACAAGCAGGTCAAATCCAGTGTTCATTGGATTACTGGATAATGATCTCATCTCAAGGAGGTCCATTTGTTTTGCTGATTTTTACATACACTTTTTTATGTGGATTCACTTCATTGTTGATGCCATGAAAACACAAAAATCATCCCCAAATTAAACTTTCCTTTTGAGAAAATAGGAACATTATAATGGGAGAATAGCAATGAGTCCTGGCCTATGGTGCTTTCAGATGAAAAGTGTGGATATAATAAGAGAGTTTTGAATAAGGCTTACCAAAGTGCAAATATAAAATCACACATCTTGTTCATTAAAGATCTCCCCTGACTTTGAATTTTGTATCTAATTCATCACATTTCTAAAGCTTCCATCAGTGAGTTTCTAGGCTTTAGGACTTCAAGGCCTGTCCTCTTCCCTCCACACATGTCATGGTCAGAGTGTCTCATCCCAATAAAAGCCTGTATGACCTAGATTAGAATACCAATTTAGTTCTTGGGAGACCTGGGTTCTATTCCTGCCTTAACCACTAATGACCTTGAGCAAGCCTCTTAATGCCTCAATTTTCTCATATGTAAAAGGGGGATAATTATATTTACCTCCTTTGTAAAGCACTTGGAGCACTATGGATGAAAATGCTATACAGGCGCTAGCTATTATTATAATACCTTAGCACCTGGGAGCAGAAATATAGGTGGGAAGAATCTACTGATAGAGTTGTGGAGGTAGATAACTAAGAGGAAAGAGAAAATTTTCCTTCTGATCTTTCTGACTTTTTTAAATCTTTGATTGTGCTTTTACAAACAAACTGAAAAAAAATCCAAATCAGAACAGAAAATAGCCCACGTTTGCCCACGTTCACAAGCCTGTCAAGCAAAACCAGGATTGAGCACCGTCTCAAGCAAAAGTAGGCAGAGTATCTGGCCAAATGCCTCCTTCCCCATGGGCTCAAGGAGAGATTCACTGGGTTGAGATGAAATTACAAGATACATTTATCCCTAAACTATTTGAGTGTGGGCATGTTGTCCTTAATCAAATACTTCCATTCAAGATCAGGACATGTCTGACCCTTCCTTATTAGTCTGGGGGCATATCTGGTCATTCAATCAAAAAAGCCTTGATTAAGGTCTGTGAGGAGCAACCTCTTCATTACTGAGTATAATGGATTATGATGTGTTAATTTTGTTGGATTTATCAACAGCATTTGACACTGTTAATCCCAGGATACGTGTCCATCAGCTGTCTTCTGTGCTTGACATTCAGGGAGTTGTACTCAAAGGAAAGGCTTTGCTTCCTATCTCCTTTCCACCCCCTCCCCCCAAATATGACAAAGAGTTAGCTTGAACTTTACAAAACAAAAATTACAAATATCTTGCATATAGCAGAACAGTAATGCACAGATTCTGTTTAATTTTTTCAGTAGCATATTCAATAGTCAATAGCATATTCAAGGTTGATGTGCTGTTTAACATATGTCATTGGACATCATTGCACAACTAATGGATGTATTGTAAATCTAATCTAAACTTTCATATTAGGTTTTTATTTCCACAATATCTGAGTGTCTCAGAAAGGCTATCTTTTCAGCCATAGCAGCTTGTGCTGTAACTTCCTACCTCCTTCCCCCTTAGTCAGTTCCTATGACTTTGCTGTGGATGCATCTCAGGTGTCAACCTTGAGTTCATAGATATTTGGATCCATCTGATCTAATCAAAACATCACTCACTTGCAGGTATCAAGAAAAACAACAACGGCATTTATATGTGCCAAGATACAGCAGCAGAGAGAAAAATTCTGACTGGCCAGCAAAATAAAATATTAATTTTCCTTTGAGGACTGTCAGTCCAGATCCCCACACTTGGAAAGTGCTCATTTACTCCATACAAACCTGCAATCCTCTAGAATATTCTGACCATTAGGGCTCTGCAGACAAGACCGTAAGCCATGAAGTGCCCTGTACAAAACACTATGGTACGGAGATATGGCCTCCCCAAATTCAGTTTCTTCTAATTGCAGAAGGAGCAAGTTGGAGCTCCCTCTGGTCCTCTCTCTTTTAGAGGGTCAGTTTTCCTGCCCTTTAACTAGAGATAATTGTTAGTACTTTAGGAATTTTGTAGATTAAAAAAGTTTTTGAGTTCTCTTAGGGGATGTTTCCCCTCCTTTTTTTAGGAAGACCTGAGTTCCTGTTAACTGTTAGGGAGAGTGGAGCCCACAAAACAGACAGATTTAAAGAAAGCCCTTTTTGTAGTTCAAAAGTCCCGCCTCTTATCTTCACTCCAAGTCTGAGAGGTTTGGGTGAAGGGCATATGTTAGATTGATGCTCCATCTCCCTGAATTTCATTAGTTGGGCACGTAAGGATCTCAAGTTCCACTGTGAGCCATATTGACAAAGGGTTGCTTTGAGAAGTTACCTAACTGCTATTTGTTACCTAACTGCTATATAAGTTACCTAACTTCCTTTTGACTCCTGTGAAAACATGTATCCCTGGTGATGGGCAAGTGTGTGGATGGCAGCCAGCTGGAGCCCCTCTTGCAGAACATCTAATTTGGAAGTCATGCTGCCAGTTCCACTGGGGTAAAATCCATTCCCCACATCCTCCAGCAGAAGAATGAAGCTTTGTAAAAACTTAAATAGTGGAATTCAATCTCTAAAATGAATGTAATTACAATGAGTATAATCATTCTTCATACGGGCATTAGAGCTCTGCTATCACGTTAAATATGGGTCTAAGATGCAGAGAAATTACTCAATCCACATGGATTTTTTAATATTTTTTACAATCTTTACCTAATGTATTTTATACTGGGCTCTGTTTAGATTAGATCTTTTCTAATTTTGATTTCTAATTCCCTGACACAAGGAAGATCACATGATCCACTAATGAGCTACTCTGGAGTATATTAAAACAATTGGTCTGGGCAGATCTTGGGGACTGAATAGTAAATCTCTTAAAGACTCTGTAGTGGATGACACTAATAAAAACAACAATTTATCAATATTATTAATAAAGTGATAATCCAGGAACCATGTAAATATTTTATGTGATGTGAGCTAAAAGAGCTATTAACAGTTGATTAAACAGCTGAAATTAAGAAGTAGGGACAAATTGGTTTAGAAGATTAGAAAAAACTGTAGAAATAATGATTCAAAAGGAAGTTGTCAGAATATGAGCTGAGTATGCTTTTACCTAACAGAATTTAACATACACCTGGCGTCCTCAGGCAAAATTAGTATGAATGGTAGAGCAAAACTCACTAGTTCACCATTATGAAATGGGGATTATGAAAGAAGGAACCAGCCTGATTGATGAAGATGCTGACTTTGTGAATAACTTGCGTAACAGCACGTCTGGGTTGCTTTAATCATGGATCCTACCATGAATTTGTGTTCTCCACCCCATATCCTTCCGGAGACTGTCACTCCAGTTCCTGCTACTGCTGCTTCTGATTATGCAAGAGAGTCAAACTCTCTTGCCACTCTGCTTCTTCCTTTCCAGATGCAGCTCTTGTGACTACTTCTCATAATGCGTCCATCACGGCAGCATCTGAGCACCATGTCATATCTATTCTGCTGCTCAGTCAGCAGTAACAGTTGTGTTGGCTCATCCACCTTCAGCTCTGGTTACCTCTGATACATCTGCCTTGTTGACATGACTTTGGCGTGTTTGTGTTGCTTCCAATCATGGAGCATGGTCTGCTTCTTGCCAAAGACTTTGACCATCTCCTGAGCTCAAAATGCCCCACTGTTTCTGGGTATAGATTGTAACCCACTAGCCATCCACTTTACCTGAGGTCTTTTAAACAAATCCTGCTGAGCTGGTCCTTAGCAAGTCCTATAACATTAATTCCTCTCATGATGCATTTCTGCTAGTTGAGCCTTTCTGAATTCTCTGGAATTCATATGTGTAGACTTGACCCTCTCTAGCTTGAAACTGCAAAGAAACATTTTTTTTAATTATTTCATGAGCCTACTGGTAAAAGAAAAGATTTTGATCTGGAACCTCTGGAAATAGAACAAATATACAAAGGAGGTGGAAACTTTATCATTTGAATTGCTTAAAAAAATTAAAATGGAGTAACATCATGGAAAGGTAGGGAACTGGCACTGGGAGTATCTGATGGGAGAAGGACAGTTGGTGAAAAGAAGCAAAATCTGAAGCAAGTAAGGTTGCTAGATGCACTGTATGAGACTTGTTCTAGGTATAAGGGACTCGTGAGAAAAGTGAAAAGCAGACAGCAGAATGAAGTGTGTATGGAAAGGAATAGAAGGAGAGGAGATGTGAAAATAGGGACAACAAATGAAGAACTTTGAAGGCAAGGAGGAGATGGGGTGAAATTAGGAAGGATTCAGCAGAGTGAATCAACGAAGGGAGGATAAATTATAGATAAATAAGCCTTGGGATACACATCTAGAAAGTTAAGTAATGGGGAAAGATGTCACTGGGGACAATGACAGATCTTGAGAGGACGGGGAGGGGGAACTACTGATTTTTCTTCCTTAATAGCATTTTTTTTTTTTTGCTAGGGCACCAAGACCAGAGCTGCCTCTGCCTTTCTAGCCATCCCTTCTAGTATTACTTTCCTTTCTTCACCACTCTGGCCCTCTAAAGCAGGCCTGCACAACATGCAGCCCGCGGAGGGATTCTAAACCCCATGCCCACGGGAAACACCGCGCTCATTCACCATCATCACCAAAGTCCCAGGGCTGGCGTGGCGGCACTTCCTGGGGCAGCTCCCGGTGGTGCGCCTGCCCGCCAGCAGGAGCCAGCAGTGCAGGTGGCTGAGTCCTGCCCAATCAGAGCTGTGGGGGTGGGGCTTTCAGGCACGCTGCTGGCCCCCTCCCCACTGGGACACGGGCAGGAAGCCCTCGCACGCCGCTGCCCTCCCCAGCGGGACACGGAGCCCTCGCACGCCGCCACCAAACCCTAGCAGAACAGGGACACGGAGCCCTCGCGGGCCACCGCCCCCTCCCCAGGGCTGGCTCTACAGTTTTCACCGCCCCAAGTGGGGCGCCGAATTGCCGCCGCCGGGGGCTGGGGCAGTCCATGTGCCTTTAGGGCAGCAGGCGCGTTTCCGCGGCGGTTGCAATTCAGCGGCAGCTTTTATGTTTAGCTGAAGCCACCGCAGACAGCTAAACATAGAAGCTGCCGCCGCGGAAACACGCCTGCCGGTATAAGGGCACATGGACTGTCCCTGTCCTCCGCGCCGGTGTGCTGCTTGGGGGCAAAACAACAGGGACTGCTGCCCCAAGCACTAGCTTGGAATGCTGGTGCCTGGAGCTGGCCCTGCCTCCCCCGCCCCACAGCGGGACACAGACACGGAGCCCTCATGAGCCACTGCGCTCTCCCCCAGTGGGACATGGGCATGGAGCCCTCGCATGCCGCCGGACCCCAGCCCCAGCGGAACACGGGCATGGAGCCCTTGTGCACCACCGCCCCCCGCCCCACCAGCAGAAACGGGCACGGAGCCCTCGCTCGCTGCCGGACCCCTCTCGCCAGCAAGACACGAGCACTGCCAGACCCCCTGTCATAAACAGATAGTTAAGGGATAATGTTTCTTTTACCTGTAAAGGGTTAACAAACTCAGTCAACCTTGCTGACACCTGACCAAAGAACCAATCGGGAAACATACTTTCAAATCTCAGTGGAGGGAAGCCTTTGTGCTTTTTGGGTTTTTTCTTTGTTCTCTCTGGGGTCTGGGAGGGACCAGACGTATACAGACTCTCCAATCTTCTGAAAAAGTCTCTTCTATTCAAATAGTAAGTAATAGGTAGAAAGTGGATTAGATTTATGTTTGTTTTCTTTATTTGCAACTGTGTATTTTGCTGGAAGGATTGTATCTCTGTTTGCTGCAACTTGTATTTGTGCTGGGGGAAGCTTCTCTCTAGTGTCTATAAGCTGAAAGACCTTGTAACATTTTCCATTGTGATTTTACAGAGATCATTTTTACTTTTTTCTTTTTCTTTAATTAAAAGCTTTTCCTTTTTAGGAACCTGATTGTTTTTTTATTCTTGTGTGAGACCCCAGGGGACGGGGTCTGGTCTCACCAGGGAATTAGTGGAAGAAAGGAGAGAAGGGGGGGAGGAAAAGCCTGATTTCTCTCTGTGTTAGGATCACTGTCTCTCTCTCTCAGGGAGAGTCTGGGACGGGGAGAGAAGGGGGGGGGAAGGTGAATTTCCTCTCTGTTTCAAGATTCAAGGAGTTTGAATCACAGTGATCTCCCGGTGTAACCCAGGAAGGGGAGAATCTGGGAGGAAGAAAGGAGGGGAATGGTTTATTTCCCTTTGTTTTGAGATCCAAGGGGTTTGGGTCTGGGGTCCCCAGGGACGGGTTTGGGGGCCAGAAAGTGTCCCAAAACACTATATTTTTGGGGGTGGCAGCTCTATCATTTCTAAGCTAGTAATTAAGATTAGAGGGGTTCATGCAGGTACTCTATCTTTTGGACAGTAAGGTTCAGAGTAGGGGAATCATACCTTGACACCCCCCCTGGGGAACACGGGCACGGAGCCCTTGTGCACCACCAGCCCCCCCACCAGCAGAACACGGGCACAGAGCCCTCGCTCGCTGCCGGACCCCTCTCCCCAGCAAGACACAAGCATGGAGCCCTCGCGCGCCGCTGCCTGCCCCCCACCAGCAGAACACGGGCAAGGAGCCCTTGCACGCCGCTGCCCGGCCCCCAGAGGAACACGGGCACGGAGCCCTCGTGCATCACCCCCCCCCCAGCGGGACATGAGCATGGCGCCCTCGTGAGCTGCTGTCCCCCCCCCAGCGGGACACGGGCATGGAGCCCTCGTGAGCCACCGACCCCCCCGACCCAAGCGGGACACTGGCATGGAGCCCTCATGCGCCACCACCCCTCCTCAGTGGGACACAGGGCTCAGCCGCCACCCCGTCCTGAGTGATTTTTGACCCCCCCCAAATCTTGGAGCCAGAGGGACCTGCTGGCTCTTAGGCTTTCTGCATGCTGCCGGCGCTTCAAGACCCACTTTGCAGCTCCAGCAGGTCCCATTGGTGCTTTTCCTGGCCAATGGGAGCCATGGAGCTCGCACTTCTGGTGGGCGCAGCATGTGGAGAGTTTGGAGACTCCCCTTGCCGCTCTCACCCTAGGAGCTAGAAACCTCCCAGTTGGGCTGGTGAGTGCAGCCAGGGAAGGGGGCAGGGTGTGGTGGAGTGAGTGTCTGGGAGGTGTGAGGGGGGTGTTGGGCTGTGAGGGTCTGGAGGGAGCTGGGCAGTGGGGGAGGTTTGTGTGTTTTGGGGTGCTAGGCATTGGGGGTCTGTTGGGGGTGCTGGGCAGTGGGGGAGATGTGTGTGTCAGGGCACTGGGCAGTGGTGGTCTGTGTGGGGCATTGTTTAGTTGTGGTGGTGGGGCTGTGGGGAAGGGCACTAGGAGGAAGGGAGGAGAAATCTGTGTGTATTGGGAAACTAATGAGTGGGGGGTTCAGTGTGAGGTGCTGACATATATTAAGGCCATGGCTACACTCACACTTTACAGCGCTGCAACTTTCGCGCTCAGGGGTTTGAAAAAACACCCCCCTGAGCGCTGCAAGATACAGCACTGTAAAGCCTCAGTGTAATCAGGGCAGCAGCGCTGGGAGCACGGCTCCCAGCGCTGCAAGCTACACCCGTAAAGGATGTGGTTTACGTGCAGCGCTGGGAGAGCTCTCTCCCAGCGCTGCCGCTCCGACTACACTCACACTTCAAAGCGCTGCCGCGGCAGCGCTTTGAAATTCCAAATGTAGCCAAGAGTTACCAGCTGGGTTGAGGACTGATAGATCTGGACAGAGTTTATACTGAATGGGGTATTGATAAAAACTTTGAAATTACTGAAGAACTTGTTGGCATGTGCTCCATGACGGGTCACACAACCGGAAAAGAAATCTCTGATGAAGTCGCTGATGAAGAAATCTCCAGTGAAGTGATAAAGTGCATGAACGATAAATTGGGATTAGATTTCACAAACTTGGTGGCCATTTGTACTGATGGTGCTCCAGCTATGTGCCAAAAAAAATGTTGGAGCAGTTACTCTTCTTGAAAAATTTATCAGGAGACAAATAACCAAACATTACTGCATTATACATCAGCCGGTTTTGCGTAGCAAAGTCTTAAAATTTGAGCCTGTAATGTCAGTGGTAGTTTCCATTGTAACCTACATCTGTTCTAGAGGACTAAAACTTAGGACATTTTGAGCCTTTCTTGAAGGAGTAGACGCCAAGTGCAGCGACCTACCACATGGAAGTGAGGTGGTTGAGTCGAGGAAGAGTGTTCCAGCGTTTCATTGTTTTGAAAGAGGAGGTAGCAAAATTCCTAGAAAATGGGCCAATAAAATTCCCAGAGCTTGAAAATGAGTCTTGGAATCAAGATCTCTTTTTCTATTGTGATATTACAGCACACCTGAATGATCTCAACATTTAACCTCAGAGAAAAAGTCAACTTATATTTCAAATGTGTGCAGCAGTGAAAGCTTTCAAAATGAAACTGAAACTTTTCAGAAGTCAGCTGTCAAAAGGTGAAATGTGTCACTTTCCCAATTGTGCACAGCATATCCCTCAGCATAAACACACCGAGTTAGGAAAAAATATGCAAAGCACATTAATCTTTTGATTGAAGAATTTGACAGAAGACGTACTTTGTCTAAAGAAGAAGACATCCAGTTGAAGCTGATTGAAGATCCCTTTTCTGTGGATCCAGAGGAAGTGCCACTAGATTTGCAGTTAGAGGTTATTGAACTTCAGTGTTTAGCAGTTTACCAAAATAAGCACAGAGAAAGCAGCCTGTGGGACTTCTGTAGAAGTCTGGACAATGAAAAATACAAAAATTTTATCAAAGTTGCACTGAAAACGTTCAGCATTTTTGGAATCATTTACCTATGTGAACAAACATTTTCCATCATGAACATGAATAAAAACAAGCAACGTTCTTCTCTGACTGATGACCATTTGGAAGATATTATGAAAATATCCACTTCAGATATGACCCCTGAATACGACAAACTTGTTGCCGAAAAGAGATGTAATATCTCTCATTCAATTTGCAAGGTAATTATGAAAAGTACAAATGTTTTCTTTCAAAGGAACAGGTGTTTTTCATTTTTCCATGATTCATAATTTTTTTTTAAAAAAATGTTTGATTTAATTGAAAAATTATTTTAAAAGTATCACCCCCACCCCCCTTTTTGGCCCACAGCTGTTTTGGTGGGGCGGTGCTGGGGAAGGAGGGTTTGTTTCCGCAGGGCTGGGCGGCGCTGGGGGGAGTGTTTCTGTCGAGTGGGGGTTGGCCCTCAGCTGTTTTTTTTTGGAGTAATATGGCCCTCGCCGCTTTATGAGTTGTGCAGGCCTGCTCTAAAGTGTCTGGTTACTGTAGGTGGCTCTTATTTTTCTTTGGCTGGTCTGTAAAAAACAAAATTCTCTTCTGAACTCAGGCTCCCTAAATCATATTAGGAACTAATTGTAACCCTTCTGCCCGTCTGAGTTGGCAGCAACAAGGGCCGGGTTCAGTATCTAGGGGTTCCGTTTCAATAATTCAATGCAAAACCAGCTCGGACTCCCACCTAGTGACCTGGGGCAATTACATACCACCCCCCGAGTACCTCTAAGAGGCAATACTTCCCCTCGTGCAAGCACAGAGTCTGAGTGTAGCAAAATCCTTTTAATAAAGGAGGGAAACAATGCAGCATTATGTTGGGGAAACACCACAAACAAGATTCATAACACAAATGACCCACCCCCAAGCTAGTTTGGCAGTGTCCTTTTCCCTTCAGGATCTTAAGTCCAACCACCCAAAAGATCACCCCAAAATCCCAAAAGTCTAACAGCTCAAGAGTCTCTTAAGTCTAGCAACCCAAAAATCCCACCAAAAGTCCAGCAATCCAAAAGTCTCTGTCCTTGGTCAGTGCAGCCCCAGAGTTCAAAAGTTTATCTGCAGAGTTCTACGCCCCCACCCCCAGCTGGGTAGAAATGGGGCAGGGGGAGAAAGGGGCACGAGGGGCGTTAAGGAGCACCTTACGTGGTCCAAGACTGACTGCCCTGCCTCTCCATAGGGTTCTGCTGCACTCTTCACCATGAGCTGCTCCACTCTACCAGCTGTCCCCCACCAGCTGTCCCGTGAGCTGCTCCTGCCGTCTCATGAACTACTCTGCTCTGCACCGCTTCATTCCCCTCACCGTCCCATGGGCCACTCCAACCATCCCACAAAGTGCTCCGGCAACTACTTAGCAATATATCTTCAGGCTTACCCATGAGTCAACACAGCACTCAGTGATCTCAACTCCCAGCAATCTTAGCTCTTTAATTATTTCAGCTCTTAGTGATATCTGCTTTTAATAGGGAAGTCCCAATGCTGGCACATCATTAGCCCAAAGTAAATTCAGCACAGCAGCCTGTAATTAAATCCTTAATAAAATCAAAATTAGCTCTGATATTCAACAGTAGAAAGAGAAGATAAAATTAATGCTGCAGGCCCTCAAAACAGATCCATACCATCAAATACAAATAACTACCCCCACTTCTCTCAATTCACTGGGCTTTGGAACCCACATTCCTTGTCTAGCGAGTGCTATTTAGTTGATGGTGAGTCCCTCTGCCATAAAACAGTTCTGCTGGCCTTGATTCACATAATCAGAGTAACAACACTTTATTCTTTCTGCCCTAATAACACAGAAACTAGGGATCCCACAGCAGCCAAAGTGATCATTTGGGCAGCTGTGGGCCCATGCTAGGTGGGGTGGGTGTGCCTATGCAAATGAGACCAGCTTCTGAAGTTCTTTTTCACACTTGCCACAATTCACCACCAGATGTCAGGGTAGAGCTCATCCTGACTCTGCTTACATAATTATCTGATGGCACGTGTCTATTTCCCAGCATGCATGGTGGAAGGAAATTAATTTTCCATGCTGAATAAATAGCCAACTCTGAAGCCACTTTATCAAGAGCAGTTTTTGGTTTAAAAAACTCTGGCCGCATTATTTCCCTGTCTCACTCTGTGCTTGCCTTCTGCAACCTCAGCTAAGAGGTGTGTAAGTTAAAATGATTTTCGTCTCCTCTCATTTCAAACAAGTTGACTCATCACAATAAGGCTCTCAGGCCCCTTCTCTCCCTGCCCCTCTGAAGCAGAGGGCAGGCCATAATCTGGAGAAAGGGGTAACACCTGACCAGGGCTGGCGCTTCCATTGAGGTGAACTAGGCAATTGCCTAGGGTGCCAGGATTTTCGGGGGGAGGCATTTTGCTGGGGGGGGCGGCAGGTGTCTCTGGTGGACCTGCCGCAGTCGTGCCTGCGGAGGGTCCGTTGGTCCGCGGCTCTGGTGGAGCTGCCACAGGCATGCCTGTGGACGGTCCGCTGGTCCCGTGCGGCTCCAGTGGACCTCCCGCAGGCACGGCTGCGGCAGCTCCATTGGAGCCGCGGACCAATGGACCCTCTGCAGAAATGGCTGCGGCAGCTCCACCAGAGCCGCGCGAGCGGTGCGCGGGACGGCAAAATAGCCGTGCGCCTAGGGCACGAAAAACCCTAGCGCCGGTCCTGCACCTGACCCACTGCTATCTCTTCTCCTGGGGCGAGTGGTGCTCTTGTGGCTAATCCCCTGGGCTGGACTGTGAGGTGGTGACCTCTGCTCAGTTCCCAGCTCTCTCACACCTTCCTGTGCCAGATCAGGTAAGTCACATGGTCTCTCTCTGTGCCTCAGTTCCCCCATCTGTAACATGGGGCTCATCCTTGAGATTCCGCCTCCTCCTAGTCCTGTGTGTCTGTGCAGCCCCTAGCCCGACAGGGTGGGCACGGAGCCCCCAGGCGGCGGCTGTGCCTTGTCACACCTCGCCCGCCCCCAGGGGGATCTCTCATCTCCCGCAAGCCCAGGGAGACCGGGGAGTGGGGAACGCAGAGCGCTTCCCAAGGCGCACAGCAGCGACCACCACCCCCCCGCCCGCAGCGGTCCTGCCTCTGGTGTCATGGACGGCGGCCGGCACGCGCGCGTCACGTGACGGGGCTGGGCGGAGGGGCGGTCACGTGGCGCAGGCCCGCCGCCGCCGCAGCGCGTCGCCAGCCCAGTGCAGCCTGTGCGCGCCGCTTACGGCCAGCATCCGCCGCCGGGGCCGGGCGCGCGCGACATGCAGCCGTCCGAGTGCCGCAAGCTGGCGGGCCCGGGCTGCTGGAGCAGGGGTGAGTGCGCGCGAGCGAGCGCGGGGCTGGAGCCCCTGGGCAGAAGCGGGGGCGGCGCCGTCCCGAGCTGCCAGCCTGGCGGGGAGGCGCAGGCAACGGGGCTCGCCCCTGTGGAGCCAGCGGCCCAGCCCCTGGATCCCCCCCTTCCCCCGTGCACGGGCGGTGGCCACGCACCCGCTCTGGTCATGCTAGGTGGCCAGGGGAGCCCCCCCGGGCTCCGAAACTCCTCCCTGGCCAGCCCAGCCGGGGCCAGGAGTCTGGCTGCCTGCAGATTCAGGAAGACAAGGCTAGGGGATGGTCCGTGGGCTTTTCACGTGCAGCGGCGGATAGGTTTGGAACCATCAGAACTTGACGCTTGTCACAACGGAGGCAGGTTCTGCAGGAATCGACGAGGTCTTTCTCTTCCTCTCCCCTCGGAAGGGCTCCTACCAGCCACTGCGGAGAGGGTTTCTCAAGGTCAGCTGCCCATTAGACCTGAACATCAGTGTCAGAGGAGAACTGAGTCTGAAATGCAGTTCTCTCATTTTGAGGGACAGATGAGAAGCATGGAATAGGAAGGTGCAGTATGCAGGCTCATTGCATGTACCTTCCCATTGCAGGTACCATGTTCCCAATGAACAAATGGGCTTGTGACTCTACTCTGCCTCCCCTTCTAAATTGGAAGTCCAGAGTGCTGAACTGGGTGAGCTTTAGGGTGTACATTTAAATAATACTGCTATATCTGGTAAAAACTTTCCTAAGAAGACAACCCCTAGGCTACCTTGAGTTTTACCAGATCCCGTGGATGACAGCATGACCTTTTTCTTATCTCTACATACACCTCGGTGAGCAGCAGGCATCAACTAGACTCTCTGTAGGTAGGGTAGGGAGGAAATTGTATAATTGTAAGTCTTTAAAACTAGTCCTATATGTTTATAGTCTTACTTAGCTGCCACCAGTGCCTATGTGGATTCCCTTGTAAGGAGGAGCCAGGCATTCTCTTCCTTCCTACTTCTCAAAAAACCCACTGTAGCTAAACTTGCCATAACTTCCCAGCCAGGGAGTTTATTCTGAATCTCTTCTCTATGCGTTTTCTTTGGCTTCCATTGTATGATGCTCAGCACTGAAATGTCTGTCCCCTCTTCACAGGTAAGTGGTTATTTTACATGGCTGGGGTCTAGCACTTCAGCTGGGCATCTTGCAAATTATTTTTAGCTCATAAAGAGGAGGATAGCTGGAATGCCAGAAGTGACTTGAAACTAACAATCCCTATGTGGTCTAGTGTAGATCCTTAGTCTGTGTTTGCAAAGTGGAAAGACTTCCCTCCACAAACTCGCTGTTGACAGAACAACCAAAAGCTCTCTGCTGCCAGCTGTTACTTTCTGGGCAGCACAGTGGGGCTGGCCTGCTGTGCATCTGGCGCTGGAAGCACAAACTGCATTCAGAGGCTACTGTTCCAAATAGCCTTCTTTTTTCAGCTCCTGCCTAGGTGGCTAAAACTGTGGTTAACCCCCCCCCACCCCAACCCCCCCGAAAAAACCCCCAGTGCCATTGCCTTTGATAGCATCCTGATCAATGGCATCCTGATCTTTACATTATCAGCTATAGTACTGTACAGAGAACAGCTCCCATTGTTCCAAAAATAATTTTACTTGACTTCGCTCTTTTAGTTCTCTATAAACAATCTGTGTTTTGTCCACTTTCCCTCACGGTCAGGGTGTTGATTTCTGGGTCACATTGTGGTATCATATTAAAAGATTTCATGAATACTGTAATTATGCAGGTCACAGGCTCAGTAGTCCTCTTCTACTCTAGTATTTGCTATTATGCTTGTACTTCTGGAAAGTTCTTTTTAGCTTATCAAATCACTGGAATCTTTTGCTTATTTAGAAATATTAAATATATCACTTGCATGAACTGCTTCTGAATATGACCTACTCTAAAGATTCTCTAACTTTTTCTTAATGAGGACCACATCTTAATAGAGATGCACCCACCTCCTTTTTAGTCCTGATTGTGCAGGCAATTTCCCTCTGATATGTGATCACATAACCTCCCTATGGCCACTACAATAACTAATGATATAGAAAACTAATATTAGGAAAGTAACGTGTTTGTTGTCTGCTGAAATTCAGATGTTGGAAAGTAGTCATCTCATTGCAGACTGCAGTTTGGAATTCTCTGCTCCCATCAGCCTGCATAAGTGAAATAGCCAACAAGTGGGTTAGACTTCCTAGACCTTATAGTGGAAGAGCATCAAAGTCCTGAGGGGTTTTAATAATCAACCATTTGGCCTCTCTAAGTGTAATTGATTTAGAAGAACTGCATTCCTTCTTCCTAACCTTTCCTCTCAGCTGCAGATTTAAGCTCTTGCAGAGTTCACGAGCTCTTCAGCAGCAAGGGAGAGAAAGAACCCAAGACTACATCTCTAATAAGCTCTTCATCTGTCTCTCTCAACTGAGGAAGCTGGGTAGCAGGCTATGAGGTGTGTGTACACAGTATCTGGGAATCCTGACTGAAAACTCCAGAGCCTGTTGCCTGGTTCCATTATCTAAAAATTTTGATTTGTCTCTGCAAAGACAGTTCTCTTGTACCTAGGAATAAAAGTCCAAAGAATTCTTGGTCAGGTGTGTTGTGCCAGTGGTTATAAAGTACATGTAAAATAGGGACCTTGGTAATAAATTTCATATTGATGTAAAATTAGAGTAGGTGAAATGTCAAGCTGCTCAAAGGAGACAACATGATGGGGTGGAAATGGAAAGGTGGGTTACTAATACTTAAGAAATTTGTCTGAACATATTGTGCAGTAGGGCAGCAAAGATTGTGTTAGAGTGCATGCCTAGTGGTGTTTAAAGGTAAAGGAACATTCTGTCTGGAGTGTATGCAAACAAACTGATTAACACATAGAGAATGAGAAATTTAGAAGTTATTAAGCAATATGTTGTGATGGAGAATGCAGAGCACTCCGTGGAAGAGGGATAGGTACAACATGGGTGAAAAGGACATAAAGGGAACAGTTTTTCATTTTATCAGTCTGAATGCTAAGGGAATGCAACTAAAGATTGCACAGTCTAAGCAACTGGCATGGCTGAGTCTAGCAATGTGATGACTGTACTGATTAATGAAGAAGGAAATATGAAGGGGAAGCCAGGAGCTGAAGAAGCAAAGTCAAGTGTGGAAAGATATTGCTAAAGGACGGGCTGGTTACTGAGTTTGCCATCTTTCCAGAACACACTGGAGAATAACATCTCCTGCCTGTTTGTATAACATGAGGTTGTCAAGCAGCATTAAACTAATCAACTTGACTAACAATAAATATCACACCATGGTCCTTGAGAAATGTTGTGTTGAAACCATTTTTGCATGCTGTATGAGGACAAGTACTTAGGTATATTTTTGCAAGTACAAGTATAAACACCTGTTTTACTTCCTCAATCAATTTTTATTGATGTGGTGAAGCCAATTTAAGGTCTGTGTGTGGCTGTATTCACTTGAAGTTTCATCTTCTGTTAAAGGACTTTGGAAATGGATAAAGACAAACTGCATTTAAACAAGAATCAGTAAGATCGTCCTTTAAACACATGGTGAGTGCTTTGAGAAAAAGTGCAGCTGCCGCTGCAACTTTTTATCTATACAAGCCCTGTTAGCAGAGAGAACTTGGTTCAATAGCTGACATTTAATAACATATGTAAAAAATGTGGCTGGCTCTCTTGGTGCAATAGTTCAAGGACTTAGTAAATGCTACTTGCTATAATGTATTAGCTTGCTGTTTCTCTTGACTATCAGTGTAAATTGTGTAACTATTTTTCTTGTAAATTATGTACAAATTATTCCACTACAACAAAATAAAACTCACTTTTAGAAAACCAGTGTACTTGCAATATTAGTCTAGAACTGACTTCAAGTACTTTTACAAAGATACAAGTTTTATTCCCCTATAACCTGACCCATAAAGACTTGAAGGTGTAATAAACATGCATCTTAATAAACTGCCTGATATGTGTCTGAACTACAGTATTGATTTAAATGTTTGCATAAGAATAGTCTCATGCACAGTACCTCAGTGTCCTCCTATGTGACAGGTTGCTTGCCTGGGTTAAAGAATTTGGCAGTAGTGCAGCTTCTCCAATATAAGCCTTCAGTCTTGATGTACTGCTTTGGTGTGATTGACCCTGGTTTGAAACTGGAATAAGGTGCACTGTTATGAGTCCTGCTTTCTAGTGCTGGAGAGTATCTGCATTCGGGGTTTGTGGTGATATAGGTATGCTGGCTTAAAAAAAAATCCCAAATATAGGCAAGCTACAGTTCTCTCTGCTTGTCCTCTTCGTTACGTACAGTAGGATGAGATATCTATAACACATGGGTGAACAAACCAAGCATTGTGTATCTTGCACAACACATCTACATCACTGTAAATACGCTAAAATCAAGGCTTGAAAAACAGTTAAACACCCTGAGACTGATAGGGAATGAGGGTGGAACCTCTACTCCCAAGATCTAGATGCTCAACCTTGGGGGACAGGGGTGGAAAACTCTTCCTGTTTTATATTGGTAGAGATGATTGAGATCAAAGCTTAGCCTGTTTGTGTGCTGGGCTGGATTGTCTTCTACTTTAAGAGTAAGACCATGTCTGTTTGAGAAGCTGAAATGGTGTAATAGAGTTGATTTAAAATTGATTTATTGAATCAGTGCAAAACCCTTAAAATGTTCTTGAGTCAACTTAGCTTATATCAGTTAACTGATGTAAGTGAAACTGGTTTAAGTGAGGGTTAAAATGGTTTAAGTGCACTTACCTGGAGGTTTTCCATGGTTGAACTAGAACAATCTGTAAACTTGACTTTGTTAAATCAGTGTAGATTTTCTTGTACAGAAGAGGCCTAAATCAGATATTGCTTAAGCCTAAAAGGTGAGTAATTACTGGAAACAATACCTCCTTCTCAAAAGTGTAAAACTCAGTCTGTATGGCAAAAGCTAATGACATTTACGTTTGAAGTTAAAGAATAGAGAAAAATCCTCTCCTCAGTATTTACTTGTGGCTAGCTTGCCACCTGCTAAAGCCTAATTGTGTCCCGTTCTTATGGGCTCATCCACTTTTCCTGTCCTGTTGGGTAACCAAACCTGCTGGCTTATTTGTTAATGAACTTGCTTTCTGTGGTGTTGCCTCCAGTAGATGGGGTTTGCTGGTATAGCTGTGAGCAAACACTTATAGTAGGGATGCAGTTTGTACTAACAAGTTCTTTTGTTCTCTGAAAAAAATAAAGCCATACTGGTTGTAAGAGTGTGGACCCACTCCTGCTGGTCTTCTCCGCCATAGAATCATAGAATATCAAGGTTGGAAGGGACCTCAGGAGGTCATCTAGTCCAACCCCCTGCTCAAAGCAGGGCCAATTCCCAACTAAATCATCCCAGCCAGGGCTTTGTCAAGCCTGACCTTAAAAACCTTTAAGGAAGGAGATTCCACCACCTCCCTAGGTAACCCATTCCGGTGCTTCATCACTCTCTGAGTGAAAAAGTTTTTCCTAATATCCAACCTAAACCTCCCCCACTGCACCTTGAGACCATTACTCCTTGTTCTGTCTTCAGGTACCACTGAGAACAGTCTAGATCCATCCTCTTTGGAACCCCCTTTCAGGTAGTTGAAAGCAGCTATCAAATCCCCTCTCATTCTTCTCTTCTGCAGACTAAACAATCCCAGTTCCCTCAGCCTCTCGTCATAAGTCATGTGCTCCAGCTCCCTAATAATTTTTGTTGCCCTCCCTGGACTCTTTCCAAGTTTTCCACATCCTTCTTGTAGTGTGGGTTCCAAAACTGGTCACAGTACTCCAGATGAGGCCTCACCAATGTCAAATAGAGGGGAATGATCACATCCCTCGGTCTGCTGGCAATGCCCCTACTTATACAGCTCAAAATGCAGTTAGCCTTCTTGACAACAAGGGCACAGTGTCGACTCATATCCAGCTTCTCATCCCTAAGTCCTTTTCTGCCGAACTGCTTCCTAGCCATTCGATCCCTAGTCTGTAACAGTGAATGGGATTCTTCCATCCTAAGTGCAGGACTCTGCACTTGTCCTTGTTGAACCTCATCAGGTTTCTTTTGGCCCAGTCCTCTAATTTGTCTAGGTCCCTCTGTATCCTATCCCTACTCTTTAGGGTATCTACCACTCCTCCAAGTTTAGTGTCATCTGCAAACTTGCTGAGAGTGCAGTCCACACCATCCTCCAGATCATTAATGAAGATATTGAACAAAACCGGCCCCAGGACTGACCCTTGGGGCACTCCACTTGAAATAGGCTGCCAACTAGACATGGAGCCGTTGATCACTACCCGTTGAGCCCGATGATCTAGCCAGCTTTCTATCCACCTTATAGTCCAATCATCCAGCCCGTACTTCGTGAACTTGCTGGCAAGAAGACTGTGGGAGACTGTATCAAAAGCTTTGCTAAAGTCAAGGAATAACACATCCACTGCTTTCCCCTCATCCACAGACCCAGTTATCTCCTCATAGAAGGCAATTAGGTTAGTCAAGCATGATTTGCCCTTGGTGAATCCGTGCTGACTATTCCTGATCACTTTCCTGTCCTCTAAGTGCTTCAGAATTGATTCATTGAGGACCTGCTCCATGATTTTTCCAGGAACTGAGGTGAGGCTGACTGGTCTGTAGTTCCCTGGATCCTCCTCCTTCCCTTTTTTAAAGATGGGCGCTACAGTAGCCTTTTTCCAGTCATCGGGGACCTCCCCCATTCGCCATGAGTTTTCAAAGATAATGGCCAATGGCTCTGCAATCACATCCGCCAACTCCTTTAGCACCCTTGGATGCAGCGCATCCGGCCCCATGGACTTGTGCTCGTCCAGTTTTTCTAAATAGTCCCAAACCACTTCTTTCTCCATAGAGGGCTGTTCACCTTCTCCCCATACTGTGCTGCCCAGTGCAGCAGTCTGAGAGCTGACCTTGTTTGTGAAGACAGAGGCAAAAAAAGCATTGAGTACATTAGCTTTTTCTACATCCTTTGTCATTAGGTTGTCTCCCTCATTCAGTAAGGGGCCCCCACTTTCCCTGACTTTTTTCTTGTTGCTAACGTACCTGAAGAAACCCTTCTTGTTACTTTTAACATCTCTTGCTAGCTGCAACTCCAAGTGTGATTTGGCCTTCCTGATTTCACTCCTGCATGCCTGAGCAATATTTTTATACTCCTCCGTGGTCATTTGTCCAATCTTCCACTTCTTGTAAGCTTCTTTTTTGCATTTAAGATCAGCAAGGATTTCACTGTTAAGCCAAGCTGGTCGTCTGCCATATTTACTATTCTTCCTACACATCGGGATAGTTTGTTCCTGCAACCTTAATAAGGATTCTTTAAAATAGAGCCAGCGCTCCTGGACTCCTTTCCCCCTCATGTTATTCTCCCAGGGGATCCTGTCTTACCTCACTCTGACCCCCTGTGTCCCTCCCAGGACCCAGTGCCCTGTTATCTGGGGTGTTGCCCCCTGGCAGTAACCCCACAGTTCTGGGTCTCCCCCTCCCGGGGAACCCCCACCCACTATCCCCACTTCACCTCAGTCTTGGCTACTGCCCAGTCTCCATCTATCCCCCATTCACTGGGGCAGATTGCAGTATAAGCCGCTCATCACAGGCAAAGGGGTTTGGACCTGCTGCCTCTGGCTACTCGTGTGCTGCCCTCTGCAACACCCAATACCTAGCTGGCCCAATGCTAGACCGCAGCCTGGGGCTTTCCAGGCTGGAGCTCCCCAGCTACTCTGCCTGTCCCCAGCCCTGCTCCATTCAGGTACCCTGTCTCCAGCTCCCTGCAGCCAGCCCCTTCTTCCTCTGAACGCAGAGAGAGAGTGAGACTGCTTCAGCCCAGCAGTCCCTTTATAGGGCCAGCTGAGTCCGTTTGGGGTGTGACCGCAGCTGCGGCTGTTTCCCCACTCAACCTGGGCTGTTCTCCCAGCCTGACAGCCCTCTACCATACGACTGGAGAATTGCTAACATAGTTCCTATTTTTAAGAAAGGGGAAAAAAAGCAATCCGAGTAACTATAGGCCTGTTAGTTTGACATCTGTAGTATGTAAGGTCTTGGAAAAAATTTTGAAGGAGAAAGTAGTTAAGGATATTGACGTCAATGGTAATTGGAACAAAATACAACATGGTTTTACAAAAGGTAGATCGTGCCAAACCAACCTGATCTCCTTCCTTGAGAAGGTAACAGATTTTTTAAACAAAGGAAACACAGTGGATCTAATTTACCTCGATTTCAGTAAGGCATTTGATAGGGTTCCACATGGGGAATTATTAGTTAAATTGGAAAAGATGGGGATCAATATGAAAATTGAAAGGTGGATAAGGAACTGGTTAAAGGGGAGGCTACAACGGGTCATACAGAAAGGTGAACTGTCAGGCTGGAAGGAGGTTACTAGTGGAGTTCTCAGGGATCAGTTTTGGGACCAATCTTATTTAATCTTTTTATTACTGACCTTGGCACAAAAAGTGGGAATGTGCTAATAAAATTTGCAGATGACACAAAGCTGGGAGGTATTGCTAACACAGAGAAGGACCGGGATATCCTACAGGAAGATCTGGATGATCTTGTAAACTGGAGTAATAGTAATAGGATGAAATTTAATAGTGAAAAGTGCAAGGTCACGCCTGTAGGGATTAATAACAAGAATTTTGGTTATGAATTGGGGACACATCAGCTGGAAGTAACGGAGGAGGAGAAAGACCTCGGAGTATTGGTTGATCACAGGATGACTATGAGCCGCCAATGGGATATGGCCGTGAAAAAAGCTAATGAAGTTTTAGGATGCATCAGGCGAGGTATTTCCAGCAAAGATAAGGAGATGTTAGTACCGTTATACAAGGCACTGGTGAGACCTCATCTGGAATACTGTGTGCGATTCTGGTCTCCCATGTTTAAGAAGAATGAATTCAAACTGGAACCGGTTCAGAGACGGGCTACTAGGATGATCCGAGGAATGGAAAACCTGTCTTATGAAAGGAGACTCAAAGAGCTTGGCTTGTTTAGCCTAACCAAAAGAAGGTTGAGGGGGGATATGATTGCTCTTCATAAATATATCAGAGGGGTAAATATTAGGGAGGGAGAGGAATTATTTAAGCTTAGTACCAATGTGGACACGAGCAAATGGATATAAACTGGACACTAGGAAGTTTAGACTTGAAATTAGACAAAGGTTTCTAACCATTAGAGGAATGAAGTTCTGGAACAGCCTTCCAAGGGGAGTAGTGGGGGCAAAAGACATACCTGGCTTTAAGACTAAGCTTGATAAGTTTATGGAGGGGATGGTATGATGGGATAGCCTAATTTTGGCAATTAATTTAGCAACTGATCTTTGATTATCCGCAGGTAATTATGCCTAGTGGTCTGTGATGGGATGTTAGATGGGATGGGATCTGAGTTACTACAGAGAATTGTTTCCTGGGTGCTGGCTGGTGAGTCTTGCCCATTTGGGGTCGGGAAGGAATTTTCCTCCAGGGCAGATTGGCAGAGGCCCTGGAGGTTTTTCGCCTTCCTCTGCAGCATGGGGCACGGGTCACTTGCTGGAGGATTCTCTGCAGCTTGAGGTCTTCAAACTGCAATTTGAGGACTTCAATAACTCAGACATAGGTTAGGGGTTTGTTATTGAAGTGGATGGGTGAAATTCTGTGGCCTGCATTGTGCAGGAGGTCAGACTAGATGATCATAATGGTTCCTTCTGACCTTAAAGTCTATGAGTCTATGGTTCCAACCCTGTCAGGGCTGGAATGGGTCATCACTCCGCTACATTGGTAAAAGCACTTGTTTGTTTTTAAACTGCATTTACACTAGTTATTTTGTCTGCATAGCTGTGTTAGTTAAGGGTGTGATTTCCTCCCCCTCCCCGGCTCCACCTGATGAACATAACTATGCTGGGAAAAGCATAGATCAGGTGTGTGTTACTAAAGATTGCATTTGTTGCAGTCCTGGAATGGATTTTCACTAACATTACATGAACAGACCTCTCCTTTTTGAGAGTATTTTGTAGACACAGTTCTGGGACAGTGTATCACTAATTTCAGATACAGTTTGTAGTTTTTTCCATAGAGATAGGGAGTTGTCATGATTTATCACAGAGCTCAATTGTCGCCATCATTGTCTACCCTGAGTCTTTGGACCTGATTGCCTACTCTTTAGTTTGGCAATACTCTAACTTTTTATTTCAGAAGAACTTTTGCCTGATTAAGGATTTCACAATCATACCCCTTCCATCCCCCATTCCTTCTCTTCCCTGGACTAATGATTGTAAGTATTTGTCCACAGTGGAACAGTCATTGGGCCAGAGAGAGAGAGAATAACTTTCATCCAGTCATTGGGGAACTGACCTATGAGGTAGAGGACCCCGAATCCAGACCCCCTGTTTCAACCACTGTATCATTATTTATTCAGAGCCCAACAGCTTCAACAGGAGAGATTGTGGAAGCCCCACATCAAAATATCCCATATCCCAGTGGTTAGAGCAACCTCCTGAAAGGTGGGAGACACACCCCTCTGAGGAGGAAAGAGGAACAGGGAACTGAATCTTGGTCTCCCATATCCCAGGTGAGTGTTCTAACCACTGGGCTAATAGTTATAAGATGGATGGTGACACTGCTGCCACCACCATGTGCTCCTTCTCTGGCTGGATTTTGAATAGAACTCCATTTGGTAGGTGTCCTCTGAGCATGCCTCCTGGATCAGGCCCTGCACACAGCTTAGGTGGCCAACTGTCTGTCTTTCCCTGATTTGTGAATTGCTCTGGGACCATGAGCCCCAAGTTTGTATAATTTTTGGTGGTGTCCAGAACAGGTCCCAGCCCACCTTGCTCTGCTCTGCCCTGCCAGCTCCTGCGTTGCTCGGGGGTGGGGGGAAAGAGGCAGGGCAGGGACTTGGGGGAAGGGCGGAGTGGGGGTGGGGAATGGGCGGAGCAGGGGTGGGAAGAAGCAGGGTGGGGCACAGCAGAATGGGGTGGGGTGGGCTGAGGCCAGGTCACTCACTGTTGCCAGCACCAGACCCCCCACTAACCCTCCAGGCAACTCTGGACCCCGCATTCCCCCAAAGTGTGGGGCCCTTCCTATAGACCTGATGGTTCTGAAAATATAAACTCAAACATTGGTGGAGCCGGGCCCACCTTCCTGAATACTGGTGGAGCATGGGCACCACGGGCCTATGTAACTCTCCACCTATGTCTGGGACTTAGGCAGGAGATAACAGTGAAGCATCAATATACATGCCCAGAGGCAGAAACATAGATACCTTAGGAAATTTTACTCTGAAAATTTAGATGCCAAGTGAGTTTAGGCACCTACAGGGTTCCATGGATGGTTTGTGGATACAGTGGAGACAAAACTGGGATTTAGGTGCCTAAACCTGAGGTTAGAATCATAGATTATTAGGGTTGGAAGGGATCTCAGGAGATCATCTAGTCCGACCCCCTGCTCAAAGCAGGACCAATCCCCAACTAAATCCCCAAATGGCCCCCTCAAGGATTAAATTCACAACCCTGGGTTTAGCAGGCCAATGCGCAAACCACTGAGCTATCCCTCCCACCCCTTACAACTGGGATTTAAGTGCTTGCATACCTTTGTGGATTCCCACCTTGCTGATATACCCCTAAATGACTGGCCCAAGGTCACGCAGAAAGTCTGGGGCCGAGAAGGAAATTGAACCTGGTTCTCCCACAGTTCAAGCTAGTGCTCAAATTATCCTTCTGCTATATCAATGTGAAGGGGAAAGAACATGGAGCTGAAGTAAGTCAGTCTATTGTCCAGTATTCTTCTACACATGGTGGTGATTTCTGTAGGCATTATTGAGAAAGTGGGTGTGGTTCAAGAGAATCTTCTGTAAATAGAAAAGAGGGGTATAGGCTTAATTCTACCAATATTTTTAGTTTCAGCACAGAGAATAAAAGTTTTTTTATGTTAAAATGTGAAAGCCACATGTCTCAACTGTTCCCTGTGGCTGTAATACCAAGAGTATCCTCTTCAGTTCTGTGCTGAACCTCTGAAATCAATGGGATCACAGAGATGCAGATTAGCTCCATGTCCATAAAGTAAAACATTTGTTTGAACTGTTTCTTAAGCTTGTTTTTTGAATGGTTTATGGCTCTTGTTCTAGGTATTTTAGTAACAAACAATACACCCAAAACAATTAAATTGAAACTGGAATATAGTCATGACAATTGTCAGAATGTGTCATCTGATCAGGAGGCACTACAGTAATACAAAATTTAATAAGCAGGAAAAACAGAACTGGAGTTGGGAACAACGGTTTCGGGGGAGAGAGATACAGCAGGCAGGTATGAAATGTCTCTCTGTAGTAAAGGTAAGGTACTCTATGTCTGTAGTTCCTTTGCCATATTAAAGAGCCAGTCCCTGGAGAGACATGTGGGGAGAGAAGTTCCTATAAAAAGACAATGCCAAAGTGGAGCAAGGTTAATAGGAATTAGGTAGTTACCAACAAAGATGTTATTGTTGGAGGGGCATGCTGCTATGTACCACTGTATCAGAATATTGTGTTCAGATCATGGTTTAACATGTGCATTGGGCCAAATTCATACCTGGTGTAAGCAGGTCCTTTTCCAGTGGAGTTGCACTTGCTCATGAAAAGTCTGAATTTGAACCACTGCCTGGACTGTCCAGGCTCGGAGCGGTCTGTCAGCTTTTTCAGAGGCCTTTCAAAACAAATCAATAAAACATGCATGTACTTCCAGGTTGTCATAACATATTTCCCAGATTTGGACCTTAGCGTCCAAAATATGGGTGTTAGCATGAAAACCTCCAAGCATAGTTACCAGCTTGGACCTGGTAAAGCTGCCACCACCCAAAAAATTAGTGTGTTTTGGGGCACTCTGGTCCCCCCAACAACCTTCCCTGGGGACCCCAAGACCCAAATTCCTTGAGTCTCACAACAAAGGGGAATAAACCATTTCTCTTCCCCCCTCCAGGTGTTCCCTCCCTGGGTTCCTGGAGAGATATACAGAAGCAAGCTCCGTGAATCTAAACAGAGGGACTCCACCCTCCCTATTTCCAGTCCTGGAAAACACAAGTACCGAAAGAGAGCTAATCTCTCCTCTTCCTCCCTCACCCAGAGGGTATGCAAAGTCAGGTTAATAAATCTAACACAAAGAGATTTTCCCCCCGACTTCTTCCTCCCACCAATTCCCTGGTGAGTTGCAGACTCAATTCCCTGGAGTCCCCACTAAAGAAAAACTCCAACAGGTCTTAAAAAGAAAGCTTTATGTAAAAAGAAAGAAAAATACATAAAAATGGTCTCTCTGTATTAAAGTGACAAATACAGGGTCAATTGCTTAAAAGAAATATGAATAAACAGCCTTATTCAAAAAGAAAACAATTCAAAACACTCCAGCAACTACACACATGTAAATACAAAAAAAAAAAATCTCTTTGTATTTACAACTGGGAAACAGAAGATTAGAAAGGCAGGAGACAGAAAAAATCCCTCTCATAGCCGAGAGAGTACAGGCACAAGACAAGAACAAAGGACTCACACACAAACTTCCCTCCACCCAGATTTGAAAAAGTCTTGTTTCCTGATTGGTCCTCTGGTCAGGTGTTTCAGGTTACTCCTTTCCAGGTAAAAGAACATTAACCCTTAGCTATCTGTTTATGACAGGCCCCCCAAATTGCAGACAGTGGGGAACCTCACTGGCGGCGATTTCCTCCTAGAACTTTAAAATAAACAGATTAATACAACACATGCACCTTTACATATACCACTAAGTATATAACTAACAGACTTTTACATTTTAAGAACACTTTTTAACTACTGGATTCTGGGAAACTCTCACGGGAGAGAGCATCAGCTACTTTGTTAGAAGCTCCTGAAATGTGCTGAATTTCAAAATCAAAATCTTGGAGAGCTAAACTCCAACGAAGAAGTTTCTTGTTGTTCCCCTTGGCAGTATGAAGCCACTTTAGCGCAGCATGGTCAGTTTGTAGCTGGAACCGCCGTCCCCAAACATATGGGCGTAGCTTTTCCAGGGCGTACACAATGGTATAGCATTCCTTTTCACTGACTGACCAGTGACTTTCCCTCTCAGACAGTTTCTTGCTGAGAAACACGACAGGATGGAAGTTGTGATCCGTTGCTTCCTGCATGAGAACTGCTCCTATACCACGCTCAGATGCATCCGTGGTTACTAGGAATGGCTTGTGAAAGTCTGGGGCCCTGAGCACAGGGTCAGACATGAGCGTTGCCTTAAGTTAGGTAAAGTCCTTTTGACACTCATCAGTCCACTTAACTGCATTTGGCTGGGTCTTTTTGGTCAGGTCGGTCAGTGGGGCAGCGATTTGGCTGTAGTGTGGTACAAATCGCCTGTAGTACCCGGCCAAGCCTAAGAAGGATTGAACTTGTTTCTTTGACTTTGGGACAGGCCACTTTTGGATAGCATCCACCTTGGCCTGTAGGGGGTTTATGGTTCCTCGACCCACCTGGTGCCCCAGGTAAGTCACTCTGTTTTGGCCTATTGACACTTTTTGGCCTTAACAGTTAGTCCGGCCTGCCTGATGCGCTCAAAGACCTTTTCCAGGTGTAGTAGGTGTTCGGGCCAGGAGTCCGAAAAAATGGCCACATCATCGAGGTAGGCAACTGCATATTCTCCCAGTCCTGCTAGTAGACCATCTACCGGCCTCTGGAAGGTGGCAGGTGCATTTTGAAGGCTGAAAGGAAGGACATTAAATTCATACACCCCCGCATGGGTGACGAATGCTGACCTTTCCTTGGCAGGTTTATCTAGCGGTACTTGCCAGTACCCCTTGGTTAAGTCTATTGTAGAGATGAACTGGGCACGTCCCAACTTCTCCAATAGCTCATCGGTGCGTGGCATTGGATAGTTGTCCGGACGAGTTACCGCATTTAGCTTACGGTAGTCCACGCAAAAGCGTATTTCCCCATCTGGTTTGGGTACCAGAACCACTGGAGATGCCCATGCACTGGTAGATGAGCAGATTATACCCATCTGTAGCATGTTCTGGATCTCCCGTTCTATAGCAGCTTGGGCATGAGGAGACACCCGGTAGGGTGGGGTTCTAATTGGGTGAGCATTACCTGTGTCAATGGAGTGGTATGCCCGTTCAGTCCGTCCTGGGATGGCTGAGAACAATGGGGCGAAGCTAGTGCACAGCTCCTTGATTTGTCGCCGCTGCAGACGTTCCAGGGTGGTTGAGAGGTTCACCTCTTCCACGCCACCGTCTTTTTTCCCTTCGTAGTAGACACCGTCAGGCCACTCAGCATCATCTCCCTGGACTGTAAACTGACAAACCTGTAAGTCTCTGGAATAGAAAGGCTTGAGAGAATTAACATGGTACACTCTGGGCTTTAGTGAGGAATTGGGAAATGCTATGAGGTAGTTCACAGTTCCCAGGCGCTCTTGGACCGTGAATGGCCCTTCCCATGATGCTTCCATCTTATGGGCCTGTTGCGCCTTCAAGACCATAACCTGGTCTTTTACCTTGAAGGAATGTTCTCTGGTATGTTTGTCATACCAGGCCTTTTGCTCTTCCTGAGCATCCTTTAGGTTTTCTTTAGCAAGGGCTAAAGAGTGTCGGAGGGTGCTTTGTAGGTTGCTTACAAAGTCCAGAATGTTAGTTCCTGGAGAAGGGGTAAACCCTTTCCATTGCTGCTTCACCAACTGTAATGGCCCCTTAACCTCGTGACCATACACAAGTTCAAATGGTGAAAACCCTAAACTGGGATGTGGTACAGCCCTGTAGGCAAACAGCAACTGCTGCAACACTAGGTCCCAATTATTGGAGTGTTCGTTGACAAACTTACGTATCATGGCCCCCAAAGTTCCATCAAACCTTTCCACCAGGCCATTGGTTTGATGGTGGTACGGGGTGGCAACCAAGTGGTTCACCCCATGAGTTTCCCACAGTTCTTTCATGGTGCCTGCCAGGAAATTAGATCCTGAATCTGTAAGGATGTCGGAGGGCCAACCTACCCTGGCAAAAATGTCTGTTAGGGCCAGGTACACCGTGTTAGCCCTGGTGTTGCCTAGAGCTACTGCTTCCAGCCATCGGGTAGCAAAGTCCACGAAAGTCAGTACGTACTGCTTTCCTCTGGGTGTCTTTTTTGGGAAAGGACCCAGAATATCCACAGCTACTCGCTGAAATGGGACCTCAATTATGGGGAGTGGCTGGAGAGGGGCCTTGACCTGGTCTTGGGGTTTTCCCACTCTTTGGCATACCTCACAAGACCGGACATACTTGGCAACGTCCTTGCCCATCCCCTCCCAGTGGAAGGACTTCCCCAACCGGTCCTTGGTGCTGTTCACCCCAGCATGGCCACTGGGATGATCATGGGCTAAGCTTAAGAGCTTCCCCCGGCACTTAGTTGGAACCACCAAATGTTTTTGCGGCTGCCATTCTTCCCGGTGTCCACCAGAAAGAATCTCCTTGTATAAAAGTCCTTGGTCTATAACAAACCGGGATCAATTAGAAGAGCTGAGAGGCCGTGGGGCGCTCCGTGCCGCCGCCCAAGCTTTGTGAAGGCTGTCATCTGCTTCCTGCTCAGTCTGGAACTGTTCCCTTGAGGCTGGGGTTACCAGTTCTTCCTCAGACTGTGGACTTGGACTTGGTCCCTCTGGAAGCGATGTAGGTGATGGGGTTGTTTCCGTTGCTGGTGAACCGCTTTCCGCTGGTGCACCTGAGGGTATTTCAGGCTCTGGCTGAGCCTTTTGGGTATGGCTGTCTGTTGCTTCTGCCAGTTCTGGCTCGCTGGCGCCCTCTGGCGTTGAGTTTGAAGATGTGGTTGCAATTGCTGGTGCTGGTTGCTGTTCCAGTTCCGGGCCTGGGACTGGAGGCGCTGTGGCTGTTTCAGTGGTTGGCATGGAATCCGGGTCCACTACCTCTGTCTGGGTCTCTGGTAACACAGACGGGGCGTCTGTGGACGGCTCAGGAACAGGAATGGGTCTGGAAGTTTGCCTGGTTTGGCTACGTGTAACCATTCCCACTCTCTTGGCCCGCTTCACCTGGTTGGCCAAGTCTTCCCCCAGTAGCATGGGGATGGGATAATTGTCATAGACTGCAAAAGTCCACATTCCTGACCAGCCTTTGTACTGGACAGGCAGTTCAGCTGTAGGCAAGTCTACAGCTTGTGACATGAAGGGGTAAATTGTCACTTGGGCCTTTGGGTTGATGAATTTGGGGTCTACGAAGGATTGGTGGATAGCTGACACTTGTGCCCCTGTGTCCTCCACGCAGTAACCTTCTTTCCTCCCACTCTCAAATTTTCCCTTCGCTCCAAGGGTATTTGAGAGGCATCTGGGCCTGGGGATTTTTGGTGTGATGGTGGTGTAATGAACTGCACTCGGTTGGCGGTCTTTGGGCAGTTGGCCTTGATATGTCCCAGTTCATTACATTTAAAGCATCTTCCATCTGACTGGTCACTGGGTCGAGGTGAGTTACTGGAGACTGGTTGGTAAGGTGGAAGAATAGGGCATCTGTGGCTTTACTTGGGTTGTATGTGGGGTCTTTGGCTGTCTTCGGTTGTAGGGTTTATGGTCGGTGTGCCCCCTGGGGTATTCGTTTCCCTTGACAGTAGCTTTCTTGCTTTTTGCCACTTCCATCCGTTTGGCTCCAATCTCCCCTGCCTCGGTGAGATTTTTGCGTTTTCCATCTTGTATGTACCGTGTTATGTCCTCAGGAACACCATCCAAGAACTGCTCCTTTTGTATGAGGAGCTGCAGTTCATCTATGGATTTAACATTGTTTCCTGATATCCAGGCCTCATAATTTTCCCAACGTAGTAGGCGTGTTTGGGAAATGACACATCTGGTTTCCACTTTTGGGTTCTGAAACGCCGACGGGCATGATCCGGGGTTATTCCCATTCTGTATCTGGCCATGGTTTGAAAAAGTTTATAGTCGTTCATTTTCTTCTTAGGCATTTCAGCCGCCACCTCTGCTAAAGGTCCACTGAGCTGTGGCCTCAATTCTACCATGTACTGGTCTTCAGGGATGCTGTACCCAAGACAGGCTCTTTCAAAATTTTCTAAGAAGGCCTCAGTGTCATCACCTGCCTTGTAGGTGGGAAATTTCTTGGGATGTGGAAGCATAATTGGCGAAGGGTTGTTAGGATTGGCTGGAGCATGTTGCTTAGCCTTTTCTAATTCCAGTTCATGTTTTATCTGTTTTTCCTTCTCTTCACTTTCTTTTTGTTGTTTTTCCATTTCTCGGCAGTGGGCCACCTCTTCTTCTTGTAGTTTTCTGTGGTGGGCTGCATCTTCTTTTTCTTGTTTCCTTCTGTGAGCTGCCTCTTCTTTTTGTTGTTTTCTTTTGTGGGCTGCCTCTTCCTTGGCTAGTTCTGCATTAATTAGTTGTATCCGTCTCTTATGTTCATTTTCTTTGTCTATGGCTTGTTGCCGTGCTCGCTCCTGCCTAAGGCTTTCCTTGGAACTTGTGTTTTCTGCTTTCTTGTGCTGAGGCGCCCTCTGGTGTTTATTGTCTGAACTGCAGCTTCTCTGTTGCCTCCTGGGGTCTGCCTAGCAACAGTGCCTTTTTCCCTTTCTTCCTCTAGCTAATCTTTTAAATGTAAAGTAAACCAGAAAAACCACTGTATTTGCATGTGTATTGCTGGATACTGACTCTCAATGGGAGTGCTATTGTCACAAAAGACCCTTAATAGTTCCTTAATGGTTCCTTGCTTAATATGCAAGCCACAACTGCCAGAGAGAGCAGAGAAAAAAAATCTCTCTGGTTCCTTTTAAACCAAACCCTCTCTGCTTAAAAGCCCCTAGTAGAGAAAAGAAAAATATAATATTCCTACTGGCTTCTGGATTCTATCTATCTATCCCACCTCTGCCACCATGTCATAACATATTTCCCAGATTTGGACCTTAGCGTCCAAAATATGGGTGTTAGCATGAAAACCTCCAAGCTTAGTTACCAGCTTGGACCTGGTAAAGCTGCCACCACCCAAAAAATTAGAGTGTTTTGGGGCACTCTGGTCCCCCCAACAACCTTCCCTGGGGACCCCAAGACCCAAATTCCTTGAGTCTCACAACAAAGGGGAATAAACCATTTCCCTTCCCCCCTCCAGGTGTTCCCTCCCTGGGTTCCTGGAGAGATATGCAGAAGCAAGCTCCGTGAATCTAAACAGAGGGACTCCACCTTCCCTATTTCCAGTCCTGGAAAACACAAGTACCGAGAGAGAGCTAATCTCTCCTCTTCCTCCCTCACCCAGAGGGTATGCAAAGTCAGGTTAATAAATCTAACACAAAGAGATTTTTCCCCCTGACTTCTTCCTCCCACCAATTCCCTGGTGAGTTGCAGACTCAATTCCCTGGAGTCCCCACTAAAGAAAAACTCCAACAGGTCTTAAAAAGAAAGCTTTATGTAAAAAGAAAGAAAAATACATAAAAATGGTCTCTCTGTATTAAAGTGACAAATACAGGGTCAATTGCTTAAAAGAAATATGAATAAACAGCCTTATTCAAAAAGAACACAATTCAAAACACTCCAGCAACTACACACATGTAAATACAAAAAAAACCAACTCTTTGTACTTACAACTGGGAAACAGAAGATTAGAAAGGCAGGAGACAGAAAAAATCCCTCTCATAGCCGAGAGAGTACAGGCACAAGACAAGAACCAAGGACTCACACACAAACTTCCCTCCACCCAGATTTGAAAAAGTCTTGTTTCCTGCTTGGTCCTCTGGTCAGGTGTTTCAGGTTACTCCTTTCCAGGTAAAGGAACATTAACCCTTAGCTATCTGTTTATGACACAGGTTGACCAAATTCAGTCATGGAGGCAGACTGCACAGCAGTGTTGTACTGAAATCAGTGGGTGGAGTCTGGGCAGAGGTTCTGTATGCAGCCTTAATTCTGGCATTCCTGACAGATGACTGCTTAACTTTGCCAACTTAACACTTCTAATGTACATAATTGTATGGGATCTCCCAAATATTTAAAAAGAAAACATCTAAAAAAATTTAACTCTTCATGACTGGTTGAGCTTCTGCTGGCTTGCAGAAAATAGGCCAACAGCATGTCCTTTCCCTGATCAAAACTATCAGAAAAGATTGTCAGGTCTCTTTAGGAGGTCTGCTTATAAGGTACATCAGAGAAGCCCTCCTTTATCTTTGATTCTTATACAAGGAGCTCCTGCCACGTCTTTTTATCAGCCCATACACACTTTACATGTGTTTTCCCCTACACAACACGGCTCTGCTCCTGCAAACAATTCCACACAAATGGACCCCTCTGCCCTCACTAATCTCATTGCAGAATTGGAACTTTAACTGGTCACGTTTGCATGGTACCTGAGCAAAATGTTTTGTGTGCGTTCAGTATTTAATGGCGTAGAACTCATAGACCCACTCAAAAGTATTTCTGCTCAGTGAGGTCTGTTTTGCTGCGAAATGTCAGTGCTTATCCTCCAACTCTTTTGGCAGGAGGGCTGTTCAAAAGAAGTCTCAATATTTTTATTTTTATTATTTATTATGGGAAAATGTCTTTTCTACTTTACTTACAGTAGAGGGGGCAAGAGAGCAAAACCATATTTGCTCAATTAAAAAAGATCAACTTCAAGCAGAAGACAAGCCCCAAAATTGAAAGATGAATAATATTACAATTTGAAAACTGAGGCACAAAGGGGTGGTTAGAATGGAAACTCTTATACCATCTTAACTGTTGTGGTTCCTACCACTCCAACCATAATGTATAGTGGATAGAGACTGCGGAGATGGATGCCTTAGTAATGATATGCATAGCAAGTATTTACACCTCTGTAGTAGTCAACACTGCAAGGTCTTGTGATTGCTTACTGCCAAATATACAGCTCATACATCAGTTTAAAAAAAAAATCTAACTGCTCTCTGGGGCAGGATATGCAGCCAAATCAGAAATAGTTTTGCTACAATTGTTTCCTAAGATTTCATTCAATTTAGCCTATTACAGAGAGACTTGTATTTGTTGCCACAGTTCTCAGTTAGAACTTATGAGCCGCACTCAGCAGGAAAGTGTTAAGTTTTAGGCTCAGTGTTTTATTGTTCACGGAGAATGAAGACACCAACTGGATTTGACCGTAACTGCAGCAAATGTATTTTCACCACGTAACCTTGCATTGCTTCTCTTGTGCAGGCTCTGCTGGGGAAAAGGTGAGACTCGTTTGTTCAATTCATTATGCAGAATGTGTCTTTTAAAATTATCCTACTGTTTTATATGTATCTAGTTTTCTTTTGTGGCTGTATCTGCAGGCTTTGTAAGTGTAATTTGCAAAGGAACAGCTAGGTAGATTTTTAAATAGAAGTGTATTTGGCAGCTTGTTTCCATGTGGTTGACCTTGCAGTCTCTTCTATGTGTTGAATCAATGTGTTTTTAATCTTACAGTACTTACAGCTATGTATGAAGGAGGAGGAGAGAGGCAAAGTCACAGAACACCTATCATGACCTGTATTGCTTGTATTACTGAATCCCTACACCTTTCTTGGAGCTAGCACATGAACTTTGGAGTAATTCTGTGGCATGGCACATTTGTTAGAAAGAGGGGTAGGTAAGAGCAGCCTATGGATATAGGGTACTGGGTATGTTGGTAAACAGTAACATTCTAGGATCGAAGGAGGACTGTGCAGCACAGCTATATATATCCAATGAGTGAGCACCACTTTATTTGCTTAGTGTGACCATTTTAGGATGTTTCCAATACATAAGTGTTTGTATTCTCTGCTTATGAACTGGGCTGTTATGTTAATCTGCTTGACACAAGGTTGCACCACTGATTAATTATACCTAAAATGGGACTAGGCTGTTCTGTTACATAGTTTATTAACATGAGACCCTGGGTCTTACGAGATTTATTTTCCTTCCAAACACTTATAGCTGCTTTTTGCATCTAGATTCTAGTTGCTTGGACCTGTGCTAACATGATGGGACCATGGAGTATGTAGTCCCTCATCAGAGAGGAGGGATATTTATGGGTGTTCTTTCCTAGTAAGAAAACTGTAGCATTTTGTTGGCAGAGATGTGGGACGCTTTGAGGAGAGAGAGATGAACATTTGAGTTCTTCATTATAGAAGTACTTTGAAATTAGAAACTGGAAGTAAAATGAGAAAAATATTTCAGAAGAATATAGTTTGCTGGTAATTTGTTTATCCTGTTGTGAATTCTGTCTAATTAAAGCTTTATTATTAGCACAACTATCTAATGAAGTTTTTGGATTTCCTCAAATTCAACATGACTTTCCTAGGACGACATTACTGTGTATAGTGTATGAAATCAAAGATAGCTATAATGCATAGAAAGGTATCTTGAGGTTTGTTTCAAGTCCAAAGTGTAAAACATTGTAGGTTATTTCTATGTGAACCATTTACAACGGTAGAACAGCTTGGGCAAATGCCAAATAGTTTAAGCAGATGAATGTTTATGGTATTATTCATGCCACACATTTCATTTAGGGTTTTTAAGTTTTGTGTACATTGTCTATTAGTGGGATATAGCCAGTTATTTTTAGTGGAAGGATAGTTTTGTGGTAACAGCATTAGATTGAGAGTTGGGGAATCTGGGTTCTGTTCCTGGCTCTCCCAGAGATTTGTGTGATCTTAGCCAAGACATCCTGGGTTTTTAGAGGTTCCGAGTATCTGCAGCTCCCATTGACTTCAAGAAGGTTAGCTCTTCAGAGGGAGTTACAGATGCTCAGCATGTCTAAAAATCAGGCAAGAAATCTCTCTATGCCCATTTCCCTATCTGTAAAGGAGGGTAAATGTCTGTTGTGATGCTAAATTGATATCTGTAGAGTGCTTTGAGAGCATCTGATTGAAAAAAGATGGAGAGCATTATTAACAATGATATGTGTAATCTACTATAATCTATAATCCACTGTTGGAAGATGGGTATCAGCAGCTGTCATTGGCTTCAGTGGGAGCTTCAGGTGCTCAGCAGCTCTGCAAATAAGGTAATAAGTTATTTTCCAGGCCTTTCAAATCTGCATTTTCTAGTCATAAATCATCTAAATGAGGAGTGGGCAAACTTTTTGGCCTGATGGCCACATGTGGGTATGGAAATTGTATGGTGAGCCATGAATGCTCACAAAATTTGGGTTGTTGTGTGGGAGGAATGAGGGCTCCGGCTGGGGGTGCAGGATCTGGGGTGGGGCCAGAAATGAAGAGATCAGGATGTGGGAGGGGGCCCTGGGCAGGGGATTTGGGTGCGGGTGAGGGAGTGAGGACTCTGGGATGCAGGAGGGTGAGACCAAGGGGTTCGGACAGAGGGAATGGGATCAGAGTTGGGGCGTGGGAGGGGGTCAGAGGTGCAGGCTCTGGGCGGCACTTACCTCAAGCAGCTCCTGAAAGCAGCAGCATGTCCCCCCTCTGGCTCCTATGCGGAGGTGCAACTGCTGCCTCTGCAGCTCCCATTGGCCTTGTTTGCTGGCCAATGAGAGCTGTGGGGGCGGAACTTGAGGCAAGGGCAGCATGTAGAACCCCCTGGCTGTCCCTCATCTAGGAGCCAGAGCGGAGACGTTCCGTTGCTTCCAGGAGCTGTGTGGATCAAGCCCCTGCTCCCTGGCCGGAGCTCGAGGGCCAGAATAAAACATCTGAAGGGCTGGATGCAGCCCCCGGACCATAGTTTGCCCATCCCATATCTAAATGAAGAGTAGTTGTGCTTACATAATGGCAGGCTTTGGGGCACTCTTGTGTGGAAGTGGATGTCTTTATCCTTAGAGTTATTTTAGAGTTCTCTTCTAAACCATTCACAGCTGATTATTAGCTCCTGCACATGTTGGACATTGAATGATTTCCAGCTCAGTTCCCCTGGCTGTGAATCGGGAACAATGATACTTGGTGTGTAAAGCACTTTGAAATGCCCTGACGGAAAGCACAACTTAAGAGTTGTTATTGCATAACTACTGCATGTCACAAGATAGCCATCTAATTCACAATGTACAGTAGTCTACCGTCTTGTCTATAATGGCAGTTATTAAACTGCAGGAAGCCCTACATTTGACAAATGTAAGAAAAGCCTCTCAGTAAGTCGTATTGGTGAGTGGATGTCATTTTGTACTGTTAACGAACCAGTGGAAATTGATTATTAAGGAGTCAGGTTGGGTTCATTCTTGATAACCAGTTTCTTGTGTTCTAGAATTGTAAGCTTTCATTTAAAAATGTGTCTAGCCTTTGTGCTGCAAAGAAAACCTTCAGAATCTGAACTCAGTATAAACTGGAGTCTGCTGGCAACCTGAATCAATAGCTCTCAGAGGTATGAATGACTTTTCATCTTACTGTATTAACTCTGAAACCTAATGAAGGTTATTTATATTGTCAACACTAACAACATCCTATTAAAGCGTGGAGAAGAGAGCCCTCATCATAAATACACAATCTGCTGAGAGTGACATCTCCATTTTGGTATCATGAGTGGACTAGGGGCGTAGCATTATTTTCCCCGTATATATGACTCCTGTTCGATATGCTGTTAACACTGTTTGGTTGAAAAATTCATGGAGATGATAAAATTGGGGAGGGTTGAAGTAGGGAAAAACTTCTTCTTTTTTGAAAGTATTTGCTACCACCTAAGCACCAACATTAGGAGCTAGGAAATTACTAACAAATTTAGATTATAAAAACCAAGAAGATAAAGTGACATTTCTTTTAAAAGTTTTAGCCAGGACTGTATAGATCAGTAGTTCTCAAACTTTTGTACTGGTAACCCCTTTCACACAGCAAGCCTCTGTGCGCGACCACCCTTATATAAAAAAAAGTGTTTTTAATATATATTTAACACCATTATAAATGCTGGATGCAAAGCAGGATTTGGGGTGGAGGCTGATAGCTTGTGACTCCCCCCATGTAATAACCTTGCGACCCCCCTGAGAGGTCCCGACCTCCAGTTTGAGAATTCCTGATATAGAAGAACTAGCAGAGATGTCGCATTCCTCCCACAGAAAACTACAGTAATACTGTCTTGGCAACTTTTTGCTAATTTATTAACAGCTGAGGATACACAAAGATCGTCATCTTTCTTCACTTAAAACAGAAACAGTACACAGGCAATTTTACAGGAGATTTGGTGGTGATGGTGCTTTTCTAAGGAAAGTTCTGCTTGGAGAACCTGAAAGTTGTGTTAAAAAATTTTTTTCTAATAATTCTGACATCTGTTTCAACAATGTGAGGTCAAGTTGACCTCTGACAGAACCTTAGGGCACAGTGATTAAACATTAAGTGATGAAGAATGTTTACTAAACGTTTGAGGCTAATCCAAATGAATGTTGGCATTTAGGCCATGCCTAGTTAAAGATCACCTAGCCATTCCTTACTGTAAGCCAAAATACAGTATTGTGAAATGCAGTCTCTTTATTTATAGTGTTTTGCTAAAAAGATTAAAGGCTAATGCGCTGATTCAGCATTACTTTAAGCTGCATCAGTTACTTGCTGTGGGGAATGGCAAATGCTCAGCTTTTTGGGTGCATGTGAATTATCTTTGTCTCAGGCTAATTTTTAAATCTGTTTAATGTTTTGATGATTGATTCAGATCTCATGAGGAGTAGTGGACAAGTTAGTGGGGTCTTTGTACCCAGCAACGAGAGAGGGGGAAATTTAAAAAAAAGTGTTTTATTGTGAATGCTCAAAATAGTGCTCTAAACTACTTTTAGCTTCCCCCTAATGGCTAGATTTCAAGGAGCTAGTCAATCTTAAATCTGTGGTATGGTTTCCCTACTTGCAAAATTGATAGTAAGCTTGTCATAGAGACAGCCTTTTTGTATGTGTTTGTAAAGTGCTTAGCACAGTGGGGTCCTGGTCTGTGACTGGGGCACCGAGTCCAATTTTTGGTGGCCCAATTCTTGCTGGTGACCATGCAGACAATTTTTCCTAAAATACTTAATTAACTTTATAAATCATATGCACATATACATCTCCAAATCATTGTAATTTGTGTAGGGTTTTTTTCAGACTCCATAATAAAAATAATTTACAGTTGTCTCTATTCTTTACTGAACCTAAATGGAATAGAAACACAAATAAGGCACTTTGCATGTTCTTGTCTTTTGTTGTTGTCGTTTCTTTTGCTTTTTTGGTTGCACTTTTTTTTTTTCTTCTAAGACTTGCTAGCTGGTAAGTCTTCTCCTGTGAAAAGTGATATTTGTATGTTTTTTAATATCACTTTTCATGGCAGACTTACTCAGCCCCAGCAAGCCCTGGGACAAATTAAACCCTGGATGAGGAGGTGGGCAGGAGGGCAGCGGGGCCCAGGGACGATGGCAGGGGTGGTGAGCCAGGGCCCGGAGCCTGGAACCAGAGCCTGCCACTGTGTGGACGGAGCCCAAAGCCCTGTGGTCAAAGCCTGCCTGCCCGCCCTACCCCCCTGTGGGGAATTTACCAGTTGTCTGCATCTCCAGCATTTGTGTCTCTGGAGGGGAGCAAGGCCTAACCACTGCTGGCAGCCCTGTGAGAGGGGCCACTGCTTTGCGTCTCCCCATCACATCCCAGATGGCTGTGGCTGGAAGAAAAGGCCGTGGTGGCAGCATTTGGGAAATACTGCATAGACACTACAGCAATGCAAATGATAAATAATACGGTCTGCCTACTGCATAGGATGTTGAGGCTTAAGTAACATTTAAAAAGTCTCTTGAGATTCTTGACTGAAAGGTGTTATAGGTTCAAATTAGTATTTATTATGAATGTTATGTTGTATATGAGAGAAAATGCTAGGTATTTTATATATTTATTTATTTAATTATTTTAATTTTATTTTTTTTTACTGTTCTTGTGTTCATCCTGTATGTTCTTCCAGCACATACATCTGGAAGAAAGTGGGGTTAATTGTATATTTAAGGTCCTTTTGAGCATTCATGTGTTGTCACCTGTATCCTTCAGTAACGATAGGGAGAAATATGGCAGCATCATGCTCAGGCTATGCTAGACTGGTACAACCCTTAGGGCACCTTATTGTGGAACAGTTCTTCCTGGCATGTTTCAAGCATGGATTTATGTATTCCAGATGGCATCTTTGCTGTACCTCTGAACTTGCACTTGGTGAAGATACTGTTTACATCAGTGATACTCAGATTAAGGCTTATGAACTGCAAGTGGCTCTTTAATGTGTTTGTTTCCTGTGGCTCTTTGTGATTTAGTTATTAACCAGTCAGGATGCTTTTACTATGTTATTAACCAATTAAGTGTCAACTTGCATTAAGTTATTAACTCATTTGCTGTGAGAATAAAATACATATATAAAAACTAAATATTCCCTTGTCATACTGGTTAAATATGAACGGTACTATAGTAAATGAAACAATGAATTCACACCACTGTGGCCCTTTTGGGTAATGTTGATTGCTACCTTGGCTCCTGAACCACTGAGGAAATGGAACTATGCTTGAACCTTGTCTTCATACCGGCCAACGTGGGGGCAAATGGGTTCAGCCGCATTGTTATATTTGTAGCATAGGTGATCCTTGGTTCTCCTCACTAAGGTTATGTCTACACTGGCAACTGAACGACAGAACTTTAGTCCTTCAGAGGTGTGTAGTGTAGACGTAGCTTCAGTTAAATGTATTGCCTAGTTAATGGCCGTGTGCTTCTTTGCATTGAGTGGTCAGGCTTTAACTATGTAAGCCTATTAGCTGTGCTGGCATTAATATCTAGCTATCTGAACTTCTGGGCCGTTAACTGCTCAACTTGTGTTATATTGTTTGAGCTGGAATTTTACTATCACTTGTTTACCAGTGTCCTAAACTGACCTTAAATGTTCACCAGCCACGTTCTCAATGCAGCCTGCCCTGTATGCTGACACGGCTGGTAATGCCTTGGGGCAGGAACAGTAAGTAGTCTGAGACACAAATCCTTCTTTACGTCTTCTGGACTCATGAGCAGCTTGTTGGCTTAGAACAGCATAATGCCTGAGCTTTAATGCCTGAGCTTCAGAATCCTGTTTGGGGAGGTCAGCTGGGAGAGGAGGGATATTTCCTTTGACACTTAAGATGACATGCACCACAAAGCAGTGACATTGCATGTATTGTTACATTCCATACACAGACAGCTGAAGGGATGTGTTTATCAATCTGATCAGTGAAGGGAGGGATAGCTCAGTGGTTTGAGCGTTGGGCTGCTAAACCCAGGATTGTGAGTTCAGTCCTTGAGGGGGCCACTTAGGGATCTGGGGCATAAATACTTGGTCCTGCTACTGAAGGCAGGATGCTGGACTCAATGACCTTTCAGTATCAGAGGGGTAGCCGTGTTAGTCTGGATCTGTAAAAGCAGCAAAGAGTCCTGTGGCACCTTATAGACTAACAGACATTTTGGAGCATGAGCTTTCCGTGGGTGAATACCCACTTCGTCGGATGCATGTAGTGGAAATTTCCAGGGGCAGGTATATGTAAGCAAGCAAGAAGCAGGCTAGAGATAACGAGGTTAGTTCAATCAGGGAGGATGAGGCCCTCTTCTAGCAGCTGAGGTGTGAAAACCAAGAGAGGAGAAACTGGTTTTGTAGTTGGCAAGCCATTCACAGTCTTTGTTTAATCCTGAGCTGATGGTGTCAAATTTGCAGGTGAACTGAAGCTCAGCAGTTTCTCTTTGAAGTCTGGTCCTGAAGTTTTTTTGCTGCAGGATGGCCACCTTAAGATCTGCTATTGTGTGGCCAGGGAGGTTGAAGTGTTCTCCTACAGGTTTTTGTGTATTGCCATTCCTAATATCTGATTTGTGTCCATTTATCCTTTTCCGTAGAGACTGTCCAGTCTGGCCGATGTACATAGCAGAGGGGCATTGCTGGCATATGATGGCGTATATTACATTGGTGGACGTGCAGGTGAATGAACCGGTGATGGTGTGGCTGATCTGGTTAGGTCCTGCACGTCCACCAATGTAATATACGCCATCATATGCCAGCAATGCCCCTCTGCTATGTACATCGGCCAGACTGGACAGTCTCTACGGAAAAGGATAAATGGACACAAATCAGATATTAGGAATGGCAATACACAAAAACCTGTAGGAGAACACTTCACCTCCCTGGCCACACAATAGCAGATCTTAAGGTGGCCATCCTGCAGCAAAAAAACTTCAGGACCAGACTTCAAAGAGAAACTGCTGAGCTTCAGTTCACCTGCAAATTTGACACCATCAGCTCAGGATTAAACAAAGACTGTGAATGGCTTGCCAACTACAAAACCAGTTTCTCCTCTCTTGGTTTTCACACCTCAGCTGCTAGAAGAGGGCCTCATCCTCCCTGATTGAACTAACCTCGTTATCTCTAGCCTGCTTCTTGCTTGCTTACATATACCTGCCCCTGGAAATTTCCACTACATGCATCCGACGAAGTGGGTATTCACCCACGAAAGCTCATGCTCCAAAATGTCTGTTAGTCTATAAGGTGCCACAGGACTCTTTGCTGCTTTTAATGACCTTTCAGGGTCCCTTCCAGCTCTAGGAGATTGGTATATCTCCAATTATTTATTTGTTATTTTTATTTATTTGACTCTTTATTAGTTTCCACCCTAACGCTCTAAGGTCACAGAGCTAGAGAAGTGAAGAGAGATGGGAAGGGAAAAGCTCCTGTAGACAGTAACTGTATTGTGCGTAGAAAGGAAAGAAGCCCCTGCTATGCTAGATGAGCAGGGAGAGGAGTAGATAAAGACTGTGGGCCAAATGATGGCTGGCATAAGCTGTGCATTGGATCCACAGATCTATGAAATCAATGGAAACAAACTCACGGAGGATTTAAAAAAAAAACTTTTGAACTGGAGCCTGAAATGAGCGAGGAGGAGTCCCAACCTAGTGCCTCCTTTCAGTAGTCACAAACCTCACTTCTCTCTGGTAGTATGCACCCGAGTAGCCGCCTCTTGCTTGAAACCCGGGTAAGCTGCACTGTAGCTTTTATAGCTGTTTGTTTTATTTGCACAGGTGCAGCTATCCCAGCTGACAGATGGTTGAAACCCCAAGTATAGACAAGGCCTCAGTGTTCCTGCTCAAGATGTTCTGCTTGCAATTAAGATTCATTAATAAGCCTGATGAGCTTTTTAGTTGTGTTATTTGTAAAGACAGAGTAACCCCCTCCCCAAATCCCAAACAAAATGTTGCTGCAGAAATGGAAACTTAAAGAAAATAAATAGTCCTCCTACACTTTCTGCCAAAGGTGTCATTGAATGTTTTGGTTAAATAGCAAGTTATTGAAAGGATCTGCTCTTCTGGATCTGAATCCATGATTTGTTTTAAATGCTGTTTCATACTTCATGTGTCGTGTACAATGTGGCGTGAACCAGTGGGATTCAGGGGGAGAGGGACAACTACATCTCAACAAGGAACAGATGGAATATTGCATATTAAATTTGTATTCATGTGATATAGGCCTGCTTTCTCTCACTGTGCTAGCTTCTGGACAAAGGCTTTCCAGCTGGGGGGCCCTGAGGTTCTTTTCACTCTGGCACTCACTTATTTCATTTCCTCCTAATTGAAGGCCTGATTCCTCTTAGATGTCTATGAAATAAAATACCCATTCTCTGTTAGAACAGAGGGATTACTGGTCTTCTCTGCGATGGTCAGAAAGGGCATATCTGTGCTGCAGAAAAGAACTAGATCAGTTCGCAGCCAGTGTTTTGCATGCATGTGGTGGGGCTGTGTTGGAATGGTGCCTTTTCGTTGCCAGTCAGGCGACAGCTCTAACGTTTGCTAGAGAGCAGCTTTTTAAGCTAAATAAAGTTTTAAAACAGACCTCATTCCACTGCCCCCGTGGAGAAAAACTGGCTAGTGCCCAGATCTTCCTGTAGTGCGGATGAGCTTGAACATCTACAGATCAGTCAGCAAGAAACACTGTTGTCGTGAGAGGCTGTAGCTGTTCATCTAATCTTTTTGCTCCTTGGCAACCTCCCTTGCTTTTCTGAGTCTAGATTCACCTTGGCAACATCCTTGACCTCCATTAGCACAGGGAGTGGGAGACTTGAGGCAGATGCTTTGAAGCTGTGGTGTAGCTAAGTAGTGAGCCAGCTAGATTGGGTGAAGAAATGATTCAGAAATCCCAAGCTTTTGTTTACTGTCTGGCTACTTTCATGGCTCTAAAGTAACAGCTCAGCAGCAGCCATCCCTCTTTAGAGCATTGGAGAAGGCTTCTGATTGATAGCATGTGCATTGCACCTGTATACAGAGGGCCAGCACAAGACTTAGGCTCATTTAAACCCACTTAAGTCATTGGGCTTAAGTGCTGCATAGTCTGGCACTTTGCACAGGGATGAATTTCACCTAGTAAGAATAGCAGGTAAATATTTTTTGTTAGAAGAACTTTAACAAATGAAGGAGTGGCATGGTCTGACCTGGGAACGCCAGAGTTTGATTAGCAGTGATGCTTTGTGATTTTAGCCAAGTCACTTGGGGCCCAATATTGCATTTTTGAAGTCAGTGAGATTTTGCTATAAACTTCAGTGGGAGCATGATCATAGGCTTAATTTCTGTTAGTTTTCCACCTGTAACAAGGGAATAATTTCTAGCTACCGCACAGAGATGTTGTAAGGGATAATCAGTTATTCATAAAGTGTTTGGAAGAGGCTGTAGATGCTGTCTCTTGTTCTGATTTGTTCTTTGCTAGATTCAGCTGAAGAGCTTTGTTGGTGATTTCTGATACTTTGACAAATCTTACTTCTTCAAAACCTATGGACACTTGAAAATAGACCCAGCCACCTCCCCCGTCCAACCTCTCCCCCCAAAAACAACAACAACAACAGCAAACATGTGGATGATAGCTACATATATAGCTGTAGAAAGAATTGTGTATTTTGGTTAATTGGTTTAGATCAAGTGTAACTCTGAAAGAGCATTCCAGATTTTTCTGGTGAACTCTACGTTAGGGGTTCTTAATTACCTTTCTCCTCCCATCCCTCAAAACAAACCAATAAATCTAAGTGATAGCTGCCAGAAACACCTAATCAATACATTTCTCAGGACCAGTTTTCCATTTTGGGTATTATGTGATTTCTTGGACCTTAATTTTGACAAGAGAACTCAAAAAGTGTAACTAATTCTCTTGGCAACTGTAAATAAAACGCAGTCACCAGTACAGTCTATTTCTATTCCCTCCCCTGTCCTCAGTTCTGTAATGTTCAGTTCTGATAACGGTTGTCGATACGTCTCTGGGAAGTCACGTTTGTGGGTGACTGCTTAGAATAAAAACTCTGGTCTAGTTTGCTCCCTCCCAGTTCTGTTGCATAGCCCTTTGCCTGCTGTGGAATCCATCCCAAAACCTGGAAGGATATTCAAGGGTCTGCAGGAAGCCAATGCCAATTGAGGCCATGGCTATACTGGCACTTTACAGCGCTGCAACTTTCGCGCTCAGGGGTGTGAAAAAACCACCCCCCCTGAGCGCTGCAAGATACAGCACTGTAAAGCCTCAGTGTAATCAGTGCCGCAGTGCTGGGAGCGCTGCTCCCAGCGCTGCAAGCTACACCCGTAGAGGATGTGGTTTACGTGCAGCGCTGGGAGAGCTCTCTCCCAGCGCTGGCGCTCCGACCACACTCACACTTCAAATTGCTGCCATGGCAGCGCTCCCAAATTTCAAGTGTAGCCATACCCTAGAGTGTCTCTGCTAGGGACTCTCCTGGAGACCTTGGGGTATCCTGTCACAGAGGGCTCTGCAAAGAAAGTAAGAGAGCCCAGGCTTTTTACCTTTCCCTGGTAACTTCTCAGGGCCAGATAGAGTACGGTGAACATCTCCCTCCACTGCCCCACATAAAATAGGTCAATTCTCAGCCTCTAGCTGGCCCTGTCCTTTCTCACCCCCTGCACGGATCCTGACATTGCAGAGTGTCTTTTGGGATTCTCGGAAATAGGGCAGTCTCACTGAGGTGCCTTTTAACTCCCTTCCCTTTCACAGTGGAGGAGTGAGTTTGACATGTGGATCTTGGAGGCATTCCTGAAATACTTCCTTAAAAGTTACTTCCCCACCCCCTTCGATCTGTCACCCCCCCCTTCTTGTTTGAGTTTACAGAATATTATGTGTTAAAAGTAATAAGAGTAATACAAACACTTTGTGACTTCTGTATTGTGGACACCAGTAAACTGTCCCACAACTTGAAAGAAAATGCTGTTAATATTTCACCCAAGACTATCTGGGTCTTTAGCCTTGTATCTGAAGATATACAGTACTAAGAAGTCTGGGACCCTAAGTATTTTGATATTTGGGTGGAAGAGGAAAAATAAATAATGCTTAAACATAAAATTAAAATATAGAGCATAGGTTTAAAATAGCATTTTATAAAAAGTTGGCATTTAGTTACTCATGCATAAGTCTGCAGAAGAGTCTTAACAGATGGAGGTCTCAGTTCTGTGTTTCTTTGATTCTCTTTCAGGGAATTGAGAATGGGCCATCAACAATGCTAAGTCTACAATGGGAAGTGTCACGCTTCGCTATTTCTGCTATGGGTGCCTTTTCACATCTGTGACCTGGACACTTCTGCTGTTTGTTTATTTCAACTTCAGCGAAGAGACCCAATCTTTCAAGAATGTGCCCGTCAAGGGGCTGGAACCTCAAAAGCCACTTCCTAAAAAATTCTATCCCCGTTTCACTCGGGGTCCAGTTCGCGTACCTGAACCACAACGGAAAGGCAGCAGTATAGGCAATCCATTTGGAAATCATGCACAGGACCCAGTGAAGGGAGACATGGAGCTCTCCCCTGAAATGGGTAAGTGGGCTTGGTCATCTTCATTATCAATGACGTACACGCACACACAAACACATCTTAGTTAAATCAGTAGAAGTGAGACCAAAAGACTTTAAATGTGTCCAAAGAAAATTTTTATACTCAAAGAGAATATTTATTAAAATGTTTATTCTGGTGTTTCTCTTGGTTTCAAAGTAGCCTTAAAGTTTATTCTTTTACGATATGTATTTGTTTAATCCGAAATGTTGTAGTCTAGCCTTTATTCTAAAATATTTTCATCTTTGCTACATAAAATGCTAAAACAGAGAACTTCTGACATTTAACATCCAGGGTAAAAACTTTGATATACTACCTTACCGCTAGTAGCATTTGTATGTCTCATGTTGGTAATTTACTTTGAGGGGGATTGGACTAAAATATATGTGAAATTTTAGAGGCTGCAGAAAAACTCAGTCCATCTTTTTCAATATTAAAGATTTAAGAAGTAGTTTGCTTGGCAATAGCATGAGGCCTATGTTTGCTATCCATGTATCATAGAAGTATAACATGATCTACAAATAAGACTGGAAAAGGGAAAATGAGTAGTTCATTCATCTGACAGGGTTAAGTCTTGCTTACTTTATTCAGGCAAATAGGTCTGTTGACTTCACTGGGACTACTTAGAAGAGTGTGGCATTTTGAACTGAAAACTGGCCATTGAACTGGAAGAAGGTAGCGTAAGTCAGGCCTGGTCTACACTACACGTTTAAACCAAATTTAGCAGCGTTAAGCCGTTTTAACACTGCACCCGTCCACACAACGAGGCCCTTTATATCGATATAAAGGGCTCTTTAAAACGGTTTCTGTACTCCGCCTCAATGAGAGGAGTAGCCCTAAAATCGGTATTATTATATCGGATTAGGGTTAGTGTGGCCACAAATCGACGGTATTGGCCTCCGGGCGGTATCCCACAATGCACCATTGTGACCGCTCTGGAAAGCCATCTGAACTTGGATGCACTGGCCAGGTAAACAGGAAAAGCCCCGCGAACTTTTGAATTTAATTTCCTGTTTGACCAGCATGGAAAGCTCACCAGCACAGGTGACCACACAGAGCTCATCAGCACAGGTAACAATGCAGTCTCCTGAGAATCGAAAAAGAGCTCCAGCATGGACCACACGGGAGGTACTGGATCTGATCGCTATATGGGGAGAGGATTCCATGGTAACAGAACTCCGTTCCAAAAGATGAAATGAAAAAAACATTTGAAAAAATGTCCAAGGCCATGATGCAGAGAGGCCACGCCAGGGACTCAGTACAGTGCCGTGTGAAAGTTAAGGAACTCAGACAAGCCTACCAGAAAACCAAAGAAGCAAACGGAAGGTCCGGGGCAGGGCCGAAAACATGCCGCTTCTATGCTGAGCTGCATGCAATTCTAGGGGGGGTCCGCCATCACTACCCCACCCTTGTCCATGGATTCCGAGGTGGGGGTGGTAATCTCAGCCATGGCTGAGGATTCTGCGGACGGGGAAGATGAGGAGGACGAGCTTGCAGAAAGCACACAGCACTCCATTCTTCCCAACAGCCAGGAGCTTTTTCTCACCCTGACGGAATTACCCTCCCAAGCCACTATCCCAGACAATAAAGCCATGGAAGGGACTTCTGGTGAGTGTACCTTTGTAAATATAAGACATGGTTTAAAAGCAAGCATTTTTTAATGATTAATTTGCCCTGAGGACTTGGGATGTATTCGCGGCCAGTACAGTTATTGGAAAAGTCTTTTAACATGTCTGGGGATGGAGCGGAAATCCTCCAGGGACATCTCCATGAAGCTCTCCTGGAGGTACTTCAAAAGCCTTTGCAGAAGGTTTCTGGGCAGGGCAGCCTTATTCTATCCTCCATGGTAGGACACTTGACCATGCCATGCATGCAACAAGTAATCTGGTATTGCATGACAAAGCCTAACTGCGTATGGTCCCGGTGTTTGCTGGCATTCAAGCAACATCCATTCTTTATCTCACTGTGTTATCCTCAGGAGAGTGATATCGTTCATGGTAACCTAGTTGAAATTCAGGAATTTAATTAAGGGGACAGAGATGGCCATTCCTACTGGGCTGTTTGCCTGTTGCTTAAAATAAATCCTTCCTTGCAGGTAGCCAAGCAGGGGGAGAGGTGGGATGATTGGTGCTGAGCTTTTTTGCGTTTGGCTAGCAGGGATCTTCCCTGCTACCAACCACGGGGTGGGGGTGGGGAGGGGAGCGTTTAGTAGTGATCTTCCATGATACCAGCCACGCGGTGTGGGGAGGGGTAAAGCAAACATCCCAGACAGTTGGATGGGGGGGTGGTTTCTGCTGCTGCATGTTAACAGGAAAGAAGCAGCACTGAACGGGATTTGCTTGGTATTTGGGAAAGGAGAGCACTGTGTATACGAAGGCTGCAGAAGCTGAAAGACAGTGGCTTACCATGGCCACATGCAAGCTGAATTCTGCTGCCCGGACCTGTGTCTGTGAGATCTGTAACACCAGAGCTGCAGGCACTTAATATTAAGATGCAAAATGCGACCTTGTAGTGAAATCACATGTGCTATGTAAGGTGAATAGTGCTGTTCACCGTGAAAGAGTATAACCATTGTTCTGTAAAATATATCTTTTTAAATACTTCTCTCCCTTTTTTCCCTCCCTCATGCAGCTGCAAATTTTTCAAGCTTCCCTACTCCATCCCGAAGGCTATCTCACATAAGGTGGCAGAAAAAAAAGACGTGAGACGAAATGTTCTCGGAAATCATGGAAGTGACCCGCAATGAAAGAGCTCATCTGAATGAGTGGAAGGACATGGTATCAAAGTACAGGAAAGATGCCAGTGAACATGAGGACAGGAGGGACCAACGTGAGGAGAGGAGGGACGCTCCAGATGAGAAGTGGCGACAGGAAGATCAGAGGTGGCGGGATGCAACGCTGGGGCTGCTGCGTGATCAGACTGACATGCTCCGGTGTCTGGTGGAGCTTCAGGAACAGCAGCAGGGTCACAGAGTGCCACTGCAGCCCCTGTGTAACCACCCCCACCATGTTCCATATCTTCCTCACCCAGACGTGTAAGAACGCATGGAGGAAGGCTCCGTGCACCCGCCCACTCCACCCCCGTGGACAGCCCAACCAAAAGGCTGTCATTACTTTGAAATTTTTTTAGTGGCCTTTTCCTTCCCTTCTCTCCTCCTCCCAAACCCCACCCGGGCTACCTTGTCAGTTCTCTCCCTCTTTTTATAATGAATTAATAAAAAATACATGATTTTTAAACAATAGTGACTTTATTTCCTTAAGCAAGCTGTAATCGAAGGGGGAGGGTGGGTTGCTTACAGGGAATGAGTCAATCAAGGGTGGGGTTCATCAAGGGGAAACAAACACAGCAGTCACACCATACCCTGGCCCGTGATGAAACTCGTTTTCAAAGCTTCTCTGATGCGCACTGCTTCCTGGTGTGCTCTTCTAATCGCCCTGATGTCTGGCTGTGCGTAATCAGCGGCCAGGTGATTTACCTCAGCCTCCCACCTCGCCATAAAGGTGTCTCTCTTACTCTCACAGAGATTGTGGAGCATACAGCAAACGGCAATAACAATGGGGACGTTGGTTTGGCTGAGGTCTGAGCGAGTCAGTAATGTGCGCCAGCGAGCCTTTAAATGGCCAAATGCACATTCTACCACCATTCTGCACTTGCTCAGCCTGTAGTTGAACAATTCCTGACTACTGTCCAGGCTGCTTGTGTATGGCTTCATGAGCCATGGCATCAAGGGGTAGGCTGGGTCACCCAGGATAACTGCAGGCATTTCAACATCCCCAACAGTTAGTTATTTTCTGGTCTGGGAAGTAATTCCCTTGCTGCAGCCGTTTAAACAGAGTAGTGTTCCTGAAGACGCGAGCGTCATGAACCCTTCCCAGCCATCCCACGTGGATGTTGGTGAAACGTCCCTTGTGATCCACCAGTGCTTGCAGCACCATTGAAGAGTACCCCTTGCTGTTTATGTAGTGGGTGCCCTGGTGCTCCGGTGCCAAGATAGGGATATGGGAATCCCATTGCAGCAAAGCCATCCACTATGACCTGCACATTTCCCAGAGTCACTACCTTTCGTAGCAGCAGCTTAATGATTGCTTTGGCTACTTGCATCACAGCAGCCTCCACAGTAGATTTTCCCACTCCAAATTGATTCCCAACTGACCGGTAACTGTCTGGTGTTGCTAGCTTCCAGAGGACTATTGCCACTTGCTTGTCAACCGTGAGGGCTGCTCTCATCTTGGTATTCTGGCATTTCAGGGCAGGGGAAAGCAAGTCACAAAGTTCCATGAAAGTGCCCTTACACATGCGAAAGCTTCGCAGCCACTGGGAATTGTCCTACACCTGCAACACTGTGTGGTCCCACCAGTCTGTGCTTGTTTCCTGGGCCCAAAATCGGCATTCAGTGGCTACAACCTGCCCCATTACCATCAGGATCTCCAAAGCGCAGGGGTCTGAAGTTTGAGAGAATTCTGTGTCCATGTCCTCATCATTCTTGTCGCCGCGCTGCCTTAGCCGCCTCCTCCTCGCCTGGTTTTGCAGGTCCTGGTTCAGCATAGACTGCACGATAATGCGCGAGGTTTTTGCAACATCCATGATTGCTGTCTTGAGCTGAGCAGGGTCCATGCTTGCTGTGCTATGGCGTTTGTACAGTTCACCCAGGAAAAAAGGCGCGAAACGGTTGGCTGCTGCTGCTTTCATGTTCCTCTTATCTGGGTAGTACTGAATGGTTTGGAGCAGGATCTTCCTGCTTTGAGGCAGAGGAGAACCACCCGCGACAATGTTTTTTGCCCCATCAGGCACTGGGGTCTCAACCCAGCATTCCAATGGGCGGGGGAGACTGCGGGAACTATGGGATAGCTATGGGATAGCTACCCACAGTGCAGCGTTCAGGAAATCGACGCTAGCCTCAATACATGGACGCACACCGCCGAATTAATGTGCTTAGTGTAGCCGCGTGCACTCGACTTTATACAATCTGTTTTAAAAAACCGGTTTATGTAAAATCGGAATAATCCCGTAGTGTAGACGTACCCTCACTCTACTTGTGTCTCAGCTCTTTCCGTTGGAAGTATAATACAGAATATATTTTTTGTTTAGCCCTGAATTTAATACTGGCAGTGCTCGCTAATGCTCCCTACATTCTTCTTCAGTAAAATTTCAGTACAGTGTCAGCTGTTGGAGAGTTTTATAGAGTTTAAGAAAAAGCTTACCAAAATGTAACTGCAGACTTGCTTATAGGCTTACGTGATTGATAGAAGGTGAAATGCCTTCCAAAATTTAACTGCCAACTTGTGATGCCACGGGGCATGCAAATTCTTACCAGTTTGCTGTAATACCAACAGCTGCTAATTGCTGCATAGTCCAGAGGTGACCATCTCTTTCCAAGGATTCACTGCTTGCCAGGAAATGAATTGGAGAGTTGCAGCAGAAAATCTCTTTGATCCTGAAACCCAGAGACTAGCTGGACTTGTGAAAGCCAAATGTATTATATTGCAGGACACGGCCTATATAAAAATTTGGGAGACAGCTGGGCCTCTGTTAGAATTAGACTAATGTTATAGGGAAGGGTTTCCTGTCTGTCCAGTCTGGAGAAGCGATAAATATGCCAGGTTGTATAGTTTAAAAAAACAGTTTGGCATATTATAGCTGAAAACAAAATGCCATCTGGTAGGGTAATCTATATTTTTTTCTTATAAATGTATGAAACACACATAACAAACCCTTTACTATAGCAGTGTTGATGTTTCCATTGCAAACCTTATTTTCCAAGGGTTGAGAGCTGTTGTTTGGACTGGAATTTGTCAGGCACTTTGCATACACGTTGTTAGCCTGCATGCAGCTCTTCAAAACAAGCTTCAATAATATTTATGAGTTTGACTGTGTTTAGAGAAGGGGGAAAAAAAGTGTAGACACTTGTGTGAGGGCAGTGTCTAGAACAAAAACCAGTGCAATTCGGCATGAAGTTTTCAAGCATATGGCCCTTAAGGCGGGTGAATTTGAGCAAGCTCAATGGCAGTAGTGCTTGCTGAGGATGCAAGTATGACTGAGCTTAGAGCCTCTGGACCAGTGGTGGGAAGCTGTGGGCGGCTGTGCCAGTGGACTGTGAGTGTAAACAAACTGGCGATTGTTTACAGCAGATTACCCTAATGGGCTGCGTGCAGCTCGCAGGCCGCAGGTTGCCCACCGCTGCTCTGGACACACAAAAGCATTGCTAAGGTCAGATGTGCAACTCCGGGAAAGGGTTTCTGCCACTGCTTTTGTGGCTACTGCTGGACGAGGAAGGGAATGTGACACTATTAATAGTCACATGTCTAACTTCTGTGACTAATGGCTTGTCACATAGCAGTGAACTTTGTGGATAAAACCCCCAGTCAGTGCAAACCCCATGGAGACAGATTGCTTTGGTGTGAACTGTGACTTCCACTGATGTAGTTTCCCATGGTTTCAAACCTCTAGTATAGGGGTGTGAGCCATTGCTGCTACATTAGTAATGCTGCACTTGAGGCTAAAAACCCCAGTACAGACAATGCGTATGGCAGTCACATTAGTGCATCACTTGTTAGAGGGAGGGCCAGGTATGTCTCTCTGGAGAATCACTGTTACATATCCTTTGGTGTAAATCCCATTACCATGTGACAGTCAGTCATGTTACATCTGTGCTATGAAGGGAAATGGGGAGAGCTTGCTGTTTTCCCCTTCCAAAAACATTTCTGCAGCTTGTATTTCTCCTATTTTGCCTCTTTTCTTTCTGATCTTGTCACCTCCCTGAACACGCTGAGGCTATCATTGCCCTAGGTCACCTGGATTTTGTGTAGCTCTACAAAGCAAGGTAATCTCTTGGGTGTGTTGCAGAAGATGAATTTAGGGTTTCCTTGCTTGTTGGTTTGTCAGACCTTTGACATGTTGAATAAGGGAAAAAATAAATGAAGCCATTTGTTCCAGTATTTCAAAGCTTGTACCATGAGTTGAGTGAAATGTCTCAGTGAGTACTACAGTGGAGTTTGGGACCTTGAACAGTAGAGTTTAAATTGTTTTTGGCCCCAAGCACAGAGTCAGGGACAGAAAGAGTGACAATGCAAGATTTTGCCACTTCTACTAGCATGCTTTTTGAGACTGAATGGCTGCCTCTACCCTGCCACTGGACTCAGTGGGAATTGATGTTTCTGCTAAAACAATCAGCGAAGAAATAGTAAACTCTGTTGCTATTGAAGTTGTCCTTCTGAGGCTTGTCTCAACACCTCAGGTGAGATGAATGATGGTAGATCGGGCTTCTTTGATAGCTATTATTTTTTGTCTCGCTGAAGTCTCATGAAACTGCACTGCACTAGGGCCATGATTGGTTGGATTTTCTACCACTACAAGGGCAGAAACTTGCTGTATTTAAATAGAAACATAAACTTTATAGAAGGTTAACCTGCTATGGGTACCAGATTATGCATCAAGAGGGCTAGATCTGGCTGATTAGTTGGGTGTTTGACACCTGTGTTTTATACTGAGTTAAGAGTGAGTTTTTTAGGGGGAAGGAATGTGTGGGGAATAGGAAATAAGCACAATGGGGCTATCACTCTTTGGGGGATGTTATGCTCCATTCACATACAGTCTATTTTTATTACACCTATAATGGTTGTTCATAGACGTAAACTATTATTGGGGTAGAAATTGAAGTATTCATACAGAAATGTGCTTTGAAAACGGGTTAAAATATGGTTTGTAAAGGCAGATTGTGAAAACTATGCATGAGTTAACCACTCCATTTCAGTACTTGATCATTGCCAGACGATGTTTTTGACCCAGTGAACTGATTTTGATATGTTTGTATTATAGGCATGATTTTTAACGAACATGATCAGCAGGTGAGAGACTTGGGCTATCAGAAGCATGCCTTCAATATGCTTATCAGCAACCGGCTGGGATACCACAGAGAGGTGCCAGATACAAGGGATGCAAAGTATGTCTTTTGTATCATTTTCTCTGTAAATATAACGTTGTTGTCAAGGGCCCAGTATACTAAATAATGAGACTGGAGTTAAACATTTGGCTGTTACACATCTATTATATTTTGCTTTCAACGTATCAGTTACCACTGAAGGGAGATTTCCAGTCCTTTAATACTTGCAGCCAGATGGCTTGAGGTTATTCTTTTAGTTTGGAGGGCTTGCTTTATTGAATACTGTTCAGAATTGGATCTCAAGAGGCAAACGCGAATGGGATAATAATTGTACATAATTGGAAAATCTCTACTGAGCAGGTCACGTGAGAAAGTCAGACAAACTCTACCTTAAGACAGAGTGCGTGCATGTAATTTTAAGATCACCTACACAAACCATATGTCTACCTACTCTACCACACAAGTCTCTTTGAATTTAGATTTTAAAATACAGTGTGTCTTCAAAGAAATACATATACAGTAGAATCTTTACAAGCTAATGACACTCAGCTGAATGGATCAGAGGGTTAAAGTAGAAAATATTTTCTTGGTCAGATGTTAGATGGAGAAGCTAATAGGTTAAAAAGTATCCTGCTCAATTTAAATATGAAAAGCCATCTGGTGGTCATCTCAGGGACCTAACTTCAAATATATGGTAGTGGAATGGATTAGATCAGGGGTCGGCAACCTTTCAGAAGTTGTGTGCTGAGTCTCATTCACTCTAATTTAAGGTTTTGTGTGCCAGTAATACATTCTAATGTTTTTAGAAGGTCTCTTTCTATAAGTCTAGAATATTTAACTAAACTGTTGTATGTAAAGTAAATAAGGTTTTTAAAATATTTAAGAAGCCTCATTTAAAATTAACTTAAAGTGCAGAGCCCCCCGAACCGGCGGCCAGGACCCAGCAGTGTGAGTGCCACTGAAAATCAGCTTGCGTGCCACAGGTTGCCTACCCCTGGGTTAGATGATCACTAATTGATATAACGCAGAACCTCTATGTGTTAATTCTTTGTAATGGACAAATAACCAACTAATGGTGAAATTGATTCCATGTAGTGATCAGAGTGCACTCAAGAGATCTCCATTAATGGATTATCAGGGATATTTCACGTGAGGACAGAGAGACATGGAGCCATAGAGAAGTTTGCATAGTGCATACGTGTATTCTGTGCAGGTGTACTCTGAAGTGTTATTTTAAAGGGATGATATGTGGAAAAAACACAAAATTCTGTACCTGTATTATTAATTACATACTAGGGTCTTTAAAAATGATATAAAAATATATGTTTTTCCATTTATTCTGTTGGAGTGAATAGCAAAAGGGTAAGCGGTGTGGTGAGTATAACTGACTGCTTATCTCACTTTTTTTATATTCAGTTTCACATTTTGTGTCTCATGCACCAATACAATGTTGTTAAGGTTTTCAATTTGAGTTAAATGTGTTTAAGCTGCTAGTGCTCATGAAGTTTATATCAGTAAGTTTACACTCAAATTAGGTTTTTAATTAAACACATTTTTCCCCAGACACACAGAGCACCCCAGCTGCCACTGAAGGTGTTACAAATTATTGTGTTCTGTACCTCGAAAATCAGACCCGTAAAGTTTAAACATTCAAGTTAATGAGTGTTTGAAGGCGTGATGGAGCCTAAAAATAGCAGACTACTCAGTCTTTATATACTAAGTCATATTGCTGCATGCTAGTAGAGGTTGGGAAGGTGAGAAAAGCTTAAATAGGGCCCTTTCTTGATGTTGTGGAAAATAGTGCTGTCTATCTAGTGACTTTCTGTTCGAAAGCACAATTTTTCTATACTCTATTACACTTAGATGGAGTAAAGCAACCATTGGAATGCCCCCAAACATGTGCACGCTCTCCCCCCTCCTCCCCCCAATCATGGTGTAACTTGCGTTTTTGTTGTGGTTACTCAATTGTGTGTAAATGTAATGGGCCATAGATGTTGCACAAAAGCGCATATCCCTCCCAGAGCTAAATCCACTTGAATTCAAGTGAACAGGCTTCTTGACGCAACCAGAGTTGCATTTTAGGTCCTGAAGTTTTTGCTATCACTTGGCATTTTGCTATCTCAAATGCCAGTATTGACAATTTACCCTGTATCGTATCAGATTTGTAGATATCAGGGAGAGAAATTGAAATAGGCAGATAAGTCCTCTGATTTTTGCTGGAAGACTTTCAGTGCCTGCTCTAATTACTGTTTGCTAGGAAGCTGACGCTATAGCACTGTATGCCCTTAAGGGCATACAGGTATTACATTTTGTAACATACAGCAGTAAATTCTATTTATGTGGGTCTGAATTGTGTGAACTGTAGGTATGAGGCTACTCTATACTTGGTTGAGCCCTAATGTAAGTATTATGTTAATGAACATGTCTTAGGCCTTTGTCTATACTACGGAGTTAGGTCGACGTAAGACAGCTTACGATATGCACCTAACTACGTCAGTGTACACACTTCCGCCTTGCTCCCACCGATGTAAGCGCCCTACTGCACTGACATCATAACTCCATGTCCATCAGAGGCATAGGACTTATGTCAGTGTAGTTAGGGCGGTGCAGTGTCTGTGTAGATGCTAGGTTACTTACATCTGTTGGCTGTCATTCTGTCTATTTAACGGCTCCTGGCTCCCAACTTGTCAGCCTGTCTCTGCTCTAAGCAGTGCTGCCACCCAGGCTTCTGGCTCAGGCTGCTGCCTGGGCTCCCTGCTCCCCACGGGGAGCCCTGCTGCCCTCCTGGCTCCCTGCTCCTAGCCGGGCTGCTTCCCAGACTCCTGGCTCCCCATTCCGATCTGGGCTGCCATCTGGACTCTTGGCTCCCCACTGGGAGCACAGCAGCCAACCTGACTCTGGGCACGGATCTCCCCTCAAGGAGTCTGGTTACCCTCCCCCAGGCTCTCGGCTCCCTGCTCCACACTGGGAAAATGGCTGTACCCAGTGTGGGGAACTCCGCCCCTGGAGCCCAGTGCGGAGTCAAGACATCAAGGGGGGCGGGGGGAGCCGAGAAGCTGATGGGGAACTGCACATGGAGCTGCGAGCCCTGACTTTCAGCCCCCCCCCGCCCCCCAACGCTGCACCTCTTAAGCTGGTGTAAGGGCTCCTGGTGAGGATGTGCACCACCGGCAGAAGGAGGGCTGCGTGGACATGAACCACTGCCGTAATTACGGCAGTGGCTGTAAGTTGTCCTAACATAGGTCGGCTTAAGTTTGTAGTGTAGACATGCCCCTGACCGTAACACTGAAATGTGAGAGAAGAATTTCTAATTCAATATTAGTGTTGCTGTTTATGGAGCTTTGTTCAGTCTTGTACAAATGTACATTGACCATGTGTGTGTCTTTTTTTCTAGGTGCAGAGAAAAGTCCTACCCTTCTGATTTGCCATTTGCCAGCATTGTTATCTGTTTCTATAACGAAGCATTTTCTGCTTTGCTTCGGACAGTACATAGCGTACTGGATCGCACTCCAGCATATCTTCTTCATGAGATTATCTTGGTGGATGACAACAGTGAATTGGGTGAGTGACAATCTCAATAATGCATTTGTGCTGGCGTTGCACATCTATGCTTGCCCATACTGGTGATGTTTGGTTTTCCTATCTCTTCCTATGCTTTTATCAGTAAATCATGTATTGTGTAGACATGACCATTCAAAATAGTTAGTTTTTTAAACTTCACTTGGACCAACTAGAGTTAAGTGTTAATGTCAATAATAGTGAAGATTTAAGCAGCTGGGATCAGTTGAGCTATGAATAACATATGACAATATATAGGAAAGTTTGCGGGGCCAGCTTAGTATTCAGAATGGCTTCTGCAGATGCTCTGAGAATAGATTCTTCGGGCCCAAACTCTCCACAAGCCTATATTTACTACTAAAAAAGTGTTGCCTACACACAGTCCTTTGCTACATTATTGTTTCTGTGGCCATATAAGTTGCTGTCGCACTACAGGTATAGTGTGTGATTTCTGCCAGCTCATCAATTCAGTGGTGGTGGTGTACCTGGGAGCAGAGTCCAGCTCTTGGTCTGGGAATGTTATGCATTACTCTCCGGCAATCTTGTGGTTGTCCCAGGAGTGGTTTTCACTAGCTTTTGATGGAGCAGCTGTCCAGCCCTGGGAAGCTGGAAGGGTGTTAGTGCAGTGGTGAGGCCCCTAAAGGGGGTAGGTCTGTCGGAATGAGTTGTCAAATATTTGTCTGTGGTTTAAAGATCATGCGCCAGCCCTTTTCCTTAGTACACTCTGCAAATCAAAATAAGCCACTAACTTGGAAGCATGCTGGCATTTGATAAGCTAAGCAGCAGCTGAGAAATATGTCGATGTAAACAGCCATTACAGCAACATTGTGTGTGCTTTCTATTTTCTTGCTGTATAAACATCTGCAGCCTTATGTATCTCTTTCATCTGATCCTTTTTTAATATACATAATTAACTCCTCCTGTTTATCGCCATCTGATATCAGGCTTGTCTTTGTGAGGCTGATTACATCTGTATGGTTTAGAATGGAATTCCCTTGTTCTTACAAGGCGAATTTGTTTCTATTGAGTCAGAGCAAATGTTAAAGTTGGAGAGAGAACTAGGATTAAATACTCTGTCCTTTGCCAATAAGCATGCCTAATGTTTAAATGCCTATTTCGTGGTTGTCCTCTTGAGGTTTGGAAGGAGTGTCCATCCCACACCACAGAGTTTCTGGCACCACTTACTGCTTTCAAGTTTCAGAGCCTTTAAGTTCCGCAGTAAACTTAACTCAAATCTGAGTCTTCAAATATGGCACTGACTAAACATAAACATCCTTTCTTGCTGACCAAGCCCGCTGACCCTGTAACTATTTTGGTATGTTGTTATTCTGAAAGCCTAGCTAGTGTCAAAGTCTTGGTGTGGTCATGCTAATATTTCTAATTTTAAACCAGCCTCAAGTGGCTGGAGAATGGGGTGAGATTTCTTCAAACAAAAAGCTTCGTGCACTCTCTCATTGATAGTGCAACAGACTAATGATGACATTGATACCTTCTTCTAACGGAATAAATTTCAAAAGCAAAAAAGAGCAGAGGTGGTTTTCTCATTAAGACCCTGGACCAGAACTTCAGTCCCTGGCTCTGTACAGATTTCTTGTGTGGTCTTGGGTAAATCGCCAAATTTCTCTGTGCCTTCATTAACTGTGTGTAAAATGGAGATGATAGCACCTTCTTTCTCCAACATTTTGTCTTATCTGTTTAGCTCTTCAGGACAAAGTTTGTTTCTGACTTTATTTATCCACCCTCCTAATGTAATGAGGCCTTGGTAAGGTTTGGGGCCTGTAGGTACTATTGTAATACAAATAATAATATACTCATGAGGGCATTCTGCACCTAAAAAATCAAAAATTCTGCAAACAGTATTTTAAAATCCTGCTTGTTTCATTAGTCAATAAATAAATGCAGAGGCTCCAACATAGCAGTGGGGCGCACAGACCGCTGGCTGCATGAAGGTGGGAGATGACTCTGCAGCCTCCCCATCCCCGGGACACGGACTCAGCGGTGGGCTTCACCTGACCCTGACACAGCACAATGTCTGAGCCTGTCCCCAAAACTCCTGGGGCCCTGCCCCTCTGTGCCAGGCACACCAGGTATGAGGGAGGCAGGCTCAACCAGGCAGGATCCAAGTGTGGAGGGGCTCAGTGTGGGGTGAGAAGATTCTGTGTGGGACAATCTGGGTGCAGTGGGGAGGTTTAGGTGTGGGGGGAGCTGGATGCACAGAGGCTTGTTGGGAGGGGGCTGCAAGTGCAGGGGCAATGGGACACTGCAGGGGCTTCCAGGTGAAGGTGGTTGGGGCTCAGCGGAGGGTCTAAGTGTGGGGGTTTCAGCGGGGGTGTCTTCTTGGTGGGGGACTGGGACTTGGTGGGGTGGGAGTCTGGGTGCAGCTAGTTGGAGGTCAGTGGCATGGGAGTCTGGATGTGAGGGATCAGGGTGGTGCAGGGAGTCGGGCATCAGGGTGGAGATTTGAGTGCAGGGAGCTCAGTGGGGCGTGTTCTGGGTGCAAGGGTGGGGATCTGGGTGCAGGGGGCTTCAGATGCAGAGTTTGAGGTTCAGTGGAGTGGGGTTTGGGTATGGAGGGCTAGGGGGTTTCTGGATGTACCAGGTGAGGCTTGGCAGGGGTATCTGTTTATGGGAGGTCTGGATGCACGGGCATTTGGTCGATGAGGGAGCAGCTCCCTGTACAGTGGCCCCTCCCCTCACAGCTGAGGAGTGATGGGGGTAGGGAACAGGGGAGGATGCTGAGCTTTCTGCAGCTGTGGGAGGTTTCTGGAGATGGATCTGACAGAGCCCCAGCCACTCCTTGCAGGGAAAGAGGGAATCCCATCCTCTCCTGTCTCCAGCCCAGCTGGGACTAGCAGCTGATCCAAGATCACGGTAGGAGCCACTGGCTGGGGTGTCCCCAGCCCTGCGGTGATTTACCTTTCCACTGGCTGCTCCAGGTGCCTGAAATAATGTACCTACACTGCTAGGAAGTAATGTGTGACTCCTCTTGCAGCTTCCCTGTCAGCAAGTCATTTTTCTGTGGGGATGCAATGAAATCTGTGCTGGACATGAATTTGCAGAATTCCCCCAGGAGTAAATAATAGAACTGAGCTGAATTCTGGTGAAGAGAAGAGGATGCCGTTTGGTTTGTGGGTGTGATTTTTTTGGCATTCATTAATTAGAAAAAAAAACCAGTTGTGCTAGTCTATTGATGTTACTGGAAAAGATCTACATGCTGGGACTGTTTGAAACATCACCTGTGCCCAGAATTTTAGGCAGGTGAAATCTGGATATGAGAGAAAAGGGCAAGATTCATGAAATAGTATCTGAAATGAAATTCTGCCTACTTGCTCACCTCTAGTCGTACATGGTCTGCTGCTTAGCCTTATCATTCTGTCATGCAAACCTCATGTCTTTGACTTTGGGTTTCCCTCAAAAAGTTCCTTACACAGATGAACAACTTAGAAAAGTTTCTTTAGTGTATAGGGCATTTTATGTCTCAGTTGGAAACCATTCAGGGACTGGGTTCCCCTTCTTCACTCACTTTGGCTACCATTCTAGCTGTTGATCGCCATCCAGAATTTTCCTTCTCTCTCTAGGCTACCTCCTCTCCTTCTCTGGTTTTACTCTCTACCTTACTAGATAAAGCACAGAAGAAGGTGACCTCTGTGACTGGTGCCGTTCTTCCCTTAAGAAGAAGAGACCAAAGAGATGAAAATGTGGTGGGAAAGCATCTTCCTCAGCTGGGCCTCTTGCAGTGCAGCTGTCCCGCGGGGTCCTGAAGCCGGTTTTCTGCTTTCTCATGGAGAGAAGCCTCCACTACCTCAGCAGAGCAAGATAATGACTGGAGTTGATTTCCAGAGCTCCCTTGCTTGCCTGAATGAGGGGAGAAGCTCTCCTTCAGGAGCAGAGGTGGCTTTCGGGTGCTGTGACAAGACAAAACCAGCCTGCCCTGCTTACAAGAAAGCAAAAGAACTTCTCTAGTGGGGAAAGAGAGACCAAGGCAGTCTTAAACCTCTGTTCCAGAAGTTACCTTAAAAAGCCCTCCATAGGTTCCCTGGGGCCTAACCTTTTGTATTCCACTGTTTTCAGAGACTGTTCTGGGGCACATGCAGAATCTTCTGCTAATCACTTCAGCCATGTAGTGCAGTGGTAGTGATTTTCTATTCTCTGTTTTCTCCTTGGCAGGACCAAGACTACTGGGGATTGGGAAAGGTGGGAGCATTCTTTGCTGTTCTCCCCACCCACAGAGCCTCATGTGAAGCCTTTGTCCTCACTCTGTTAAATTTCATGTTTAACCTTTGCTGCTTTAATTTGATCATGTGAGTTCTCCATTTCCTGTAACCTTATAGCCATCTCTGCCCTGGGATACTCGATCAAATGAAGAGTAGTTTATGCAATAGATTTCATTCCTATTCATAAGTTCATCTGTTTTTTGTACAGCCCTGTCTCACTCATTTGTAGTATTATTAGGATGACACGTTGAGTATCCCTAAGTCTCTGTAAGATTTCCTTCAAAACCATCGCTCTTACTCCTTCCTTAGCATATTGTACCATATTTAAGACCAGGAACAGATAGCATCCTTGAGGCAGACAGCATGGGGACCTTTGATTTACACAGCTGGTGTCTCTTCTAGAAGTTTTAAGAAGACCTTAGTCACAAGATACTGCTCTTTCAGTATATTCACTGTCTGGGATGATGTCATGGTGTTTCACAGCTTTTCCTTCCATCTGCTATCCATAAGATTTTATTGAAGTCTCATAATATGTAAAGATAATAGCTGGAATTCCTTTTGTTTTTCACTATCTCCCTTATAAAGAAATGCCTTGTTCATGTGAATGAGCAGTTTTGCCCTCCATGTACATCCAGGGGTGCTGGAACTAGAGGTGCAGGGACATGGTTTCCACTATAACCCTCCCCACCATAAAAATGTTTCCAATGCCCCTGCATCCGTCTATTAGGCAGGATGGTCAGGAATGCAACCCCGTGCTTGGGGCGACCCTAAACCTCTAACCGCCAGAAGCCACCAACCCTCTCCTTGCTTCTAATGATGAGCTTCCTCCCCACAGACTGGGGGACACCATCTCAAAGCAGCACCAGATCCTGCCAGAACAACAGATGCAAAACCTGTAGACACATCTCATTGCTATGATGATCAACACACTTTTCAAGATTCCGGGTTCCTACACGTGTCTATGACAAATGTGGTGTACCTCACACAGGAAAATAAGACAAAAACAACCTGTCACCTGTAGATGAACACTTCACAAAGTGATCACTCTCTCTTCTGACTTCTCAGTCGTCATTCTTAGAGGAAATCTGCACAATGCCTTCGAAAGATGAGTCTGGGAACTTAAATTCATAACTTTGCTAGACACTAAAAAACATAGACTGAATAGAGATACTGGATATATGGCTTATTACAGCCGTCTATAACCCACTAACAACTCATCTTCCCCACCAGCTGCCTTCCTCCCCCGTTCCTTTCTCCCCTATGATGGGAGAATTGTTAGCTGGCCACATCATCTTGAATGATCCTTTGAAATGTGTTAACTATTTATGTTAAATAATCTGTTCCACCTTACATTTAGCTGTGACAATGAGTATGTTTTCCAGACAGAAAGAGCTCTGTGTACGCTTGTCTCTCTCCAAAAGAAGTTGGTTCAATAAAGGATATTGCCTCGCCCACCTTGTCTCTCTCAGTGTATGTTTACACCACAATGTAAGCTCAGGGTTACAGGGACTTCAGGGTTAGTGGAATTGCTTTGCAAGCACCAGCTCCCTTGCTGAAAACCTGTCCTCCTCCTGGGCGGTGATCCTCACTTTCCTTCTGCCTGTCAGCATACTGTTCCCATCTTTCGTCCCTCTTCTTCTGATACTGGACCTGCTGGTCTGTCCTCTCAAGAGCATCAACTATAATTTCATCATGGAAATGCTTCCTTTTGGAATGTTCTGGGAAGGTACATTGGGCCAGGGATGGAGTTCCTGAAGAATGGCAGGCAAGTTGAGGGGCCTGAAACAAGACAAGACACAGAGGGTTATTGTCTAAAATAGCTCAGTGGAGGAGCACAGAGTTAATTATTGTGGAATGTCAAGGGCAAAAAATGTAACATTCCTAAACTGAACCAACACACATTGTGAAGGGGATGCATCAGTACTCATACAGTCTCTGGACACAGCCTGGTTAATCGCAGTTACAGAAGTGCAGAGACAATGGCAAGGTTAAAATTATAACCTTTATTCTGTTTCATAAAAATTTCATAACTAATTGCCATATGAAGGGGTGTTTAGTGCCCTCTCTGCAAATGTTTTTTTTGTCACTTCAGGCCTTTCATACTTTGGAAGACGTAGTTTTGTGGTGTTTGTGGTGCTCTGTTGGCAAAGGGATATGTTATTCCAAGCTGCTGGAGGAAAACCTGCAGTATATGCAGCAGTATTCCAGCTAATAGTCACTGAACAGGACATCTGTGAATGGAGTGAGCTAGTCAGCTATACTGGGGGCTTGGAAAATATGCTCTTCCCAGCAGTGAGACTAATTACCTGGAGTTCTTGCATCAGGAAAAGTTTGCAGCTATCAGCAGGGAGGATTGGGTTAGAAGCCATGAGGAAATTAACATGATACTGTGTTAGCTCACATATGGCTTACCCTGTTATGGCTGCATGCAAACACACCGAAACCTGCCTGTTTACTCCACCCGGCATAGTTCTGAGAAATAATCGACACTACACTCTAACTGAAATGGACTAGATTTGGAAATAGTATACTGGTATTTTTTCTCTCTCTCACACACACAGTTCACAGGTGATAGCATAGACCCAGGAGGAGTGATTACAGAGTGGCAAATATCTTCTTATTGACATGAAAACACGAATGACCCTAGCAAACCTCTGAGACAACATTTAAAATAACCTTTACAGCTGTTGATGGGTGTTTGAAATTCCAAGTCACCATTTTGAGCTCCATGTGATGGGTCGGGAGGAGGAAGAGGGAGAGGAGGCCTGGCTGCTGTGATATAGTCAGCCATTAGTGGCTAAATGCTGGTAGCTGGGTCTTATCATTTTTGCATTGCTTCTTACAGCAGAAATCCCTCCATTACTGTAATAGTACACTTTGAGCCATACACTTCCCAGGCTCTGGGGCAGCTTCTGTCTCTACCAGGTTCTCTGCAGGCTCTATAGTGGGCTGTTCCATGGGAGAGAATCAGAGAGTTCTTCCAAGTAGAGACTGAGAATTTGCAGTTGAACCTCATCCACAGCCTGCTCTGAGACTGGTTTCATTTAAAGTCATTTCATGCTGTTCACTGGAAGCCTGCTGCTGGCTCCCTGTCAGCCTTCATGCTGGATTCAGGAGCCAGCAGTGCATCATCCTGGCTGACCAGGTCACCATGAACCATGGTTGGCTCTGTGCTGGGCGCACTGCCCAGGACCCAGTCAAAGTCCTCATAAAATGAGCAAGTTGCCCGATATGCAGTTTTTGTCCCTGATCTTCCTGTGTTCACTCTTCAACCTCTTAATGCACTCTCTGCACTGATCACCTGTCCTGAAAATCTGCAGAGCTGCCAGCTTTTTAACTATTTGCTGTTACATCTGCTCATTCTGGGTATTTTTTTTTTGAAGTCCACAGTTTTATGGGCTTTGCACCAGAGATTTGTCAAAATCTGGCAGTGCTCCCGTGACAAGGAAGCAGCTTACTTTGCAAAGGTTTGATTGTTTCGCTCTCTGTTGCAAACCCAGGAGGCTCTCTGATGGTGTGCTTGCAGATTGGTGATCAGATGAAAAGGGGGTGAATGTGGACCTGAACTGCTGCCATTTGCCGGGGTGTGTGTGTATTTTTTTTCTATTCGTGGATTGCAGGTTGTTGGGATAAAAAGTACTAAAGGAGTTGTCCCATGGAATTGTGGGATACTTCTAGATGATTCCCAGGACCTGAATCAAGCGGGGCTGCATCTACACTGCAAAGCAATAGGGCTCAGTTCCTGGCTCCCGGCTTGACTCATGCTGGGTCTGAGCCCTGGTTTAGTGCAATTGCTGTGTAGACAGAAGGGAGTGGGGGTTTAGGTTGGATTCCAAGCTCAAGCATGGACTTACATTGCAGTGTAGGCATCCCCTAAGAAGCCAGAAGTTAAGATGGGTGGATCACTCTATAATTGCCCTATTCTGCGTGCTCCCCCTGAAGTTCTGGTATAGGCCACTGTTTGAGGCAGGATCATGGGCCAGATGGACCATAGTCTGACCCCGTATGGCCACTGTTCTGTTTTTGTAATATGTAAAGACGGTATCAGGAATTCCTTTTTCCTTTTTGACCATCTCCCTGATAAAGAAGTGCTTTGTTCGTTGTAAGAATGCTCCGTTTTGCCTTCCTCATCCATTCTGTTGACGTATTAATTCTGTTGATGATGACTTTGCTGTTCTTTTATAACTGAAGTCTAGCAGGCTGATGCTCTTTCTCTCTGCTATGTTACTCCTACTCCAGTGTTTCTTCCACTTATGTAAAATCTTCCATAACTCTGGTCTTTGTAATATCCCGGCTGGCTGGCTGTTGCACTATGACTTCATTTGTTCTTTTCCATGTCTCTGTGTGCTCAGTTACTCTTCTCCAGTATTATGGCTTTCATCAGTCCCTCTCCCCAATTACCGTAGCCTGCTGCCTGCCTTTCCTTTATGTGGGAAATGTTGGCATTGAAAAGATTGAGGAAGTACAGTGCCTCTTACCATCATTATATACTTGTGTTACAGTAGTAATTACAGGCTATAATAATGATCTCTGCTCTCCTTCCAAAGCATGTGCTTTGTCCGGGGCGTTTTGATCCTCCTTAGGTTCTGGAAAGGTGACCATTTGCAATTGGAGTCATAAACTACTTTGCATATCTGTGAGACATTTGTTTGCAATAGCAGAGAAAAAGATGGACCAGTGCTTTCATTATCCATACCTGTTGAGTTGACGATAGATGTTTTCCCCTTCGAAAGCATAAAGGTTTATTTTAGTGTAGTGATCCTTGTAGGACACTACTAACTTAAATCACACAAATAGCTCAGTGGTTTGAGCATTGGCCTGCTAAACCCCGGGTTGGAGTGTTCAGTCCTTGTGGGGGCCATCTAGGGAACTGGGGTAAAAATCTGTCTGGGGATTGGTCCTGCTTTGAGCAGGGGCTTGAACTAGATGACCTCCTGAGGTCCCTTCTAACCCTGATATTCTGTGATTCTATGTCTGTCTGAAAGTGTTGTATCTGCTATTGCTACAAATAAACACCTAAGATAGCTACACTGGAAAGAGATTAGAGAGAGAGAAATATTCCTTTTTGTGTTCATTAATTAATTATTAACACGTAGAAACCCAAGTCATAGACAAGGACCCCCTTGTGCTTGGTACAGTACAAACACAGAGCAAAACAAGATGGTCTCTACTCCAAAATGCTTACAATCTAAGTATAAAACAAGAGACAATAGGTGGATACAGACAGAGCTATACAGGAACAAGGAAATATTGAAGCAAATTGATCAACATGATAGGCTGCGCTGTCAGCACACAGCACGTGGCCAGTTACATCCTTTTCCCTGTATAGCCAGTTGCCATTTTGTCTCCATAGATGTCTCACACAGCAGCAGGGGAAAGAGAAACGGTTAATAGGATAACATGACTGCAAAGCTACAAAAAGTGGGAAGGGAACGTAGGACTGGATGTACTACCTGGAATGACTTCATTGAAATTGAACAGAATTCATGCTGAAGGTTGTCAACTAACAAAGTGTAGAACTTCTAAAGGACCTTTTCGATCACTCAACATGCTACACAGTTTTGCTGTTTTTATTCTACGTGCAACTGCAGTGAAGCTCTGACTAAATTTGCTTCCTGTATTTGTTCTCTTGTTTGCAGTTGAGTTGAAAAAAGACCTGGAAGAATATACCAAAAAAAATCTTCCAAGAAACACAAAGCTGGTAAGAAATGAAAAGCGAGAGGGGCTGATTCGAGGAAGAATGATTGGAGCATCTCATGCTACAGGTATACCCTGTCTTTCCTTTCCTTTAATCCTTTCTCCGTACACCTAGGCCACAATCTGTCCAGCCAAGGAGTATCTGACATATTCCATATGGTAATCATCAGTAGTGCTTTTCGTTTAGGTAAAGGGGATAATGTTGACTGATGTGATGCACTTGCTTTCCTTTAGTGGACTGAACTTACTGCCCATACAGCAATCTCTTGATGGATAAGGGGCAGAGAATCAGTCAGATTTCCTGCAAGTCAGTCCTTAGTATCACTTATTTTTCACTGTTTGGTGGTTTTTACGTGTGTTTGAGCTCATGTCAGTTCAGCTAAAAATCACTGAGCCACCTTGGTACTCTTTCCTACAGAATTTATTGGTGTTTATTTTGTATTTAGTTACTCCAGCTTTATTCGGTGTCAGTTGATGGATTACAAACTTCCTAGGTTAAAGTGCATTTACAGGTTTAATTGTTCAAATAAAGCTGTCCCCACATAAGATATGGCTGCTTGCTAGAAATGAAGTGCCTTCAAAAGAGTCATACTCAGTACATAGTGAATGAAAGGGAAGCTTTGAGAAGAGTAAGTGGCCACTGGATGTGATTATTTTTTCACTTTGCTGAGTTTGGAGACCTGGGTAGGATTAGGGAACATTTTTCTCCTATAAAACAAAAGTAGATCAGGACTCTGGCTTTACCTGAATCCTAGACTATTAAGGTTGGACGAGACCTCTGGAAATCATCTAGTCCAACCCCCTGCTCAAAGCAGGACCAACACCAGCTGAATCATCCCAGCCAGGGCTTTGTCAAGCCAGGCCTTAAAAACCTTGAAGGATGGAGATTCCACCACCTCCCTACGTAACCCATTCCAGTGCTTCACCACCCTCCTAGTGAAATAGTGTTTCCTAATATCCAACCTAGACCTCCCCTACTGCAACTTGAGACCATTGGTTCTTCTTCTGTCACCACTGAGAACAGCCAAGCTCCATCCTCTTTGGAACCCCCCTTCAGGTAGTTGAAGGCTGCTATCAAATCTCCCCTCACTCTTCTCTTCTGTAGACTAAATAACCCCAGTTCTTTCAGCCTCTCCTTGTAAAGCATGTGCCCTAGCTCCCTAATCATTTTCATTGCCCTTCGCTGGACTCTCTCCAATTTGTCCACATCCTTTCTGTAGTGCGGGGACCAAAACGGATGCAATACTCCAGATGTGGACTCACCGGTGCCGAATAGAGGGGAATAATTGCTTCCCTCCATCTGCTGGCAGTGCTCCTATTAATAAAGCCTAATATGCCGTTGGCTGCCTTAGCAACAAGGGCACACTGCTGACTCATATCCAGCTTCTCATCCCTGTAATCTCCAGGTCCTTTTCTGCAGAACTTCTGCTTCGCCAGTCGGTCCCCAGTGCATGGGATTCTTCCTTCCTAAGTGCAGGACTCTGCACTTGTCCTTGTTGAACCTCATCAAATTTCTTTTGGCCCAATCTCCAATTTATCTAGGTCACTCTGGACCCTATCCCAACCCTCCAGCGTATCTACCACTCCTCCCAGCTTAGTGCTGACTGCTCAAGCAGCTGGTCATAAGAAGTGGTGTTGATAGATTGTATTTCACACAAGTTCTGTATAATTAGCTTTCTTACACGTAGCAGGGATTTCATTTATGAGAAAATAAAGAATTTTTTTGCTAATGAAGAAAATAAGTGGAAGCTTTCAGCTTGAGTCATGGGAAGGCAGTCCACCATCTGAATACCTTTTAAGCACCCTTCATGTGTGTTAGATCCCCCTACAAGAAACAAGAAGCACAAAGATCAGTTGGTACTTAGCAGTGTTGGCCAGAACCTGCCCTCACTTGCATGTAAATTCAGAATAAATCAGTTGATTTCAGTGGATTTACACTGTGTAAGTGAAGGCAGAATTTTGCCTTTGCATGTGTTTTTAAAAAAAACAAAAAAAACCCTCAACCTTTTTATATAATCTAAGTTTGGGGCCCAAATTGACCCAGGTGTCCCTGTTTTAATTTTGATAAGATTTAAAAATGAGGCAGTTTACTTTTGCAGTAAATGTGTCTCAGTTAATTTAGATTAATTTGCTCTAATTGGGAAGAGCAGCAGTGGTTCATGAACTTTGGTAAAACAGTGTAGGATTTTCCCTCTCCAACTGGAGAGCTCAGCTCATTATATATTGGATAACGTGCATGCAGAATACTTTGCCTCAAGTGACAGCTTGATGACTGTGAGGTATTTTGCTTTCTCATTAAGGCACTTTAGAAAAACTCCTGAGTAATCTACTAATTCACATGCATTGTTGAGCTACTACTCACCTGTGGTATTTCAGTTGTCATTACAGCAGTTAATTGGGATAGAATATATCTGTGCTTTATGTACCCAGAGTATATTTTATATTAATGGACATCATGGATAAATTCTTTGGCATGTGAGAAACTGTGTTACAAGATAATTTCTAAATTAGTCTGTTATTTGTTAGCATTGTAATAGCATGATCCAGAAGAAAACCACTATTGAAGTTAATAAATTATTGACTTGAACATTACTTGTTACCTCTCTCTGTATCTAGTTCGTATACCACTCTCTTCACCATGATATGTATCAAGTCCTCTCCCATCTCTGCTCAATTATCCCAGTATCACATCGTTTTTCTCTTCTAAAATAAAATTTCAGAATAATTTTTACACTGATGAAACCTGGAGATTGCTGTTTTATTCCGAATGGTCCAGATTTTAACATCTCTAATTGTGGTGAATAGTCCCACACAAACTGATGGCTCTTACAAGGAGTAGGGTGTTACTTAATGTGAGTAAGACTAGCAGAATCTGGCCCTAATAATTTTGGCCCGGACTTTGCTCTTACATCATGGATACTGGGTGCAGAGCTGATGAGAGAGGACAAAGAGGGGATAATTGTGCTGGGACCCTGAGCTCAAGGGGATCCCCCCAATGTCTAACATCAGTGCAAATAAAATCAAATAGGAAGAAGTGGGGCCCCAGCAAATATGATGCACTGGGATCCCAAATTTCTCTTGACAGGCCTGAAATTCTGTGTCCGTATTATGCAGGAGATAGGGCTTGATCATTATAATGGTCCTTTGTGGCCTTAAATTCCATGGATCTGCGATACACTGGTGTAAAACTGGTGTATGGTCAGGCTCAGACTTGGAATTGAAGTAGTCTGTGTGTGTATTTGTTTCAGATATATATAAAATGTGTGTGTGTGTATATGGCACTGAATCTGGCTAAAATGCTTACCAAAATATGAAACTTTGCCAAAGGAAATGTTATGAATAACTGCACATTTGAGTAAGAAATTACTTCAAATGTGAATAGCCAAGACTGATTATGTGAAACTTAAGTTTGTCTGTGAACTAGCTGAATGAATGATGTTTTCTTCTTGAGAGGTTCCTTATATGCTTATCAGACCATGAGTGTCTTCTGATTACCTTCTCCTGCATTATACCTTCGGTCTCCACGGATTCTCTGTTGCATGAGTTAGACTGCACAACACTCCTTGTGGAGCTTTTTTGGTAGTCTCTTTTGATACTTAATTGGCTTTGATATCTGCTCTTCAGAGTCTTCCACCCCTCTGGCTACTCATGTCCAGCTCTCAGACAAGGGGATGCTTTCTTTGTTTGGCTTTTTGAGTATTGGTGTTGAGGTTTATAGTGGTAGGAGAGAATCCTCTGGGCCTTATCAGCGTGGTGGAGAACCTCTTTGAGCTATGAAAGAATACCTGCATTAATGGCCTGATCCACGTCTCATTGAACTCAGCGCAGGGACTTCCTTGGACTTTAATGGGAACTGGAACAGAATAAATGCAGTAATTAAAAATTGTTAGAGTGAGGGTAGAAGAAGAGTTGTTTCATTTTCACAGCAGGGGAGTCGGAAGTGCTTCCCTTTATTGTTATTGCACTGTGCTTCTCACACTGTCTGTGCAGTATATGTAGAATCATATATATTACTTTGTAATCAGTATTGTTGCTGATAGTAAAGTTCTGTACTCTGCTCCTTCAGGCTAGATGGTAAGATTTCTCTGCAGGAAACTCTTTAGCAGCAGTGGACTCAGATGCTACCATCAAGGTTTTATTTGGAGATTGTATTCCCCCCTCCCCATCTGCAGTTGATATATTTGGTACCAATACCTGTAAAAGTGCTGCTGTCTTTACAATGCAATATATCCCAGTGGATTGGGATTATGTCTTCCTCCATTGTGTAAGCTTTCAGTCCTCTGATAGAAATAATTTGTGTCTATATGTTTAGTGTTACCACAGACCTGCATATTTTGTATGTTTTTTTCTTCTTCTCAGGAAAAGTGCTGGTGTTCCTGGACAGCCACTGTGAAGTGAATGAGATGTGGCTACAACCTCTGCTGACTCCAATCAGAGAAGACCGCAAGACAGTGGTGTGCCCTGTGATTGACATAATCAGCGCCGACACGCTTATCTACAGCTCTTCCCCAGTTGTGCGTGGAGGGTTCAACTGGGGTCTGCACTTTAAATGGGATCTTGTTCCTTTGTCAGAATTAGAAGGACCTGAGGGAGCCACTGCTCCAATCAAGTAAGATTTCTGCTGCCTGTTGGGAAGCAAGCTGAGAATTATAAGTAACGTGTGGTAAATAGAGACCAGCTCATAAATGAGACATGTATCTTTAAAAGCAGAGACTTACATTGCCAAGGGTCTGTCTGTCTCTTCATTTTTACTGAGTTAGTTAAAGAGAAAATTAAACTTTAACAACAGGAAAAGGCTAGCCTAGCCTAATTTTCCTGCTTTTAAAGGGCAAGAAAAACAGTTTTTTAGAGATTTGTATAGCACCACATTTGCCATGGTGCTCTACGGACAGATAAGATATGATCTGTGTGAAGAGTTTACAGGCTATTCTGTATTAAATATATACTATCCAGTACCATAATATTAGAATTTCTATTGGGGTATGTTTGCCTTAATGATGGTTATTTTGATTATCAACTGTGCCATAGTGATATGCTGTGTATCCATCTGGCATGTGCTCTGGAACTTCCGGGGCCAAATGTTAACGAAATGCTAGCTTTGGAAAATTCTTTCATTTTTTTGTAACAAGAAAGCAAGTGTCGTGGTCAATGATAGAACTGTTGTACCAGTTTTATTCAAGAGCTTTCATGTCAAGATTCCGTTCTATCTGTTCAGATGGCTTTTACATTTTTTTTCTTTTAGATTAGCATTTATCTTGGCATAAAGTTTTCTACTTCATCATGCATGGATGCAAAAGCTGCTTCAAACCATTAGCCATGCCATCCAGCTTTGTGGTGAATGTGTTGAAATCATCTATCCTTTCTATGGTCAACCCTTTGAGTCCAGCCTGAAGTGCTTCCCAGGATCATGCTTCAAGGCAAAAGCCTGAGTAAAGATGAGCACTAGGACTTGGCAGCACTTTCTTGGCTGTTTGTACCATATAATAGGTGTCTGGTGGCCTATCAGAAATAAACAGTATCAGTCCAATTCCTACTGGATGTGTCCATGTTATGAAATTGCCACCACCTTTGGAAACTTTGTCTTAGCGTAGAAGGCAGATATTCACTAGGCACTGCAGTAGAACTGGCTTGTACAGGGGAATCCCTCCAAGAGCAAGGCTGAAGTTGGCAGAGCAATGTGGAGAAGCTGATACGTTGCATATGTTCTCTAGTTTAGAGGTCTTCAGTCTCACTGGCACTAGGTTGACTTCATAAAAAGGAAGCTTTAATTTCATCAAAACAAGTAAACTAATTTCTGGCAGAATGTTAGTGCTCTATTACATTTTATCACTGGGATGGGCTCTGAAACCTGGCTGTGTGTTCTAATCCTCCTCTGCCCTTGGAATGTGAATTTAACAATGCTTCAAGCTGACATAAGCGGCTCCAACATTGGATTTTCTGCTGTGATTTGAAGACTGTGTGCATCAGGTTTTCCACATCGGGTTTTCCCATCACAGGGCTTGATCTAAGGAAGCCAAGAAACTTTTCATGTTATTTCTTAATAAACTGGCTCAGCAATAATCTATTTGGGAAAAGATCACTCTAGGTATTTCTGAAGTTAGAAGAAGACGACACGTGGGAGAAAACTGGAGAAGATCCATCAAAGAGAATTTTAAATTAAGAACCTTGATAAGAGATAATCCACCATGTGTCTGAAGATGTAGTCCTCTGTGTAGGCAGAGCTGCCACTGTCTTCCAAGGATTCTGGGATTGAGCCCAGAGACAACGTTGATCCTTAAATGGAGTCCCATTGTCTACAATGACAAAATTTCCTGAGTTTGAGCATGACTTTCCTATTTAGAGAAGCTCTCGCATTGCTTAAACAATATTCTACGAGTTGTTTTTTAAAATCTCTGAATATCACTTTCCACCTAATGGAAAGCTTTTTGTTTGGACATCTATTTAGAAACCTTCATAACCCAAATGTTCTGGATTCTACTCTACCCAGATGTTAGAGGGACGAATCCTACAGCAGAAGACCATGTCAGAACAAACAAGGGAATCCAGACTTAGGGCTGCTTACCCTGGACGCTTTTATTGCATTTTTACTGACTAGGATTGTGGAATGCCTGTGTCTAGCCACTGCCATATGGCATGTTTGCATGGACTGCTTTTCCCTCCCCGCCCCCTACACCTTACACTTTGCCAGGACAACAGCAGACAGGGACGTCCTGCTTATAAAAAGAGATATTGGTCATACAGGAGCAGTTTAGGATGTAAGTTGTAGAATAGTAACTAATATATAGATGTTTACAAAATATATTGCTATAGTAAAAATGCTACATAAGAGGCATTGCATAGAAGGGACAAAGAAATGAAAAACCTCTGGAGAGAACAAATACTCAACTGTAGAAGAGTTATAACAATTGGGGGATAACCTGATGATTAATGATGAAACATCAGTACTCCTGATTTTAAATTCAGCTTGTGAGACAAGATAAATAATTTAATTACACGCCATTAGGTTTATTGTGTTGTGTACTTTAAGCTTGATCCTTGTTTCATATAGAAAGGGAATTATTGCTGCTTTCAGGTGATACCAGTAACTACAGTGTACACTGGAATGTATTATATTTTCCCCCAAACAGGTCAGGACCAGCCTATATTAGCCCTTTGTTCGTGAGGGGGAAATATACCATCATTTTGATTTGTACACACATCACTCTACATTTGTATGTATAATAAACAAGTACATCCATACATTTCAGATCAAGAGGAACATAGTCAAGTAACCAGAAAATGTAGGTACTGCGTCAGAGCTAAAGAGACAAAAATGTAATCTGACTGGATACTAGGCAGGGTTGCAGTGCACTTACGCTGGTGATCTCACTGCAAAAGAGTAATTTGGCTTCTATGCAGCCAGCTATTTCTGTTTGAAGGAAGACTGAGGGCTTGTCTTTGTAGCCCTGCATTTTGGACAACGGGTGTGTGGATGGCAGTGTGCACTAGCATACTGTGCTTTAACTCCCCCATGTGGGTGCTGTGGGCACAAACTAAAAGGTACTTCTCTCGCATTAACTTAGTGCTATTTAAAGGTACACATCAAATAAATGTATGTTGTACAGTTCTATGTGATGGAGCAGTGAGTGATCACAGATCATATTTATACACTTTCCTTTAAAAATAAAAAAATTATAGGATCTTTTGAGACCTGATCTGATTACTTCAATCCTGCAGTTGTAGTCAATGGAGTCCAAGCATCTGGATCCAGTAATAGGACTGGGAACTTGATGATTAAGCTAGAGTAACTTTTTTTATTAAAATGAGTGTGTAGACAATGGGAACTCATTTTTAACTTTTTCCTCTTCTAGGTCACCTACTATGGCAGGGGGCTTGTTTGCTATGGATAGAGAATACTTCAATGAACTTGGACAGTATGATAGTGGTATGGACATCTGGGGAGGAGAAAATCTAGAAATATCATTTCGGGTAATTGGTTTGTATTACAGTAGGTGCTTTACTTGTTCCCTTACCTAAGCAGAGATTCAGTAGCACTGGAATTGCTATTTGCATATTGAAGCTATATGGGGTCTTCAATTTTCCTTTCAAAGGATGCTTTCAGCTTACAAAATAACACTCTGAAGTTTCTGACCGACTGCTGTTACAACTAATTTGATTGTAACTGGAAGTTTAAAGTGGGGGAAAATGTTCTCCCTTTTGACTTTTATTCTATAGTATTTGACAGCACTTATCTTTAGTCACTTTTACGGTTTCTCCTTTTGTTTGTCTGAGTCTTTCACACAGCATATGGAGAGAGAGAGAGAGAGAGAGACTTAAAGAGAATATGGTTTATAAAACGACAAATTTGGCAGGAGGAGACATGGGCAGATACACTGCATGAAACTACGTTTAATTCAGTTTGTGAAATTGTCTCAACTTCAAGCTGCCAGATGCCCTTTTAATATAAACAGATTTATTTACATAACATTTCTGTAGGCTTATAGGGGCTGTACAGACATGCTAGAATCCTCAGAGGAGTTTGAAACACAGTTTAGACAGGTATTGTACAAATTAAGGATCATGCAGAAGATTAGTCTCAGAGCTGTTGAAGAAAGATGGGCAGAAAGTTACTGTTGGCAAGTTCCACTGTAGTTGGTTCATTAGGCTTGTTTTACATTTATCTTTTCTTTGTTCACAGGGTAGAGATTTAAAAATAATTAAACTGTTTTGAACTTTTTTCAAACAAGTATTAGTAGGCACCTTTGGGTTTATAAGTAATGTTGATTCAGTCATTAGCTATGGACAGATATGAGGCAGGGACTCATTAAGGAAACGAGCAAATGTTTCTTAGCCCCTGCTGCACAAAATAAAAATACCTCCAACAAATTTGTTTGCAAATTGAGTCATGATAGGGTCAAAGAAAGTAGGTCACATTTACAGGATGTCGAGCTGAACACTGGAAATCGGTGACTTTGAAAACAAATTTGGGGTTATGGTGAAAAACCAACTGAACTGAGGCTCGTATGCTGTGGCTACAGGCCTAACTCAATCCTTGGATGTATAAGGAGGAGCATATTGAATAGAAGGAGGGAGGTGGTTACCTCTATACAGCATTGATTAAATTGTTACTGAAATACTGTGTCCAAGTACAAGATGCCTACTTGAAAAATTTGAAAGGATTCAGAATAGAGTTGTTAGAAGAATTCAGGGCCTGGAAAATCTGCTTTCCAGTGAGAGACTTAGGAAGCTCAATCTGTTTATCTTATCCGTGAAGAGGTGACATGATGAGTCTGTAAGTACCTACTTGGGAGAAGATTTCTGAGAGTCAAGGGCTCTTTAGTCTAGCAGACAAACACATAACAAAATCCAGTGGCTGGAAGCTGAAGTTGGGAAAAAAACTCAGAATGGAAGCAAGGTGCAAACTAAAGTTTGGCTGCCTTTCTAAAACAGGTGTTCTAGCTCAACCAGAAGTTGCGGGCTTAATGCAGGAATTATTGGTTGACATTCTCTGGCCTGTGTTATGTAGGTCAGACTAGATAATCAATCTGGTCTTTTCTGGCCTTAAAATGCCTGAATTTTACTTACCAGAGAGAAGGTAAAGTAGGGCAAACATTTTAATTCTTGCACCCAAAAGGGATTACATGTCACACACGTGTATGTGTCTGCATACAACAGGTACGGAAAACCTGTTGCAGACAACCACTTACAGGACTTAACAGTGTTTGCTTAGCAGAGGTTGTTATATTAAGGTGGAGAAAAAATGTACATATTAAGTTTTTGGGGATACTCTGAAATGGACAGGAGATAGATCATTGTCCTGATTAGTCACTTACACAGGTTACTGTGTGTGCACATGTACTGTAGCAGGAACAGAAGGGATGCTGAAGTTAAGGTTAAATAATTAGCCTTATACTAGTAATAATGAATAAATAGTCTATTCTAATGCCTGGTCTACACTTCAAAATTATACCAGTATGACTGTCAGAGATGGTGTTTTTTTTTTTAAATTTTTAAAAAATATTTGTTTTTAAACCAATGTATAGTTATACTTGTACAAGTCCTAGTGTGGACACAGTGATACTGGTATAAAGGTGCCCTACCTGTTTGGGAATAGCTGTACTGTTATAAAGCACTTTTATACCAGTATCACTTTGTCCACGCCATCGGGGTTGGACCTGTATACTTAAGAGTTGTCTGCAGTTCTGGGTGAACCTGTATTGTCACCTATAACTTTCTAAACTTTTGCTTTTGTCCTGAAATGTTCTGTTTGGTCTTTTGTCTGAAAACTAAATATTGAAAGCTTGAAAACCATTGTGGCTCTTTCTAATGGAAAGGACAGTGGGAGAAAACGTGCTGTTTTTAAAAACTGCTGGCATCATTTTATTTTGAACAACCTTAAAAAGTGGCGGAGAGGTTATATAGGCAAATTGATATGAAAATTGCCTTTTTCAAAGAGTAAAGCCTTTGCCTTTTTCCACCCATAGGAAATTGGTTCTGATTTGACGGAGAGAGAAGCCTTTAAAAACTGAATACTGAGCATACAGAATCCTACCATAACTATTCCCTTAAAAAAAAAAAAGTATTGAACCTTTTTTGTACTCTATAGTGAAGTGTCTTCTGCTTTCTTGTGGACAGATCTGGATGTGTGGGGGTAGACTTCTGATCATCCCTTGCTCCAGGGTGGGACACATATTCCGTAAAAGGCGCCCCTATGGCTCACCAGGGGGGAAGGATACCATGGCACATAACTCTCTGCGCCTGGCACACGTGTGGATGGATGAGTATAAGGTAAGACAAGAATTACAGAGTTTGAAATGGGAGTGTTAATTGAATTGTTCCCGTTTATGATAACGCATACCTTCCATCGTCTAATGAGGAGATACCATCTGTGCATGATTCTCACTCTTGTGATTTGGCTTCTTAGTGTGAGATACTCAGAAATTCCTAAGTTCTATGCATCTTTTTGGCCTCTGAGGCCAACGTTAGGGACGGGAGGCATCAACCAATCCCACTTCCTGTCCAAAAAGGACTTCACCTACTGATTATATGAGTCGTCTACCTCAGTTCTGTGCCTTTTTTTTCTTGCATCAGCTGTGGAGTTCTCCAGGTTTTTCTATTCTTGTTCTCTGAAACTTGCCAGGGTCTTTTGTTACAGCAAATTTAGGGATGGAAGGCAGGTCTGAAGATGATATTTCCATACTTATACATATAATAAAAGTGCCAAGATAATGATATTGACTGAAGCTGTAGTGGGATGAATGGTTTAGAGGAGCGCTGTAGAAAGATTAGTGTAGATCAGGGGTCAGCAACCTTTCAGAAGTGGTGTGCTGAGTCTTCATTTATTCACTCTAATTTAAGATTTTGTGTGCCAGTCATACATTTTAATGTTTTTAGAAGGTCTATTTAATGTATTTTAATGTTTTTAGAAGGTCTATTTCTATAAGTCTATAATATATAATTAAACTATTGTTGTATGTAAAGTAAATAAGGTTTTTAAAATGTTTAAGAAGCTTCATTTAAAATTGCAGAGCTCCCCTGACTGGTGGCAGGACCCAGGTGGTGTGGCTGCCACTGAAAATCAGCTCGTGTTCCGCCTTTGGCACAGGTGCCATAGGTTGCCTACCCCTGGTTTAGATTGTCTGTTTTCCTCTGCAGAGAGTTCAACAGCAACATTTAGTAAATAATTAAAAATACTATATGATAGAGGGGGAAAAGGGAAATAGTAAAAATTGCATTTTAATTTTACATTGATGAGGAGTTGTAAATTATGTATTTATGCAATTATGAGATACCAATATGCGATACAAAAAAAGCAAAATATCATAGTTACACTTTCAAGGATACGATGGTGACTACACTGAATATCCCACTTCTTTAATACTTTTATTGAAAAAAGGAACAGATACAATAATACACAGAATTATATATTTGATACAGAAAAGTCTAACCTAATTCGTTCCTATGACAGTGTACAATTGCCCTGGATTCCATTTCACTATATACATGATAAGCTTTGTGCTAGATTTCATTAGCCTTGCTCTTATAGCTTCTTTGTACCTGCTACAGAAATTTCAGTGATATTAACTTTGCGGGCATCTTCATAATTAACAAGTATCTCAGTAATGATGGATATATAGTTTTAATTAGTGTCGGAGAGAAGACCAGAAGATTAAAAATTGCACTAGACTGTCATTCTCTCTAGCAAATTCCAGACATCATTTAAAGTGCAGATTTACTCAGTGAAGTGCCAGGGTTCTGTACTTATTGTATCCTAAAGAATGCATATGAAATTAGCCTAGTCTACAGACAGCGTCTTTTCTGTTTTATCTGAAAACGCAGTCTAGGAAGTGAGAATCAGCATGGGAATTTTCCTTTTCATACATCACCAGAAATAACGATTCTGCAGGCCATAGTATGTCTAATATTGTGTAATCTCATTAATTCCCATTGTACCTCTGTTGAGGTTGCACAAGTATAACTGAGGGCATAATTTAACCTCTGAATCTTTATTACTAGGGATGAGGCAGGATAAGGACAGAACCCATCTTAACTCCAAGAGCCCAGATTAAAGGCCTGGCTCTGAAAATGCATGTGGATGTGAATATCTCCAGTCACATGAGTAGTCCTATTGAAGTCAGTGAGACTCACCACATGAATAACATCATTCATATGCAAGAACAGGCCCTAAATTTGCATGTCTGGCAGTTAAACAATAAATCATTTTTTGACTTGTAAACCAAACACATTTGTTATGGAGATCATAGAGGCACAATAAACATTAACTCTAACTCTAAAATGACATTATGAAATTTTGAAGGACTTGAAGGAGAGGAAGGTGATCAGGAACAGTTAACATGGATTCACCAAGGACAAGTCATGCCTGACCAACCTGATTGCCTTCTATGATGAGATAACTGGCTCTGTGGCTATGGGGGAAGCGGTGGACGTGATATATCTTGACTTTAGTAAAGCTTTTGATATGGTCTCACACTGTATTCTTGCCAGCAAGTTAAAGTAGTATGGATTGGATGAATGGACGATAAGGTGGGTAGAAAACTGGCTAGGTTGTTGGGCTCAATGGGTAGTGCTCAACGGCTTGATGTCTAGTTGGCAGCTGGTATCAAGTGAAGTGCCTCAGAGGTCTGTCCTGGGACCAGTTTTGTTCAACATCTTCATTAATGATCTGGATGATGGGATGGATTGCACCCTCAGCAAGTTTGTGGATGACACTAAGTTGGTGGGGGAGGTAGATATGCTGGAGGGTAGTGATAGGGTCCAGAGTAACCTAGACAAATTGGAGGATTGGACCCAAACAAATCTGATGAGATTCAGCAAGGATGAATGCAGAGTCCTGCACTTAAGACAGTGGACGAGAAGCTGGATATGAGTCAGTGTGCCTTTGTTGCCAAAAAGACTAGCGGCGTATTGGGCTGTATTAGTAGGAGCATTGCCAGCAGATCGAGGAAAGTGATTATTCCCCTTTATTCAGCATTCGTGAGACCACATCTAGAGTATTGTGTCCAGTTTTGCCCTCCCCCCACTACAGAAAGGATGTGGACAAATTGGAGAGACTCCAGCGGAGGGCAGCAAAAATGATCAGAGGGCTGGAGCACATGACTTACGAGGAGAGGCTGAGGGAACTGGGGTTATTTAGTCTACAGAAGAGAAGAGTGAGGGGAGATTTGATAGCAGCCTTCAACTACCTGAAGGGGGGTTCCAAAGAGGATGAAGCTCAGCTGTTCAGTGGTGACAGAACAAGAAGCAATGGTCTCAAGTTGCAGTGGGGGAGGTGTAGGTTGGATATTAGGAAAACTTATTTCGCTAGGAGAGTGGCGAAGCACTGGAATGGGTTACGTAGGGAGATGGTGGAATCTCCATACTTAGAAGTTTTTAAGGCTGGCTTGACAAAGCCCTGGCTGGGATGATTTAGTTGGGAATTGGTCCTGCTTTGAGCAGGGGATTGGACTAGATAACCTCTTGAGGTCTCTTCCAACCTGGTGTTGTATAATTCTAATTCCAGTTTTCAGAGAACTAATACTTTACGTCAGTGGTTAAATGGAACAGGTATGTAGTTTAATGCATTGGATTAATCGCTGTTTAAAATTTGTACTAGAAGTAATGTAAATAGTTCTGACTGGATATTTTCTCCTATTTCTTTTCTATGTAGGAACAGTATTTTGCTCTGAGACCTGAACTAAGGGCCAGGAATTATGGAAACATTACTGACCGTGTGGAGTTGAGGAAAAAAATGAACTGCAAGTCATTTAAATGGTATTTAGATAATATCTACCCAGAGATGCAAATATCTGGGCCCAATGCCAAAGCTCAGCAACCAGTTTTTATTAACAGAGGGCAAAAACGACCTAAAATACTGCGGCGTGGAAGGGTAAGACACTGTTCAACTTCTTTAGAAAATCCTTCAATTTCCCCCTGCTCTTTTTAGGTAGTTTTGAACAGGGCCACCCAGAGGATTCCGGGGGTCTAGGGTCTTCAGTGGCGAGGGGCCCCCACTTCAGCAGTAATTCGGTGGCGGGGAGGGTCCTTCCGTTCCGGGACCCGCTGCCGAAGTGCCCCGAAGACCCGCGGCGGGGACCCACCGCCACAGAATTACCACCGAAGCGGGACCCACCGCCAAAGTGCAGCCAGGTCTTCAGCGGTAATTCGGTGATGGGAGGCCCCCGCCACGGGTCTTTGGGGCACTTCGGCGACGGGTCCCGGAACGGAAGGACCCCCTGCCGCCGAATTACCACCGAAGACCCGGTTGTACTTCGGTGGCGGGTCCCGCTTTGGCGGTAATTCGGTGGCAGGGGGTCCTTCCGCCCTAGAGCGGAAGGACCCCTCCGCTGGCGAAGACCAGGATCGGAAGATGCTCCGGGGGCCCGGGCCCCGCGAGAGTTTTCCAGGGCCCCCGGAGCGAGTGAAGGAGTCTGCTCCAGGGGCCCCGAAAAAACTCTCATGGGGGCCCCTGTGGGGCCTGGGGAAAATTGCCCCTCTTGCCCCCCACTCTGGGCAGCCCTGGTTTTGAAACTTATTGTGATAAGAATAGAAGCACATAGAAGTAAGTACAGTAAGTTGTTTTCACAGTAGGTGATTTGGTGTATACTGTAATAAAAGTTAGTTTTGTCTTGAAAATGACAAATTTTGTATATTTATCTAGAGGTAAATTGGAAAAGGCCCCCTTATGTAAGCCAGGTTCTTTTCAGATGGTACCATACTGAAGCAATGTCTTTCCCTTTGTTGAGGCTTTTCAGCTTTAAAGTCTATGTAGGACACTTTCATGACTGACCATTGGTTCTGAGAGTAGATTTGGGTTGAGAAGAACCTACCCTGAGACTTTCACACTTTTTGTTTATCATGGATGTACAATGTAATTAGCTTTCCTCAGTCAATACTTTTGTTCAACAGTTTTTTGCAAAGATGAAAAGTCATATCTGACTGAAAATGCCTCTCTTGCCCTTTACCCATAAGGTGAGGCCAAGTGAGAAATCTTACTCTTAGATGTTCAGTGTAAGTATTTGGTGTATTAGTGGAAACCTAGCAATAAACACCACCAAGAAGGATATGGTGTTAGACTTTTAAAATGGTGCATATCCATTGCTTACTAAGTAGATCTTGGTTTATGGGTTTGTATGCAAGAATCACTGGAGTTGCACCTGCTTTTGCCAGTGCTGAATTTGGCCCAGTACAGTTTTCTAAAAAAGCTGGAATGACTCCAGATTCCATAAAACATCTGTCAATCTTTCTGTGTGCAAGAGAGCTGTAGGAGACTCAAGTAATTCTTATTTTAGGTATGGACAAGTGGGAACCTCCCATTGATGATCATAAACCAATTTAATAAGTAATCTGGTTAATACGTAAACAGCCCCCCCCCCCGCCCCAAACAGGACAACGTAGCATAGTCTGCAATATTTAACAGTAAACTTTAAAAAATGGATGCAGCTGTTACAGTGTAGGGTCCCAATCCTGCAGGCTGTTGCATGCTGAACACAAAATTGGACATACTGGGTTAGACCAAAGGTCCATGTAGCCCAGTATCCTGTCTTCTGACAGTGGCCGGTGCCACGTGCTTCAGAGGGAATGAACAGAGCAGGTGATCATCAAGTGAACATCTGTGCTCATGCAGAATCCCTTTGAAATCACTAGGATTTCACTGTAGAAGGCGCTACAGCTGAGTCCAGCAGTGAAGCAGTTATAGAATATTTTCATATTCAGTTCAGTACCTGGTTGGGCCGCTGTACATTTTAAAATGAAATGTCTGGCTTGTTCTAAATACAGCAGATGCACCAACCTGCCTTAGGCACTTTTCTTGTCGCTCCTTTTTACGTTTGGTGGATAATAATGGCTTTTTGTTTACTCCCAGATGAAGGTTTAACTGAAGGAATACTGTTGGTTTTGGATGAGGTTATTCAAGGCTTTTGAACATCTCAAAATGAAGTGAGGGACCTTCTCTGTAGCCAAGGATCTCCTTCCATTTAATTTAGAGGGTAGCCTTCTATGTTCTTTGACTAAACAGGGCAGTGTACTGCCAAATCTAAGTAAAGTCCTGCAGCTTGAGTCTTCGGGGTTTGATAAGTGTGCTCAATATTGTGTGGGTGGCTAGTCAGCTTTGGCTCTAATTCATCTAATTCATGATATAAACTGATTCAAGAGGCCCAGGGAACAGAATGGTCAGCCAATATCACCAGTGTGCCAGACTCCTAAGGAGTCAGAATAAATTACTCCAAATCCCACCTTTATAATATAAAAACTAATTTGGAAAGGAGCAGTGCTTGTTAGCCAACTGGGAAGTATCATAAAAACTGTCAAATACTAGTGGTCCATGACTGATGACACACACACATCATTTTAAAACCATGTAAGTTACATAATTTAAGGAGCTACTGGTGAGTGATTAACATTCAAAATTTGATATTCCCTAAAGTCCTTGATTGAGAGGGTTCTAAGAGATGTAATCTATTTGATTTAGATGTGTAGTGCAAATCAGCAAAGTGGTAGCTGTTATTTATGCTTCAGGGCATAACATCTTAGGGCATCTGAAGAAGCAAATATTGCTGGGGGTGATGCTCAGAGAAAAATGGAATTTAGTTTGTTGTTGTGCTGCCCGATTATTTAGTGTCATGCTACAGAGTAGCTATTTCTTTCTGGATTTATGTATCTGTTAGCATTGTCTAGAGTGTTCATAGCAATGCCTTTTGGTTTTATAAATCTAAAGAATAATAAAATATTGATTTTTTTTTTTTCAGGAATAGCCTAGTAATAAGACAAAAGCCGAAGTAACTGCATGCATTTATCCAAGGCAAAACTGGCTCATTTTTCAGGATGGCTCACTAATCCAAGGCTGTGAAAGCTCGTCTACGTTCAGCTCCAAAATGGAGATCAGCTTTTTTTCGGTCGTTGATCATACTGAAGCCAAATAACCAGAATAAAAGCCTTTGAGCATGCTGAGCTACTTCAGGGACCGCTGACTAAATGACCATCAGCAGAATTCAGGGTTGGGTAGGAGGGCACTCTTGTCAAACCAGAAGAGCAGCTGAGCCGCTGCTAGGAGCTTCATAATTCATCACAGTAGTAGGCTTTCTTCAATATGCAGCCACGTATTGAGTGTTTGATCCCAGTCTGGCCAAAAAACCCAAATTCCAGGTTATTCTACTTCAGGTTATAGTCAATGCATCGAAAGTGGGCTGGGAGTTCATCTGAAAGACATGGGAAGTTTTACACTCTAAATTGAATCCCCACCAGAGGCCTAATTAAATTAACATAGTTGAGACCAAGTAGATTTCCAATTCTTGAAGTTTTTGGAAATCAGGTGGCACAAAGTCACTTGCATTAAATGAAACCAAAAGGGAAGGTGGTGGAGGCTGTAGGCAAAAGCATTTTGATGTTTGTAATTGCTGTGAATCCTAGAAAGAAAACCCATTAAATATCCGGAGTGAAAATATGTCTGTGACCTCTGCTGTTCAGAGAAAGGATGGAGTTGGTAGGGAATAACTGAGTTACACAAACACAACAGGCAAAATTCTGTCATTTGTGCACACTACTTCCAGATCACAGGGGGGGGACTTGTCAGATCTTGACAATAAAATTTAAGTATTTATGTGTATTTATACATAAATATTAATTTTAAAAGCAGAATGTCCTATATATGAAAAGAGGAGAAGGTGTTTCTTTGTGAGCATATGAGGAGTTTTAGGAAATACGGATTATTAGATGACTTGCCAAATGTTCCTTCTGCTACTTGCCTTTTAATGATGGTATAAATTAAGCAGCATCATTTTCTTTCACAGCTTTATCACCTTCAAACCAACAAATGTCTGGTTGCCCAGGGTCACCCAAGTCAGAAAGGAGGACTAGTTGTGGTTAGAGAGTGTGACTACAATGATCAAAACCAGGTAGGTGATTGATGTTGGCTTGCTGCCATTAATTCAAGTAAGGATTTTCCAGACTCTCCAAATTGCCAGCATGCTGTGCTGTTGAGAAGGAGCCTAATGCAACACCTAATTTTAATGAAAAGGAGCCAGCTGCAAAGTACCTTTATCTTCAGTGTGGAAGTGCTGACCATGTAGATTGCAAATCCCATCATTCCACACTCATCTGTGTGTCTACACTTAAAACTTTATAGTGGCACAGCTGCTGTAGCCCTTCCAGGTAGACACCTTAGAAGTGGTAAGCTAGATGGACGGAAGATATCTCCATCCATCTAGTGCTGTCTCTACACAGGGACTCAGGTTGGCTTAACGTCACTCAAGGATGTGGATTTTTCACACTCCTGACCAACGTAATTAAAGTGACCTGATTTTCTAGTCAGGTCACTAGTCCCTAGTCTTATGTGGAGCAGCCTGCTCTGGTCAACATGGAGCATCGGATGCCGAAAGCTGTTGTCTTTATGGGTTGGTATTACTGTGAACTGCATATGGCTCATGGGCTCCACTTTGGTTACCCCTCGTAGAAAGGCTGACATTCCTTTGACTCTAAGGGATGGTCTTCACTATCCATGGTGCTGCAATTGATGTAGCAGGGATCGATTTAGCAGGTCTAGTGAAGACTCGCTAAATTGATGGCAGAGCACTCTCTGGTTGACCCCGGTAGAAGAGTAAGGGAAGTCAACCGGAGAGTGCCTCCCATCAATGCAGTGCATTGAAGACACCGGGGTAAGTCAACCTAAACTACGTCGTCTACGTGACTAGTATTGTAACTTAGGTCGACTTACCCCCATAGTGAAAACAAGCCCTAATAGCTGCTACAGACAGTCGGTTGTTAACTAGTTCTGGGGATTCACGATATGTACGTGCTGCTTCTTTGTCCACTGTCCCCCTTGCACTCTGCCTATTCAGTTTGTTTTTAATTAAGACAAGTATTGCATTTTCTGGGTTTCTCGTTGTATGACACCATTAGCACATTGTGACTTGGGGGTCTGGTAACTCTAGTTCTCTGAAAATCAGGCTCCTTTAAGGGGTTTCAAGATGGTCACCCCAAAATTAAGGCACCTGCAATCACTAGTCAGTTTGGAAAACTTGGTGCTGTTATTTATATATTAGTTTAGAAAAGTATTGATGCCTTAAGACACTTAAGGAGCCTGGTGGGTTCACTGTGGAGGCAGTGCACGATGCCACCTACTGGAACTAGTGACTTTAGAGCAGAAGTGGGCAAACTTTTTAGCCTGAGGGCCATATCTGGATGGGGAAATTGCATGCAGGGCCATGACTGTAGGGCTGGGGCAGGGAGTGCGGGGTGTGTGTGGGGGTGCAGAGTGCAGCAGGGGGCTCAGGGCAAGGGGTTGGGGTGCAAGAGGGGTGCAGCAGGGGGCTCAGGGCAAGGGGTTAGGAGCTTGGGGAAGGGGGTTTGGGTGCAGGGTGCAGGAGGGGTTCAGGGTGTGGCCTCTGGCCGGCGCCTCTTACCTGGAGCGGCTCTGGGGTGGCAGTGGGGCTAAGGCAGGCGGGCTGCCGGAAGCGGCCGGCACCATGTCCCTCCAGCCCCTAGGAGAGGGGAGAGCTGAGGGCTCACAACACTTCCCTCACCTGTGGGTATCTTCCCCCGAAGCGACCATTGGCTGCGGTTCCCCGTTCCCAGCCAATGGGAGCTGTAGGGGGCAGTGCCTGCAGGTGAGGGCAGTGCATGGAGCCCTCCGGCCCTCCCTCCCCCCCAGGGAATGCAGAGACGTGGTGCTGGCCACTTCTGGGAGCGGCATGGGTTCTGCGGTGCCACGGGGTGGCAATCCTGTGGGCCATAGTTTGCCCACCCCTGCTTTAGAGCTTGGATCCCTGCTAGTCCTGTGAGACTTGTGGGGAGATGCTAGAGCTCTGAGGAGTGATCTGCTGCAGCTTGTATGTTCAGAGAACAAGAGTAACAGGTAAGTTTTTTTCTCAGTAATTTTTGTATTTCATCAAGTAGTTTTAACAAAGCAAGTGTAAGTTCCTTAGGGAGAAGCTATTACTATCAGTAGCAAAAATACGCTTTTGTTTTATTATGGTTTTGGAGTCAAGATTTTCCTCTGCGATTTATTTTATATCTCATAAAAAGCTAGCTGTCTTACTAGTTGTCTGTGCAAATGCAGTGCTGAATCAGTTTACACGTAACTATACAGTTATCTGAGTTGATAAACTGTGAAGCTGCATTTTTAAATTACGTAATCTGTGAAGTGAAAGATTTGAAAAACATGACCTTTATGTGGATGTTGATCAGGAATAATAAATACAGTATCTGTACACTTTGGTCACTGTCTCCCTCCTTCTTCCTCCTATGATCTTAACATTGAGCTGATGGAATTCCACATGGGGCAGGAGGGGAGACAGTTGCCTCCCCATAATATAAGGTGTATTCACACCCCTTCACCTCAAATAATCTTATGGTATTCAGAGAGAAAGAGGCAGCGGTTAAGAAATTCAATCACTAGTAATTGTAACTTTCCCATTTTACCCTTCTCAGGAGGTATAAAACTTTCTTCAGCTTTTGAACACTACTATCTGGCTTCCTTTACAATGCACCTAATTTACCTGAAGCAAACTCAGCAGTCAGTTCTAATAGAAAGCTGACCAACATCATGCCATCTCTTTCTGAGATGTTTTTGTTCTCTGCTAGCCAAACATATTGTAGAACAATGTAATTTCCTCCCTTTAGGCCTGAAACGTTGTTTTGTTCCAATAAATCCTGTAAAAAGAATAAGCACATCTTTAAAACACTTCTTAAGCCTATTTTCTATCAGAGATCCTGATGCATTTCAGGTAAATTATACAAGATTGTTCAAGTGTGTGCAAGGAACGTTTAATTTTAGTTTTTGTTAATTTCCAGTCTGCCTGAAATTTTTCAGGTAACTTTTTTTTTCTACCATTAGCACTGTATCCGCAGAAGAATCATTAGCTCTTGGACTACATGCCAAATACAAATCTATTTATAGCAATAGAATAGGCATTTTGTTCAGCAGGTTCAAACAATTAAGCAGCAGCTTAGACTACTAACTGTGAAATGTGGTGGGAAAATAAGGTTTTAAATTACAGTTGGCTCTTACGAGGCTCTTGCTAATGACGGCCATTTTGCTGGACGAATGATACCACTGGTGATATTGGTAGTATGTGAACCTTTGGGCTAGTTTTCAGTATGCTGAAGTTTAACTCAGTATTGCCAACCCTAAAATCAACTTAAAAATTGTGAGTCAGCCATTATAATCATGAGATCGGCTTAAAATAATGAATTCTTAAAAAGTATCATTCTTTGTTTGAGTCCTTCGGGACTATTTATTGTGGCAAAGCACCGACTTTGCCTCGGGGGTCCTGCGCTTCTAGGTGGTTAGGGTTTGCTGTGACCCTCAATGTAGCCTCTCCCCCATCCTAGAGGCAAGGGTTACAGCTTACTGAGCCACCTTCATCATCGGATAGTCAACGGGTTCAGTGTAGGAACCCTCTTTAGTCCCTGTCTTCCTTCTCAGGGAGCATTTGTGTAGGTGTGTGTGTGTGGGGGGGGGGGGTCGGCAGGAATCTGGGCCCACCCTCTTCTCTGGGTTCCAGTCCAGAGACCCTAATTGGCAGCAACAACAGGTAGTTTTCCTGTACTACCAGAGCTATAGCCCTTCCCTGGGCTACTTCCCCAAATTCCCCTCCTAGCACCCTCCTTGGTATCTGACCACACTCCTGGCTCTTTTACTGCCCACCTTCTTTCTCCCCGTCTTCCCACAACACACCTTCTTACTGCCAGCTCCTACCAGCCAGCCTCTCTGAAGGGGCTTCTTTTTAAACTAGTCCCAGCGGGTTCTAAGTGGGCTTCAGGTGATCTGATTAGCCTGTTTCCCTTGATGGCTTCTAATCAGTTCTTAACTGATTCCAGGTGACTTATGAACTCTGCCTGACTTAATTGCTTCTAGCACCTTCCTGACTGCTCTGGGGTACCCTACCCTGGTCACTCAGGAAACAGAAAACTATTCATCCAGTGTGTTTTCCTTTTACTAGGCTACTGCACCCAACTGATCAGGGTCTGTCACAGTATTTTGTTTTCAAGCTTTTTCTCTGCAACCATGAGGGGTAGTAATTTACTCCCAGCCCCTCCCCCCTCCCCGAAAAAAAAGAGGCGGGGGGATGAAATGATCACTTTATTCTCTGATTCTAGGAACTGGGGCTTTAAGAAAAATACCAAATATCGTGAGGCTACTGATAATGGTTAACAGTGTTGCCAACTCTGTTGACTTTAAGTTTTCAGCATCAAAGCATGGTAGAAAATAGTTTGAGCATTGATGTCCAGTAGTTTGAGCAATCCGAAATAGGAGAGGGAAGCTCCCCAATTTCACAGGGCTTGATGTGACATGCTGATGTAGTGTTGCATCATCCCGTAGTGATGGGATGCAGTGAGGGAAAGAGAATAGCGCACTGGTAAGGAGTACATGCTCTAAGGCAACCTGTAGCCAGTCAAGGAAGTGCATTTATGCAAAACTGTGCAATGGCATATCCCTGCTGCTCCCCATTCCTATAAATTCCATCACTTAGATTGGATTAGGATGGAGAGATTCTCATGGATAGGAAGGGGAAAAAAGTGAGGCTCTGGGGTTTAGTCTCAGATTTTGAACAAGCAGCCATAAATGCAGGCATTTGAGAAGACGGGGGCCTTTCAAAAGGGTGAATTTACACAAAATCTTACTGCTATTCAATGCCTTTTTCCCAGAGGGGAGAAAAAGCTGCTGGTGGGGGGGGTCTCCCTTTACCCCCAAGAGGGGAAGTGTGGTGAAGGAACAGACCATGCTGTAGGTGAGGCTGATGGAGGAGTCCGAGCGCTTCGTCTGCCATCAGGTGCTGGTGCCATTCTACTTATTGGTGGGAAGGTGGAGAGCTTTTGGGGCTCCCTATGCATGTATCTGCTGTTGTCACTTCAGATTGAAATGCTTTGTGAGTCCTCACTTAGCTAGCCACAGATGATGGGAAGCCTTGGGGTATCGGTGTTTCCTCCAGCCAGACAAGGGAATCTGAGCTCCTCGTACTCTCCCTGTGATTGTTATGCTGTCGTGCTGCATGTATCGGAAGTGGTGGCTCTCTTCAGAGCTGACTGCATCATATATGAGAAGCCAAGTGAGCATGTTACCAAAGCGGCTCCTGCTTTATCCAGGGACAGATCTGAAATAAAGAGAAACTGATAATTAAAGGTAAAAAAACCTCCAAACAAAAATCCCCTAATTATGTAAGATCACAGGTCTCTAACAGAGAATTTATTTGGAGTTTCCAACTGTTGAATTAGACTCATAGACTCTAGGACTGGAAGGGACCTCGAGAGGTCATCGAGTCCAGTCCCCTGCCCTCATGGCAGGACCAAATACTGTCTAGACCATCCCTAATAGACATTTATCTAACCTACTCTTAAATATCTCCAGAGATGGAGATTCCACAACTTCCCTAGGCAATCTATTCCAGTGCTTAACTACCCTGACAGTTAGGAACTTTTTCCTAGTGTCCAACCTAAATCTCCCTTGCTGCAGTTTAAGCCCATTGCTTCTTGTTCTATCATTGGAGGCTAAGGTGAACAAGTTTTCTCCCTCCTCCTGATGACACCCTTTTAGATACCTGAAAACTGCTATCATGTCCCCTCTCAGTCTTCTCTTTTCCAAACTAAACAAACCCAATTCCTTCAGCCTTCCTTCATAGGTCATGTTCTCAAGACCTTTAATCATTCTTGTTGCTCTTCTCTGGACCCTCTCCAATTTCTCCACATCTTTCTTGAAATGCGGTGCCCAGAACTGGACACAATACTCCAGTTGAGGCCTAACCAGCGCAGAGTAAAGCGGAAGAATGACTTCTCGTGTCTTGTTTACAACACACCTGTTAATGCATCCCAGAATCATGTTTGCTTTTTTTGCAACAGTATCACACTGTTGACTCATATTAAGCTTGTGGTCTACTATGACCCCTAGATCTCTTTCTGCCATACTCCTTCCTAGACAGTCTCTTCCCATTCTGTATGTGTGAAACTGATTGTTCCTTCCTAGGTGGAGCACTTTGCATTTATCTTTATTGAACTTCATCCTGTTTACCTCAGACCATTTCTCCAATTTGTCCAGATCATTTTGAATTTTGACCCTGTCCTCCAAAGCAGTTGCAATCCCTCCCAGTTTGGTATCGTCCGCAAACTTAATAAGCGTACTTTCTATGCCAACATCTAAATCGTTGATGAAGATATTGAACAGAACCGGTCCCAAAACAGACCCCTGCTGAACCCCACTTGTTATACCTTTCCAGCAGGATTGGGAGCCATTAACAACTACTCTCTGAGTACGGTTATCCAGCCAGTTATGCACCCACCTTAGTAGCCCCATCTAAATTGTACTTTCCTAGTTTATCTATAAGAATATCATGCGAGACCGTATCAAATGCCTTACTAAAGTCTAGGTATATCACATCCACCGCTTCTCCCTTATCCACAAGGCTCGTTATCCTATCAAAGAAAGCTATCAGATTAGTTTGACACGATTTGTTCTTTACAAATCCATGCTGGCTATTCCCTATCACCTTACCACCTTCCAAGTGTTTGCAGATGATTTCTTTGATTACCTGCTCCATTATCTTCCCTGGCACAGAAGTTAAACTAACTGGTCTGTAGTTTCCTGGGTTGTTTTTATTTCCCTTTTTATAGATGGGCACTATATTTGCCCCCTTCCAGTCTTCTGGAATCTCCCCCGTCTCCCATGATTTCCCAAAGATAATAGCTAGAGGCTCAGATACCTCTTCTATTAACTCCTTGAGTATTCTAGGATGCATTTCATCAGGCCCTGGTGACTTGCAGGCATCTAACTTTTCTAAGTGATTTTTTACTTGCTCTTTCCTTATTTTCTCTTCTAAACCTACCCTCTTCCCGTAAGCATTCACTATACTAGACATTCCTTCAGACTTCTCAGTGAAGACTGAAACAAAGAAGTCATTAAGCATCTCTGCCATTCCCAAGTCTCCCGTTACTGTTTCCCCCCTCCTCATTGAGCAGTGGGCCTACCCTGTCCTTAGTCTTCCTCTTGCTTCTAATGTATTGATAAAATGTCTTCTTGTTTCCCTTTATTCCCATAGCTAGTTTGAGTTCATTTTGTGCCTTTGCTTTTCTAATCTTACCTCTGCATTCCTGTGTTATTTGCCTATATTCATCCTTCGTGATCTGACCTAGTTTCCATTTTTTATATGACGCCTTTTTATTTTGTAGGTCACGCAAGATCTCAAGGGTAAGCCAAGGTGGTCTTTTGCCACATTTTCTATCTTTCCTAACCATCGGAATAACTTGCTTTTGGGCCCTTAATAGTGTCCCTTTGAAAAACTGCCAACTTTCCTCAGTCGTCTTTCCCCTCAGTCTTAATTCCCATGGGACCTTACCTATCAGCTCTCTGAGCTTACCAAAATCCGCCTTCCTGAAATCCATTGTCTCTATTCTGCTGTACTCCCTTCTACCCTTCCTTAGAATTGCAAATTCTATGATTTCATGATCACTTTCACCCAAGCTTCCTTCTACTTTCAAATTCTCAACAAGTTCCTCCCTATTTGTTAAAATCAAGTCTAGAACAGCTTCCCCCCTAGTAGCTTTTTCAACTTCTGAAATAAAAAGTTGTCTGCAATGCAGTCCAGGAACTTATTGGATAGTCTGTGCCCCGCGGTGTTATTGTCCCAACATATATCTGGATAGTTGAAGTCCCCCATCACCACCAAATCTTGGGCTTTGGATGATTTTGTTAGTTGTTTGAAAAAAGCCTCATCCACCTCTTCCGCCTGATTAGGTGGCCTGTAGTAGACTCCCAGCACGACATCACCTGTGTTTTTTACCCCTTTTAGCCTAACCCAGAGACTCTCCACCCTTCCGTCTCCTATGTCCATCTCCACCTCAGTCGAAGTGTGTACATTTTTAATATACAAGGCAACACCTCCTCCCTTTTTCCCCTGTCTATCCTTCCTGAGCAAACTATACCCATCCACACCAACATTCCAGTCGTGTGTATTATCCCACCAAGTTTCAGTAATGCCAATAATGTCATAGTTGTATTTATTTATTAGCACTTCCAGTTCTTCCTGCTTATTACCCATACTTTTTGCATTTGTATCTAGGCATCTAAGATACTGGTTTGATCTTGCCTCCCAGCTTTGCCCTGACCCTCCTTCCTCTCTGTCATTATAGCCCGTGCTCCCTCCTGTTTCCAACCCATCTCCCAGGTCTTGTTCCCCACTTACCTGTGGACTTTGCTCACCTGTCCCCGTCGAACCTAGTTTAAAGCCCTCCTTACTAGGTTAGCCAGTCTGTGCGCAAATAAGGCCTTTCCCCCCTTCGAAAGGTGAACGCCATCTGTTCCTAACAGTCCTTCCTCGAATAGCATCCCGTGGTCGAGAAAGCCAAAGCCCTCCTGGCGACACCATCTTCGCAGCCAGGCATTCACCTCCACGATGCATCTGTCTCTGCCTGGACCCCTACCTTCAACAGGAAGAATCGAAGAGAATACCACCTGTGCTCCAAACTCCTTAACCCGTACTCCCAGAGCCCTGTAGTCACTCTTGATCTGCTCAGTGTCACACCTCGCAGTATCATTTGTGCCCACATGGATGAGTAGCATGGGGTAGTAGTCAGAAGGCCGGATAATCCTCGACAATGCCTCTGTAACATCTTGGATACGGGCCCCTGGCAGGCAGCATACCTCCCGGGATGAACGGTCAGGGCGACAGATGGGTGTCTCCGTCCCCCTCAGAGAGAGTCTCCAACCACCACAACGCTATTAGTTTTTACAAGATAAGATGTATTTAGATAGCTGACACTGACCCATAAATAAACTCCACTGGGGCAATCAGTCAGAAAGAATTACTGTACTCAGAAGTCTCTGCCTGATTTAAAAAAAAAATACTTAACCCTGTGCTATCAAGGCTTATTCTGTATTTCAAAGGAGAAAATGGGGAGAGAAAGCAGGTGTTTTGCATAGTGTCTAATGGTTAAAGTGGGGTGTATGGGGGATACTGGGGAGGGGTAGTGCCTTTGTTGGAGGAGCATGTCATGCTCCATAAGGAGTAGTAGTTCTTCGAGTACTGTCCCTGTGGGTGCTCCGTTCCAAGGGATGGTGAGTCCTGGTGCCATGGATTGGAGATCTTCGGTAGCAGCGCCTGGTTGGGGACACACGCACCAAGCGGCTGTCTCGCAGCATCTTTAGGGTCTCCCTGAGCGTGTGCGTCCTGCACTCCCCTCAGTTCCTTCTCAACTGTCCTCAGCTGAAGACGGGACTCGGGGCAGGGCTCATCTCTTCCCTGGTTACTGTAGAAAATAAGTAGAGAAAAATAGAAATATTTAGCTAGCCATTTCCCAGTTCTCCCTTTCCTTTAGCATAGTTTGTTAGTCCCCCCCTCCCGCCCCCCAGGAAAAAAAACCCACAAAAATATCTCCTCAAGTTAGTCTCTTGTTGAGACATCCCCGGCCGCTCATAGTTTCATGATGCTGGGGTCGCCAGGCTTCAAGAAATGTGACTCCTGTAAGGAGTCTGTGGGGCACTCACTCTGCGTTAAATGCCGTGGTGAGAGACACGTCCGAGTGAAGTGTCTCCACTGCACCAACTTAAAAACTAGAGCTTGCCATGACAGAGACTTGTGGCTAAAAATGCTTCTCATGGAGAAAGCTCTGCAGCTGCCTACGGAGAAGGGTAGTAAACCTTCTCCCTCATGCTCCCCTACCAAGTCAGAACCAAGTGGGAGCCCTGCTTCACCCTCTCACTCGAAGAGACAGGAAGCCCTAATGTCTCCTCTCAGAGACACTTGAAAGGGTAAAGGATCTCCCTCAAGGTCTTTACCCGTAGTGCTGTCAGTGCTGAGAACAAGCAACTCTGACCGCCCCAGCACTTCAGCAGCAACTCATGCGAGGTGCAAAAGCAGGGACCCGACTTCCTGCAGTGGGAAGCTCTCCTTGGCACCAGTCCTGCTGGCACTGACAATGGACCTGGTGCCAGCAACATGTTCCACCACGGTGCCGTCGGCACCGAGTCTGCCTGCCACCCTCGGAGCAGATTCGGACCCCCTGCAGGGCTCTCACAAACATCTCATGGCTCCTGCAAAAGTGAAACTAAAATCACTCTGGGCTGCCGCTCACACTTCTAGCTCTGCAGTGCACCAGCCTAGGGAGCAGCAACAATTCCTGCATCAGCAGGATATCTCTGTGGCCTCTGAGCCTGACTCTCCACTCCTCGACACGGCGCACTCACAACAATTTTGAAGTGCAGGTCAGGGGTCTTGACTTGGCCGCCTATTTCGCTACCACCTCCAGGCTTTCCACCATGTCAGGCAACGGATCACGCAGGACCGCTGGGTCCTGGAAATAGTTCAGTCAGGTTACTCCATCCCTTTCTTATCTTCCCCGCCCATCCTTTCCCCTTCCCGGTCCCTCTTCAGGGACCCCTCTCATGAGCATCTTCTCTGCCTAGGTGCAGTCGAATATGTACCAACGCAACATCTGGGAGAAGGGTTCTACTCCCACTACTTTCTAATCCAAAACAAAGGTGGGGGGTAGAGACCTATATTAGACCTACACCGACTGAACAAGTTTGTACTTGTACAAAAATGCAAGATGGTCACATTGGGCACAATAATACCCGTGCTGGAACAAGGGGACTGGTTCACAACCCTCGACCTACAAGATGCCTATTTCCATATATCCATTCATCCAGCACGCAGAAGCTTCCTGCGGTTCACGCTCGGACATGACCACTTTCAATACAGGGTACTTCCATTCGCTCTCTCCACAGCACCGCGGGTGTTCTCCAAAACCCTCGCCGTAGTTGTAGTCCACCTCTGCAAACACTGGATTATACTTTTTGCCTGCTTAGATGACTGCCTTATCAAAGCCAGCTCCTGTGACAAGATGTTGAAAGTGGCAACTTTACCCTCTCCCTTTTCCACAGTCTAGGCTTGTAAATAAATTTCCAAAAATCCACCCTAATACCTACACAGTAGATAGAGTTCATTGGAGCTCACCTGGACTCGATTCGAACCAGAGCATCACTTCCACACAAAAGATTCCTCACTATTGTGCATCTCATACACACAATCTCTGTTCGCCCCAGAATACAGGCACGGACCTGCCTTCAGCTTCTTGGTCACATGGCAGCCACCAGCTTTGTGGTCAAATATGCCAGGCTGCACATGAGATGCCTTCAGGGTTGGCTCAACTTCAACTGTAAACCCAGCAGACACAGTTTCTGCATAACATTAACTCCACCACCAAATGTATTGGCCTCTCTACATTGGTGGACAAAACCAGAGAACCTGTGCATGGGTGTTCCCTTCCATCCACGCACCCCAGTACTCATGCTTACCACGGATACTTCCCTGATAGGTTGGGGAGCATACCTAGGTGACCACAAGGTACAAGACCGCTGTTCCTATCAGAGACGCACCTGCAAATCAGTCTTCTAGAACTCAGAGCCATCAGGTACGCTTACCTTCACTTTCTTCCCCCCATAAAGAACAAGTCCATCCGAGTTCTGATGGACAATATAGCATGTCTGTTTTACATCAACAGGCAGGGAGGAGCACGATCTCCCTCTCTGTGCACAGAAGCCGTCTGACTATGGAATTGATGCATATAACATCTCATAGAAATCACTGCTTCCCACCTCCCTAGGTGTCAAAACACTACCGCCGACACATGGAACCAGTTCAAATGTTGTTTTTGACACAGCTAAATCAGTGTTGGGGCCAAAGGAAAGGGTACACCAAGATTGGTTTGATGAGAACAACAAGGACATTTTCAAGCTCCTAAGTGGCAAGCATAAAGCATTTGTTGAATGGCGGAATTAACTCACCTCCACCTCAAAGAAAGGTAGGTTTAAGTACCTACAGAGCAAGGCAGTCTCTCAAAGCAGTCTACGGACCATCTAAATGTGGCACAGCCCCCTTAGTCAGCAGATGGCACAACCCTCCATCAAAGACAAGGAGGGAATCATACAGGGATGGGCTGAACACTTCAATAGTCTACTCAATAGACCATCCACAGTCAATCGGCATGTCCTTGATTATATACGCAAGAAACTCCTCAAAGAGGATCTTGATGTCCCTCCATCAGTTGAGGAAGTTATGAAAGCCATAAAACAACTAAACTCTGGCAAAGCCTCCGGAAAGGATGGTGTTCCAGCAGAACTGTATAAAGTAGTAGGTCCCAAGGCCATCGAGGTGCATCATGACATCTTGAGTAGCATTTGGGAAGAAGAAGAAATTCCACAAGACTTCAAAGATGCTGTTATTGTATTACTGTTAAACTAAGGCAGCAAAACTGACTGCAGAAACTAGAGAGGCATTGCTCTCCTCTGTGCAGGAGGGAAAATACTAGCTTGCATTCTATGGAACATACTGCGAACATGTCTGAGGAGAATCTGCCAGAAATGTAGTATGGTTTCAGACCAGTTTGTAGTACTATGGACCTGATCTTTGTTGTAAGGCAGGTCCCAGGAAAAATGTTTAGAGCAGAACATGAACCTGTATGCAGTTTTCATCGATTTGACCAAAGCTTTGATATGGTCAACAAGGAGCATCTATGGGCTATTCTGCATAAACTGGGCTGCCCAAGAAGGGTCATACAAATGACTGGTCTGTTCCATGACTACATGACAGTGCAAGTACTTGCCAGTGGTGACTTTTCTCATGCGTTCAAAATCTCGAATGGAGTGAAGCAAGGCTGTGTACTTGCTCCAGTGCTGTTCAACTTGTGTTTTGCCTGTCTTAAAGATAAGAAGGTAAATAAAATCCAACTGCGCAGTATTGCTTTTTAACAGGGACTCAGTCAACTTGGTGTTAATTTGAATGTTTGTAGTGCATAGTTCTGATTGATTGCCATTGAACTTGTATTATTGAACTCGCTTGCATATGAGTAACTTTTCCGGGTGTCCCGTATTCAGCATAGGGAAATATGGTCACCCTAACTAAAGGTGCTAGCAACCACATGGAACCTTAGCCCTTTTCTACAATCTCTTCCTGAGCAGGCCCTGGTTTACCAGATGCAAACAGTCCTCAGCAAGGGAGACACTAAGAACTTCCCTGAAGAAAGAAAGCCGTCCTCCAGCATTCAGCAAATCTGACAAGCCATTAAAAACAAGTTCAAGTGGATGGGAGCATTTCTGCCTAACCACAGCCAAGGACTAGATTACCTTTGACAATATGAGCAATTAAATAATCTTTAATTGCAGTCCAACTGTTTTCTTTGATTTCATCCTAAACAGTCATCTAATTTCCCTGCGTTTATTATGGGTACATAGGATACCCTCAGCGTGGAAGAGAATGGAGCACGCAAGTGATTAGCTATCACACATATAGCTTGGGCTACTGGTGTGCTGAGTCAGCTCCTTCTACTTTCCTGTCTGCCTGTGTTCAGCTGTTGCCTCTTGTCCAATGCTAAGATTGTGAGTCCTCTGGGGCAAGGACTGCCTTTTTGTGTTTGTACAGTACCTAGCACAATGCAGTCCTGGTGCATGAGGGGGTTTCCTAGGTGCTGTAGTAATATAAATAATATCTCTGGAGAGCAGCAATTATAGATATTGTAAACAGCATCCTCTTCTCCTACACTAGTAGGGCCTGGTCTACACTACGCGTTTAAATCGATTTTAGCAGCGTTAAACTGATTTAATGCTACACCCATCCACACAACGAGACCCTTTATATCGATATAAAGGGCTCTTTAAACCAGTTTCTGTACTCCTCCCCTTAATGTGCTTAGTATGGCCCTGTGCACTCGATTTTATACAATCTGTTTTACAAAACCGGTTTATGTAAAATCGGAATAATCCCTTAGTGTAGACGTACCCAACTCTCTAATGTGAAGGGACAGTGCAATCATAGAAGTGAGGAGAAGACAAGGTAAAGGTGCCCTATGTGCTGAAAGTTAGAATGGAGGGATAGACCTAGTGTGGACATGTGGCTTGAGCATGAATCCAAACAATAGTCGTTAAAGAATGTGAACAGAAAAGTCCCAATCCTCTGCCTTGTCAAGCTCCTACCAGAAACTAGCTGCCATAGAAGATTTGCTTCCTGTGCAGTGGTCCTCAGTGTGACCTTTTAACTAGTAACCCTGTGAGACTGTATCAGTGAGCTACAATCACAGCCAGTCTTCACAGACAGACTAATCTAATGATATTAAACATGTAGACTTTAATGTTCAGAGTTACTGATTATGTGCAAAACCTTAATACAATAAGAGCAATGTTAGAGGCTTTTCAGTTGCATCATTTGAACCCCAGTTGGTTGCCAGTCTGCAGATCATTGTTGCTGTCTAATCTGAAAATGAAGAACATACTGTGTTTCTGATTTTTTTCCAGACTATTAATTGAAATGAATTTCAGCTGATTTGCATAGGATCATTCTAGAGAAGTAATGCCTTGCACATCAGCTAATGAAGGTGGATGAATCATTTTCAGCTTACTTTTTATCTCCCAGTACCCTGTCTTCTCATTTTTTGCTTAAATCTCTGCTGCTTCTCCTCCCAACTCTTATACCTTTTCTCTGTTGTTTGACTTCTTTTCATCTTTGTCACCCTGTTTAATAATAATACAGCCCCTGTTGTTGTTCTCTCCTCATCTTTAATCTTTCCTTCCTTTCATTCTTATGACAGATTCTATGCTAGACATATTAGAGAGAGAGAGCAGGTCCTATAAAGTTAGGACATTTTTCATGTAATACCTGCAGCTCGCACTGGAAATCTCTGCCATATTCAAATAGTCTGATAATCAGTGAATTGTGGATCTCTTAATTATGCTATCCAAGTGAGACAATATCCTGAGTCACATGACATTCAAGGAGACTATTTTAGAGTTTGCCAGAAAAAATAAAGGCAGAATTCATTTAATTTGCCTGGTTTTAGTGCACTGAATTTGATGTTTTATACTGGGAGAGTATGAAACTCATGCAGATTCACAGGAGACTTACATTGATGGCAGTGTGTGATTGTGGTGTTACGAGCTGTGTGAAATCAAACCAATTTGAGAAGAAGTAACCCACTTAGGAGTTTAGAACACAAATGGGCCTGTTTGTTTTTGATATGATTACGTATTCACACTGGTGTCCATTAAGAGTAATAGAGTTAATGTAAGTGACAGAGGAGAATTAATGGAGTTACGCCTTATATATACCAGGGTTACTGAGACCAGAATCAGGACCATGAACTTGACCACGTGTATGTTTTGCTATTCAAACTGTGAACCACTAGTAGAAACTAGGACTGTCAAATGATTAAAGAAATTAGTTGTGTTAAATCACATGATTAAAACAATCTTGATTAATTGAGCAATTCATCACACTGTTAATAATAGAATACCATTTATTTGAATATTTTTGGATATTTTTCTACATTTTTAAATACATTGACTTCAGTTACAAAACAATACAAAGTACAATGCTCACTTTATATTTTTTGATTACAAATATTTGCACTGTAAAAAACAAAAAATGTTTTTCAATTAACCTAAGTACTGTAGTACAATCTCTTTATTATGAAAGTTGAATTTACAAATGTAGAATTATGTACAAAACAAAACAATGTAAAACTTTAGAGCCTAAAAGTCCCCTCAGTCCTACTTCCTGTTCAGCCAATCACTCAGACAAACAAGTTTGTTTATATTTGCAGGAGATAACGCTGCCCTCTTCTTGTTTACAGTGTCACCTGAAAGTGAGAACAGGTGTTCACATGGCACTGTTGTAGCTGCCATCGCAAAATATTTACATGCCATATGTGCTGAAGATTCATATTTTCCTTCCTGCTTCAACCACCAATCCAGAGGACATGCATCCATGCTGATGACTGGTTCTGCCTGATAACGATCCAAAGCAGTGTGGATTGACGCATGTTCATTTTCATCATCTGAGTCAGATGCAACCAGCAGAGAGTTGATTTTCTTTTTTGGTGGTTTGGGTTCTGTAGTTTCCGCTTCAGAGTGTTGCTCTTTTAAGGCTTCTGAAAGTATGCTCTACACCTCGTCCCTCTCAGATTTTGGAAGGCACTTCAGATTCTTAAACCTTGGTTCAAGTACTGTAGCTATCTTGAGAAATCTCACAGTGGTACCTTTTCTGTGTTTTGTCAAATCTGCAGTGAAAGTGTTATTAAAACGAACAATGTGCTGGGTCATCATTCAAGACTGCTATAACATGAAATATATGACAGAATGTGGGTAGAACACAGCAGGAGACATACAATTCTCTCACAAGGCATTCAGTCACTAATCTAATTAATGCATTATTTTTTTAACGAGCATCATCAGCATGGAAGCATGTCCTCTGGAATGGTGGCCGAAGCATGAAGGGGCATACAAATGTTTAGCATATCTGGCACGTAAATATCTTGCAGTGCCGGCTACAACAGTGCCATGTGAACACCTGTTCTCACTTTCAGGTGACGTTGTAAATAAGAAGAGGGTAGCATTATCTCCTGTAAATGTAAACAAACTTGTTTCTCTTAGGGCCCGGTTGAACAAGAAATAGGACTGAGTGGACTTTTAGGCTCTAAAGTTTTACATTGTTTTGTGTTTGAGTTCAGTTATGTAACAAAAAAAAATCTACATTTGTAAATAGCACTTCACAATAAAGAGATTACACTACAGTACTTGTAGGAGGTGAATTGAAAAACTCTTGTTTACAAATATTTGTACTGTAAAAATGATGGAAAACAGCTGTTTATATTATGTGTTGTAGTTGAAATCAATATATTTAAAGTGTAGAAAAACATCCAAAAATATTTAATAAATTTCAGCTGGTATTCTTTTGTTTAACAGTGTGATTAAAACTGATTAATTGCAATTAATTTGAGTTAATTGCATGAGTTAACTGCAATTAATCAACTGCGTAGTAGAAACATTGGCATTTCTAGTATTTGCTCTTTTCTGATCTTGGTTTACTTTCCTTCCCTTCTTTAAAAATTGTATCAGAGAGGTAGCTCTAAGTTTTTATCACTGCTGACCTTCCATCAGTTAGTAGAGCCCTTTAGAAAAGCCAGATTCTCATCTAAGGCCTGCTCCATGAACATCAAGCTTGGCCATTCTGGGCCCCTCACTATGAAGAGGTTAATGAAAAAACAAAACCTTACATTGAGGTGCAAGCAATAAGTGGTGAATAGAATAGAACCCAGACAAGATCACTCCTAAAAGCACCATCACAACCCATCTTTTTTAAATAAAAACGATAGTTTTGTAATAAAGAATTTTCTACTGCTGTGCCTCTTCAGGCATTTTCACTAGCCATTTTCTTAGTTTCTCCTATATAAAACCACATTGAAAAAACACTTTGTTCTCACCTTCATGACAATTCCCTACAGCTCCCTATTTGCAGGAGTTGAATGTCCTTACATGGAGCCATTTAAAAACAGTGAAAAATGTAGGTGCAGAGTAGATGTAGGCACCTAAAGAAACAGGACATAGCTGCGTAAATATCGTAATCTTTCTGTGCACCAGCTCTCCATTACTGACAGGTCCCTTAATAAGCCTTCCTTTTCTCTGTGTGTCCAAGGGAATATATAGTGCCTAGCACACTGGGTAAAGGAACATCATTACCTCCAGGTGCTGCTGTAATATCTCTAATTCAGAAAAAAAAAAAATCTATAATGGCGTATTGATGGGAAATCTTTGTACCATGCTGGTGGAGGGAACATGACAACATATAGTCCCACATGTCATGCGGTCTGGAGAGGCTCGTGACTGTAAGTGTCTACCTCAGGGCAGACACCACAAACTGATGTGTGTTCTATAATTTGATTTCACCAGGCTAGTAACAAACGTGAACTCCTGGATCACTGTACTAGTCCCTCTTGGCCCCCCAGACAAACTCAACTTAGTGATAAATGGTCATTTACACCAAAATCACACCACGTTGAGGTTGCTTCCAGTCCCAAGACACCAGTCACTTGCCCCGGATCAGTTGGTACCCTAGATCTTACACCAAAGCCAAGGCCTGTAGCCAATCCTGTAGCAAACTAGTGAAAGGTTTATTAATTAGGAAAAAGAAATAAGAGTTCTTTGCAGGTTAAAGCAAGCAAACATATGCATACAAATGAGTTACCATCTCAATCCTGACAATGACAGAGCTGTAGTTGTCTGTCAAGGTGTTTTTCAGGGCAGATCCAGGAGGCAGCCCTGGGGGCTCTCTGGCTTTAGTTTGAACTCTGACAAGACCAGAGATTCCAAACAACCAAAAAAGATGGAAAGAAAACAGAGCCACAGGAAAATTTTCCTTCATTCAGCTTCCTAGGCTATAGGATGAGTTTCCTTGCACAAAGCATATCCCAGGTGCAACAGGGCCATTAACCAATACTTTGCATTGAAATATTGCTTGATGGCCCATCTGATTTTTATAGGCCTTCTGGATTTGGAGGGGGGAGGAGGGGCAGTATGATTCCCATGCCTGAATTCACAGCAAACATTTATAAAGCAAAACTTTCATATTTTCTTGTAGCATGGCATACAGCCATTGCAAGTGTGAGTAATGCATGCAGCAACTTACATGCATATCATAGAGTCTAAATACTTTCTTATAAGACTAATACTATTTTGTGCACAACTAACATATGGGTCTGGTCTCCAGCTCTGAGTTTGTCAGGGCTTAGCTTATGCCTGCCACTTGGGAAGGGTTGGCATCTGGCCTGCCAGCATCATATCCATCACTGAGAAATTTTTGAATCCCGCTTGGCTATTTTCTGAAGCTTTGCACCAGATCAAACAGGAATTAATTCAGCAACGTCCTGTCAGCTCTGTTATACAGGAGCTCAGACTAGATGAGCTGCGTGGAGCCTTCTTGCTTTGAAGCCTGTAGGGCTGTCACACATACTAAGTTAGCCTTCCCAGGAATGGTGGATTCAGAATAATGGGCCAATCACTGGGCAGAACCAACAGCCAAACAAATGAAAAGTGCAGTAGTCATGGTCCATAATCACTCGCCAACAATTCCCAGCGAGGAAGCAGGAAAGCCCCATCTCACATGAATAGGCTCTGCCACCACTGATGTTAGAGCTGGAATATAAAAGATTAAGTGGCTGTGGTCGGTGCTGGCCAGCCTGTGTAGTGGACTGAAAAGCACGACCGTTCTGCACCAAAGGGAACGGAAGCTGCATGCGTTAGTAAAAGTCACAGAAGCCATTGGAGCATGAGAGTGACCACGTATGATAACCTTAGTCCCAGATTTGGACCTTAGCGTCCAAAATATGGGGGTTAGCATGAAAACCTCCAAGCTTAGTTACCAGCTTGGACCTGGTACCTGCTGCCACCACCCAAAAAATTAGAGTGTTTTGGGGCACTCTGGTCCCTCTGAAAAACCTTCCCTGGGGACCCCAAGACCCAAATCCCTTGAGTCTCACAACAAAGGGAAATAATCCTTTTTCCCTTCCCCCCTCCAGGTGCTCCTGGAGAGATACACAGACATAAGCTCTGTGAAACTACACAGAGGGACTCCCCCTCTCCGTTCCCAATCCTGGAAACAAAAGTACTTTCCCTGAAGTAAAGAAAAACTCCAACAGGTCTTAAAAGAAAGCTTTATATAAAAAGAAAGAAAAATAAGTACAAATGTTCTCTCTGTATTAAGATGATACAACACAGGGTCAATTGCTTAAAAGAATATTGAATAAACAGCCTTATTCCAAAAGAATACAAATCAAAGCACTCCAGCACTTATATTCATGCAAATCCAAAGAAAAGAAACCATAGAACTTACTATCTGATCTCTTTGTCCTTACACTTAGAAACAGAAAATTAGAAAGTAGAACTACTTCTCCAAAGCTCAGAGAAAGCAGGCAGACGACAAAAGGCAAAAGACTCAGACACTCAATTCCCTCCACCCAAAGTTGAAAAAATCCGGTTTCCTGATTGGTCCTCTGGTCAGGTGCTTCAGGTGAAAGAGACATTAACCCTTAGCTATCTGTTTATGACACCACGATAACCCTACTGAAATATCACCATGCAGGGCGGGTCTGGGTGAGGGGTGAAGAGCTGCTTCTCATACCATGGCTGCAAAAGGGTGACTGTGGGGGAAATCCCTTCACGCTGTACCTTGTGAAACAGGCAAAGTAGTTGAAGCTCTAACAGCTGGTTGTACGTACCGGTTAGTGGCGCTGAAACTCATGGGACAAAGGGTAGTCCTGTGGTTAATGCCATGGCCTGGGACTAAGGAGCGTGGGGTTCGGTTCCCTGTGCTGCTGCAGAGTGTGTGTGGCCTCATGTACATCATTTAGTCTCTCTGCCGCACGTCCCCAGCTGTAAAATGGACATGATAATACGCCCTTTCTCCCACATTGCGGGCAGGAACTCTAGGGTAGGGGCTCCAGTAATAATTACAAACTGCATTATTCTGTAGGAGTGAAATAAATTGAGTAGCATGGTTGTGACCGCCCCCAGGTACAATCCAGCCTGTGGAATTGTCATGCCCCTTTCACTCTCCCGTTCAGAATACCTCTTCCGGCACTCTGCTAGTGAAAAGCGGCCCCTCCAGGCTGATAGCTCACCCGACAAAGTTACTGAGTGCTCAGCCAGCCACTCATGAATTGTATCCAGGATGACGCTTGCAACTCCCCCACCAGCTGCTGCCTTGCACCTCCTGAAACGTGTTTTTTATGGTGCTCAAGCCCACCTTGGCCAGTGCAAGCTCATAAGTCCAGCATTTTATTAACGAAAATGAATATGCAGCCGCCCTTGTTACCCTGAACAGAGGTTTCCCCAAACACTTCAGTCAGAGCTCACTGGTTTAGATAAAAACACCTTTATTAAACTGTAGAAAGCTAGATTTTAAGTGATAAAAGGTCAGAATTGGTTGCAAAAAGAAATAAGATGATAAAAAATCACAATCTAATTCCTAACCTTTAAGTAAAATTTGAAGCATGCAACTTTCTCACCCCTCTGGATGTTGCAGGCAGGTCACAGTTCTTAGTACGTAGGCTCAATGCCCTTCCCACCCTGGGACCGATCTTCCCTGTTCAAAGTCGTACAAACAACTTGTTTTATTAGTGATGAGGTGATGCAGAAGTCATTGTCTCATATTTTATACCCTCCTCTTCTCCTTGAGGAACACCCTTCCCCCCCCCGCCCCCGCCCAGCTGGGGTATAGACAAAGCAGTCTCCTGTGTACGTGAGAGTCAAAGCATCTCTCAGGCGAATTGTACATTGCTCGCTCGCACCTTCTGTGTATGTGCCATTGGGATGCCATGCAAGGCTTTTGTTATTGCTGAGAAGCCAGGCTGTGTTGTTTCCCAGACCAACAACATGTAGCAAAAAATCTCAGAACTCCGTATACAAAGTTGATACACACATTTCAGCAGGACAGTGATACTTAGCAGATCGTGACTTTCCACACGATCACTCACAAGGTATACTTCGTACAAAACAGATCTGTCGTGTAACAGTGGTGACTATGTGGGTACGGGGGTTACATGGGCTACGGTGTGTTACAATGGTCATCCCATATGTCTCAGGAAACACCTAGCCTCAAGCAGGATGAGCAAAAGCACTTGCTCTCGCTGGAAGGGAACGTTTAGCCAGGCCCCAGATTGCACCTGAAAATATCATCCCTAAAGCCATTTGCATGCAGGCATCTCAGCCCCTCTGGGCCACAGAAACCAAGAAAGATTAACATCTCTTTGGCAGCAGAGACAATTTCCTGCCTGTGCTGAAAGGCTGCAAGCATCTCAGCAGATGTACCAGAACCCAAAGATGAGTGGCTCTTCAGGGTCACTCTGGGAACTAGTGAGCCCACTCAGATTTTATGCTGCTTTATTTGATTCCCCACCTCAGGACTTCTGTGGCACTGCTGCTGGTCAGAGTTAAGTATATGCATAAGTAAGTGCTTGGCTGGACCAGGGCGCTAGTCAGTCTCAGGCCTGGTCTACACTATGCGTTTAAACCGAATTTAGCAGCGTTAAACCGATTTAACCCTGCACCCGTCCACACACACTGAGGCCCTCTGTATCAATATAAAAGGCTCTTTAAACTGGTTTCTGTACTGCTCCCCAACGAAGGGAGTAGTGCTGAAATTGGTATTACCATATCAGATTAGGATTAGTGTGGCCGCAAATCTACGGTATTGGCCTCCGGCCGGTATCCCACAGTGCACCATTGTGACTGCTCTGGACAGCAATCTGAACTCGGATGCACTGGCCAGGTAGACAGGCAAAGCCTCGCGAACGTTTGAATTTCCTTTCCTGTTTTCCCAGTGTGGAGCGCCGATCACTATGGGTGGCGATGCGGTCCCAAATCCAAAAAAGAGCTCCAGCATGGACCGTACGGGAGATACTGGCTCTGATCACTGTATGGGGAGACAGATCTGTTCTATCACAGCTCCGTTACAGAAAATGAAATGAGAAAGCATTTGAAAAAAAAATCTCCAGGCTATGATACAGAGTCCACAGCACAGTGCTGTGTGACAAGCATAACGGAAAGCCAAAGAATCAAATGGACGCTCGGGGTGGTGGTGGGGGGGGGGGGAATGCTGAGGACTCGAGCTATCCCACAGTTCCTGCAGTCTCCGAAAAGTATTTGCATGCTTGGCTGAGCTCCCAATGCCTGAAGGTTCGAAAACATTGTTGCCAGTAGTTCAGGGAATATGTCGTCAATTTACCCGCCCCTCACCGCCTCAAAGAAAAGGGGAAAAAAATCGTTTCGCACCACTTTTCAATGTCACTGTATGTCTACTGGATGCTGCTGGTAGATGGGGTGCTGCAGCGCTAAACAGCAGCATCGTCTTCTTTTCCTTCTGTGGTGGCAGATGGTGCAGTATAAAATGACTGATAGTCATCATCCTGTGAGTGTTCCTGGCTGGCTTCAGGTTAGGTCAGCTGGGGCACCTGGGTAAAAATGGGAATGACTTCCTGGCAGACAGTATAAAATACTAGGTAACCATCCTCATCATAGCAGCTGGATCCTGTGTTCCATCAGCAACTTTTCCTCGCTCTTTTGTGTCTAAAGAAAAGATTCTGTACTTCCTGGACTATCATAGCAGTGGGAGGCTGCGTTCCTCTCCTCTCCATTTTTTAATGTCCTGTCTGGCCTATCATAGCAGCTGGAGGCTGCCTCCCCCTCACTTTATCTCACTAAAAAGTCAGTGTTTGTTATTCCTGCATTCTTTATTACTTCATCACACAAATGGGGGGACACTGCCACAGTAGCCCAGGAGGGGTGTGGGAGGAGGGAAGCAACAGGTGGGGTTGTTGCAGGGGCACCCCCTAGAATAGCATGCAGCTCATCATTTCTGCGGGATCTCTAGGGCTCTGACCCGGGGCACGGCTGTGCTCTCTGGCTTTGTAGTAGACTTGCCCCATATTCTAGGCAGGACTGACTCTATTTTCAGACAAAATCATAAAGAAGGGAATGACCCAGGGAGTCATTCCCATTTTTGGCCCTGTGCCCCCGGCTGTTCTCAGCAAGGCCAGCCAGGAGCACCTATGACAGCAGCAGACAATACAAAATGCTTGATAACCGTCATCACCAATTCCCAGTTACAAACAGTACAATATGATTGAAAACTGTCATCTCATCAGCCAATTACAATGGCAGACAGTGCAATAGGGATGGTAACCATCTTTGCTACTTTGCAAAGGCAAATGAATGCTGCTGTGTAGCACTGCACTACGGCCTCTGTCAGTGGCATCACCAGTACACATACGGTGACAGTGACAAAAGGCAAAACAGGCTCCATGGTTGCCATGCTATGGCGTCTGCCAGGGAAATAGGGCGCGAAATGATTGTCTGCCGTTGCTTTCACTGAGGAAGGATTGAGTGACGACATATACCCAGAATCACCCACGACACTGTTTTTGCACCATCATGTATTGGGCTCTCAACCCAGAATTCCAGTGGGCAGGGGAGACTGCTGGAACTATGGGATAGCTACTGGATAGCTACCCACAGTGCAATGCTCCAGAAACCGACGCTAGCCTCGGTACATGGACGCACACCGCCGAATTAGTGTGCTTTGTGTGGCCGCATGCACTCGACTTTATACAATCTGTTTTACAAAACCGGTTTATGTAAAATCGGAATAATCCTGTAGTATAGACATACTCTCAGCAAATTAAGTGCTGAGGCAGAACTAATGGGGCACCTGTCGCTACTTTCCCAGCCTTCCACCCTATATTCTAGACTCGTGTAGCTTCAGAATCCCCCAGCTGTTCCTGTATGCTGGATGGATCTTCCTCCAGTAAGAAAATTTAGGTTGTTGCTCCCTGGATCTGTGACCTGATGGGTCAGAGAGCCTGGAGTGGCTATAATCTTACTACATTGTCTTGAAGTTAAATGCATGGAGATCTCAGAGGGCAAAGGGCAGATTCTCAGCGCCCAGCTGCCTCTCTGATTTTGCACAGGCTGAGAGGAACAGAATTGGGCATCTTGCAGGGGAAAAATATGTAATTTAAAAAAATGCTAGATTACAGCAGGCAGAGAAACTATTTACACAGAGCCCATGATCATGTGACTTCCCCAGGGGAGACTTCTAGGAAGAGGTTAGATAGGAGAGGTTAGAAAGGAGAGACCTGAGGAAAAGACAGGGAGCTGGAGTTGGGGGACACAAGACAGGACGTGAGGAAAGATGAAATTACAAGGTAAGACCAGGAAGTCTCTCTGAAAATTCCAATCTCCCCAGTACGGATAACCAGAGGATTTAAACCATTCCAGGACACTGAATTCCCCACTTATCCTGTGCAAACAGTTTTTCTGTTTCCTTTTCCAGGCATGGATTTATAACGAAGATCATGAGCTGATTTTAAATAATCTCCTCTGCTTGGATGTGTCAGAAACTCGCTCATCAGATCCACCTCGTCTCATGAAATGCCACGGATCTGGAGGGTCACAGCAATGGACATTTGGGGTGAGCGCTTTGCATGGAGAATACTCATACTCATACCCATACCTGTGTTTAAGGTGCAGGGCTACCCTGAAAAGTGACTGTGAAAATGGCATGGGAGTCCAGGGATGTGGTTTCTGTATCAAATGTGCTCAGTTTAATAGGGTAAATTGCATGGCTGCAAGTCACAATTTAACTTGTTTCCAGCGTATCCTAGAGGCTTTTGCTCAAATGTAGATAAAGCTTCACAATCTGGACTCTGAATCAAGCTGAGTTCTTTTCCTTTCCATACATCATCAGCTGTCAGGCCAAATTAGATTCATTCCCATCAAAGAGTCTGCACAGGTGTAACTGAAATTTAGTAATCGATTCTCTAATGCACAGGGAGTACTAGAACCCGAGTCAGACTGTCTCAGCTCTGTTGTCTCTGTGGGACTAACAGGAGTAAGAAACAGTAAAAACATTTGTGTCAATGGCATAGGCAGGTCTGACCCTGGACACGCACAGGGAGCAGACCTGAGGAATAAGAAAGTGCTATTTTTACAGTCACTTCTCAGAGTAGAAGTGCATGTTCAACCAGGCAAACTAAAATTGTCACCTGCACTTTCACATCTGTCTCGAGGCTGCTCCTCCTCAGTGTTAACGCAAAGCCTTCCCCACTACCTAGCCTGGATGTGGTGGCAGCAGTTAATTGTCACTCCTTAATGTAAGCATTAAAACAATGGCAGTAGAGCACCAGCAGAACGCCCCATCACCCACGGGAGCAGGTAAACTCCTGTGCTGATGAATTGATAGCTGTGTGGGTGAGGCCTTTTCTGAGAAGGAAAGAAGGCCTCTGAGTGACCAACTCCTGCCAGAGCTGCCCCCAGGTCTCCCCAGACAATGGTCAGCGTGGGCCTTGGAAGATGAAGTAAAAAGGGGTTGGCACAGCCTGTTTCACACAACAGCGTGCAGCTAACTAGCTTTGAGACTTGCTCCCTTGTGATGGGATCTACAAGCTGTTGTTGAGTAGCTCATCCCCTCTCACTCCTGAACATTAGTGCCAATGCTGGTGTGTCTGGTGCATGCACACAGAACCCCCACTGAGGTCACTGGGAGTTGTGCATGGGTATCGGAGTGCCAGATTTGGGTATTCTTTAATGCTATGTCACTGTGTAAGGTTGTATGTCCACTGAGTGATGGGACCCCATTCCATGTGTTGTCCTATACTATGGTTTGTAAAAATGTTGATATAACCTGACCAGGTCCCTGTAACTGGGCTAAAATCTTCTCTCCAGGGTTTACACTTAGTTATTGGGATATACTCTAGAACTTTTAACTAATTGCGTCAGGGGACAGGTGTAGTGCCTTGGTTATAGGTGTAGAGTAGACTGGGTCGAAGTGAAGACCATCTGAAATATGCATTGCTTTAGAATAGCCCACTCGCATTGGCATCACTCATTTTCAGTTTAAGGATGGAGCAAAGGCCAATTTTTTTGTATTTCTTTTTGTATTTCCTTTTTTATTTTGTGTGTGTGTGTGTGTATATTTTCTCTCCAGAAGAACAATCGACTCTACCAGGTCTCTGTGGGGCAGTGCATGAAGGTTGTTGATCCGCTTAGCCATAAAGGGTATGTGACCGTGGCTATTTGTGATGGCTCCCTTCCTCAGCAATGGCATCTGGAAAGCTGAATCTGTGAGAAAGCAGCACAGAGAGGCAATTAGCAGAAATCTGACTCCTCCTGGGCCACTGGTTTCTAAGTCATTCTGGAGGGCATGGAAGGAGCCCTTGGCTGCTATCCCTGACATGGACTATTTTAAGGATTCTATTATTTAAATGTTCTGCCACGACCACCTTTGTGTTTGGAAGGAGATGATTGGATCATTCAAATGCAGCAGTAGCAGCAGCGGCCTAGCTGCACAATATTGACACCCGTAGAAGTGCAATTTATCAACATTTCCTTGGATTATCCTGGATTAATGAATTGTTATTGTTTAAATAAGAGGAAATAATTAGAACAGTATAATTTGAATTGTGGTAATATTTTAACTCAGTGGACCTTTTTAAATGACAAAAAGACAGAAAGGAAGGAAGTTCTCTTTCCTGACTGTTTCATGAGCAGCATCATGCTAATTTACATTTTTAGTCTATTTTAATGGTTGAATTATTTTAGCTCATCTGGAAAATATTTTAATTTCCTCTTGTCTTTCTGAAAATTGTCATTTAATTTTAGTTTGGTTAATCTACAATTTTAGCCCATTTCACATAGTTAAATTTTCAGCTGTCATTTGTCATACAGTATTTAAAACAAAGTTACTATTACAAATTTTATTTTGATGACTCATGATGGTATCTGCATTTAAAATAAAGTATTAATGTTTTTTATTAATCATTATGGTTGTTTGGTCTTTTGCTTTTGGATTCAGAAGTACAGAATGCAAGAGACCAGTGCAAGCCAATGTGGGTCTGATAATTTGGATACATTTGTTAGAAGTGTGTTTAAACAGACTGTTTTTGTAAAGATGCTTATGAAGACATTTTAGTGTCCATACAGTCTGGTCTTTCGCTGCAGTGATTGGTGTGGAATCAGAGTTATGCACCTAACATTTAAGATGATGAAGATGGGAAAAAGTAAGTTGTATTCTTCTTCGAGTAGCATCCCCGTGAGCTCTTGAGATTTTTCTCAGTAGTGTCCATGGATCCTCAAACATGCCCTGTGAAGTGTAGGCTGGAGTGATGTTTGGTAGCAGACTAGCCCTTCACCTGCACATTAGAGAAAGATGCCTGCGTAAATGCTTGGTGGTAGCTTGGTATTCCCTGAAATCATTTGGGAAAGTTTCTCCCTCCTGATCCATTTTCCCAACTCTTGTTTATTAGAAATAACCAAAATACATATGAAAAAAATCAGGTTCTTTCCCATATCTCCTCCTCCTGCTATTCTCATTCACTCTTCCTTCACCCTCCTTCATTCACCCTCACTGGCATAATTCTTGGGCCTTTTAAAGCTGTTGCTATTAACCTCTTAGTTCTGATGCCCTTCAGGGACACATTGAGAAGGGTAGGGGTTTTCTTGCTCCTCTTCAGCTCCTCCTCCTGCCCACTTCTCCTCTCCATGTTCCCACCACCAGTTGGCAGGTTGGCACTGTTGCTGAAACTATGCCAGCTGGCCAGTAGCCTTCTCTGTCCTTCCACAAGCTCTCCACTTCACCCTTTGCTCAAGCACTTCTGTCCAAGTTTCATATCATGCCCATCATAGAGTTCAAGTGCCTCTTCCCCCCACAACAACAGTCTCTTCCCACCCTTTCATGTCTAGAAGAAAATGCAGAAACAAAAGGGTTAAATTAAACTATTGTTAGCACTACAAGAACCTATTAATACTAGGACATATATGAAGTAGAGTTAAGTGGCACTTGCGCTACTGAGGAGGAAGAAATGCCACACAAGGTCAATTGGAAGCAGTTAGTGAATGGAGTGAAAGTCAATGCTTGTGAGATGCACAGTACGGGTAGCTCCCACTGAAGTTACAGGCACTGGAAGTGCTCAGCATCTCTCAGGAACTGGCCCTAACTTTGTAATTCACAAAATCCCAGAGAGCTGAGGAGCCCGTGACTCTACTAGGGCTGTCAATTAATTGCAGTGAACTCAAGCGATTAACTCAAAACAAATTAACTCAATTAAAAAAATTAATCACAATTAATTGCAGTTTTAATTGCACTGTTAAATAATAAAATACCAATTTAAATACATATTTTGGATGTTTTTCTACATTTTCAAATACATTGATTTCAATTGTAACACAATACAAAGTCTACAGTGCTCTCTTTATATTATTTTTTATTACAAATATTCACACTATAAAAAAGAAACGAAAGAAATAGTATTTTTCAATTCACCTCATACAAGTACTGTAGTACAATCTCTATCTTGAAAGTGCAATTTACAAATGTAGAATTTTTTACTGCACTCAAAACTTTAGAGCCTACGAGTCCACTCAGTCCTACTTCTTTTTCAGCCAGTCGCCAAGACAAACAAGTTTATTTACATTTGCAGGAGATAATGTTGGCCACTTCTTTTTTATGTCACCTAAAAGTGAGAACAGGTGTTCACATGGCACTTTTGTAGCCAGCATTGCAAGGTATTTACGTGTCAAATATGCTGAACATTCATATGCCCCTTCATGTGTCGATGTGTAGATTGCACTTTTATCTTTGTTACAGTGCAAATATTTCCAATAAAAATGAATGATATAAAGTGAGCACTGCATACTTTGCATTCTGCATTGTAATTGAAATCAATATATTTTGAAAATGTTGAAAAAAATATTTATGATAAATGTAAATAGGTATTCTTATAATTGTTTAATAGTACAATTAAAACTGTGATTAATTGTGACTGATTTTTTTAATCATTTGACAGCCCTACATCCCATGTGTTCTTTTTCTGGCTGTGCTCGTCACATTCTCCAATTAAACCTGGAGGTCTCAAACATACCTGATGGCTGCATGCAGGAAGCTCAGCTTGAAAATCAGTGCTTTAGGTGTCCCATACTGGAATGGTTAAAAGGAAAAGTCAGTCTTTTCCTCTTTGCCTCCCCAGGGGTTCAGCCTCTTTAAATGTGGTTGTCGCCTGTTTGGAGCTCAGTCAGAACTAGAGTGGTTAGTGCCTGTTACAATGTTGGTTTTAGCCACATAGAGAGGAATCCATTTTTCTCCTTCCACAACTCTTCTCTGTCTAGAACTGAAATCAGGGCCCAGATGTGCAAACACGCAATGAGAGCAGAGTCCCTATTCCAAAGAGCTCTGTCATAAACAGATAGCTAAGGGTTACTGTCTCTTTCACTTATAAAAGGGTTAACAAACAGTGACCTGAAACACCTGACCAGAGGACCAATCAGGAGACAAAATACTTTCAAAACTGGGTGGAGGGAAGTTTGGGTGTGAGTTCTTTGTTCTTTGTCTTGGTTCGGTGACCCTCTCGGCTATGAGAGTGATCTCTCTATCTCCAGGCTTTCTAATCTTCTGTTTCCAAGTTGTAAGTACAAGGATAGTAAGACAATAGGTTTATATTGTTTTTTTGTATTTACATATGTGTAGTTGCTGGAATGTGTTAAATTGTATTCTTTTTGGATAAGGCTGTTTATTCATTTTTTCTTTTACGCAATTGACCCTGTATATTGTCACCTTGATACAGAGACCATTTTTATGTCTTTTTCTTTCTTTTTAAGACCTGTTGGATTTTTTTTTTTTAGTGGGGGCCCAAGGGGATTGAGTCTGCAGCTCACCAGGGAATTGGTGGGAGGAAGAAGACAGGGAGGAAGAGAGAATCTCTTTGTGTTAGATTTACTAAGCCTGACTTTGCATACCCTCTGGGTGAGGGGAGAGAAATATTTGATTTCTCGGTGCAGTGTTTCAAGGACTTGAAGCAAGGAATCTCCTAGAGTACCCAGGGCGGGGAAATCTGGGAGGAGGTAAAGAGGGGGAAGGGAAGTGGGTTATTTCCCTTTGTGGTGAGACTCACGGAATCTGAGTCTTGGGGTTCCTCAGGGAAGGTTTTGGGGAGACCAGAGTGAGCCAGACACTGGAATTCTCTGGCTGGTGGCAGCGATATCAGATCCAAGCTGGTAATTAAGTTTGTAGGTTTCATGCTAGCTTCTCATGTTCTGAACTCTTAAGGTTCAGATCTGAGTAGGAGAGTTAGTGACATGAGTGGCAGCGGTGTGGAAAGATAAGATCCAGAAGCCAGTAGGAATATTATTTTCTTTTTCTCTGCTAGGGCTTTTATGCAGAGAGAAAGAGTGGTTTTAAAAAGAGCCAGAAAGAATTTTTTTTTCTGTTCTCTGGTTGCAGTTTGGCTTGCATATTAAGCAAGGAACTATTAAGGTTGACAAATGGTCTTTTGTTAAACTATAGCACTCTGATTGAGAGTCAAGTACCCAGCACAACACACATGCAAATAAAGTAGTTTTTCTGATTTACTTTACACTTAAAAGATTAGCTAGAGGAAGAAAAAAAAAAGGCACTGTTGCTAGGCAGACCCCAGGAGACAACAGAGAGACAGCAGTTCCAACAATAAACACCAGAGGGCACCCCAACACAAGAAAACAGGAATCATGACTTCCAAGGCAAAAATGGAGGCAGAGGGACAAATCAAAGAAGCAGACCACAGGCGACAAATGGTATTAATCCAAGGGTGTGGCATGACAAACAGAATTGTAAATGGACACTTGCAATGAACTTGTTGTTATTGCTAATGATGATTTTTGTAACTAATGTGTTGCTATTACCAAGAATTATAAGGTGTCTAAGACCAGGTTATGGGTTACTGGTTATGATTATGCTGTCTGTATCATTATGTAGTTGAAGTTATAAGTATTGGCTGTATACTGTCTGTATTTCAAATTGGTGCTGTAGTTCTGGGTGACACCCCAGACAAGTTGGTGTCAGCTCTGCTTAGCCTGCTTGATGGCCCATTAAGGACCATCAGCTACACAATTGACCCATTGAGAGGAGGCAGATATGCCTTGTGACTCAGCAAAGTATGCAGGGACTTGCCCATGTGACTTCAAACTCCATTTTGCTGTAATTTTCCACAGTAAGAACAAAGAAGTGTTCTTACACCTGGAAGTGCCTATATAAGGCTGATGCCTCATCTCCATCTTGTCTTCAGTCCTGCTTCTTACCTCTGGAGGGACTTTGCTACAAACTAAAGCTCTAGACAAGGGACTGATGACCCATCCCAGAGGGGGATGTACTCCAGAGACTTGATTTGAACCTGCAGTTTACTCCATCACTGCTACAAGCCTGAACTAAGAACTTTGCCATTACTGTATGTAATTGATTCCATTTAACCAATTCTAGCTCTCATTTCTACCTTTTTCCCTTTATGAATAAACCGTTAGATTTTAGATTCTTAAAAAAATAAAAAATAAACAAACAACCTTATCAAAAAAGAATACAATTTAACACATTCCAGCAACTACACATATTTAAATACAAAAAAAACAATATAAACCTATTGTCTTACTATCCTTGTACTTACAGCTTGGAAACAGAAGATTAGAAAGCCTGGAGATAGAGAGATCACTCTCATAGCCGAGAGGGTCACCGAACCAAGACAAAGAACAAAGAACTCACACCCAAACTTCCCTCCACCCAGTTTTGAAAGTATTTTGTCTCCTGATTGGTCCTCTGGTCAGGTGTTTCAGGTCACTGTTTGTTAACCCTTTTATAGGTGAAAGAGACAGTAACCCTTAGCTATCTGTTTATGACAAACTCACAATCTAAATAGACCAGACAGACGAAAAGCTGGGGAAAGGAAGCATTATCCGCATTTTAGAGATGAGGAACTGAGGCAGAGAGAGGTTAGTGTCCCAGGACACGCAGGGAATCTGTGGCAAAGCTGGGAATTAAACCCAGCTCTCCTAACTCCGAGTCCATCTTATGAGTCCACACGACCATCTTTTCTGTCTCTCTTCCCAGCTATTTCCCACAATTCCATCATCCTTCAGCTGCTTCCCCTTCCTCTAACTTGAGCTGCTTCCAGCCGGAGTACAACACAATGCTAGACTCCCCAGTTAAGGGGATTGTTGTGAGCTAACTGCAGTACAGTGGATGGATAGCAGGCAGAGAACCACAGCTCTCATTGCTTCCTCAAATGGAGACTCTTCTCCGCATCTGCTTTGCTAAAGCAGAAGACTCTAGGAGAGAATCTGGGCTTTTTATAGCACCATTATTGAGGGACTTTTAAACAATGCTAAGTTGTGATCCCATAAGCACTGAAAACACCTGTTTATCCATACCTCAGGGGTGCTTAAAGATAGGGGTTATTCGGCAGTCAGGCGTGCTGGCTCTCCCTACTTACGCCTAGCTTCCAGGATTGCCACAAAACATTTTTCCAACCAATGTCAGTCTAGCTCAGCCAGTAACTCCCTTGCCTCAGGATCAGAAGGTGGTGGGCTCAATTCCCACACTTCAGGGGACCATAGAAGCAACTAGGTCCCTGTTGTGTGTTTTGCTCTGCCCCCTCTCAGTCCTTTGTGGAGTATGTCATGCCATTCTCCTGTAAGCCTAATTCTCTCTACCTGCTGCTTTTCCCTTCAAGTTTTACATCATGTCTTCCTCCGCCATTTGAATGGCAAGCATATCAGTGGAGGGACATCATCTTCCTTCCTGTCCTTGTGCTTGGCATGGGGACTGTTGCTCACACAGTGAGAAAAAAGAACAGGTGATCCTCAATCTTCTCTTCAGCCTGCTCACTCTCCCTCTCTGACCTCATGCTGCCTTGAAGGGTTAAGAAAGGTGGCCTGGCAGGCATAGCTTTTCCCTTCCTTGAAAGTTGCTTCTCTCCCTTTCTCCTCCAGCTCCATCCTGCATTTCGTTTATTTCATTGCCTCCCACATTCCAGCCTTCTTGTGTGGCCTTCACAGACCCAACTATTTCCTCAAAGCATGGCAGCTGTTGCATAAGGAATGAGAAATTTCTTACCTGATAATTTTCTGTTAACAACTTTTCTTGTCATTCATCACTGATGGCCCCCACCTGTGGAATTTGGAGGCAGGTGGGACCAGGGCTGTCCCACCCTTCAGCTCAGGCAACCAGAAGAGTTCTTCCAAAGCTGTGGAAATACTCCAGCAGCCAATCATTGGCAGTAAGACAGCAAGTTGATATCGTACGTATATAACTTATGGTAATTATTTGTTCAGGTCTCCCTTTAAGGAAACATTTCAATTATTTACAAATTGTCTTCCAGTCATTTACCAGGCTGGGCTAAATGAAGAGAAAAGCAGCTCACAAAAAGAAAATTGTCAGGTAAGAACCATCTCATTCTGCTGCACAACTTCTCTCCTCATTCGTCACTGAGGGGAAGAAGCGAGCAGCGAATCACAGAAGTAGGGAGGGAAAGGATAAGCAGAGATTTAATTATTATCAGAGTAGACAGGAAAAAAATAGACATCATCTCACTGTCCCCCACCACCTCACCAGTATAGACCAAGAGCTTTGTGATTTAAGAAATTGTTTGAGAACCAACCCAGTAGCACCTTCCTACCCATGGATGTCTCTGTGGAGGAATGGAAACCTACTTTGCAAATGTTCCTCAGATCACGATTCGCAGACTTCAGTAACTCAGCCCGACGTTATGGGTCTATGACAGGAAATGGTGGGTGAGGTTCTGTGGCTGTAATGTTGCAGGAGGTCAGACTAGATAATTATAATGGTCCCGTCTGGCCTGAAAGTCTATGAGGCTCATACACTTTCCCCTCACAATACCACTAGGAACCTTGTAGGGAGCATTGACTTCTTCGCAAGTAGTTTTCCAGATGCCTAGCATGCCAATTGGTGCAGAATTTTTTTAACATTTTGCCTGCAGCTTCTTTGAGGCCCTACAGCTCTGGCATTATGGATGGAATGAGATTAGCAGGGTACAACTGGCATATGTACTCTGCAGTGCATGAAATATATCGTTAGAATTCTAGGAATGCCCTTTTATGTCATAGCTTCCAAAGGGGTACTGCAGATTAGAACAAAATAATTGCTCTGAACTGAAAGGAACTACATGAATAACCTTTTTCACAGCAAAATTAGTCTAGTTTTTATATAGATAGAGGAACTAATGCTGAACCCTGACTTTGGAGGTGACAACACCTAAAAAGCCCAGCCAGTTTCTCTAATGTGTCTTTCTGATTAATCTCGACCCCGGATGATACTCAAATGGGGAGTCCGATGTGCCTGCTAAAAGAACGCCACTAGGACTGTTACCCGCTGCTCTATGGTGCTTGGTTGTAGGACTCCAATCAGCCATACTCCAGAAACTCTAGTGTAGCCAAGATCACCAGAACGCTGTGGTCATTACTATTATTTGTATCACAGCAGCATCTAGAGGCCAGGGCCCCGCTATGCTGCCACTATGCAGAGACAGTCCCTGTCCCAAAGAGCTTTCTGTTTCCCCTCTCATCAAAAATGTAGCTTGACCAGATCAATAAATAAAATTTCCTGGTTCAGTTCTTTCTGGATACTAAAAAGCATCGGTGAGGCTAATGGAGAATGAATTACACTTCAAACACCCGCGTGTTAACTGTAGTTTGCCTGCCTCTGGAGGAAAGAGTCCCTGCTTCAAACAGATCTTGTGTTTTGTGCAGGAGCTCTGGAGGTTCCTTGGCTGTCTGTCAAGTTTGAAGTGCTTTCTGGGCCAGTGGGGGACTAGGAGGAGAATGTCGGCTCTCCCTTTTCTTCATCCTTTTTGTGAACTGTCTTGACAGGTAGCAGATTTTTCTCTGCCCAGAACATTATTTCCATTATCTCAGAGAACCTTTGAACTCGTTACTCCCTGGTTTTGGAAGGGATGTAAACGTTCATGTTTCAATCATAATCAAACCTCTAACAGGGAAAAGAGGGAAACTTCCCCTGTGAGCACCACGGCTGCCCAGTACATGGTTTCTTGCACCATCTTCTGAAGCAGCTGTTACTACTACTGTCATAGACATGATACTGGACTAGATGGGCCACTGGTCTGAACCGGAGTGGCCGTGTCTATATCTGTGTTCCGACAGAGCAAAGTGAACCAAAATGATGTGTACTCTGAGCTTTTGGAAATTTACTTTTCAGGTATGCTCCCCGTCCCGCAACGTGCCTTTTGTTTTCTATTTTGATGGTTTTCCTTATTAGTATAGGAACATTTTTTGGTCTGAGTGGCTACAGTTGAAGCTTTGAAATTTCTGTGTAGTGTGTCCTCACTATTGTATGGACTATGGGATTGTCTGAAAGGGAGGCCCTTTGTATGTCTCCCACTGGGGAGCTACTGCTGCACCAGCCTGAGGTTCCCAAAACGTTGTTTTTATAACACATTTTCTCAGTGATGGTGTCTTTGCAGTACTTCCCTGGCTATTTATAGGAGGGAGGCAGCATTTAGACCCCTCAGTTGAGGAGAGCTACTAGTACGAATACCTTGATTGTGGGGCTAACCTGCTGGATGTCCCTGGAAGTCCGAATGAATGCCTGCCTCCCCACCCCCGCACCCTAAGCCCTGGATGGCTAGCACCCATATAGAGTGACCAGATCGCAAGAATAAAATATCAGGACGTGGGGGAGGGGCAGCCACAGGCTCACAGCTGCCACCAGAGCCATGGGGGAGGGAGGTACACCGTCTTGGAAGCTACGGATCAGGAAGTGCATGGCTCTGGGCCTGGCCCCCGCCTTAAGTCGATCGGAGAGGGCACAGCCCTGGCTCTGCCCCACCCCCCCCAAGCCGGATGTGCATGGTGCAGGCTCTTGCTGCAAAGGGAGTCTCAGGGCTAGGGGCATGCAAGGAGGTTCGGGGTACTGACTCCAGGAGGGAGTTTGGGTGCAGGAGGGGGCTCAGGGTTGGGGTTCAGGAGAGGGTACAGGCTCCGGGCAGGGCTTACTTCAGGCGGCTTCCTGGACATCTCCGTCTGGGTCCTAGGCAGAGGTGCAACAAGGCAGCTCTGCGCACTGCCTTGCCTGCTGGTGCTGCCTCTGGCCAATGGGAGCTGCGGAGCAGGTGTTCATGGCAGGGGCAGCATGCAGAACCCCCCTGGCCTTCCCTGCACCTAGGACCCAGAGGGAACTGTCACCACTTCTGGGGAGCTACACGGAGCCAGGTGGGGAGCCTCTAGCCCTGTGCCAACCCTACAATATCGTACATTAGTCGGAACGTGGGACAAAGAGTTAAATATTGGGACATCTGGTCAACCTACACCCATGTCAGTACTTTAGGAAGGCCCTTGTACCATTTGGGGCCTTACTCAGAAAATCAGGAATCATTCTGAACATGGGATTTCACTTACCTCCCTACAATCCCCCAGTGTGCAGCTGTGTGAGAAATGGAGTCTTCATCTGCCTCTGTTCTGGTCACAGACTGCCTGAAGTCCTTGCACTTTAAAGTGGAGCCAGCCTATTTGGAGGTGGGGTGAGGGGAGAGAAAACCCCTTTCCCACCCATCAGTCTCTGAGCTCCTTTCCCTGGCAGAGCTAAGATTAATAGCAGAGAACCAGATAAAAACAATTCCCATTCCACTGCAGCCTGAAATTGGAGCCCCTTTCCCTAGGTCCTTGGGCTGAAAGCCAGACAGGCACAATGCCCATTACTCTGTGGTCTGAGACCGAGCTTCACAGTAGTGACAAACTTCTCTGCACACCCAGATAAGCTGAAGGGTGAGGGAAGAGCAGGGAACTGGATAGAGAGCACTGTGAGGAGACTCTGTCCTTTCCCACGGTGGGAAGAATAGAGAACTTCAATGCTGATTTTTACACTGCTTGCTCGTTAACAGTACAAAATGCTGCCTTGCGAAGGGGACGCTTGATTTTACCTTTCTGGGACCTGCTGTCTCTGGAGTTTACAATACCTGCTCCTGAATAGGCTGTGAGGGGTTCTCATCTGCATGGGAATCCTCATGCTCCTGGCCAGGCTCTCATGGTTGAGGTTTTGGGTGGGATTTGAGCCCCTATGCACCTGTCCCGACACCATGCCCTAGGAGAGAGAGGGTCGGTGTTTGTGGCAGCAGGACATACCTCGCCTCCTGAGGCTACTGTAAAGCTGCCTACAGCACCTCTTGGAGCCTCTGAATTCAGAGGTGCGGGGCATTAAACTGTTAGTGCTGAGAGAAACTGCATCGGAAAGGGGCTCTTCTGTCCTCTGATGCTTTTCAGCTGTTACCAGACATCACTTTGGAGCTTTGCTGGACAGAAGAGAGGCAGCTATCACATGTCAAGAGAGCAGGCAGAAGCAGCTGGTTGTGGAGGCTCACAGCACACAGGGCCCTACAGCTCACGTCCAGGTGACCACATGTCCCAGGGCTCTACAACACTGACATTTCACCAGAACTAGGTGGAAAGCCTGGGCTGATTGGTTGCCATCCGCCCACCAGGACTCGGGCTAATCCCAAATGCTGATGACATAACATGGGTGGAACAATACTTCTCTGAGGTGTGTTGGAAGGCTTTCCCCCATTCTTTTTGCTTCTGCTTCTCAAAAAAACAATCTTGGGCCCTGAAGACCTGTTCTTTGTGTAAAACGAAGGTGAAGAGTTTTGTGTCCTGTCCCTTTATGGAGAAGGGAAGCCGGAGGCCTTGGTGTTAAGCAATAGCGAGTTGGGCACTAACTGTGGTGGAGATGGCTGGCTCTTCTCTTGGCACCTCCTGCAGACTCTCTTCTTCTGGTGGAGGCAATACTTTGCCCCCTGAAGCACAGGACCCCTAACTTCAAGTGCCCAGACCTGGAGGGTGTTTGGATGCAGTGCATGGCTTTGTGGTAGACAATTCAGGATGCAGCTGGCCTTAGAGAGATACTGGATCTGTGCCCGCTAACAGTTGTGGTGCTCAGTGGTAGAAACAGATGAGGTTAACACTGGAACAAACAGAAAACAGACGCTCCAAAATGAAAACGTGGAGGCATCATTTATAGTTGTAAAATATTTTTATTTGTAAATGCTGATCTTCTAAATCTGTCTTCACAAATTCCAAAACCCATAACACTCTGTATACTTCAAAAAAAAAAAAATCTTTTTTTTCCTTTCTTTTTTTTTTTTTTTTGCCAACATTAGATACTATTATACAGAACAGAAAAAACTGTAGGACAAATACTGGTAGGATGTTGGAATATTGTACAAGAGAAGAAAAATATTCAAGAAACAATTTCATACAGCTATTTATCAAGAGAAAAATATATACAATTGATTTATTCTGTAAGATAAAAATACATCATGCCATATACATTACAAGTTCAGAACTGTATTACTGAATATACCAACAGTTTACAGTCCACTTTAATTGTGCACACAAAAAAACTTCATTTTTTTTATATTTAAACCTGTGAAGTGTCAGTACCAGAATTTTAAGTACAAAATAAAAAGCTAACCTGGTTCAAAATGCTGATTAAGTTTCTACAAGCAAACACAAAACAGTGTTTATTTTTTTTAAAGAAATGTAAACAAAACAATCCATACAAACACATTTTTAAATTACATTTTCCAAAACCCTATTGCCAGAGTCCTGCAGCTGCAAGCACAATTACATCTAATTTTTTCCTTGTTTTTTCATTTAAAGAAGGCTATCATATTAGACTTAAGCTCCCACTACATGATCCTATTCTGTTTACATGATTTAGTGTAAGCTGAACAGTCACCTAATTGTGACGACTTTTTCTGAAGAAAAAACCATGTTCAGCCTCTATTTTGGGTGGTTTTAGCAGTTATTCACAGTTATCACAAATTGTAAGCACAAAAAAACCTGACTTAAGAAATAGGGATGCAACAATATAATAGAAATAAAATAAATCAGTCTAACTTACCCAAGCATCTATAAAAGTCAGAGTTGTAATATACAAGCCTTCTACCAGGCTTAAAGTTTACTTTAAAAAAAAAAATAAAAAGGAAAAAAAAAAGGGACTAATAGACCACAGTTGAGCCAGCTTTAAACATTTAAAAAAAAAAATCCTCTCTTTAAATTGAGATTTTGGTTATTCCATAATAATTGTAATGGCGTAGTTAGTAACACATGAGATCATATTGTAACATCCCTATTGATATTTTATAATAAGCACCCGAACTGCTGCAGAGTCTGGTAGCATTTGGTCAATAACTATTTTTTATACTGTATTTTTTTCTCAAAATATTTACACTTTTGTACAAAGTAACAGGGTTTGTTAGTTCTGCGGGTAACAGCAGCAGCTTGGCTTTCTTCTAACTTTTTTTTTAAAAATAGCTTCATTCACTTATTCAATAATAAATACAAAAAGTTTCTCTTATTTTACAGAAATCAAAAACTACAATAAACTGACTCATGGAATCAAGTATTTTAAATGTATTTTAGTGCAAGTTATTTTTCCCTTAGCTCTATCCCTAAGGAAGTCGTTTCAGTACATTCCTTGTTCAGTGGTGTCTACTTTTATTTAAAAATTTTCTTTAATTAGAGGGCCTGCCCCTTTATCAAATAAGGCTGTGGCCAGCACTTTGGACTTCTCCCTTTCGCTGGTGATTTCAGTCTTACATTCATATATGCCCACCTGCCCTCCAGCAGGTCAGCCATCGGTTCTTTGCCCAAATTAAACAGTTTCTCCGTAGTGAGCTCAAAAAACAAAAGTGCTGGACCATTCTGTAATTCAGTTTAACCTCCAGGCATCTGGGAAGTCAGACAGCTTCAGATTTTGCTGACTTGCTTCTGGTGCTTGTTTTACACTTGAATAGAAATTGAAACTCCCAGAAGTGATTTTATTCCCCCCTCCTCCCCAGGAAGGTGCGAATTTTCTGTCAACAAAATCAAAATGTAAGTCACTTCTTCTTAGGGACAAGCAACCCTCAAAGACAGCAAGGAATGCATTCTAGTTCATCCATTTTCGGCAGTTTACAGCTCCACAGTGACATGGGATCTTGTGCTGGTCATCTTCAAAATCAAACTTATAGTCATAGCAAAGCTGGAAGGAAACAAATGTCGAGAGCGTGGTTATGAAATGTCTGGTCTGTATTCTTCATTATATCATTGCTTGTATCTATCGTTCTATACTAGCCGTTTTCAAACAGTGGGTCGCGACCTCATTTTAATGGGGTCACCAGGGCTGGCGTAGACTTGCTGGGGTCCAGGGCAGAAGACCGAGGACAGCAGGGCTGAGGTTACAGCCCCTCTGCCTGGAGCAGTGGGGCTTGGGCAGGCTCAGGCTTCTGTCCCCACTCCTTGGGTCATGTAGTAATTTTTGTTGTCAGAAGGGGGTCATGGGGCAATGAAGTTTGGTCTATACTATATGCTACACTAGCCAGTACATTATGTACTTCTGGGAACTTTAATTGTTTATATTGAGGAAGGGGACGGGGAAATGTTGGACACCAGGATCCGTCCCAAGTCTGAGTAAGTAAGTTGCTGTGCTCATGACAGTACAACAGACACGGTCATTTAGGAAAAAAATCAAATGAATGGGAACAAAATAAAAGCAAATGAGTAAAGTCTACCTCCTCCCCCTTCTGGATTCTCCTGTTGGAGCTGATGATAATCTTGTGTCCTCTCTCAAAAGTCACCACCTCAGCCACGCAGTTCGGTGCACATGAATGGTTAATATACCTACAAAAATAAAAGATTTGGAAAATGATTTTTTTTAAGCTATGTAATAGGACACAAATCTAAACTAAACTATAGAGTGACTTTAGCTTCAGTGTGAGGGGATTTTTCCAGCTAAAATTACATTACACTGTACTTGTTTCTTTACCTAGAAAAATGTAAAAGAAAAAAAATTAAAAGTTAAAAACATTACATTTCTTTTTCTACAGCTGTACGTCTGCCATGAAACAGTTAATCAAGGCTATGGAGAGTTAATGAGAAAGATGGCATTGCTTCTGGCATTGCTTCAGTGGCTTAGTGTGAAGACTGAATGCACCAGCTTAGAGAATAAGGCCATTGAAAAAAAAAGCACAAAATGGAATCTCTCCCCAACAGCCAGCCAAGGGAACATGGCTAATTTCCAAACATGAGATCACAGCTCTCTGAAGAGCCACCCACCTTGCAGGACCTCCTGTCAATGTAGCATCAATGACATGATCGTTGTCAATGCGGAACATGTACACTCCACGATTCTGAAAGAGAGGGGGGAGAAAAGACGCAATAGATTTTACAAAAAAAAAAAAAAAGTCAGTGATTAAAACAAAGCAGCAACATGGACCATTTCCAAGTATTTTTCTGGATTTGCAATTAGACGTGGCCTGTTGGCTCACTAAGGAAACACTGATTCATCTATTTCACTTACTATGTGAAAGTAGGATACTATCATTAACTTCACTACTTATGAGGAATGGATGGGCCATAAACATGAGAGGCAACCTCCTGTGATTTTAGTATCTCCCTCAAGTAATATGCTAGTAGGATATGTATAGCACCTTTCATGTAAGCTCTCAAAGTGCTTTACCAATGGTCCCTCACATCCCTGCATTGCACCAAGAGGTTAAGCCTACTTAAAATGTGGTCCCTAAAAACTGAGTCTCTGACCTCTGTGCTTGTATAACTGTAAGATTGGCACATTACCAGGCTCTCTGGTGTTTGTGAGGTTTAATATATTTGGTAGGCATGCTGAGATCCTTGAATGAAATGCTCTATAAAGGTCTAAGGTCATATCATCATCTCAAGGTCACACAGTGAGTCTGTGGCAGAGTGATGAACAGAATCAAAAGCCGAGTGGCACAGCAAAAGTGTGCTGAGTCTATAACTGAGAGGTCAATGGAGTGAAACCTTCTGCTAGTTTCTATGGTCTGTGTTATACAGGAAGTCAGACTGGAAGATCACAATTGTCCCTCTGGCCTTGGAATCTATGAATTAAGGAGTCCCAATTCCCAGTCCCCTGCTACAATCACTAGACACAACACTGCCTCCCAGAATTCAAATATTCATCCACATTCACAACAGTACTTTGACTCAGCTTCCTCAGAACGGAAGTCTTAAAATGCTGGCAACACATCTCGTTCTGTTGCACAAATACTTAAAGGAAAGGAAAGGAACAGTAGATAAATAATAATTATATACAATACCTGAGATTCATAAAGTTTCTCTTTCCTGTTTGCTACCTCGTTACGGATGATAGTTCCAATATATTCAATGATCATGGTGTGCTTTTCAACGTCTCTAGCAGCATATAAGCCCAGGCCCTACAAAGGGAATACTGTGTGACTTAGAACAGGAGAATCAATGCACATTTACGTTTGATTCCTTTGGTGTGCTCCCAAGCCATGCTTGGAGAAAATCTACATCTACACATGCAGAAATGATACATAATGAAAGATAAAAAGTGACACTGTTGAAAAAACACAAAAGGTCAGCAAAGGCAAACAGCAACCTTAGCTCCAGCATATATACACATTCAATATCTTTAACAATATACAACTGGAAATATAAACAGTGAAACATTAAGTGACATATTTACCCAGAAAACAGGAAAAGCAGAGCATATGCACAACATGGCTGAATTAATATACACTTTTAAAGATTAACACAGAATTATCTGAGCAGTTACATTCTGTGATTTCTTCACTTCATCTCCTGATTTCTTATGATTTTAACTATACAGCTTTAATGATGCAAAATCAGTTTTCTGCATTTAATTTCCTAGTTTTTTTAAAATAAGAGAAAATGCTTTAAAATTATTTGTCTTGCAGCCAATTGAGCTAGTAGACTTCTTACTCTGGAGCTATTTGACTTGAATTCTTTGAACAATAAAGAATACTTTCTAGAATCAAAGAATTCAAATGTGTGCTGTGGTGTTTTAACCATTTAAATAATCTTCCACAGTCCAACCTAAAATATACAGCAAATACATACAAGGCATGGTGTACAGATTTGGCAACAAGTTCAGTGGAGCTGAACACCTGGAAGGTTTGAATAAGTCAATAACTTGACTATTTAATTGTATTAACATGACAAAATATTTTACTCAACATCCTAGTCTCACATTATTCCTGTTCTCCATCTTTTAATAAGCTAGCTTGGTCTAAAATTAACTACTAGATATGCAGATGATCCTCCCTCTGCTGCTGGTAAAAAACTTCTGTATATTTTAGTTTCTATACTAAACAGCATTTTTTTTTTGAGAAAAAAGTTAAGAGGGCTTAGCTAGTAAAATAACACAACTCAGTTTACAAGCTAGAGTTTCAGTCAATTAAATTCAGAAAAAGACAAAAAAAGATTTAAAGTAATCAGCGATCTTTGTTACATACAATACAGGGGAACTGATCACCACACATATGCTGCAAATTCCCTTCAGACTTTACTAGACTCTACAGACTGTAGGGAATTGTATTCAGGAATAAAATCTCAAAAATACAGCCTGTTGTAACTGACCTGAATCCGAGAGCGAGCTAGATACACATTGGATTTCCATTCAGTCTTCATTTTACGATACTGGGAGGACTTGGAATGGACAAACTGTTTACTGTAAGGCGCATTTAGCTCTCCTGTCACTGTGCTCTGAAATGACTTCGAGGTGCTGGTGCTATTCAAGGTGTGAGGCCTGCGGGAATTGGGCATATAACAGAAAAAAATACAAGAAAAACTGAAGATTTCTCCGAATAAAACCACAAGCTGAATTTTATTAAAGCTACTTTCAGACAAACATACACTTAAAGCCAGCTAGCATAGACAACAAAGCGGATCCTTTGATTTGGGCATGCACATACACAGCCAAAGACAACAGGGTTTGTAAGCAGCAGACAAAAGCACAAATAACCCTAAGCAGCCTATAAACCCTGGGCTGTACTATGTGAAGTTAAAACAAAATACCTTAACACAAACCTCTTGACATGGGTACTCATTTTAGGCTCAGCACGGGCACAGCCCGTGGGATTGATGGCAAGAGGAAGTTCCATTAAAGGGTTTCGGCCATATCGGAAAGTGTACTTCTCACAAGCCTCAACCCCAGGAAGCTGTCAGAAACAAATCACATATTAACACATCAGAAAAACATCCACACAACAGCCTGTCTTTTTAAACCTGGAACAGGCAGAGCGCTCACAATTGCTCAGACTGACGACTTGACACTGCCTTATGATAATCCTTCAGTAGCATTTCCTTGACAAAAAGCTGTGTTTTGATGCTTATCAGACTAACTAATTTGCAAATATAGAAATATGGAGAGAGACACTGAGTCTTAGCAAAACTCCCTTTTCCTCCTGGCTAATTTTCTTTAACGAACATGTGGTGAGCGCATGGTGTGGCATGCTTCCATATCACAGCACACACTTCCCCTGTAATGCACTATTTTTTGGGTGCACATGATGAGTAAAGCTGGTAGAAAGTTTTTGTTCAGAAAATTTTCTCACCACACAATGAGGAAATTTCAATTCTAATGACAAATTTTGATTTTTCCATGGGAAATTTCAAAACTTTTTTTGTTTCATGTCAACTTAATGCTTTGGTTTTTGGACATCACAAAATTTTGGCTTTCAAATGTTCAGTTTTTGGATTTCAGGTTCTTCTTCCCTGAACAAGTATGTAAGGTGTAAGAAGGTGGAAGGAAAAAAATCTTACTTTCTCACACCTTCTTACTGTTTTTCCTTCTGCTGTGTTTGTGTGATTGATCCGGTAACTCTCTGTGTTGCATGTAGCACATTCATACAACCTTTCATGTTCTCAACAGAACAAAACAGAACTCCAAATGAAGAAAGAGTCACTCTCTACAGAATCAAATGGAACCTTTTCTTATTAGGGTTAATCACCTGGGGGAAGTGCAGGCTGAATTTCCCCAACTGCCCACCCTCCCCCGGCAGTTAGGCTGGGAGAGGATAACTTTGGTTTCCCCTGGGGGCTACAGGCCTGCTGGCTGAGGTTGCACCAAATCATTCAGTCTTTGGCCACTTTTGCTAATCCTTTCTGGAGTAGTTCCACCCACTCTTCAGATAGCACTGGCACCAGACAGGCTCCCAGATGGAGGGGAAGTTGACATTGCCATGTGGAATTTCCCTCCCAGCAGACTATCCACTCCAAGGGCCCCTTTGGCCTGTTTCACAATGGCAGAAACTTCACAAATATTTATATGATAAATGTATCATTTTCATCTGAGATGTTCTAAATTGTTGTAAACCTTTAATTAGAATAAGAGTCCCGAATTGTTGCAGCAATGACTCACTGATTCAGCAATTCTTGCCACTGCAGAGACTGTCAAACCAAAGAGGTCTTCACCCTTCAAATATCCAGGAAAGAGCTGTAGCATTTCAGATTCTTTTCTAACAGAAGCAACAGGCTCCAAGATTTTATCCCACACACCTACACGACCACATGGAAAAAGATTATAATGAGCAAATAAAGAAAGCCCACAGACACTGTAGTTATACCTAACAAAGAAGGAAATTGGCATAGGACACCTGTAATGAAAAAAGCCACAGAGTATCAGATAGCTGATTTTATATCTAAAGGGAACAACTTAATGAAATAAAATATCCCACTTCACCACAGTGTTAAAGTTTGAAATAGAGACTCATCTGAGTAGTTATGTCCTGTTGAGTACTCCCAGACAGTGTTGCATCTCTGTTATACTTCTCTTGATTTTGAGGAATGTGACAAACAATAAGCACTGGATAAAAACTTTTAGATCACTAATTCCACATTACAAATTCCTATTCACGTAATCAGGCAGCTAAGTTTCTCCTGCTAAATCATTTTAAAAATGACCACAAAGTAAATAAAAGTTTCCTTAAATAAATGGAATTTTCCACTTCCTTAAGTTGACGATTTTTCTCTCTTACTGTCCCAGATGTCTCATGGTGGTACAATATGTTGTTATGGAGGGAATAAAAGATCTGAGTTTGCGATTCCAGCTCAGTTCCTTTCTCACTACCCAAGAATTGCTGGGGAAGCTGTAGAGACAGCATGGTTATCTGAAAAGAGCAACTTTGGTCATTTTGCTAGGACCCTCTGGCAAGTTTTCAGGAGAGGTGTTAATAGACTAGAGAGTGCATCTTCAACCCATAAGATTGGATGCACATTTGGCTAATGGTGAAGATAGGACATAGTGGTGGTGGCAATTTTTTGTAATTTGAAAGGTGTGTGTGTGGGTATTCAGACTCAATTCTACTTCACTGACAAAAATATTCATGTTAGCCCTGCAAAGCTAACACAGCTAAGACTGAATGAGCTGGATTCCCATACGATTTGCAAATCATGTACAGAACAGTTTAGTAAGTTGCAGTTGGTTATGTCTGTGCAAGCCACTGCAGGCATAAATTGATAATAATGAGGTTGCACAGGTGTAAATAGCAGGTGTTATGTGTGAGACAGAAAGAAATCAGCTTGGCTCTCAGAGCCTAGGTTGTGTTTGCACAGCTGGAAAAAAAGATCTTTTTACTTGTAGTTTGAACACATCTGATCTGGAGATCACTGAGCCAGAATGAAAATAGAGCCCCAAAAGGTCATATTTAGAAAGTCACTTTTTAAAGCAGAAACACACACAAAATATTTTTTCTTATTTTGTCCAATGTTCATGTTATATCGTTTTGGCTTCTTTATGAGCTTGTTGCAAGTATCCTTTCTTCCTCATTATATTTGTAGTGCACATTATTGTTTTATCTGTCTAGGACGGTTATTCTATGGCCCCCATCACCACTGCATCCCAGAAGTTTCATCTTTGAAATCACAGTACTGAGTAAGTATAGCATAGCTCACGGTGCTAGAAGTACAGCCTTGGCATATTGCTATAGAGATTACATTATGCAGTAGCATTAGCAAATGATTAGGCACCAGATAAATAATTTTCCCATTCTACAATGGAAGTCTATGTTGTGAGACCCCAATCTTACATTACTGAGCATGAAATAGAAACAAAACAAGAAAGCTACGCAGGAAAACAAGGGCCTGCAACATTTATCTGAAACATTTACCGTACATACAATGTATAAGGAAACTGTATAGTCATGAAAGCCTTCTGTTGAGTTTACATTAATTCTTTTTTACCTTTCGGTGTTGAATTGGTAAGAACCAGATCATCATGACCTTGCTCAACAATCCTGATCACGAACACTGGAAAACCATCCTTCTCCTCAATAGAACACAAGTAGCGACAGCGCCTGTTTGCATATCGCATGCTCCAATACAACCGGCTGGCCTCGTATCCAACAGGGAAGAGAGCTTTTGAAGAGTGGAATGCCTGCATCTGTTGCGGCAGCAGCTGACCAATAGTGTGGAAGATCAGGCTTCCTACACGAAAAGTGTGCTCACGTTCTCCCCGCTGTACTATACTAGCAATTTGCCGCACCTCATCACGCTGAACATAGACCCTCCTGAAAACTGCAAAGTAATTAAGTTCTTGCTCATGAGCTCCCTTTGGTTTGTGCATGGGGCAAAGCATGGTTTTGTCTTTAAAAAACATGCATTGTGCTTTAATGGCACAGGTAAAGTGATAAATATTGGTGCATCTTAACCTGTGACAACTGCTGGTGGCGCCCATTTTGTGACAGAACATGCATTTCATTTGCAAGCCTCTTCGCAGTGCTAGTTCCACGTTAATTAAGGCACCAGCCTGTGTCTCATAGACCTCTGTAGACCAAAGTGCACAGTTCAAATGGACCCAAAGGTCTAAGTCAAGATTAAGAAGCCTTGCTGGTCCATCTGTTAGTCCATCACCCTCTTCATGACAGAAGCAACATTTTCTGTAGTCTTTAGGCACAGGGTCAGGTTTAAGGGTTGTGCCCAGTTTCTTGAGAAACTCGTCTATCTCTTCTTCACCAGGGGGTTTGAATGATCCTTTAGGAATCACAACCTGAATGTTCCATTTTTTCCATTTCATTCCTCTCCATTTCTTACTTAGAGGTCGACAATCATCAAGGCTACTGTGTATTGTTTTTAACCTAGGTTTTAGCTTCACTGTTACTTTAAGCTCATCTGGCTTTGCCTCTACCTTGGCTGCTTCAAATGCAGGAGGGAACGTGATAGGGGGTGATGAAGGTGGAGAAACTTTTTCCTGTAGCGGAGGGAGACAATGTACATCGAACGTGGAGATGTTGTTGCTGTACTGATGGAATGCTTTAGGTGGCATTTCTTTCATCGGTGACTGTGGGAAAGATGGAATTGAGTCCTGAGAAATAAATAGAAAAAAGCCTTTTACAAATGTATTACAAATTGAACAACAAATATCCCCTAATAATGTTTTCAGGTCAGAACGAAGAGAAGGGGTGAGTCTAGGGCGTATAAGGTAATTTGTCAGGTTGTTGTGTCATAGGACACAATAAGTTATCTTGAGTCATTGGTACTATGGCTTGTGTTGGGCCACAGAGCAGTATTTTAATGATTTTGCAGCTTTACTTTTGTTCCTGTAAGTCCAGAGTATGGGTCCTCTCCTCTTTCTCGACACTTTTAAAAATGTAATAGCAAATAGTTTAGTTTACAGCACCAAACAGATTTACATCATCTTTATTTTTAGGAAGCGCCAGACAAAGTTGTATAAAAATCTCTAAATATGGATCAGGAGATAAATTATTAACAGATAAGGAACTATTAAAATGGCAGAGAGAGATAAATGCTGGGAATTAAAGGAGTGTATTTTTCATGGAAGTTGGTGAGGATTGAAATCCTGCAGGGACAAATACGCTATTAAAAAAGTAAAAGGTCAAATTATAACATAAGATCTACATGTGCACATGGATTTCAAAATAGGGGCAGGATTAAGACTCAGAGAGGCTGATATGTTTTTTAGGGTCATCTTGAAAACCAATGAAAAGATGCACAGCGGAATATGAAATTTAATTGTTTAAGAATAAAGTGATGCACTTAGGTAGAAATAATGCCCAAGATAAGTACAATTCAACTAGTATTGAATTAGTTACTATGGTAGAGAAAAAGGATCTGGACATACTGATAAACCCAATATTTATATTCTCCATCCAGTTTGCAGCAACAATAAAAAGGCAAATAGGGTGCTGGCTGATACTGAGGAGGGCATGTTATACAGTAAGATATTATGCAAACACACTATAGAGCACTGACTAAATGACATTTGAAGTACAGTATCCAGTTTCAGCCACCTTTTTTGAAAAAAGAACTGGAAAAAGAATAAGCATTAGGCCAACTAAACTGATAAGTGATCTGAAGGAGTTTAACCTTGAAGCGAATGCAATCACACCGGGACTGAGAGAAGACAATTTTACCGTGACGTGACTGAAGCTTTATAAAGTGTTTTAACTAAAGTTATTGTCAAATTAATCTAGATAATCTATTTTAGAGTGTTGAATAAAAAAGTACTTGGGATATATTGAAAACATACATTAAAAGGGAGCACATGCCTAAAGAATTTAAGAAGTTATTCTTTTAGGGAGTGTGCTAAAGATTTGATTAAACCTCTATTTGAAGTGGTGGAGTCAAACACTGTGAATGTAGTCAGCAAAACCTAGATAACTCTATGGAATTTAATAAATTAAAGGATTATTTAGTCAGTTCTATGCTTTTTGTGGGTCAGGAGGGAATTTTTTGTTGATTATACTTTCTCCCCACAAGACTGACTACAGGGATTTTTTTTCTTTTTTAGTGTGAGTGGTTTTGCCTTCCTTTGGGGTGTGGGCAAGAGGGAGAAAAGATCTCCACCTACCTGATTTATTCAAGGAAATGTACACTACACTTCTCTACTCCTCACATCCAAGAGTTAGGGGTCTGATCCAACTCTGATTGTAGTCAATGGAAAAGCTCATATTTTTTCTTGCAATGTCCATCTATTATCATTACTTTAAATTAAGATTTTTAAGCCCTAACAGTGTGCTTGGTGATGTACTGGATATATATCTGCAGCAACGGACCTCATCCACAAGCAACTTGTTTTCTTCCCTCCAAACTAAATAGAATGCGACAAGTTTGTCTGTTTCCTGAGAGGTGCTGCGCTGCTACTGTGAGCTGCTGCATATCCTTACTAGGGTCCACGAACAGAAAACGGATTATTTTGGCTGTTTACAACGGGAGACTGAATAGATGAAATTCAGTTCCAACTACATGTTCTTGTCATCCTGGAGTACACATGTGAAAAACTCCTGGCATGACCACATTTTCAACCAAGCATGTTTCTTAAAACATTATATTATACTTCCTACCTTTCATGTCAAGAAAGTAAAGTCTCCATGTTGAGTTATTTTTTGTACAGTTGTTAATGATTTCTTACTGCGCATAAAGCAAATGAAAATGCAGAAAATAAAGGAATACATGTAGGGCCTGATGGAATGTTCATCAACACAACAAAAAGCCTCCCACTGGTTTCAATGAGAGTCAGAGATTCAGCCCTAAAGCTCTGTCAGGAAAAGACTGCTAATGCTCTGCCATGCATTTCTCCTAGGCTTAATTTTCTGTAAATATGGATTTTGATTTTAATTCCTGATCTTTTGCTGCTTCAGAATTTCAATATCCTACTGTAGCATGAAATCATACTTAAACACCATTAAAACAACAGTTTAGGGTATTATAAATGCTAAGTATGCCAAGAACCCTTGGCCTAAGATCTTTACTTAGGAAATGTTTCTATTTCATTAGAGAAGTAGCAGCAATAATTGCTGCTAATTAGGATGTGACACAGAGCTTGGTACTTACCTTGCTCTCCGAGTTTTTTGCTTGCACAGCTGCTGAATAAAGAACAAAGCAGTTGTTGCTACAAAATACAACATCCTTTTCCACTCTATCAGAGATTTCTCGGGAATCCTGGGAATCAAAGCCAAAGATTGTTATGAGTCCATTCCAGGGAATAGAATTTTACAAATTCTCATTTTTGACACACCAATCTTCATCTCTTTGGGACAAGATCCATCTCCTTTTTGAAGAGTATTTAACACGGGGACGGGGGGGATTCTGGTCAGGCCTCTGGGCACCATATTAATACATATATTAAACTATGAACATTTAAAGTTAAAACCAACAGTGGCCTTACTCTTCAGCATCTTATGCCACCAACAGAAGTGCATTAGAATCAATGTAAAGAATCCTCTATTGTATTCTCATGTGAATTTTACTTAGAGAGTATGTCTACAGGGCATTTTTATCTTTGAACCACAAAAACTCTCCCTTTTTCAGGCTGGTTAAAGATAGATCACACAACTTTATCATCAAGTGGTGATCTGTAAAATGTTGCTGTGGATTCAGGCCCAGATTTTTTAATGTATTTAGATGCCTAACTTCCACTGAAGTCAATGGGAGTTAGGCACCTAAATTCTGTAAAAAAAATCTGATCCTCGGTGTTTTGCATGGGTGCTCATGCACTTTATGTATCGGTTTGACTATACAGCTCTATTACATAGCAATCATATGATTTCACTAGTTAGATAAATGGTGATGGTATTTTTGTTGCAGGCCGGACGCATGCTTTTCCAGAATTCACACTGCTGCAAATATTTTAATATTTGCATACAGGAATGGGGATCCAGCAGGGACATTTGTTTTTCCCCCCCTACTACAAGAAAGAAACAGCAGAAAATATACAAAAACAGGAATTAAATGTGATTAACTCCCTTCTGCTTGAAAATATAGTTTCCACAGTCACTCTCCCAGTAGTGCCAGATAACAGCCCAAAGTTAGTACCTTGAAAAGAGAGTTCTGCTGAATTTTTTGAAGTCCCCTAAAAGTGATATAACATGGTAGCAACATTTAAATAACTGTCCCTGATTATACACTGAAACCTATTTAAGAAAACTGACTGAAATATTTATATAAGCAGTATTTCTGAAATTGTTTGCTGGTTTCATTTGCTGACTGAAAATAATGATAAAAAATAAACATCACTTTCCACGACAGTACCTGTTTAAGGAAAGACAGATCTTTGAACGATTTCCGCACTCCACTACCAAGAACTACCACTTTACAATGAGAACACCACTGAGGTCTCAGTGCTGAGCCTTCTGCAATATTTTGATTGTGATCTTTATAAGTGGCTAGACCTAAAACAACCAACAAATCTGTTAGAAAATACTCAAGACACTCCTGAACGAAGTGTGTGTTGAAGTGGCAGTATTCTCCGGCAGGTTAATAGTTGGAGACTCCATTCTCCTAGACAGGGCGTTAGGCAAACTTTAACATAAATACAGACAGGGAGTTTTTTCTTAAATCAGACACAAATCTTTTGTAGTTCTGGTTTGAACAGTAAGGCAAAAAGAGATTATATAACATGAGATGAATAAATAAATCAGAATAAAATAGGAGTATTAATATATTTAAATGTCTAAGTACAGATTTTCCAACAGAGGTATAATCTCCCAAAGTGGTGAAAGACACACCATTAGAGTAACTTAAAATTAGACAGGACAGAACACTTAAGAATACCATGGACTGTTGGAAACAATCCCACACTGGTAGCGAGATGGACAAGATAATATCATAGGTGTTTTCCATCTCTGATTTCCATTAGTCTCGGAGAACATCAGGAACATAGTGCACAAGTACATGTGCGCTGATTGTATAAGAAACAGTATTATTAAAAACAAAAATCAACTAGTTAATTCTAGAGTTTGAGCTTATAGGGCCGAAAATTCTCCAATGCCAGCATGATTAAAAATGAAAAACTAATAATTACAAGAACTAGATATAAACTAACTCACCGTTGCTGTTTGGAGGAAATGGCACATTAGGTTGCTTCAAGGCATAAGACCCTATTAGTCTGGTAGAGCCCATGGATCCTGCCTGAGGACCATGAAGTAATAGGTGCTGTCTGTATTCCATAGCCGGATTCATTCTGTGACTGTTTAACACTCCCATGGAGGATGGAACATCTGGGGCATTACTAACTTCGTAACTGTTGGGAATTCTGACGTGCAGAAGATTGGAAAATGCAGCCACAACGCTACTAATATTCTAAAACAATAAAAATAAATCTCTGTTTTTATCAATTCCATGAAGTAAATGGCAAGGATATTAATTACCAGATTACAAGAGCTGCTGTACTATAGTAGCTCACATGCAAATTAAACTGAATAGTCATTATTTATAGAATATGCTACATAAACACCATGCTAGAGTTCACATATAAATCACTGAAGTTTGTTTCCCTTACCTCTGCAGCTGTGGGATGTAAAGTAATTGCTACAGATATAAGGCCAGATTTCAGACCATTTTGGGATGGCCCAAGCTGAGAGCCGAAGAAGCCAGAACCAGGTAAAATTCCTGAACTATGTTCTGATTTTACATAACTCCTTTTTGCTTCTGAACCTTAAAAATGAAATAATATATATATTAAGTTAAGCTGCATGATTCTGAATGGATAGAAACTAGCAATAAGAACATAACCCATATTCCTCTTACCTTTTCCAGTACTGCTGGGTAGGATTGGAATGATGGGGGATGGTACAGGCTCTGGGCTCTCTACCTTTACCAGAGACAAATCTGGATACCTACTTACTTCCATTCCCACAACACTTTCAGGAGAGGAAGAGGGAACAAAGCTGTCAGGAGTGTCCCGGTCATCACAGTGATCTTGAACCCTGGGAGGAAAAACAAACTACAGCTTTTGAAAATGCCTTGTATAAAAACTAAGTGAAGGAAGTGGGTGGATTTTTGGTTGGTGGCAACAATTTTTGTGGCATCTCACCTTACTTTAAGACAAAATTAGTCAGACTTGTTTTTAATTATCCTCTTCCCTCCCAAACTAAAGGCAACAATGATCTACTGATCCGAGATACTTTTAACTCAGCAGATTTGCTGTAGATGATAGATATAGATGATAAAGCCACTATTCTGCTCTTGAATATCTAGTAGAGGCTAACTATCCCATTCTTCACAAGTGCAACATGAGGAAGGATTTCACAAGGTTCGATAGCCACACACTTTGGTGCACACTACTTGAGCTTATCATAAATTTAAACTTCTAGAATGTGTTCAAAATACATGTCATACTGAATGGCCCACAACCTTCCCCTACTGGATTTATAAAATCCATCCATCATGATTTGCATGATAAAGCACTCCTGTAAGGCAGGTAAGTATTATTATCCGCATTACAAAGATGGGGATGTGATGCAAAGACAGATTAAGTGATTTCTCCAAAGCTTACACAGAGTCTGTGGTGGAGCAGGGAACTGAATCCAGGTCTCCCAAGTCTCTAGCTAGTGAACTAATCACTGGACCATCCTCTCTCATACAGCCAATGGCTGTAGTTCCTCAAACTTGCTGTGCCTCCAATACGCTCGAGAAAGAGAGGGAGGGAAGTCTTTGCAGAGAGTCCTGCTGTGCACCATGAAGCACCTCTCCCCAGTGATTCAATCTGTGCCTACCAGGCAGGCGAGTTTTGGGGGTAGAGTGTGGACATAAACAGTGGGATTTATGACTTTGTGGATCCACTGCCCAAAACAACCCTGTGCCGCTGTGTGAACCCGATTAGTTTCTATAACTTGTTTCTATTTCGGTAGAGCAAAATAATGAATATTTGACAGCTGAATAGGACACACAGTCTAGCAACAGCAGAAGTTTTCCTTTAGTGGCACAGAAATTTCAGCTAGGGAATACGGAGAGATACCTAGTACAAACAATGCCATTTTCTTCTCATGCTGGTGTGGCTGGGGGAGGGTGCATTCCCTTCTCTGAAACTCCTGTGAATCTTCAGTTTACTTGGACTTGCACATGGTGGAAGGATCTGGGCCAAAACAAGTAAATTTAGTATTTAATGGAAAAAAAAACCCTACCTTAATTCTTCCTGATTGTTATGAGGTGGTGTTGGAAGTGAAGCAGGGACATCCACAGTTTTAGGGCCCTGAGCCATAGCTCTTGCTAACAAATCATCCTGTGGTCTGAAAGGTAACTGGAACTGTTTCGGCCCAAGCGCTTTAGTAACTGAAACAGAAAAACACAGCACAACCAAGCATGCATATGTGTCTGTCTACTCACTGATACGCAGCGTGAGAGGGTGCTGGCTGCATTCTAATATAATTAAGTTTATACACCAGTTTTTAACTCTATTTTCAGTCACTCAGAACTCCAAAATTTTCATTTTCATGTTTCAATTATTTATGGATGGTTTCTGTGTGTAGGTAAAACTTTTGAAAAATTGGAGCATAAATGGTTCTGCAATTTTTGACTTCAAGGAAAGAAAAATATTTTTTTCCCCATTATAAAAAACCTTTAAGCTTCCTCCCTACTTTTGCAGCACCCAGTGGCTGAAATTTGAAAGATGGATTTTGTCATGAAAAGTCCTCAGGAGGGCAATGCAAAGTCTTATTGATAGAAAACTGATTTTGATTTGACCAAGTTATGAGTATTTGAAAATGTTTACTAAGCACGTTCAAAGTTTGCTGAGCGCACAACTATGGAAGGCTGCTTTGTGAAAGCACACACAGCTAAGTAAGCTTTAAAATTGTCTTGTCATCTACATTATGCATGCAACTTTTACTTTGTTTTTTTCCTGACTTCTGAGTGTTTAACTGTGCACTGATAGTACTCTCAGTATAGTTTTTGTACGTAATATGCATAATTGCACATACACTGATGTAAAATAAAGTTGGATAGAATCAATTACAACCTTCCAGACAGAGGAGTCTCATGTTCATTTGTATACAATAAAGCCAAACTGCATCAAATAAGGTGCAATATACATTTCATACTTCAGTACCAACATGATACATCTTTTAAGGAAGCAGCACACTAAAAGCTTACCATCATGTCCACCCAGCATTCCAGCTTTTCCAGCAAGTTCCTCAGTAGTTGCAAATCCATTCACCATCTTTTGACAAGCCACTGGTGGTGGTGTTGGAGGGAGAGAGGCTGGGGGTGTTGGAGGATTACTCAGATTATTCTGCTGCATGAGACCAAAGGATTTTAAAATTAGCTTTCGACAGGTAAATACAACACAGATGCGCAATTCCATAAGAGTAAATATTTGTAGGTTTTAAACACACAGAGGCAGCCTCAAATACATACAAATTAATATTTACTTCCCAAATACACTGTAAATAGATGAAAACACCTGCTACAAAACTACCTAGTATACAAAGAAAAACACACTTTGTAGTGTCTGGCACAAATTTAATTATATTATTGTAGGGGAGTGGTAGATTTCTAAACCACTTAGACAGAACTCTTAAACATTCTGAGAGTTCTGTCTAAGGAAAAACTGAGTGAAGACTCCAGGATTTGGCCTTTCTGGAGCAGTGTCTACAGACATTAAACTTCATTATTGGTTTCCCAGTTCACCAGCTACCCTTGCTTGGCCAGATTCTTAGCTCAGTAACTCTGATGTAAAACTGGAATATCTCAGATGGTCTTCAGAGTCATTCCAGTTTTATGCTAGAGTAACTATGTGCCAAATCTGGTCCTTTGTCTGTTGACATTCTTCCTATTCTCTCTATATTGCCTTTCAGCACTCCAAAAGCCTGAGGGTATGGCTACATTTGGAATTTCAAAAGTGCTGCCCCAGCAGTGCTGCGGAAGCGCTGCCGCGGCAGCGCTTTGAAGTGTGAGTGTAGTCAGAGCGGCAGCGCTGGGAGAGAGCTCTCCCAGCGCTGCATGTAAACCACATCCCTTACGGGTGTAGCGTGCAGCGCTGGGAGCCGCGCTCCCAGCGCTGCTGCCCTGATTACACTGACGCTTTACAGCGCTGAATCTTGCAGCGCTCAGGGGGGTGTTTTTTCACACCCCAGTTGCAGCGCTGTAAAGTGTGAGTGTAGCCAAGGCCTGAGTTTCAAATTCTGTGGGCTATTAGTCCTGCAACAAACAGATTATTTTGTGCACAGTTTTTAAGTCCTTAATCAGGGACTAGTGGACAAATGATGATGGTCTATTTCCCAACTAATTCTCATTAAGAAATGCTTTGCTGTGCTCAATGACTTTGTAAAGCACTGGAAATTCAGCCTTTTCTGCTCCAGAGAGCTTTAATTACAATTTTCACCAATTAGCATCAGTTTGCAAATGCAGTGCTTGTATTTTTTAAATTTGTTTACAACACGGTTTCTATTATTTGATTCCATGTTTTGTAGAGCAAAACAACGAATATTTCACAGTTGAATGCGATATACAGTCTAACAATAACAAATGTCTCTTTTTTAGCTGCACAGGAGAGAATCCTAAGAGACTGTTAATGCAAATAATCCCCTTTACCTTGATTTTTTTCCAGAGAAGAGACATGGGAAATCTAGATGGAAAAACGTACCTTGTAGATCAGCTGGGAATAGTAATCAGAAACCCCATCCAGTGTAGCACTACCAAAACTTCCCAAAAGTCGATTTCCACCATTCAGCTGGCCACTGCCATAGGGGAGAAAATGTGCAAAGCTCACTCCAATTATTGGTTCCATTAGAGGTAGCAGGGAGAGTTGCTATAGAAAAAAATGGAGAGAGATGAATACACCAAATAAATGCTAAGTGGACAGAAAAGTTTCCAGAGTAATATCAGTAGAATGGTTACCACTAAAAAGTCAAATAGCCTCTGAAACACACCAGTATTTCCTTTATTTATTAGAATAGGAAATAAAGGTTGCAATTTGGCAAAGGATTAATGCACATCCTTAATTTTAAACACATTCTTAAGTCCCACTGACTTCAATCAGAATTAAGTACACATAATAGGTTAGCTTTAACTTTAAGCATGTACTTAAAGTGCTTTGGTAAATTGGAGCAAAATCTCAGATAACACTGTATGTTAAATATTGACTTTTAAATGCCAACCACTATACACAAGCAGAGGAAAATTGCTTGCATGTTTTGCTAAGCATAGCCTTCCCCATGCCATAGTTTCCCCATCCATGAGATGGGGATGATACTAACCTTCTTTGTAAAGCACTTTGAGATCTACGGATGAAAACTGCTCCAGAAGAGTTAGTTATTATTGATTATTATTATAATAAGAAAGTTCACATATTTAAAGTCAAGCGGGGGAGGAGGGGAGGGTTTTAATATCGGTGTAATGTGACATTCACATCATAAAAGACTCAAAACCTTAGCTGTTCAGAAAATTTTCAAGGGAATGTTATTCCAGTGGGAAAACATTGATTCATCAAAATCAAAACAATTCTCAGGGCTTGTGGGCTCCTGGTCTGGCAGAATTTCATTTTGAAATTATTGAAAAGAAACATTTTGATTTTCTGAAACAATTTTTTTTCCAGATTTTATGGATTATTTTGAAATTAGTGCGTTTTGTTCTAAGTTGGAATGAAATTTTTTTGAAAATCCTCTATGAAATGGAATTACTATTCTCCACCCAGCTTGACTCCAAACTCATCATAATTGTAAATTATTTTTTTCCTCACTCTGAATCCATTCTCTTAAAGCTACTCCTGATGGACTGTACATTCTCTAAACACTCACCTGTTTTAGTTGGATAAATGTATCTGTGTTAGGATAAAGAGCCTGTTTTTCCTCCTCTTCTTTTTTTCTTTTCTTAGACCGAGGGGCTGCCTTCTCTCCAGTCCTCTGAGTTCGTTTATTTCGTTGTTTCTTTATTTCATGTCCTACATCTGTTCTCTGAAGCTGGCTGTTACCACATCCAAATGTACCTTGCATTTGATTCCCCACAGTTGGCTGATAGAAAAAGGAAGTTAAGCAACTTGAAATGCATTTGTTCAGATCCATGTTAATTTCACATTTTTATAACACGTTTTATTGTATTTTTCTAATAAATGATGATTAAAGAAAATATCTGACACTTGAAAGTTTAATTCCCAAATTTCCTGTGCACTATACTAAGTGACATAGTACATCGGACAGAAGATAACATCTTGTAGTCTATACTTTGTTCACTTTGCCACCCCACTGACAATTGTAACTGCTGTTTTTGAGTCCACAATACAATATATGAACTATCATTACCTCCACTGTAGCCTGCAAATGTCCTTAAAAATTATAGACCAGAAGCATCTTCTGAATGTTGGCTAAAACTTATACCCTTAATTAGGAGCATTCACTAGGCCAGGGCATAATAAAAGAACTGGTTTCAAGAACAAAGGTTCATTTAATGTAAATATATTCCTGGTTGAGCCAAATGTGGATTTATGGCTAAAACTAACAATTTTGCTTTGTACTGAAAGTACAAAAAAAAAAAAATAAAAAAATAGTTCATGACAATACTTTTAATGCAATTCTTCTTAAAACAATTAGCATAGGATTTAATGGTGCAAGTGACAGGGTGAAGTAAAAAGAAAGACTAAAATAGTAAATATTTCAATTATTGATCTAACCTGCTGTAACCATTCTTTCCATCAGGGAAACCCCAAATCACTCCCTCAGCGTATCTTTAAAGATGGATCCCTAACATCCGCTTATACTACCAACCCCTCACCACCCACTTCCGTTTATTTTTATCAGATTTCATTCACTCCGAGCTGACTTTATTTTGCTTCCAGTCTGTGTTCAGATTTCATGGAGTCATAACACAATTGGAGGGGAAAACTAGGATGACAACAAAAAACCAGAAATGCTAACAATAAAGTGATCAGCTGTGAGCAGATCCTAATTTCCTTCCCCAGCAGTTTTCCTACTTCTACCCTTTTTTAATAATTAAATTATCCAACAGTCATTAACATGTTGAATTACTGTTTTCCCCCCATACTAGTAAAACTATTAGCTCTAGAAATGTTACGTAGATATAGAATTGCCTCAGCTAGAGTGCAGGCATACCATATGTTCTCTGATGTGTAATTGTAGATATTCCCAAGTTATACATTTCCCTGCATTCTGATTGAGTCTTGCATGTCTAATTTCCATAATTATGTGAATATCTGTACTCTGATTGGCTGACAGCCAATTTTAGCCAGAGTACAGGGATTTCCATATTAATTGTACAATTATTTCTCAATCACACTATGAATATGCAAATATCTTTTCTCTGATTGGCTATAATAATTCTTCAGCTCTGACTGGTTCTTGTATTCAAATTTTTTAACTTCTTTGCCAACTGCAAAGACAGTCGCCTCAGCTTCTGACTACTCTTCAACTAAACCTGAAAAAAATACAAAATTTACTTAAAAGTAGAAAAAAAATTAACAAAAGGCAAAGAAAATAGAGCTGGAAAACAGATGAAGGGGAACACCTTTTGATTCTTGTCTTTTCTGGTCATACGCGTGTTTACATATATAACTTAAAAAAATTATCTGAAGTACCTAGCCTCTGTCAATTCGGTTTGTAACACAATTTAAACCAATAAATATCAAAGTTACCGTAGAGAGATGAGCTTTGCTCACTAATAATGAGGGAGAGGAAATGGGACTGTATCCAATTAACATAGCAGTTACTATTAAAAAGTCAGCAATTGTCAAAGCCCTTTATCCAAGATACAGCAGTTAGTTCCTATGCCAAATACAGTAATTCCTCACTTAAAGTAGTAGTTATGTTCCTGAAAAATGCAACTTTAAGTGTAACAATGTTAAACAAATCCAATTGTCCCATAAGATTTTCGGTAAATGTGGGGGGTTAGGTTCCAAAGAAATTTTTTTGGGCAGACAAAAGGCATTATACTGTATAGTACTGTACTGTGGTTGGGAAGTGCCCATGGCTTACCCGACACAGGCACAGCTGGCTGCAGGCAAGGACGCTAGGAAGCACCTTGGCAGCAGCAGCTGGAACTTCCCCGGAGAACAGGCTCAGATTTTGCTGGGAATGCTCCAGGCCCACCTCTTCCTGTCCCCGCTCCACCTCCTTTCCAGAGCACGCCACATCCTTCCCCCACCACAAAGTCCTAAGCACCACCAAACAGCTGTTTGGTGGTGCTTAGGACTTTCTGGGAGGGCAGTGGAGGAGCAGAGACACCTAGCTTCCCTGCTTCTGCCTCTCCCTCCCAGAAAGTCCTAAGCACCGCCGCGGTGGGGGAAGAGCTGCGAGGGTGGGGGAAAGAGATGGAGAAGCGGAACTTGTGCAATGCTCTCTTGTAAAGCCGCTGCTCTTCCACAGAATCCTACAAGCAGGCAGCCAAATGACGTTATAAGGGAGCATTGCACAACTTTAAACGAGCATGTTCCCTAATTGAGCAAGGACGTAACACTGAAACAACGTTAAGTGAGATAACATTAAATGAGGAGTTCCTGTATAAGAAAATACTGCTGTATCACAGATTGCCAGAAGAGTGGCAACTGTCGGTAAAGACATCATTTTTTAAAGGTTTTTTTTTTTTTAAATAGCCAGCACTGTAAGACAGAGACAAACGAGGAGGGAGAGACGGTGGATGACTAGAGTGGAAAAGGAAGGCCCAAAAGGATTTATATATATTAAGGCAATCAACCTTTCGTGAGAAATAGGAAAATTATTTTTAACTTTTATTGAAATTAAAATTTGAATATTACATTTAAAATGTACAACACTAAAAGTTTGGGGCTGCATTCTAGTAATTAGGCAATATCACTATCCTGGGCTAATACCAGTACTGTCTTCTCAGTTTACTTGCTATAAACACCGTGGTCGTCAGGCTTGCCATTCATTCAGCAGAAGATGTGCTTATTTATCTCACAAAAAGGGAAGACCCTAAATAAGAAACATTATTATTTACAGAGATGCCCAGAGGCCTCAAACTGGATTAGGGTAGGTGCCGTACAAATGTATAGGAAAAGATAGTCCCTGACTTGAAGAGTTTGCAAGTTATGGCCCAAATCTGCAAGTTCATACACATGAACAAGCCCCTTGTCTGTGCAGAGCCCCACTGAAGTCGCACCCAGGCCTAATTTAAGATAGGAAACCAGTGAGTGTTACAGACAAATGAAAAGAGCATGAGGATACACAATTAGGAGGTTTGGAATACTTTCCCCCCTCTCCTATATTGCCAGGTCTTCTGAGTAGGAATGTTTAGAAAATAGTCAAAAAGTGGAGGTAGTTGATCTTTGGAACAATGAATACAGGAACCACAGTACAAAAGAAATGTACTGATATATAGTTCTGCTGACATAAAAAACACAGAATTTAAACTGCAGCATTACTCATGGTAAACATCAGAAATGGGTACGTTTTAAAATAATGATTGTCTATTGAAAAACAAATTAACCTTTGTATTATTTTTAGGGATATTCATTTGTGAACAGGCCGAACTACTGTGTTATATTAAAAATTAGTCCTTCTGAAGTGGCTGATTTATATAGTGGCAGATTGTGGTCTGTCCTGTGTGCGAGTCGGGAGAGGGTGGGGATAAGGTGCCCTTACTCCTTTGCACCTATGCTACCTCTGCAGAGTTAAGGACAATAAGGAAGAGTTTCTTAAGAATATTAGAAATAAAAATAATCCTAACAATGGTACTCGTCTATTACTAGATGGAAATGGTAGAATTATCAGTAATAATACAGAAGAGGCAGAGTGTTCAATAAATATTTCTGTTCTGTATTTGGGGACTCAGTGACTCTGAAAAGGACTTGGGGGCTGTGGTGGATAACCAGCTGAATACGAGCTCCCAGTGCAATCCTGTGGCCAAAAGGGCTAATGCCATCCTTGAATGCATAAATAGCAGGGTGACCAGATGTCCTGATTTTATAGGGACAGACCCGATTTTTGGGTCTTTTTTTTATATTGGCTCCTATTACCCCCCACCACCTGTCCTGATTTTTCACATTTGCTGTCTGGTCACCCTAATAAATAGGGGAATCTCAAATAGGATTAGAGAGATTATTTTCCTCTCTATTTGGCAGTGGTGCAACCACTGCCGGAATATCGTATCCGGTTCCTTTGTTCACAATTCAAGAAGGATATTGATAAGTTGAAGAGGGTTCAGAGAAGAGACAAGAGAATGATTAAAGGATTAGAAAACCTGTTTTATGGTGACAGATTCAAGGAGCTCAATCAATTTAGTTTAACAAAGAGAAGGTCAAGAAGTAACTTGATTACAACCTGTAAGTACCTACATGGGGAAAAAAAATTAATAATGGGCTCTTCAGTCTAGCAGAGAAAGGTATAACATGATCCAATGGCTGGAAGTTGAAGATAGACAAATTCAGATAGGAAATAAGTGTATATTTTTAACTGGGAGAGTAATTAACCATTGGAACAACTTACCAAGAGTCATGGTGGATTCTCTATCACGGACAATTTTTAAATCAAGGCAGGATATTTTTCAAAAAGCTCTGCTCTAGGAATTATTTTAGGGAAGTTCTAGGCCTGTGTTATACAGGAGGTCAGACTAGGTGATCACAATGGACCATGCTGGCCTTGGAATCTATGAGCTGCTAATGTCTCATCCTTGCTCAGCGGGGCAGAGCCTTGGTTCCCCCTCTTCCTCCACTGGCACACCTGCATGCCATACAGCAGAGCATACAATGCAACAGATTTACATCCAGCCCAGTTTAACCCTGCTTTACAGTAGCAGGGAGATTGGGATGGAGATTAGTGATTTGGGGATTCTCCCCTTCCCTGCAGTGGGGCTGCTCCAGAAGCATCACAACTTGCTGCCGCATGCTTGGCATTAAATTGTAATGTCACCATCTAGCCCTTTACATGTTGACATGCATTTCAAAAACAAGCACCTTACCATTCCTTCAGCTGGGTTCTGTTTCTCCACCAATTTGTTGTCCCCAACACTTTCTTCTTCTGATCGGCAGCTGTTCTCTGATTTCTGATTTACAAGAGAGGATGATTTTTTATTTTTAAGCAAGTGTTTCAGCAATTCATTCCCTGATTCCCCTTTTGCTGCTGGGGTGCTGGTTGATTGTGCTGGACTCTGTGCTGAAGAGTCAGGGTGCAGTGTGGCCTTGTCTTCTTCTACTGTAATACCACTTTGAGTCTCTGTTTTAGGCTCAGCTTGACCAGAACATTGATCAGATTCTGCTTTTTCCAGTTTAATTTCCTGAATGCTGGCAGGCATATCTGTCCTGCTCTTTTCAGTCTCAGGATTTACACTAGATTTCTGAGGCAATTTCTTTTGGAGCAAACCATTATTGGAATGCTTACATTCCAGATCTAAGGAAGGCGGGTTCTCCACAGCATTTGTTGTTGATGAGCCTGCTAGCTCCGCTGATTCATCCTGATGATGAGTAAGTTCACTGGGTGTGCTAACTGTTGGGGTAGAGGTAGAATCTGAAACAGCTGGAGTTGGGGGTGCAGTTATATCTGAATGTGGAGTTGATGGGGCTTTTATTGACTCAGCATCATCATCCTTTTTCTTTTTTCGTGTCCTTTTCTTTTTTCCTTTCTCTTCTGGAATTATATCAGAATACAGCTGAATGAGAGACTGACCTGACCCAGGGAAATTTGGTGCATGGGGCATGCTGGTGTCTTGGCCACATGAAGGACCACTACCAGCTGCTGGAGGTCCTGCAGGTATACCAGGCGCAAATGGAGGCCGTACTTGGTTCTGCGTGAAGCTGGTCCCAGAGATACTCCCATGGGATTGTTTTACAGAATGGAAGTTAGGGGATCCACCAGGAATTGAAGGTGGTTCAGGTCCAAAAGGGGCAGGCCCCAGTGGTCTTCGCTCATTGCTTTGCATAAAATTTACTGCAGGTGGTGAGTTCACAGGGCTTTGTTGCAAAACTTGCCCCATTTGCTGCTGTTGATGCTGTGGAGATTGCTGAAGGGGTCGTGGAGGCGGCATGAAATCACAGGGTAGGTCAGAGTTAAAGAAAGGTATCTGAGACAAGGAAGCTCTGTTATTTAATTCTGACCCTATCATGCCATGTTGTTCCATTTCCATCCTCTGCTGCAAAGCCCTCTGTCGGTCCACCTCCTGCATAAGCTGTATTCGTTGCCGTTCTTGCTGCTCTCGTAAACGCTCCTTTCGTTCCCGCTCTTGAAAACTTTCACTAAATGGGTTATTATCATCAAATTCAACCCTTGGTGGTGGTCCTGACTGTGCATTTGCATTGGAACCTGGCACTGGAGTTGGTGTGCCAGGATTCATTGGCAACTGTGTCATTGGAGGCTGCATCCTTGGAGCACTGAGGGGCAGGTGATTTGGAGGAGCAGTTGCAGGTTGCCACCCAGGTAAATTTGGCATTCTGGCTGGGTTGGATTGCCCAGGAATTACAACTGTGTGCTGCTGATGCTGGAGTTGTTGTGCTACCATGGGGAAGTTCTGCTGATTCATTGCTGGTGGTGTTCCTCCTGGAACCACAGGTGGCTGAGACTGGACTCCTGGCATTATAGAATGTGGTGTTATCCCACACTGCTGCTGCTGCTGCTTGATTCGATATTCTTCAATGAGCTCTGCATGTTCCTTTTGCTGTTTTCGAATCTGAAATTTAGACAAGTCATTACTCATCTCTACAAGGTTCTACTTAATATATAATAGACCTAAAATATATAGGACATACTACATTGAAATTATTTTATTGGAAAATGAGTCTTGTCCAAGATTAGCACTGGAACACATTAAGCTTATTTCATGTCCAATATCTATCAGCTAACCAAAAAGAATGCAATCCTTCCCAATGCCAGTTTCCATACTATTAACTGATTATACAACATATAACCACGAAGAACCAGAACAAGGGACAATATTTCAGAAGCAGCGCTGATCTTTAAACTAGAGTTTCATTATGCAGCACTATTCAAAACTGCAGAGAACTTGCAATATATAGGCAAATAAGAAATAAATTATGCAGAAAAATATATATTACTGCCATTAGCCATATAGTGACTTTTGTTTTATTTGTTACTATAGTTTGCATTTATGTGAAAAAACCATTTACAGTAAAGGCTATTTTAAAAAAGCTCTAGAGCACCTGAAGTGCATGCTATATAGAGATAAACTCTTGGTATTAAATGTACAGTGGAGGCTTGACTGCAATGGCAATAGGGACTGGGGTTCGATCCTGGAGCCAGCTAAGCACCCTTCAGCTTTCAGGCCCTCGTTCAGGAAAACATTTAAGCACATACTTAAATTTAAGCCTGTTTAAGTTCCACTTAAGCATATATTTAAGTGTTGTCCTTAATCAGGGCATCACTGACTTCAAAGGGAGTTGAGGGAGCCCAGCACCTTCCGGCATCAAATGCAATATAGGCTTATAAAATAATAGAAAAATAAAACACCCTTAACTAACAGGCTACAATTATCTATCATTAATATCATGGCTAGCAACTGTAACAGAAGATTAGAATGAAGTAGAGTATGTGCAATGCATTATTACCAGTATTGTACGAAAAAGTGTTCCCTTTATCTGTGATCTATTGTTAATAAAAATAAAAAATAAAAAAATTAAATTATATCTGGTTGCTTCATCTTCCCATCACATCTGTCTCTACAGAACTGCACCAAGCCCCTTCTACGAAAATGCTCTTTCTACAAATTGGAAAGAAAAGGCAACAAACATTCTATACTTCACGAACAGAGGTCAATTGTAAGGATATTGTAGAATACTGTGCCCAACCCTGCTGGCCAAAGACATAAGGCCTCAGTTCACTGAAGCAATTAAAAATACATGCTTAACTTTAACCCCATTGACGTCTCTTTAACCCCACTGACTTCAATGGACTTAAAATGTGATGAAAGTTAAGCTCAAACTTAAGTGCTTTGATGAATCAGGACCTAGGTCAGTTTGTGGGCTGGATCCAGTGACATGATGTAGTTCTGTGACTTGCATGATGGCCTCACACACTGCAGAATCCTTCACTTTTTAAAAAAAACAACTCAGTTTCTAACCCTCATGGCTGCAGAGATTACTTTGTAAACATGAGCAGAAGTAAACTGATGTCATGATATCTGCCCTAGTCTGCAGCCAGACTGAAACTATGACTAAAAACCGTGGCCTCCTCTCTCCGCATTAATCTCATGGGAATGTCAACGCTAAAGCCCAATGATGACACTTCTGTGACAAAATTAACTATTTCACTGCTAATCATTTCAGTATATAAAAGGGACGAGATTTTGGAGCTGTTGCAGGAAAGGAGAGACTGAGGGTAGAACAGAAATGAAAGACAAAGGGAAGGGAGAGAAACAGAGAGAAGGCAATGAGGAAAAAAGAGAACCAAAAGGCAGAAGTAACAGTGGTCTAAAGTGGACCATATTTTCTTAGTGAATTAGAGTGACTGCTACACAAATAATAAATAAAGCTTAGTTACTTCAGAAAGAATTCACTGTTCCCTTAACCTCTGTGCAAACCTCCCACTGACATCAGTGGAATAGCTGCTGTGGACTGAGGGTACCATAAAGTCTTTAAATTATATCCGAGCCCACAGGTCTTAATTCAACATGGAATGCAGCACTCTCCTCCAAACGAGTCTGATACCCTGGGCTTAAATTCTAAAGAATAAGGAAGAGGCTCCTAAACTGCACTCAGCACAGCTCTAGTATCAGATTTCTTCTGAACTGTGACTATTTTATATAGTGACCATGTAACCTGATAAGCTCTCTCCTAGTATTCACTATGAATTTCTTGTTTTTCACAGAATAAAGAAAGATCATACAAAAATACAATATTAAACTGTAATAAAAGAAGGCATTTGAACAGGAAAATATAAAATAAATGACACATCAGTGACTATTACATAAGGTAGAATGCTACCAAGTGGATCTGGTGAAATGATAAAATCAGAGAAAAAACCCTTAGTTGATGGATTCCTTCAGTGGAAATACAGCCCTGTATTTCAAGATGTTCCTATTCTTATATAATTGCCAGTGCATCTGAATAGACTCTGGCTTTCCTTCACACTGCTGCCACCCGGTCTCTCTCTTCCCAAGCTCTTAAAACAGTTTTTTTCCCATTGTTACTGTAGTTTTTTCTCTTGTAGTTCCAGTAATGCTGAGAAATTGAATCTCATAACTGACATTACTCATGTGAAACATGAGGAGTTTTGTTTGTTTTTTTAACATGAATTGCACTGTGTTTAATTGTTACAGTTAGGGCTGTCAATTAATCACAGTTAACTCAAGCAATTAATTCAAAACAAATTAACTTGATTAAGAGAATTAATCATGATTAAGTGCAGTTTTAATTGCACTGTTAAACAATAATAGAATACCAATTTAAATGTATTATAAACATTTGGATATTTTTCTACATTTTCAAATATATTGATTTCAATTATAATACAGAATACAAAGTCTACAGTGCTCACTTTATATTATTTCTATGGAAAATATTTGCACTGTAAAAAGGTAAACAAAAGAAATAGTATTTTTCAATTCACTTCATACAAGTGTTGTAGTGTAATTTCTTTATCATGAAAGTGCAACTTACAAATAAAGGTTTTTTTTGGTTACATAACTGCACTAAAAAACAAAACGATGTAAAACTGTAAAGCGTCCTACTTCTCGTTCAGTCAATCGCTAAGACAAACAAGTCTGTTTACATTTACGGGAGATAATGCTGCCCGCTACTTATTTACGTCACCTGAAAGTGAGAACAGCGTTCGAATGGCATTCTTGTAGCTGGCATTGCAAAGTATTTACACGCCAGAGATGCTAAATGTTCATATGCCCTTTCATACTTTGACTTGTAGATTTCACTATCTTTTGTTTATCTTTTTTTACAGTGCAAATATTTGTAATAAAAATATAAAGTGAGCACTCCACACTTTGCATTGTGCATTGTAATTGAAACAAATATATTTGAAAATGTAGAAAAAATCCAAAAATATTTATAATAAATTTAAATTGGTATTCTATTATTAACAGTGTGATTAAAACTGTGATTAACTGAAGTTAATATTTTTAATCTTGCAATTAATCAGAATTACTTCTTTTTAACCATTTGACAGCCCCCGTTACAATGCATATCTAGTGGAATTAAAGAAACAAGTAAGCTTACAGTGTTATACCTTAATATTAAACAGAAAAGATGCTGTCCTGTTTTTTTTTTTCCCAAATTGTTACCTGTTCTAGCTGTTTTTGGACCATACTCTGCTGCTCAGTAACATGCTTAAGCTGTTCTGCATCTTCTTCTGGGAATTCACGGCCAGCTTTTTTGGCAGTGCGTTGTTTTGCTGAAAGCGCTTTTTTTGATTTTCTGTGTGCTCCAATTTGCTCTTCAAGGTATTTCTGTTGCATTTGCAGAAGTTGTTGTGTTTCTTGAAGCCATTCTTCATATTGCTTTCTCTGTGAATCATCTGGAGGGGGAGGGGAGTAATACAAGGAAAGTAACCATTAATATTATACGAAGGACTCTTGTTTTAAATGAAGGGGTTATTTACTATGGCTTTCATACTTCCTACATGCAGCACAAAATTTAAAGTAATAGTATCCATCAAAAATGCACAAAAAGAAACAGCACTTCTAAAAAGGCTTTCAAATCCCAAACAATATCTAAGCCCCACCAAGTCCCCAAAAAGCAAACTCTATCATTCCATTTACCTCCCAATCAGCCCCCGACACAGGGGACGCATAGGAACACAGGTGAATCTTGTACCATGATTTGGTCATGACCAAATTTGGGTTCTAGTGGATTCAAAAGGGAAATTAAAACTCTTACTTTGCTATCAGCCCCCTCCTGTGTAAACTAAACTTAAGAATGTCAAATAATCATAATACATGGGGAGAGGCAGTCTCTCAAACAGATAGGATACAAAGCATGTACGGCATACTAGGGTAAAAACACCACCTTACCTCAACTGACATTGACTGGTAGTCAGCTGAAATCACCGACCACAGGAGCAGTAAGAGCAAAGGGATTGAAAAAAATTGTTACTTACCTTTCGTAACTGTTGTTCTTTGAGATGTGTTGCTCATGCCCATTCCATTTCAGGTGTGAGCACGCCCACGTGAGCGGTCATTGGAGATTTTTGCCGTAGCGGTATCCATAGGGCCGGCTGTAGTGCCCCCTTGAGTGCCATGCTCATGCGTTGGTATATTAGGTGCTGCCAGCCCTACGCCCTCAGCTCCTTCTTGCCGGCAACTCCGACAGAAGGGTAAGAGGGTGGGTAATGGAATGGACATGAGCTACACATCTCGAAGAACAACAGTTATGAGAAGCAGGTAACCATTTTTTCTTCTTCAAGTGCTTGCTCATGTTGATTCCATTCCAGGTGACTCACAAGCAGTATCAATAGAAGTGGGCTCAGAGTTCATGGCTTTGCAGCTTGCAGCACTGCTCTGCCAAAGGCAGTGCCGTCTCGACTTTGCTGGGAAAGCGCATAATGAGGTGCAAACGTGTGGACAGATGACCAGCTAATGGCCCTACAGATCTCTTGGATTGGTACCTGTGCCAGGAAGGCTGCTGACAATGCTCATGCCCTAGTCAAGTGTGCAGTCACAATCACCGGCGGAGGCACTTTCGCCAGCTCATAACAGTAGCAGATGCTGGCTGTGATCCAGGACGAAACCCACTTAGCAGACACTGGGGTGACCTTTCATTCTGTTTGCCACCACTATGAACAACTGCATTGACTTATACAACGGCTTTGTTCTATCTGCCTAGAAGACCAGTGCCTTCCTGAAGTCCAGGATGCGTAGCCTGCGTGCCTCATTTGACACATGGGGCTTTGGAAAGACGACAGGTAAGTATATACCCTGGTCAGTATGAAACTGGGAAATGACTTTGTGCAGAAACGCTGGGTGCGGTCGCAGCTAGACCTTATCCTTCTAGAAGACTGCACAGGGTGGCTCCAAAGTGAGCCTGATCTTGGACATCCTGTGGGCTGATGTTATCATGACCAGGAACGAAACCTTCCAGGAGAGAAGCAGGAGAGAGCAGGAAGCCAGAGGCGCAAAGAGAGGCTCCATGAGCCTCAACAGCATGAGATTCAGGTTCCGTGGGGAAGGGGATCCCAGACGTGCAGCTAGAAATGCTACAGACATTTCAAAGGCCATGCCGTCGCGTCACGAGTGAAGATCGACCTACCTTAGAACAGAGGGTGGAAAGCTGAGATAGTAGTCAGGTCAACCTTGACTGATGACAGGGACAAATCTTGGAGTCTGAGGTGCAGCAGATAATCCAAGACCTTCTGCAGTGGGACCTGCTTAGCCCGAATACACCATTCCGAGGCCCAGCATGTGAACCGTTTCCATTTGACCACGTAAGTCACTCTGGTGGAGGGTCTCCTGCTACCCAGGAAAACCTACTGAACATGGGCCGAGCATGCCCATTCATCCATGCTTAGCCATGCAGCAGCCAAGCCATCAAGGGCAGTGCCGCTGGGTTTGGGTGCAAAACATTTCCATGGTTCTGGGACGGCAGATCCAAGCAGAGGGGTAGCTTCAATGCTGCTTAGCTCCTAGGCAGAGGTGTGGCCAGGCAGCTCCGCACGCCACCTCAGCCTGCAGGCACCGTCTCCATAGTTCTTACTGGCTGTGGTTCCTGGCCAATAGGAGCTGCAAAGCCAGCACTCTGGGCGGAGGCAGTGCACAGAGCTGCCTGGCCACACCTCTGCCTAGGAGCTGAGGGAGGGGGATGTCACTGCATCTGGGGAGCTCCCCAGGTAAGCGCCATCCAGAGCCTGCCTCACCCCATCCCATGCCCCTGCCCCCTTCCACACCCAAACTCTGCTGGAGGTGGGGATGGCGGTGGGCCAAGACTGCCCCAGCAGCGGTCAGTGCGCCTGGCACAGGGGCTGCCTGAACTGCCCCTGAGCCAGGCACACCAGCCGCTGCAGAAGTCATGGAGGTCACAGTTTCTGTGACCTCCGTGACAAACTCACAGCCTTAACTATAAACAACTATTTCCAAGGTCCTAAGGCTCGAAGTCAGAAGAAATGAAAGTGCTAGTCCTTGCTATGGAAGGAAAGGCATTCCAACTAACCACCATGCGCGGTAAGAAGGAACTGAGAGGGCATAGGGCTGGCCATGCCTGATATACCGAAGCCAGAGCGTGGCACTCAAGGGGGGTGCCACGGCTGGCCCTACAGATACCGCTAAGGCAAAAATCTCTGATGACTTCCCACGTGGGCGCGCACACACTTTGAATGGAATCGACATGAGCAATCACTCAAAGAAGAATATAAAGTTCTGTTCAGTACATAAGAACGGCCATACTGGGTCAGACCAAAGGTCCATCCAGCCCAGTATCCTGTCTACCGACAGTGGCCAATGCCAGGTGCCCCAGAGGGAGTGAACCTACAGGTAACGATGAAGTGACCTCTCTCCTGCCATCCATCTCCACCCTCTGACAAACAGAGACTAGAGACACCATTCCTTACCCATCCTGGCTAATAGTCATTAGTGGACTTAACCTCCATGAATTTATCCAGTAATGTAACAAATCACCTCATCTCTGACCACAGATAGCGTTTAAAATTGCATTCAGTGAGAAGGGAACCTCTTTATATAATTTTTTTATATGAGGCCACTTGGAAATGGAAGAATGTAAGAAATCACTGAGAAAAATTGGACTGCATGAGATATCTGTAATCGCAAGCATCTACAGAATTATTAATAAAAATACAAATTGTTTTTAAGAACTACTGAAGTCACCTGTCTCCTGGGGGCAAAGCATGCTACAGTAGATTCTGCTTACTAGCAAACCAGATATTAACATCTGGTTAATAGCAAGATTTTGCCAGGAGCTAATCCCATCCCATTTACTTTAATGTTAGTGGGATCTGGATATTGACAATGGCATGCCTCTTATTACGAACATTTTTTTGGAACAAAGGCTCCAGATACAGACAGGTTTGCAAAGCTGCAGCCAGGGAAGGAAGGGCTGGGACATACCTTCCCTGGCTGCAGCCACACAGACCTGCCTGTGCCCAGTGCTCAGCACAACCCAGAGCTTCCTTCTGGGCCTGCAGCCTTGAAAACCTGCCAGTGCACAGGGTCTGCATAGGAAGTAAGGAACTGCAGAGTGGGAGGGGAGGCTATGAGCAGGGCACTAGCAGAGATGGCGGATGCAGCCCTGATGCTAGAGTTATGTGGTGCCTTTCCCTGTGCTCTCTGGGCTGCACCCTGCTGGGGGCTGCACCTAGAGAAGGAAGAACTGGGATGTGAGGAGCTTTGACCCCCTGGGGGCACAGAGAGAGGTACCATGCAGCTCTGTGGGCCCCCAAGCCCTCCACTCAGAGTAGAAAGCCCTGGCATCTGAGCTGGAACCTCTCTCCCTGCTGCTGCACTGCCTGCATGCAGGTTTGTGGGGCTGCAGCGAGGGAAGGAAGCACTGGAGTGTGTCTTCACCGGCTGCAGCCCTGCAAACTTGCCTTCTGCTTATTGATAAATGCTGTACAATGGCAACTTTTTTGCTGGCAAATGAGGGATTACTAATAAGCAAAATCTACTGTACTTCTAATAATATTCTCACTTGCTTTCAGTCTAGGATTGGGGAGGAGGTGGCCAGGTCTGGGAACAGTACCAGTTTTCTCATATGACAGAACATAAGAAATGCCACACTGGGTCAGACCAAAGGTCCATCCAGCCCAATATCCTTTCTTCCAACAGTGGCCAATGCCAGGTGCCCCTGAGGGAATGAACAGGTAATCATCAAGTGATCCATTCCCTGTCGCCCATTCCCAGCCTCTGGCAAACAGTGGCTAGAGACACCCTCACTGCTCATCCCAGCTAATAGCCATTGATGGACGTATCCTCCATGAATTTAGTTGTTTTTTGAACCTTGTTATAGTCTTGGCTTTCACAACATCATCTGGCAAGGAGTTCCACAGGCTGACTGCGCGTTGCGTGAAGAAATACTTCCTTTTGTTTGTTTTAAACATGCTGTCTGTTAATTTCATTTGGTGGCCCCTAATTTTTGTGTTATGAGAAGGAGTAAACAACACTTTCTTATTTACTTTCTCTACACCAGTCATGATTTCATAGATCTCTATCATATTCCCCCTCAGTCGTCTCTTTTCCAAGCTGAAAAGTCCCAGTCTTATTAATCTCTCCTCATATGGCAACCGTTCCATACCCCTAATCATTTCTGTTGCCCTTTTCTGAACCTTTTCCAATTCCAATATATTTTTTTTGAGATGAGGCGACCGCATCTGAATGCAGTATTCAAGATGTACCATGGATTTATATAGAGGTAATATGATATTTTCTATTTTATTAACTATCCCTTTCTTAATGATTCCCAACATTCTGTTTGCTTTTTTGACTGCTGCTGCACATTGAGGGATGTTTTCAGAGAACTACCCACAATAACTCCAAGATCTCTTTCTTGAGTGGTAAAAGATAATTCAGACCCTATCACTTTATGTGTATAGTTGGGATTATGTTTTCCAATGTGCATTACTTTGCATTTATCAGCACTGAATTTCATCTGCCATTTTGTTGCCCAGCCACCCAACACTGAGACTAATAGACAGAGCAAACAGAAAAACAGGAACAGAACTCCATTATAAAAATGTTTTGCAGATATTCTTAAGATGTATAATGGTTTTGGCACAAACAGGTCTTCCCTTGTGCTTCAGTACCCACCATATTCTACCTTAGTTGTCACTGCACTACAGGCACTTGCAGAATCTAGTGTCTGTGTTGACTCGGTTCTTACAGCTATCCACACTCTCAATGGACACCTTGATTCCATCAATGCTAGGTTAGATTCTGTATCTAATAATATTGCCCAAAGTGACAACTGAGTGGAAGTGTTAAAGAGTATATCTTTATGGATGTGGAAAAAAGACGTTTGGCTCAGGAAAGTGAGATTGAACATACTGAAATATTAACATGTCCTAGTTAAGGGTAACTGCTTGTTGCATCAAAAAAACAAAGGGTGGGATTTTCAAAAGTGCTCAATATTGGCCCAGAACTGCTCTCATTATAGTTAAATCAATGCTGAATGCTATTGAAAATCCCTCTCAGAAAGTCTAGAAAACTTGAGTAAAGTTTCTAATTGCATTCTGTGCATTGGGCCTCCGATATCTGAAGAGGGGTATCTAGCTAAGAGGGGTATCTAGCTACTTCTGTTTTGTTGTTTTTAAATACTTGGGGAGATTTTTTGCAGACATAAAAACTTCTTAGCATATGTAAAAAAAGTTCAGTATTTAACTCTACAGTTAAATCTCTCTCATGATAGAATGTAAGGGCTATGTTTTTTTGGGAGGGGCCAGGGTCAGCTCTGGCTTTTTTGCAGCCCCAAGCAAAAAAAAACAAAAAAGGTGTGTGGGGGGGGCAGAGTGGCAAAGGGGGGGCTGCCAGCGCTTCAGCGGGGAGCTCATCACATGGCCCCGACCGCTGTGCCGCCTGCTGGGAAGGCTCCACGCAGCTCCGGTTGGCAGGGAGAGGAGGACGCGGGCTGCCCTGCCGAGTTTGCTGCAGGGCGCTCCCCTCCTCTGCGCCGCCGCCCCCAACAGGGCAGCCAGAGCAGCAAACAAACAAACAAAAAAAACAACCAAAAAACCCCACAGCCATGCTGCCCTAGGTTTGGGCGGAATGCCACCCCGTAGAATCTGCCGCCCCAAGCACGAGCTTGCTCGGTTGGTGCCTGGAGCCAGCCCTGGGAGGGTCAGGGGGAAATGAAATATTAGGCATATCAACTAAAATAGACGTTTCCAAGTATTTCTAAAATTACCAATTCTGGATGAATAAAATTGCTCTTTCTTTAGGTAGAGGTTCCTGCAGTTAGTTTTTCTGGTTTTCTGACAAGTTTTGCTTAACTAAATTCCAAAAATCTTTTTTCTTTTTGACTGATGATGCAACGCACTTTTTGATTTTTAAATTAAAAATAACTTGTTATTTTGGATAACTATTCCAACAGAGATCCAACAGAGCAATTATTAGATTTTTGAGATAGCTGACTGTAGTTTAATATATAATTAATTACTATTCTTTTGCCAATGGAAAATAGTAATTACTCTATATGATTAGTACTATCAGATTCATATTTGTATACATTTCCATCTTTTTTCATGATGTTTTTGAAGATTTTTTTGATATTGTTTTAATGTTTTAAGATTTTGTATTTTGTTTTGAATTAATATTGTAATTATGAAATGATAAATTTTAAGTAAGCCAGAGAATTAGTGGAGCTAGGAAAATATTTTTTGGCAATCAAATATTCATATGTGACGTTTTCCTTTAAAAAAAGAACCTGCAATATGAAACCTCAAGTTCACATACAAGAAATTATAAGGTTTATACTTACTGACAAAACCAGGACCAAAATTTGGAGGATTAGGCCTAGAAATCTGAGGTGTCAAACTTCCATCCTAAAAACCAGTAAAATGTATAAGCAAAGTGATTAAATCACAATTCCTTTTAAGAAGAAAATAAAATATTCATAATTTATCAACACTTCTTCTGTAACTCTCATATCAAGTTATGTTACCTGTGTGATTGGTTGCTGCATAAGATTCTGGCCTTCACTAGTCTGTGTTCCTGACATTGGCTGACCCATAAAGGGAAACCTATTGATACATAAAGATCAGCTATAACAGACTTTTTAAACTACTGAGCACTTTAGTACAGATGCATTGTTTAAAACTATTTTGAACTAAAATAAAACTTCTAAATCTTTTAGAAATATTTGTTAGAACTATTACATCCTAATTACTTGCCAGATTTTGAAAATGATATTTCTTATTTCACCCTTGTAACATTTTGCCCTCAGTTCAACCTGTTGTGCCTTATAATTCACAAAGGCATTAACTAAAAATGGCTTAAGTTGCCTTATACCAGGAGCTACCTGGAGTTTCCTAATAGTGATAATTAATAAAGGTGGCTGAATGCATACAGATCACTCGAGAAGTCTCTGTGCTTGAATTTTAAATGCTACGTGATGTAAAAAGTAGGATTCAATGTGCTTAGATACCACAGTATAAATACCTCCACAAATTAGAGTAAATAGCATTTTGAGCATTATAAATAGTTTTTTAAAAGGTACTGCTGCTAAACTTGGACAATGTAACTCTAGGGAGCAACAACAAATGGAACCCCAAGGCCCTTAACCACAATGACAAGACAGAAGGAGATGGAATTCGTCATGGACTTGTGTCCTAGATCATGGCTTCTAAATATCACAACCAATTCCTTTTATTGCATTTAGAAACAAAGAGGAATCCAGTGTTCACAGTTAACCTACCCTCTGAGGATGGATGCCACTACAATCTGTGCGAGCACAAGTTTGTAAGTTCTCTTCTAGGGCAGTGGTTTTCAAACTTTTTTTCTGGGAACCCAGTTGAAGAAAATTGTTGATGCTCGGGACCCAACGGAACTGGGAATGAAGGGTATGGGATGTGGGAGGGGGCTAGGGTGTGTGGGTGAGGGCTGCGGGATAGGGCTGGGAATGAGGGGTTCAAAGTATGGGAGGAGCTCTGGGCTGGGGCAGGGGTGTAGAAGGGGGTCAGGGTGCTGAGCTGGGGATGAGCAGTTTGGGGTGCAGGAGGGGCTCCAGGTTTGGGGGGACTCAGGGCTAGGGATGAGGGGTTTGGGGTGTAGGTGGAGTTCCGGATTTGGGGGGAGGCTCAGGGCTGGGGCTGGCGGTTGGGATGCAGGAGGGGGTGAGGGCTTTGGGTTGAGGATGCATTCTCTGGGGTGGGGCCGGGGATAAGGGGTTTGGCGTGCAGGAAGGGGTTGCTGGTTTCAGGGGGCTCAGGCTGGGTCAGAGGTTTGGAGTAAGAGGTTGGGGCGTGGTCTAACCTCCAGCAGTTCCCGGTCAGCAGCGCAGTTGGGATACACCGCGGACTGCGCTGCGGGCCGGAAGTGGCCAGCAGCACGTCTGGCTCCTAGGCGGAGGCACATAAACAGCTCTGTGCGACTCTTGCCTGCAGGACCCCCCATCTCCCCCCAGTTCCCATTGGCCGGTTGCTGGCCATCGGGAGTGCGGAGTCAGTGCTTGAGGCTAGAGCAGTGCGTGGAGCCCCGAGGCTCCCCTGCCTAGAAGCCGGACCTGCTGCTAGCCACTTCCAGGACACAGCGTGGTGTTGGAAAAGGTAGGCACTAGCCTGCCTTAGCTGGGCAGCACTGCCGACGGGACTTTTAATGTCCCGGTTGGCAGTGCTGACCAGAGCAAGGCAACCCACCGCCTTAGATGCCACGACCCAGTAGTGAGTTTTGACCCACGGTTTGAAAAACGCTGGTCTAGGGTAGCTGCAAACAGCCACAGTTGCAATAATGTATCTTAGAAGTGGCAAGGGCATGGACCACCACGGTGAAGTCTTCATTACTAACAGTCAGCTTTATTACACTATGGAGTAGAAACTTATGAGGGAAATGCTAGAAGCTCTACTGCTTGGTCCATTTTAAATTAGTCTAGATAAAAGCACTAGGAAATTTATGGTAGTAACAACAATAAAATAACTAAATCTTGAATAGCAATTTTGATTCATAGATCTGTACTATGCAGAAGAAAAATGCTGCTTTCCCTTTATTGTTTTAGTAGCTTATGTTTAACACAGTACTGTACTGTATTTGTTTTTTTTTTTTTTTTGGGTCTCAGCTGCTACATGATTGCATACTTCTGGTTCCAAATGCAGTGAGTGGTTAACTGGTCAGTTCGTAACTCTGATGTTCATAACTCTGAAGTTCTACCGTACATATCATTATACATTTTACAGATGAGGAAACTAAGGTAGAGAGAGATGAAATGGCTTGCCCAAAGTCCTACAACAGATCAATGGTAGAGCTGAAAATGGAACCCAGGTCTTCTGAGTTCCAGTCCAGTGTCCTGTCCACTAGAACACACTGTCTTTACCCTAGGGAGCAATGCTGTACTGGCATGGAGTATGAGCTAAATGATAACCTGGGCCTTTTTTCACATCTTATTATGATTCACTGTGAATAATTGTGATGGTCTATAATGTGCTAATGCTGTGGCTGAGAATGACTTTTCAGACTCCAGAGGGACAAGGTGGGTGATCTCATATATTTTATTGGACCAACTTCTGTTGGTGAGAGAGACAAGCTTTCAAGCCGCACAGAGCTCTTCTTCGGGTCTACTGATGCTGGCGGCTAAAAGGCTATAATACTTCGGGTCACTTTTCCTTTTTTACTTTAAACAATAGTGTCATCTTTTGCATACCTGTTCATAACCATTGGTGGCATTCCCATATTGCTCTGTGCCATTACTTTATTGATACCTTTAAGAGCTACCATTTTTGCTTTCATTATTGGATCAGTGATTGCATCAAAATCTATGAAACAAAAACAGTAATGGGTGAATTACATAGCTGAACATTTTGATCTTACTGAACTACCAATATAACGAATATTTCCAATATTGGCACATGTACTAATTCCTTGAGTTTAAAACAGCTGCATTACAATTATTTATCCATGCGTACTTCAAATTAATTTTTTTCTTCGCTTTATAACTAGAGATTAACATGCAGGTTTCTGTATTCTGTAAGAAACCTGCACTTCAGTAAGCATCTCAGGAATAGGATTGACAGTGCCCATTATAGCAAAAGGAGTAACTTTCATTGCTATAGTGAGCCAAGAAACGCAAAAGAAGGGATATTAGTTTGAGAGAGGCTGGAACAGGAGACTTGGCTAGAGGGTGAATCCATTAAATTACAAACATCACCAAGTTAATGGAGGTACTTGACAGGGCTGCCTTAGTCACCATGTACAGTGACACAGAGGAGGCATTTACTGCTATTATGAAATAGAATTTATATATAAAAAATCAGGAAAAGGAGTGCACTTAGTAGACATTATTGATATTGATACAACAGTGACAGCTAGTCAGAAAGCTCCAGTTGTGTTTAGACTCCTGTACCACACATTGACTCAGTATGTTTTTTAGCATTTTCGTATTACATTAACGAGCTGTGGATTAAAATACCTGTTTTATATATCTAAATACTATGAAGTGATATGCTATGTTATACCGGTAAGAACAGATTGCCAGCTTCTAGTCAGAACTTTTCGTTTTTAAGTACATGCAGAACAATTTTTCCCTAGGTCCAATATAGGTGAATTAATAATTGTACTTTGTTCTAATATATAATAATGTATATACATTTTATTTATAAAGCACTGCAGTTGAAGCAACACACAATAATGTAATTCATTCACCATAAAACAATAAAAAGACAGATGAAAGGTCAAATAATATAGTACTTTTTATCTGAGTCTCTTTTTAAAAACCAAAAACAAAGGCAGCATTACCCCCATCTCACCTATGGGAAATTGAAGCATAAAGAGATTAAGAGGCTTGCCCACGGTCAAACAGATTTTGAATACAACTGTGAGTAAAAGCCTGGCCCCACTGAAGTGAACAGGATTTTTGCCACTGACATCAACAGAACTAGAATTTCACCCATATGCTTAATTTCCAGTCTCCTGCTGTAACTACTAGTCAAGTTGCTCTTCATCATGCCAGCTACAAATTCAGTTTTAAATGCCTTTGTATTTTTGTCAATAGACAGTCAGATTTTTTTAATATATTCTTTTGGTATTTGTTTAGTGAACTAATCAGCACCAAAAAAGATATCACATACATACCAATATTGGGGAAAAATGGCTCTGAACGCTGACGAATCATGGCCTGCATCTGTCGCTGCTGCTGCTGCTCCTGCCTTTCCTGATCCAAAAGATCCTGCAGAAGAAGGGGCTGCTCCTCTAGTAAAAGAGGTCTCTCTCGATTTTGCTGCTGGGCTAGAGTCTGTGGGAGCATTATCTGCTGGGGACCAGATATGCCACTGGGACCAGGGCGATTTGCCAAAGTCACGGCTTGATTACCTGGTTGTCCTGTCCCAAAACTGTGATTAGTTGACTGACCTTGGATAAATCCTGGATTTACTGTTGCCCCTTGAGAGAAGCTATGGTTTATTCGTGCAACCACGGTCAGATTAGAATTTAAAGCGTTTTCCAAGATTTGTCCAGCAGGTGTCATTAGTGTTTGTGAAACACCTGATACGTGATTTGTTTGATTTGTTTGTGTTGCTGGTGAAGAACCTAATGCCCTTATGTCAGAGTTATCTGAACTCTCATTGGCCAGCAGACTTGAAAGGACTGGTGTGGAACCAGAAATACTGCAAGAATTTATAACACCCTGAGCAGGCAGTTGAGCAGGGCCCTGAACAACATTTGGACTAGGCACAGTTGTTTCCTGATTCGTAGTAATAGTTTTGTCAGGTAATTCTGGATTATTAGGCTGCACAGGAGCTTTTTCTCCATCATTTAACTTTGTTTCAGCAGCAACCTGAGGGCCTGCAGATTCCACATTTCCATCATTTTTTTCATTTTCAGACTTTGTTTCATCTAATGAGTTTGGAGAAAGCACTTCTGTTTTAATCTCACTATCCATAGCAGATTTCTTCTGTGGAGAAAGTGCCTCAGTGGGGACTGAAGTTTTATCACTTTGTTCTTTCTGTTTTGGTTCTTCGGTCTTGCTCTGAATATCTAATTTGTCATCTATAGGAACACTAAGATCCAATTCCTCATTAAACATACTTTTTTTATCCTCTAGATCAAGTTCTGGGTCTGTGTATGCAATTATGTCAAATTCCCCTGATCTCAGGAGGTCATCAAGGTGAGGATCATTGGTTTCCAGATGATCTAAAGTGTCCAACTCATCTCCTTTCCCATCCTCTGGATCCAGATTTAGATTTTCAAGATCCTCATCATCTAAATCCTTGACTTCAACTCCATCCAGGTCTTTGACATCTAAGTCTTTTACAGAGGGATCATCAGGATCAAGCTTCTCTTCTAATCCATCAGTTGGCTGGTTGGGAATCTGTAGATTCCCAGGTGCCTCAGTGGGTGCAGATGTAGGCAAAGGAGTCCCTGAAAAAGCGTCATTAACCGGGGGATGACTTAAAGAACGCATGACAAGCACGGGTGGATGGTCATGATTACCTTGCTGAGATTGTGGCAAATGCTCCAAATTTGTAGACATCTGTAACTGGTTAGTTAGACCTTGAGGAGTACGTCTCACTGGATCTGTGTGTCTTGGACCCTGAAAGTCCTGCCGAGGTATAAATCCCGTATGTCGCTGATGCTGGGGTGCTGTGTCTATAACATTAGCAGCAGAGGGATTAAAGGGGAGTCTTGGTCTGCCATCAGGGGCTCTATGGCGTAACTCAATGAATGCTTGACCCAGTATATTGTGTTGCTGAACCTGAATACTCTGTGGTGGAAAATGCTGAGACAGTCTAGCTGGACTATTCATATGTGTGTTGTTCAATGGCCTAGGCATATCTATAGACAAAGACCTTCTCAGCTGTGGTGGAACTCCAGCACGTTGCATTTGCTGTTGAGGCCCAAGAAAACGTTCCTGACCTGTTGGTGGACCATGTCCACCTCCTGGAAACCCAAATCTGAAATCAAAGATTCATTAAAGAATTAGTTCTCTTGATTCATTTGGCCCATCTCATCTGGCATATTTCAGAAAATGACTAATTGCTTAAATGTTTTACATATTATGTTCTTTAGTACATTTAAATAAATATTTTATTTTGACCAATCTCAAACTTAAGTGACCTTTCTGAACAGAATAAAAAAAGGAACTAAAATAACTGTATTAATTATGTTTAAACAAACTATTTGTGCTGTACCAACCCCTCAACCCAAATAATCTTAGATAAAAATGCTTCTTACAGCAAAAACTAACTTGCTAGACATTCCATATTTTAATTGAACTCAATAAGTGTAAAAAAAAATTGCGGGACCGACCCCCACAATATTTCAGTATTGATATTTATTTCACATCTTGCCACTACTTAAAAAAATAATAACATAGAATACAAGTTGTTTCTTGATTGTGTATACTTTACATGAGGACAATAATATTTCATTAATGCCATATTCATAAAGGAAAACTAAAGCTGGATTAAATAGTTTTCTTTATAAATGCCTAAAAATGCAGTTTTATGGGCTGTGTGTACACAGGTGGCACAATGCAAGGAAAAAAATTCCCACCCTTCATCTCCCTCAAAACTGCCAAAAAACCAACAATGTATTACTAAGTTTTAATTGCTGAACAATTTCCAATAACACACACAATTAACCAGTACAAAAATATAGGCTGCAATAACCTCAGATGCTTACATGCATACTTAACTTTATATACTGACTTCAATGTGATTACACGTGCTTAAAGCTAAACACGTGTATAAGTGGTAACAGGATTGGGGCCGCGGTAGGCAAATTACATCAATGTTGCACAGACCATCTTACTGGAAATCCCTATAACAGTTTAGACTATACAACTCTCTCTTAAACACTTATGTTTTAAGAAATCAAAAATCATACCCTAGACCATGAGGCCTCATTCCCATGGCTGTCATATCTCCTGGAAATTGGGGTCTATTAAACTGCCCATCAGAGGGAAATGGTCCACGTTGATCTTTTGGGAATACTGTGAACCTTGGACCACCTGGAGGGATGATGGATGCTCTAATATTCCCAGGGTAGGGAGGAGGAGGTCGGTTAAAAATCTGATTTAGATTTTCTTGCTGCCAGTGTTGATGCGGAGCTGCATGGGGAGGTGTGGCTGGGTCCTGTAGTGCTTTTTCCTGACGGATAGCATTCTTCTTCTGCTGCTGCTGCTGCAGAATAATTTCACGCAACTTCTGGCGCTGGTTTAAAAAAAATATTATGTTCACTACTGAAATAAATCTACTTTCAAAATGTAAGGTCCCCCACAGCCAAGAATCTTGTATAAATGGAACAATCTTCCCTCACACTCACTAGAAAAATACCCCTATAATTCCCTTGCAAATTAATCAAAAACCAGACAACATGATTCAGGGAATTGGTAAGAGACTAGTGAGACCTTTCACCTTAAGGCCCCCTATTCATCAAGGGTCTGCTAATAAATTGTATAGTAAATTGCTTGACCACACTTCAGTTTGTTATGAAATATATTCAAGAGACCAAACAACCAATACCAGTCAGTTTTATTGCTCAAAGTCAATTACAATATAGTACAGGAAGAAAGGCTCAATATGAGACCAATTTCTGGAAAGCCTTCTCATGCAGTGTTGTTAAATTCACCTTACAAAGAAGGTGCTTCCAAAGTTACAATGCTAAAGCTATTCTTTTTATACTCATCCTGTTTCCATGTAAAAAGGTACTCTGTGCATCATCTGAAACTAGATTTAACCAATCAGCTTTCTATTTTGTTTTTCTGGTATACCCCCATCTCTTTGTTCTGAATACAGGCATTCCAGGTACCAAAGGGCATGAAGGCACCCTTTAGGTGTGTACCAGGGTAGAACAATCATTCACTTTGTCCTTTTCCTTTGGGACATTCCAGTACTGGTGTGTGAGAGTAACTCCTAACCAATTGTTATAGTAAAACACCCATATATCTAGATCCTGACAGTTTTCCTACCTACTTAAGCCAAAATTTACTTCAACTAATGCAAGGCGTTATGGGATATTTGACACAGGTGAACAAATAGCAGGGAGAGGATAATACATTCAGTTAACATAAGAATTCACACTTACATTAATACTATGCCTAACGTATGTGTCTTGGCTAACAGGCCAGCTCACTAATGTTAGCACAAGGAGCTGTCATATACACTTTTGTGCCCCAATGGTGCCCTTGTGCCATAGGGAGAAGTGAATTCTGAAGGAGAGGTGATCAGAAGTTCAGTTAGGGAAAACTGCTTTTGGTTTAACAGCAGTAGCAAACGCTACCCAGGGCCCCTTCTGGGCCAGCACTGTCAATTTTTAGGCTACATTAGTCCCCTAGAGCTCCTTCACGCAAAAGGAGATTAAGCTACTTTCCACAACTCTAACCTCAGCCCCATCCCCATCCCAAGGTGAACTCTGATCTCTGTCAGAATCTACACTAGTATAATCCCAGAACGAATGTGGTCCAGGACAGCAGTGATCAAGAGACCTTACTATCTAATGCTTATTTGCTATTTGGTGGCTTATGTGACATGATTTGGTGTTCTTGGTCCAGTTCCTAATGGTCAGGTGGACATATTGCAGAAATCACTAACATAATTGATGTCAGCATTTTCAAACAGAGAAAGGACAAATTTGCATGGAAACCACTCTACCCCATAACCTCTAGCAAAGGTCCCTCCAAATAAGCAGGGAGGCACATTTGTAGAGGACTGTGGGTCAACTCAAACAGCCAATAACCCTGCTGTACCTAGCCTGTGGATAAACGATTTAGATCATTACAATATTTTTTATCAGTGTCTTTACTCTTCCTTTAAAGCTAGGATACATTAATACTATTAAATGCCTCACAGGTCTCTCCAATTGTTTAAGTTCTTGAAGGTAAAGAAAACTTTTAATCTGTAACATTTAGATATCTCAAAAAATGACACAAAATAGTTTTTATCTACATTCGAATGTCACTATTTTAAGGTCCAATAGCCTAAGATGTGTCAAGGCCGGAAATAATCACATTGTATCAGAGGTGGTAAATATTCTATGCAGAATGCTGAATTACATTTTCAGTTATGGTCAGTGGGCCACGGCTACACGGTTAGGTTCATTCAACGGATACTCAATCCACACTGTATCTCCTTCTGATGATGCTGGAAAGTTTGCTAATAAAACTGTGGGTAGAAGGCGGCCCTGTGGTTGCAACTGTAATTTAGTTACAGTAGAACTTCAGAGCTATAGACACCTCAGGAACGGAGGTTTTTCATAACTCTGAAATGTTCCGTAACTTTGAACAAGATGTTGTGGACTTCAGCCAGAGGGTGGTTGGGGCTGCAGGTGCGCGGGGGGGAGGTGGTGTGGTTGAGTCATGACCCCAGGTTGGGGCTCAGGGTTTCTGCCCCACGGAAGCACCAGAGCTCCAGCCTTTAGACCTGGGGGGAGCACTGGGACTCGGGGCTTCAGCCCTGCAGCTCCATTTCCGGCTTCTGCCCTGCAGGGGGTGCCAGGGCTTGGGGCTCCCCAGGCTCTGTTCCCGGTTTCAGTTGGTGGGATCAGGGAGGGGATCGGGGCTGTAGCTACGGGGGGAGTGCTTGGGCTGAAACCAGTGCTCCTCTCATAGCTAAAGACCCGAGCCCTGGCACCCCTTGTGGGGCTGAAGCTGGGAACAGAGCTGCAGGGCTGAAGCCCCAAGCCCCGGTGACAGTTGCGTGGCTGAAGGCGGGAACAGAGCTGCGGGGCTGAAGTGCTGAGCCTCGGTGCCCCTTGAGGGGCTGAAGCTGAGAATGGAGCCACAGGGTGAAGCCAGGAGCCCCAGCACTCCCCCCAGGTCTAAAGCCCTGTGCTCTGGTGCTCCTGAGGGTTAGAAGCCCTGACCTGGCCACCTTGCCCGGAGCCCTGACCCTCTGTCACGCAGCTGCAGCCCCAATTCCCTCCTTCCCAATCCCCCCTGCTGAAGACTTGAGCCAAAAGCCCAGAGGCAGTACAGTATTTGCTCTTTTTCCTGTGTGTGTATCCACTGTTGCCAGATTAATTACTTCCACTGCCACAAGGTGACTGGTAAGTCCATAACTCTGGTGTTCATATCTTTGAGGTTCTACTGTAGTAAAATTACTGTTTTATTCAGCATCAGTCTGGGGGGGGGGGGGGAACTAAGCAGAGCACTTTTGAGATCACATCTATTTCTGACATTTATTTGGTTATTTGCATGAGTAACTCCTTAGTTTCAATGTATACCAGCACGCCCACATTTTTTGAAAACCTGGTATGTAAAGTGTAACAATTAAACTTCAGATTTAACACACTTCTCAATGGCAGCAGTTTGCACCTCACTTGGGGTCTCATCCTACACCATCAAGTCAATGGGAGTTGTGCCATTGACATCAATGAGTGTAGGATCAAACTCTCAGGCTATGTCCACCCTGCAAATTAAGGTGTAACAGTTGCATGGGTAGGTATGTGCTAGGTTTAATCGAGCTTGTGTAGGTAACAATAGCAGTAAAGATGTGTGACATGGCCTAGCCACCCCAGCACAACCCTTCTAGGGGCCCTAGGTACATACTTGGGTTGCTAGCCAACGCTGAGGTCTGGGTTGCCACATCTTCATTACTACTCTTACCACCACTAGCTAGATCAAAGCTAGCATCAATATGCCTATTCATGCTACAATATCACCTTAATTTATGGTGTAGAAATACCTTCAGATTAGACAGCACTATCTTAGTCAAAATTGAGAAACTTTTCTTCATAAACATAAGAATTAGAAACTCACTCCTTAAAAATATCGAAAGCTTGCATTCTGCATATTCTGATTTTGTTAGATGGGCCAGGGAAACATTTCAAGTGGCCAAGGGCTGGCCAACGGGCTTTGAGTTTCACATCCCCGCTTTATAACAATGTGATACAGGAGATTCCTCTCATTGTGACATTTTAATAGCACAAACATTAAATTGTATACTGAGCTCACCTGTCTTAGTTTCTCTGTGTCTGCCTGAGACATGTTCATGGTATTCTGTGTATCTGTTACTCCTGTGGTTAGTGCTGGGCCAGAAACTTGTGAGACTGTGGAAAACTGCTGCCCTTGAGAGCTCACTGGAGAATTTGCAGATGCATTAAAGTTGCCCTCAGATCCAGACCTTTGCTGATCAGCTTCATGGGCATGCTGACTAGTTCCAAAAGTTTCTGGCTGAGGTCTTGGAGTCACTGGAGGCTGATCATAAGGATCACGTGCTGGGGCTGCTGGAGCATGGCTAAATGATTCTGTTACAGCAGGTCCTGCTGGTCTTGGAGTTTGAGAACATGGATCTGGTGGTCTTAAAAAAGTGCCCTGCAGAGCAGTTCCTCTGTTTTGGGATGTCTGCAGGAAAGGATCTCGATTTGGCATTAGTCCTGGTCTTACTGTGGGTCTGTTAAAATTCTCTGGAATCCCTGGCCTTGGAGTTGCTGGTGGCTGAGAATAAGGGTCATTAATAACTGGCCTTGGTGTTCCAGGAGGTTGAGCATATGGATCAGAATGTCTCTGATTTGCTGGAGACTGAACAAATAAATCTGCTGGCTGTGCAGGTCTTGGCGTGGGTGGTTGCTGCATATATGGATCAACAGTGGTGGGTCGAGGTGTTCCTGGAGGTAGGGAATAAGGGTCAGCAGCTGGCCGAGGAGTACCTGGAGATTGGGAATAAGGGTCCTGAGAGGCTGGCCTTGAAATGGGTCCAGACTGAGAGAAAGAGTCACTCTGCTGTCGCATTACCCGAGGTGGATGGGCAAAAGGCTCCTTTATTGCAGGGTGAGGAGTCAGAGGAGGCTGGCTATATGGATCATTAGACTGATTGTGGGAAAAGCTATCCACTGGCCTTGGTGTCAAAACAGGCCTTTCATATGGATCAACAGCAATGCGTCTTGGTGTTGGTGGTATTGCTCCATAAGGATCTTGTGGGGACTGTGGTGGACGCATTGGAGTTTTAAAGGGTCCAGGGCTGCCATCAACAATGGGAGTAGGAGTCAGTGGTGGTCGTGCATATGGATCAGCAGGAGTTATTCTCTGTCTTTGAAATATATCTGTTCTAGGAGCTGGTTTAGTGAATGCGTCATTGCTTCCAGTTGTTAAAGGAACTTTCCCTGATTGTTCCATAATTATGGGAGATCTTGGTACCCCCAAAGGTTTGGGGAACTGATCTGCTGCCATTACAGGTCTGGGTGTATCTGGTGGTTTTGCATAGGGGTCATTGCTAACTGGAGATGAAGAACATGAATCTCTGACTGGTGAAGGCCTGCTTCCTGCTGGTTCACTTACTTGAATGGGCCTGGATACAGATGATGGTGGTGGACAGGTATCCACTGGTGTAATGGTACTTCTTCTGACAAAGTTTTGGTTAACAGGTTGTGGTCTAGGTGTTCCTACCATTTTAGCATAAGGATCCATTGGAGAGGGTGGTCTAGAGTTTGTAGTACCTGGAGGAAACATCTGTTGTGATGCAGGCTGAGGCGTCTGTGACTGAGCAAGAGGATCCTGTACTGGCATTCTAGTTGGGGTTGGGGGTGGAGGTGGCGCTTGTGGTTTGAGAAACACATCATCGGAGGATACCGAAGTAGGGGTACCAGGTAGTTGTGGTTTGGTAAATAGGTCTTTGTGGAATGTCTGTTGAGCAGGAGACATATTTCCATTGCCAGTCTGAGGTGTTAAGGGGCTCTGTATCCCACTGCTAGGTGTGTCTGAGCCAGACTGGTTTAGAATCTGTTGTGAACCAAACTGTTGCTGTTGTTGCTGCTGCTGCTGCTGCTCATTTTTCACTTGCTCAAGTTTTTGTGTGGCTTCGATCTTGGCTTGCTGCTTACTTTTCTGACGCATTTGCTGGTTTAAGACGGGAAGAGAAAAGGTTACATTTATTAGTCCAGGGAACATAAGCAAGGGCATTTTGATGACTGAGCATCAACGAATTAGGATCTTCAGAGACATACAAGATCAGTTAAGAATAATTTAAAAGCTTAAGTACAGTGGGGGCAGAATGCCTGGTCATTTATGAAACTAAATTACATTGGCAAACTCCCCATTGACTGATTGGGGAAAAGTATTTCCCAGATTCCCAGAAGAATAAAGCTGCTTGCCAATCTTCCATACTAAAGAAGCAATGTTGCCTTATTAACAAGCAGTAAAGGGCTCTGGAGTAACAGAAAAGTGCCAGCCTCATTTAAAGTGAGGGTACTCAGGGTGAAGACCTTTTCCGTGACATACGACAGAAAAAGGCATACACCATTGCTCTTGGCTGGCCTCACAGAAATAAGTTAATCAACCGAAGTGGTAAAAATAAGTCAAATATTTTTATATACTTTTTTTTCTTATGACCAAAATCTTCACTCTATGCAGAGTGCATGTTATGAATTTATATTTCCTTCCTTGGATAGATTAAAATTGATTTTCATCCATTAAGCACAGCAACTACCAATAAAAAAATCCCACAATAATAAATGACCAAAGATAACACACCTGTCTGAATTTCCACTCCTGCTCATGTTCTGATTCCCTCTGCTTTAAAGGATCTTTAAAGAGGTCTGAGTCGATTCGAGAGCTATGATCAATGCTATCCTGTTGCTGCTGCCTTTTCATGGAGTCATTTGACATTTGTACTTTATTGATGCGTAGAGCAGCTCTATTATCTCTGGCTTTTTGCTGAGAAAAAATAAAAATACAAGTAATTTTTCTTCTTTTTTTTTTTTTTTTTTTGATATGTGTAAGTACTGCATCTACCCATTCTTCCTACAAAATCTACAACCAAATTATTGATGTGGTCTGATTTCATCCCACACAATCATGAACAAACTAGGTTACTCTCTTGTAATCAGAACTACTAACTGCAAGTCTATAGTCTTGACAAAGTTGCAGTGTGGGATTTGTGAATGCCAAACCATGTCGGGCAAAAGAGTCATTAACAATAGAGGCTTTAAATGTAAGTTAGGAGATTCTGTTTACATGCAGAACAAGGCCAAAGAAATACAAATATACCAATACACGTGTCAAATCTTATATTTGTGTGGTTCCCAGATTTGAAGAAAACAGGCAGCTCCCAGGTAAAATGAATCAACAGAGGTTCATTTGAAGAACTTTAGTTATAGGAGAATAAGATGCACTAGTGGACGACATTACATAGCCTCTATGCATGCCACTGAGTCAGGCTAGCAGTACAAGCATAGGATTGAGGGTTAAAGACAAAGAAAAATTGGACTGCATAATAACAACTCTTCAGATAAGCATTTTCAAACAATAATGGAGTCTTTAAACTTTTAATGGCTGCTTCAAGGAGTCGCTTCTGGCTGACATTTTGAATCTGGCTCCTTCTGAGTACCAAATCCTGACAGTTGCTTTTTCAGATTCACGTTGCAGTTCTCAAATGCATATTGCACCTTGCAGAAATGAACCTTTTTAAAGATTTAAAAAAGCAGTCAAGGATGAGAGCTGCATAGCCATGATGACAGCTGAATTAATGCCTGCAGCTTCTTACAAAATCCTCAAGTTGATGTGACATTTTTCCTCCCCTTAAAGTGATGGGATGGTACATATTAAAAAGTGATAAGGTAAAGAAAGCTACAGTAAGAGCAGGAAAGCTGGCTTTTGAGCTTCAGTCACTTGGCAGTTTGAATTATCTTATTCAGCATGAAAGCTCTTAGAGGCGGGACTGTGGTTTCTTCTGTTGGTACAGCGTTAATCACATTGGTAGTGCACAAATAGTAACCATCAGCAGACATTTAGATTGCAAGCTCCTTGGGGAATAGAGTGTCTCTTACTATGTGTATGTACAGCACCTGGCATACTGATCTTGGCTGGGGCCTCTAGCAATATAAATAAATAAATGGACGTAGCTTATATTAAGACTGAACGGCTGAGAAAATAGCTTTAGAAAAAGTTCTAAAATTAGAGGTCTAAAACTGCATCTTCTGGAACCTTAGGGTAAGTCTACATTACCCGCTGGATTGGGTAGTGATTGATCCCCGATCGCTCTGCAGTCGACTCCTGTACTCCACCGTGGCAAGAGGCAGAAACTGAGTTGATGGAGGAGCAGTGGCAGTCGACCCCACACCATACGGACGCAAGGTAAGTCAACCTAAGATATGTCGACTTCAGCTATGCTATTCTCATAGCTGAAGTTGCATATCTTAGGTCGATGCTCCCCAGTGTAGACCAGGCCTTAGTAGTTTTAAAACCAAACACCCCACAGATTAAATGCACAAATGCTAGTTATAGTTATTGTTACCACATATGGTGCTCTTTCTTGTGAGCTTGCTTTTCTCCACAGTTTAGCAATCTGCTTCACTCTTGTAGTCCAGTCTGCAACCAAAACCAACATATTGTTTTATTATGCAGGGTTTTGATGATTTCATAATTCTTCAGACAATTTTTGTAAGTAGAAACAGTTAATGCTTTGGTGAAGAAAGGTGCCTAACAGAACTGTTAAAATTTTTTTGCCCCCTACACAATAAATCACTTCCTTACCTGGGAATTCTTCCTTTAGGTTGGGGAAGTTGATATTTGTGTACAGAACAGGTGCTACTGTTGCCATTTCACCAAGTGCTTCTTCTTTTTCCCACTTCAGAGTGCTTCTTTGAGCATTGGACATTGTGTCCCCTTCTCCTTCCATAGGGGGAGCAGATGGTGTCCATGAACTATTAGGATCATTTACCATTGGATTAAATGCTGGGTTCTTATCCCTAACAAATCAAAACAGATGTTTAATTTTTCAATTTTCCTCTCAATATAATATGAAAATTTATTTTACAAACACTCTGTTCACTACTCCAGCAGTTAGTATCATGTCTTTTGAAAAGATTTAAAAGAGCAAACATGTTTTAAAACGTATTTAATGTTTCTGTCAAATAATAAACATTTAAAATGTGCAGTGGCAAGTATGCTTCACTGATACCACTCAAACTAGGCTAACTGTTGAGTAATTCCACATTCTTCAGCTTGACTTACCTGGTATCACTGTACGGTGGTTGTGTAATAGGAGAGAAAGTGCCTAGTCCAGCTCCAGGAGCCAAAGGTGTATGAGGGAGATGAGGGGTAAGTCCAATCAGGCCATTCATAAGTGGTACTCTTGAAAACACACTTTCCCCTGGAAGGCAAACGTTGAAATGATCAATGTAAAGAATGAGTGTCTGAAGGCTTTCAAGGTATTCAAGACAAACTTTGGTGAGGAATAGGCCTTTTGTCTAATGGTGCTCGCCATGAATACATTTATGCTACAAATTAGAAGGTTTCTAACCCTCAGAGGAGTGAGGTTCTAGTACAGCTTCCAATAGCAGCAGAAGGAGGAAGTAGCCAAACTAGTTTTAAACCAGAGCTTGATAAGATTATATGACAGGATTAAATGATGGGACTGCCTGTGATAGCAGGGGACTTGATTTGATGACTCAGGAGGTCCCTTTCAGTCCTACATTCCTATGTGCCAACTTCAACCTTTTGGAGAGGATTTATGAACATATGACATTCTTCACCACCATAAACTTTAGTGAGTCCTTTCCATTATACCCAATCAGTATGTACATGTTTCTTATGATTTTGGCAAGTCAAAGGATTCTTTGAGAATTTCCCATCTTAACTCATTTTATATCAGGCTAGCCTGTGTTATATTATTCCATTTTACATACATGTATCTTTTGGGGTGGGGAAACAGAACAGCAATTTTGAGCATTTATTTTTATTTAGTTAGTGATTTGAATATCTGTTAATATTGCTTGGTTACATATGATTAAATACTTGGAAATGAGTTCATGAAAAATAACCTAAAATTCACCAAAAGCTGCACACAACTCTTCTATATATGGGTGCGCAGCAGGCCCCAGATCCTTTGTTTATTTGAACATATTTTCTTTTACTGTTGGCAAGAGCATCTAGGATCTCCTGCTTCTACAATGGAGGTAACTGGTGGTTGTCCAAATATATAAGGGTGAGGAACACAGTGGGGACAATAGATAACAATAAAAGCTAAGCTCCTTCAACTGTAATGTAGCAACTAAGATTGTCTGGTAGGCTTCTGGCAAAGACTAGAACATGGCTTACAGACAGCTCCAGGGATCCCAGGCTGCCAACCACTGCGATATATCTAGCCTTCAAAGTTCTTCCCTAAAGGAGATATAGCAAATACTATGAATTGGTGTTTCAACAACAGCTATTGTTATTTTCTGATCTCTCAGATTACAGCCAAACAAAGAAGTTACTCATCTTGTGCAGTAATGATGGTTCTTTGATGTGTCCCCCCTATGGGTGCTCCATTATAGGTGTGTCTGCATCCTTTCGCTGCTGACTGGAGAATTTCAGAAGCAGTGTCCATTGGGCCTGCACATGCACTGTCTCCTCATGCTGCACCATGAGGCTAGAAAGCTGCGCGGACTAACCGTCCTCAGTTTCTTCTCTACCGCAGAATCATAGTGAGAACTCCAAAGTAGGGGAGGAGGGAGGGTAGTGGAGCAGCCACAGTGACACATATCTCGAAGAACCATCGTTACTCCCTATAGGTGCTCCACTGTGGGCAAATCCAAGCAGTAGCCCCCCCTTGGTGGGCTGGGACTTCGTGGTCAGTTTAATCATAGATTATAGTACTGTGGAGCCAAAAATAGTATCAGAGGCAGAGTCCTTAGTGACTGCATAACGTTCTGTGAAAGCGTGGACTGTCGAAGATACTGAATGAGATGGTGATTGTTTTCGGCTATTCCTGGTTTGCTGAGGAGACTTCTTGCCCTCTTTTTCGACTTGTGAGAGGAGTCCCCGGATCGTTTTTTCAACCCACTATCCTTTGAAGTCAAAGGTTATGTGGAAGAATCATGCCCGCCGCAGGGCTGGGGTCAGAGAGCCAACTCCATAAAGATGATTTTCTGGCAGAGCTCACTGTCTTTGTGGGATCTCTGTCAGAGCTGCTGCAGAGGGAACACTTTTGTTGGATGCGGCCCTAGCCGAGGCAGCGAATGCACTGGGAGTGCTTGTCTGTGATTGGGTGCAACACTTCTTGAAGCCTGGAGAGCCTGCATGCCCTTGTCCAAGGGGGTACCCCCAGAGGGGGGTCCACACAAGAACAAAGCCTTTTCTTTCTTCTTCATTTTTTTTAAGGCACGGCCAAATACAAGTCAAAAGAAGGCTAAAGGGTTTCTAAAAGCTAAAGATTAACAAATGAAAAGAAGAGTTAACGATCTACTAATGGACAGCTAAAGGCTCTGGCCCTAGCCAGGGGCAGTTGAGAAGAAACAGAGGATGGTTAGCCCATCCTGGCGGAGCAGGAGGGGAGAGAGTGCATGTGCGGCCCAAAGGACACTACTACGGAAGTTCTATGATCAGCTGTGCGGGGACGCAGACACACCTACAGTGGAGCACTCATAGGGACACTACTTGAAGAAGAACCAATGCTACATCAAGAAAAAGAAAAGGAAAACACATCCATGATGCCAGATAACAGACATGAAGACACTGCACACAATCTCCTTTCACAATTCTTAAATAAATATTAAGCATTTAATTAGGAATCTCCTCTTCAGAGAGGGTTGGTATACCAGAGTAATGCTTTCTAACGTATGATTTCTAGACTCTTATCAATGAAACAAATAAATCTAGTCAAATGTACCTCAATATTTCAATAAAATATTAAATCTAACAATTTTACACCACTATTAAGGCAGAATGTTTTATTTGTATCATTAAAATATTAGTGCAGACAGGACACAGGAACAAACTGGCCATGTAATCTATTACCTCTCGTTTGCTTTAAATGATCTCATTTTTAGAATTTCTTGAAGTCTTATATTTTTCTAGAAATTCATCCAGATTAAGAAACAAATTATTTTTTCCTTTCTTAGGGTATCTGGTGGTTCTAGAATTATTCACTACTGAAGTAGATTTCTGAAGCACAAATACATCATAATGGGCTCTCTGCTTGCACCTGAGCTAGAGCCAACTCTACTAGAGACGATGGCTGATGAGAAAAGAAGCTTTTAACTATGTGCCTGGATATTATGTAAACCATGGGTTCTCAAACTGTGGGCTGCGACCTAAAAGTGGGCCACAACACAGTGCTGGGTGGTCCGTCGGCAGGGGGAGAAATTGGGGGTAGGGTAGGAGGATGTTGCTCCCTCAAAACTATATACATTAGTGTAGTCGTGGCTGGTGATGACCCTCACCAGAGTCAGAGGAGCCTAGCGTCCACGGCAGGTGACAGAGGGTGAAGCGGAGCCACCAGGCGAGGAAAAGGGGTCGGCCAAGAGGTGGCGGCACTCAGGGCGGTTGGAAGGTTTGCAGCCATTCCCATTCGGAGCCAGCGCACCCCGCAATCTGTGGCTATCAGGACCCCTGAAGTATCAGCCCCGCAGCCCTCCCAGGGACCTGGGTTCAGCACTGCCTCTCTGTTTCCTTCTGGACAATGCTGTGAACAGGACTGTCACAGGTAACGGCCAGGCCCATCCTGAGTGTCTGCCTCTGCCCAGCACTTTGGACCCTCAAGCTCCTCCCTTGTTCCTGGACAGAGGGTGCCTATGAGGCATGCCAGGGTGCTAGGTGAGTGACTGGGGGCATGGCTGTCAGGTGATGAGCTCAAGGCACTCAGTGGGCTGCTGAGGTAGAGGGTGTCAGCAGGGGCAGGTTGTGGCACCTGCCTGGCCCCTTCTCCCTCTTGCCTGCCCTGGTCCCTGCTGAGGCGAGGGGCCAGGCACGCCCCATGGTGTCACTCTCCCTGATGGAACCGTGTTAATAGTGGGCCGCAGTCCATAATGCACCTGCACAGGTGCGCCTCACGGAATAAAGGTTGGGAACCCCTCATGTAAACAACCAATGAAATACCATTGATGGGGCACTCAGAGTGAAAACCTAGAATTCTAGGATACATATTCCAGCATTTTCTCAGAAAAATCTATCCAAGATAATAGAACTAAATAAAGTAAGTCTGATAACCAGCCTTCTTCTGGATTCATGGCTTGGGAAATAGATTTGATTTGGTTTTGCAAGAACAACAAAAAACACATCCGTCCCCACCTTCTCTATAATTGAAATAGTGCAAAATTATGCTAGCTCTCTCTTCCTTGTCTGAATAGTGCTAGTCAACTTTCTTAGATTAACCTTTTTACAGAAATTTGACTGAATGGCACTGTTACATTTAGACAAAAATGTTATAATTAAGGGGCAGACTAACTCCTTCACCGTGAGAGTGTGCTTAAATGTACTGACAAAGCAATGAGACAAAATGTCATAATAGGAGCCCTACTTTATTACAGACCACTTACAGTATTATGCCAGTCAGCCGGTGTAACAGCTTCAGTATTTCACAAAAAGTCTAACAAAAGATAGCTTTTCCTCTCAGATATCAAAATCCATTCACATATGTATCAGACGCTCAATTTCAAAATGATTTGTGAAATAAAGCATACAGAGTATTTACCCTAGCATAGTTTATCATCATATTTATAATATGAAAGATACAATTGGTTTTAAAAGAAACAGAAGACCATACCCTGATTGTGTAAAGGCATTAACTGAGGTGGAGGCTGTGGCAAAGGAGTTGGCTGAGTGGTTGCAGGACTCAGTACAGCAGTGAACAAGTCTTCCACATCCTTTCCTCCCAGCTCTGTAAAAATAATATGCATAACTTGGCAGGTACTGTTATATAAACTACATTTAATAAAAGACAGCAACGTTCAAGAACATTTACCTGGAATTTTGTACAGTTTACCAAGAATTGCACCTGGTCAAAGTAAAAAACAACACAAAATTAGCAATAATTCATTTCACTCTTCTAGATAAAACATAATAAAATTAATTCTGTAATTGTAAGTGCAAAGGCTAATTTTAAAATTACATAGACAATAGTAATTTTCTAATAATAGAAAATAGGAAGCATTTGCTTAAGTATTCTACAGGGTCAACATGTACGAAACATTTTACCATCTGTGACCATTTTGTCTAGTTCTGGACTGAGAATTCCATCTAATTGTTCTTCACTCAGGGGCCGCGAACTCGGATTGACACTTGGCTGAGGCAGAGAGGAAGGATCATCAGAGATGGGACCAATATCTAGTCCAGCTGAAGGGGTAAGAACATTAAGTCAGCTGTAAACAATGAAATCTACTGACACAGGACAAAGGCCATAAAACATTTCCAAAATGATTTTTGGTTATAGTTTAGTTGTAAACTAAACTCATCTGCTAAAATCTAAAAGTTGATTTTCAAGAGAAAATAAGACATCAATAAAAATCAGAAAATATCTGATTTAGATTGCTGCATAGTTTGAGGAAGGCATCTAATTTAATGAAATGGTTAGAATTAGAAGTCTTTGAACCAAATTTTGTTGTAACGGGACTTCAAATTTAGTCACAGAATGTTTTCAAACACTGAATTCTCTAAGGCCTGGTCTACGCTGGGGGGAAGGGGGAAATTTATCTAAGTTACGCAACTTCAGCTACGTGAATAAGGTAGCTGAAGTCGACATACTTAGATCTACTTACCGCGGTGTCTTCACTGTGGTGAGTCGACTGCTGATGCTCTCCCATGGACTCTGCGCCTCTCGCTCCAGTGGAGTACTGGAGTCGATGGGAGAGCGCTCAGCGGTCGATTTATCGCATCTAGACTACACGTGATAACTCGACCCCCGCTAAGTCGATCACTGCCTGCCGATCCGGCGAGTGGTACAGACAAGCTCTTTGAACTTTTTATTTTGTTCATTTTAAAAACAGGAATTTCCTGCAGCAGGTACATTTAAATCTGACTGAAAGTTACCTTTGATCTTAAGTATCCCCCAAAACTCCCATTATTTCTGCTGTGTTAAATTAAAAATCTACTAAAACACAGTTCATACTAGTAAATATCTGGCCTATATTAAAATGGCAGCAGCTTCTACTTTCAGAACAGGGCTAAAATATTCTGAATTGAATTAGAAAATACAATTGTAGGTGTTGAGAAAATACAATTGTTACCTTTTCTGTGACATGTATAATATCCTTTTAAAAGTTAAGAAAATATCTCAGAAGCAACAGACTTTTGGTAATACTGTACACAATTGACTTTAGTACTTGAAAGGTATTGCAGCACCAAATTCCAACTAAGAACCACCTTTAAAATAATGCAGCATGCTTCTTCTAGTTATCATAAATCTGTGTTTTATAAAGAAGTTTTATGTAAAAGTGACCAATCATCACCAGTGATTAAAAAAAAGACTGATGTTGATCTTTTTATTCATGCTTTATACATGGACATAATTAAGATGTGTTTTTAAGTTGAAAACAAATACATCACTAATACTACTATATGTAATACTGTCAAATATGAAAGAAAGCAAGAAAATGCATAGTTCTGCATTGTGAAACACACAAAAACAACAAATGTATTTAAAAAATTCAAAAGAAAACTTCCTAGAATTCTATCAAGTGCACAGTGCAGGTTTTGTAAGTTGTGCTTGGCTCAAACAACACAGAAATATAGAAAAAAAATGAAAGCATGGATTAGTTACACAGAGTAACCAAGTACTAACATCTATGCATGCACAAACAGTTCTTTCAGCTGAAACCACTAGGAAAGAGGACTACTTCTAACCACGGGCCATCCATTGTTTAGTTTCTTACCAAATGGGGAGGGTGAGTTCTCAACCTGGAAAGTGCATAAATCAAGACCTACAGGACCCAAACCAGATAAAATGGATGATTATAACAAGAGAAAAAACAAACAAACAAAAAAATAACCCGTAAGAGCATACACTGCTGCATGCTGAAAAAGCTAAGCAGGTATGATAGACAACAGCAGCTGTTTTTATTCCCTTACAAGCAGCAAAGCAAAGGGCTGAGTAAAATAAAACACTGACAAGTTTTTTGTAAAAGAAGAGACAAAAGGCCTTCTGAAATTGGAATATACTTAAGATATAACAGTTACATAAATATCAAAGCCATACATCACATAACCTGTGAACATAACACATGAAATGTGTCTATAATCAAGAGAACAAAGAAAACGGCCACCAAGGAGCACTTAAAAGCACATACCTGAATGATCTCCAGACTTTACTAAATCATCAGAAAGTATTCCAAGAATATCATCGTCTGTGTTTAAGACCTCTGAAAGGTCAGCCAAAGGGTCATCAGAACTACCTATATAAGATACAATAAACTAAAAATCAATACAACCATGATCCTCAGATATTTATTCAATTATTTGTCCAGTGATTTACATGGATTTAGCAATTTCCTAAATTTAGTAAATGTAATGAATGAGCATGTTGTAAGGGAGCCTGGCTGGATGATTTTAGGAAAAAACATATATGGAGAATTTCTAAAAAAAGAGAGAGAGAAAAAACAATAATCCCACAAATTTAAATGAGTAAACCAACTCTAATTCAATATATCGTAATATGGAAGAATGTCTTAGGTAACCACACTGCGCATAAGTACAAGAAGAAAATAAAGCAAAGTTAGGATGGGGAAAAAACTCTGTTTTATGAGAGTGATTTTCTTATTAATTATATTTTTGAGGGAACATCACATTTGAAGTTTTTCTTCAGCTATATTTATTATACCTGGCAAATATCAATTGTATTGCCAACTCAAAGTGTCAAAAAATCATGGACTGGTTTAAAATTCATGACATTTAACAAAACAAAAACAATGATTTTTTTTATTTCCCTTCTATTTTTTAAACCCTTAGAGTACACTTGGAATGCATTTTCAAGCTTTTCTCTACAAACTATGAAGGTAAGAAACACACACTTCTTTTAAAAAACATAAGCTTTCATTCAAAATAACATGACTCCAGGATCTAAGGCTTTATAAAGAAACACCCAGTATCACAAGATTCACAATAAAATTGCAATAGCTGGCAGCACTGAAAATATTAAAGAAAGATGAAATCTAAATTTTTACTACTGATGGAGAAGTTATGTTCACAAGTATCTTCACACTCTGCAATTTATAATCATCTCGCTACTATGGCATTTAGTTCACAGTAATAATTATTTCTTTAAGGCTCAGTCCCAGAAATATGCATGTGTGAATAAAATTACGAACATATGTACATGTTGCAGGATCAGATTCTACCTCTAGCCTGGAATGAATGTTTGGGAAGTGTCCACCCTAGCCTTAACTTCAGGTAGTTTACATGTTTGTAAACAAATTGATAGTTAACTCTAGGTAAAAATATCTGTAGATAAATGCTTGAGCACAAATCACTGAATATTATGAAGCATTCCAATAGGATGAGTTTGACAAATAAACCAGAATAACTTATCAGAGGGGTAGCCGTGTTAGTCTGGATCTGTAAAAGCAGCAAAGAATCCTGTGGCACCTTACAGACTAACAGACGTTTTGGAGTATGAGCTTTCGTGGGTGAATACCCACTTCCTCAGATGCATGTAGTGGAAATTTCCAGGGGCAGGTATATATATGCTAGCAAGCAAGCTAGAGATAACGAGGTCAGTTCAATCAGGGAGGATGAGGCCCTGTTCTAGCAGTTGAGGTGTGAAAACCAAGGGAGGAGAATCTGGTTCTCTGCAAATTTGACACCATCAGCTCAGGATTGAACAAAGACTGTGAATGGCTTGCCAACTACAGAACCAGTTTCTCCTCCCTTGGTTTTCGCATATATATACCTGCCCCTGGAAATTTCCACTACATGCATCTGAGGAAGTGGGTATTCACCCACGAAAGCTCATGCTCCAAAACGTCTGTTAGTCTATAAGGTGCCACAGGATTCTTTGCTGCTTTTACAGAATAACTTAGAAAGTCTATCAGGAAAAGTAAAGACTACTGAAACCACCTGCAGAAGTACCTCAGGAGTAAAATATGAAGAATAGACAGTAACATGGACAGAGATGGAGGCAAGTGAAGGTGGGCAGGACAAAGAGGGACAGTAGTAAGACACAGACTAGACACACCAGTAGAATGGTAGAAAGATGCCTACATTGCAGCATTTCTAGTTCTATTCAGTCTAGTTTAACCTGGCTCAAGGAGTTGTGCTTTCAGAACTTCTTCTGTGAGGTAACGCCATGGTCTTCTACACCTCACATGACCTGAAGGTTTTTTCAGCTGTTTAGATTAAATTTTCCTTTCTCTAACTTGATCCCACTACTCCTACAGGTTCTTCCCTGAACCATGCTAAAAATCACAGTAGACAGAAGAATAGACCTGATCCTCTTTGTATAATCACTTACACCCATGCAAAGTAGCTGTAACATAGTACTGTCTTCATTGGGTAATGTTTTATGCTTCAAGCTTGCTTTGTAATTTATAGGACAATTTATCAGTGGAGAATGGCTACTAGATTGAGCTACATTATTGTGCATAGAGAACAAGGACTAATTATAATGAGGGAAGTACTTTAAGTGCCTCAGAAATGTGTCAATTGTGGATAGTTTTTTATTTAATCAGTGTATCTGGTGCTATAAAAGACTATGGAATGTAAGTACTGTACTGTGATTCTGCTTTTGTGATAAAATTTTGCCTTTTGCATATTAGCTTTTGCATTTTGGTGCCAGTACACTAATCATGCAAATAGTTGGGTAATTCATGTATCACCACAAAGTGGTGCTGATGACATAAGATGGCTAGATGGCTTGCTATCTGGCTAGCTAAAAGGATCAGATGCCGTCAACGCTTGGCTTTTATGAAATTCCACCCAAGTATGCATACTTGGCTTATGGCAGAGTTATCGAAGCAGAAAAAAAAGAAAAAAGGTCTCCTAATGCAGCAAACACCCAGGCAGAATTAGCAAGCCTTCAGTTCTTCTGCAATATTTTTCCTATGCTGTGGCAGTTTTCCCTATAGGCTTCAATAAAACTACTTGGGCACAGTCCTTAATACTTTAAGCACCTTTTAATTAAAACAAAAATCTTAATCGAAGTAGTTAGAAATGGCTCAGGGTGAAAAGATATAACTGAACAGAGCTTACTACTTAGACTTCCTCTCTGTTGGCCAGCTCTGTTCCTGTTGTGTTCACTGTCACTTAAAAAAAGAAAAAGAAAAAGCTATCTTCCCATTTGTTCTAAAATTTGCCAGTTTTATTCTCTCTCTCTCTCTTTTTTTTTTTATTAAATTGAATGTGTGTTAAGTCTTAGCTTGGAAACTGCCAAGTTGCTTTGGTCAGCTGCTTCAGGTCAGAGCCAAAGGCTTGACACCACTTGTCACTTCACTTGGCCGTTTTGGATTGGAGATGAAAACTAATGCCAAGCAAAAAGGAAAAATGACTTACCTGCATTTCTGGGTTCCTGAATGAACACAGTTATATTGCTACCTTGTGGACTTCATTCCTCTGGTGCATTTATTTGTTTTTGTTTATTTAAATTCAAATAATAAAGATGCCTATCTAAGGCTCTAGGCTCTCTCACATAATTAATTACACAATACATTCAATTGAATTAAATCTCAGCAGCATTAAAATCAGTTCCAGTGGAACTGGGCCAACCACCTGCCTTAATCATCATCTGGGAAGCATACCCTCAGCCATCTCCAGAGACCATATCAAACAGATGTTTTTTGTAGTATGTCCAAATAGTCACCAAACGGGATATTTCAGACCAAAGGAGGGTAAGAGAGGTTGGAGGGGGAGGAGGGAGGGAGAACAAGTTCCAGAGTCCCAGAGCCCTCATGGAGAATGTCCTACCAGCTGTCCCCCTCTTTTATAACAAGAGGGATCCAGCACAGGTAACTCTGTTAACTGCAGCAGTGGCACCATGGCCTGGCAAGAGAGAGAAAGCCTCACGGTGGCTGATCTCAGGCCATTTAAGGCTTTATAGGTCACAATCAACACTTTGAATTCCACCAATGGGCAGCAAGTGCATACCCTGGAGCTCTGGGGTCATGTGATCCCAGTATGATGCCCTGCTCAGTTACTGAGCTGCTGCATACTGCCTCAGCTTCAGTCTCTGAATGGTTTAATGGCTGTGACAGTCTGTACCCTATATTCACCCCTTTTACACTACTATGATAAATCTTGTATAAAGTATAGCTTGTAATATCATTTGAAAACTTGTAATTTGCTGATCATATGTCCTGGTAAAATATGTGTGGCAACACTGCATGTAAAGTTATAAGATTCCACTGTATGGTATTACTAAGACATGTCCCAAGTCTGGGGGAAGCAGCCACAACCCATTCCCCAGAGACAAAAGGCTAGCCAACGCCTCAGCTAGGTGTCAGTAAAAGCAAATGGACCATCGCCTGGTTAAATGGCCATTTTTTGGCAGGAAAGAGGATGTGGGTGAAAATCTGTATCTTCACAAAGAAAGAGGAGGGGGTTCCCCTCCACACAGACTTTATGTCTTCCGAACCTGAGCTGGAGATGATTCTTGGAGAAAGAACTATGAAAGGATTGAGTAGGCACCCCAAATAATTCCTCCTTTTCTCTCTAGTACCCACAGATCCCACAACACCTGCAGAACAGAGGAAACAACTTTGGATTGGGGGAGAGTCCTGACTGAAAGGAATTCAACCAGTAAGACTGCTGTAACTTGTGGTGAGAGAGACCTCTGCTTTGAATTCACTTAATTTGTTAAGTTAGGTATTAGTTGTTTTTTACTTTTATTTTCTGTAACCAATTCTGACTTAGATTTTAAATGATTACCAGTAATGAGGCATCAATCTTTTGTAATTAATAAACTTGTTTTATTTTTATCTAAACCAGTGTGTTTGGATTGAAGTGTTTGGGAAGTTCCCTTTGGGATAACAGGATTTGTGCATATCATTTTCTATTAATAAAATGACAGACTTTATATGAACTTGTATTGTCCAGGAGAGAGCTGGGCAGTACAAAACGTACATTTCTGGGGGGAAGTCTGGGGCTGGGAATTTCTTGGTGTTGCTCTGCAGTGTAATTCATGGGTGGCTGGCTACAGCACTCATACGCCATAACTGGGAGTAACTTACTTGCTGGAAGCTATCTGAGAGGAGACCAGGAGTGATAAATCTCACAGGGAAGCAGTGTAAAAGGCATCCCAGGTTGGAGAATTGAGGGGACATAGCTATTCATCAGACCAGATTGTACGCTGGGACAGTGGCCCCAGGTAGAGCGCACTTCAATAGTCTGGTCTTGCAAAAACAGGGATAACAGTGGCAAGGTCTGCATCCAAAATGAAAGGTTGCAACCACTTACTCAGATGCAGATGAGGAAAAGCTGACTGTAATATGATCCTCAAACAGAAGCTGGGAGTCTAAAATAACCCTAAATTGTTAACACTAACAACTAATGGCAGTGAAACTCCTTGATATTACCTCCACTACCGCATCTGGCTGCTTCCCCCAACCCATCATCACCACCTCAGTCTTGTCTGAGTTGAGCTTCAGCCACCTCGCTCTCATCTGTGCCCCAATTTCAACCAGACACGGGCTGAGGCACTGAACCCATCATCCAAGTCAATGAGACAGAGACCTACAGATCGGTGTCATCAGCATACTGAAAACACCAAACCCCATGGCTCCTTATTAACCCTTCTAAGGGTCCCATATAGATGTTGAACAAAAGGGATAACACAGTGGCAATCTGCGGTACCCCATCCTTGAGAACTCTTCAGGAAGACAAGCAATTGCACACAATTACCCATTAAGATCTGTTGTAATAATAGGGGTTTCTGAGAGCAAAGAACAAGGCCACTGATCAAAGGCAGCTAATGTGGATCTAATACCACCGGCATTGTCTTCATCCCTGACAAGAAGGAGATCAGCCACCAGTGAGACAATTCAGATTTACCAGACTATCTACCATCTGAAATAAATCTGCTGTTCAAGATTTTGCAGATGCAATTGTGGAGGGAAAGAACTGTTTCTTGGCCACACACACAGCCATAGCACAAGAGTTTATAAAAAATCTTTATGCTGAAACCAATCAGGCTAGGCACGGGACTTCCATCACTGGCACTCCAGCCATCTCATGGTGTATAACAAGAGGGAATATGCCCAAGTCATAGTTCTCACTCACTGAAATCTCAACAGCAGGATGGATACATCTGCTGACTTGGTATTCCTATAGACCTATAGTGGCTGCTGATAATTATTGTTATGTTTACAGAAGTTTAAACTAAGCCTACCTGATTCTCTGTTGCTCAGAATGTACTCTTTGAAACATTTTTGTTTTGGAGTGAACTTTTCCACATTTTGTCTCAGATTAAAACAAAACAAAACAAAAATTGTTTAAAGTTCCTGGGCTCTCAGGCTGTGTGTCTTGAAATGGATTGAGACTTCTAGAGTCCAGAAAATCAGAAAGAGGCGCATGAGGAATGAGTCTTCTAACCCCTCTTCCTGGGTAACAGGTCTCCAAGGCCCTCTGGTTGGTAAGGTACCAAGGAATAAGCACTGGCTACATGGTCATAGAGGAGAGTGGATGCAAAAGCTGCTCCCTGGCTGTTATTTTGGAGATACTAGGGTTATTTATGTAACACTGCATCATGCCTCTGTGAAATGCACATATATTAATGGGGAATGAGAGAACATACTTTAATAATTAAAAAACTAGGTACTTGTACCAGCAGGAGTAACGCATGGAATTGTGTGGTTTTATATTTTCCCCTACCATTTCCTATTTTGTTTTACCTCGCAAACTTTAAAAAACAGGAAATTAAATGCATAACACGACATTAAGTCAGCACTAAGGCTGCACAGTTCAAAACTTCTACCCCATTGGCTTAATATATTAGTGCTTATGGTCTCAATCCTGCAAGCAGATGCACCAGCATGGAGCTTTGTTTGCATCCATGGAGAGTTTCAACAGAACTCCTCATGGGTAAAAAGGTCTCTGAGAGTGCATCTACTTGCAGAGTTGGGACTTATACAATGTTGACTAGAAAACATGCAGTGGGGACTGTGATAACATTACTCTAAGGTTCCTAATCTATGCATTCCTTGATTCTTGTGATTTTAATTGTGCAACATTAAAGTTGTACCTTTTGAGTTTAACTACCATTTTCAATGGACAACAAGACAGCTAAGTAATTTTCTCTTTTGCAAAGGTAAAAGTTATAATTGATGCCCATTCTGTGCACATTCAAAACTGCCAGAAATACATGGGTAAAAAATTATTGGGTAACAGTACAAAAACTATTTACAGTACGGATCAGACAAGCTATGAGCCACAAAATAACCATACAGCGTAATACAAAGTGTTAAAATACATAATGTAGAGGGATAAGATACTGCTTAACACATAGTATATACCTATGAGACATTGAGAAAAAGAATTCTTGAAGTAGCAGGACAGTTGGGAAAATGAGAGATTGCGCCGTTGAGTGAAGCTGGCCTTTCAGCAGCACTTTGCGGCGCTCCAGCCATGTTCAAGACTCACTATCCATCAAGTTAAAATAACATTCCCAGTTTAGCTTTTGCAGTAGAAAGTGAGAGTCAAAAGCTGCCTTTTAGCTACAAACTGCACCCTGAAAGAGCATTCAGGCTCATGGGGGACAATATAAAGCAAAAAGAATCCCCAAAAGTCTGAGGAGTCTGGGAACCTAAAGTAATCAATACTAAAAATTAGACAATATCCTGAAAATAAATATTCACCAGTACAAAGAACAGGTTTTTAATGTTGCCTTTCCAATTAATCTACCTTAGCCTTCCATCATGAAGGATTTGTCTTCCTAAAACAGGATACACCTTCTACCCTGTTTCTAAGTGTTTTGAAAACATGCAAATTAAAATCAAGGAGTCTTATCAGACCATGTATAAGGCAAGTCAGTGGAAGGCCTGCAGCCGTGTATTAGTGACTCCAGAATGAACACCCAATCGTGGCTTATCACCTAATATAATGTTAACTAGTCTTGTAATATTAAATTAAAGAACATTAGAAAGTGTGTATGTTAAAAATGAAAATACGAAAGCATGGGAAAGCTCCTACAACAACAAAACCAAACATGACTGAATTATCACTAACTTTAGCTTAGTATACCTTGAGCTCCCAGTTTTGCTTGAGCTGGAGTAGAGGCTGAACTAAGCAGTGGGTCAGAAGATGGATCCAGAAAATTTGTGGTCTGATTAGTTTTACACGACATCAGAAGTGATTCTGTGGATACATTTTCTAGGCTCATCTTACTTTGTCTACTGGTATCTAGGAGATCTTTTCCAAAGAAAGCTTCCTATAATGAAGACAAACATACATTAAAAAGTCAGTTTATTTAGGAAAATTTGTATATCTATTTGTCTACATGAGAAAGTTTTAGTAGTTATACCAATATAGTTATAAAGCATCCGCATGGACACTGTTATATCGGTATAAGAGTGTCCACCCTGGAAGGGTGAGGGGAGGCGTGTGTGTGTCACTGGTGGAGGGTGGTAGTGGTTACACTGATACAACCACATCAGTTTAAATTCACATCCTAGGTTATATAGGAAAAAAACAAACCAAAAACTTTCCTTAGGTACCAACACAGCCCTGTGGTATCTGAGCACAACACAATGTTTCAACGATTTATCCTCACACAAACATCACTGTGAGGCAAGGAAATGACGTGACCAAAGCCACACAAGAGGTCTGTGGAAGAGTAAGGAACTGAACTTGGGTCTCCTGAGTCCCAGGCTAGTGTTCTAACCACTGACCATCCATCTTTCCTGAATGGTTATCAATTAGCAGAAATTACCACATTGTGCAGCTGCAACACTACAAAACCTCTTTCTTCATGGAGCATAACGTTGTTCATTTTCATTAGCAAACTTACATACACTGTGTAACAGCTGTCATTCACTTGCAGCTGACTCATGAAAAGTACATCAGAAACCCAATGACTGGTCAACAGGCTACACAAACTTCAAACCAACTTGTCAGTTACAGTATTTTTAATTTATTTACAGCCACTTTCTCATTTGGCCCTAGAAACTCATATCATTTTAAGTTCTAATTGTTAGAAATGTAATTAACTGAAATTTAAAAATAATTTTATTCTCTGCTTTAATGTAGTCAGAACCCACACACAAGAGCTAAAGAACTATTCTATGTTTCAAAAGAATTGAAGTAAAAAAAAAAAATCCCTGTAAGTAAGAGGAAGTCTTAATTCATGGATTTTTTCCCTCTCCTCCCTCTCTGAACACAGAGTATTTTTTCTCATCAAATAATAGTCTGTGATCTTTCTGTAAAGAAAAATGTAATAATATCAAGGAGAAATGACAAGATCTGACTCAGGCTTTTGACAGTGTTCAATATATGCAAGTATGCAAATTGAAGGTCTAGTGTTTCCGTGTGTTGGGAGGAAAAACTACAGAATGTAATGTGTGTGTTATTGCTCAATAGCAAGCAAGGGACTGGGAAATGGAGAGATAGTTGCCCAAGCTTGCGAACACCTTGTATGCAAAGGGACAGCATTTTCTGTCTGTCTGCATGTAACTCAACAACTTTTAAATTAAATACTGCATCCTGCCAATTCCAAAGTTTCACAGGGCATATTCTAGGCATCAATGGCCAGAATCCTTTTGATGGGAAAATCAGGGGAAAACTGTTTGGGACAGTTAGAGCTTCCAAGTACCTCTGCAATTGTCTAAAGATCAATCAACTAGTTGATGGCACCCATTAACACCTTCTCATCTCTGTCTACCATTCTAATAGAGTGCAACACGTTCACACCCTGAATGACTTATCTCCCAGACTATACTCTTGAATGAACTCACACAGAAAAATGATAAAAGACAAGAACACCATATTCCCTGTGGGTGAACACTTTTTACAAAGCCATCACTCTATATCTGACCTCTCAGATCTCATCTTCAAAGAAATATGCATAACACCTTCAACAGACAAGCCTTGGAACGTAAATTCAAACTTTTCTAGACCCTAAAAATCATTAATAGAGACACTGGATTTATGATTTATTACAACAACCTATAACCCACGAACCCCCTTCCGCCCATGTCTTTCTCCCCTATGACTGGAGAGGTGTTAACAGGCCACTTCACTCTGAATGGTCCCTTGAAATATGGGTTAGCCACTTATGCTAAACAATCCATTCCACCTTGCATTTAGCTATGACACTCCAAATACATTCCCAGCCCTGAAGAAGAGCTCTGGGTCTGGCTACACTTACAGTTGTACAGCGCTGGGAGTTACAGTAGGGAAAGCGCTGCAGTGTGGCCACACTGACAGCTACCAGCGCTGCAGTGTGGCCACATTTGCAGTATTTGTAGCGCTGTGGGGAGTGGTGCATTGTGGGCAGCTATCCCAGCGTTTAAGTGGCTGCAACGTGCTTTTCAAAACAGGAGGGTGGGGTGGAGTGTGACAGGGAGCGTGGGGGAGACAGAGAGAGTGGATTTTTGGAGCTGACACTGTTCTCAGCTCTGTGCCTTGCAAGTTCTAAGGACTGGAAGACACACAGCACCTACCTTGAATCATTTTAAAAGTTTTGACCCCTTCCCCCTCTCTTATTCACTAAATGCAAATTATGCACTCCTAAATAGCCTTCAGACCACACAAGCAGCTGCTCAACACGGACTTCCCCCTCCCCCCTCTCTTGAAGAGAGCCGTTTCTCTCTTCAAGCAAACAGCTGTGAACATTTCAAAGCAATTCCCCTGCCTGCCTCCGCTCGCTCAGCAAACAGGAGCTGTGTTTGTTTTTTAAATAAGCAGTTCGGGGGAGCTTGGAGTTCAGCCATTCTTCCGGTTTGTTGTGGACAGGAATTCTGGGATACCTCCTAATACCCTGGAGGCCAATAACAGCGCTTTTGGTGGCCACACTTGACAAGCAGCACTGCAATCGTTACACCCCAAGCAGACCAGGTGTACAGCCAGCGTTGCAGCCAGGGAGTTGCAGCGCTGGATGTGCCTTGCAGGTGTGGACAGTTACTAAGTTGCAGCGCTGTAAACCCACCACCAGCGCTGCAACATTCCAGTGTAGCCAAGCCCTCTATGTAAGCTTGAAAGCTTCTCTCTCTCTCCCCCCAACAGAAGTTAGTCCATTAAAAATATATTACTTCTTTCTTATCACCCAGACAGAAAGAATAATGAGGGGTGGAGGGGGAAGAGGATGGAAGGGCATGGGGCAAAGGAGGCTTGAACATAGCTCATGGCATGGGGAGGGGAAGATCGGGGTCCCTGGCATGGGGGCAGAAGGGGATCGGTGCAACATACAGAACCCCTACCAGGAGGGAAAGGGGGAAGGGGGAAGCACATAGAGTCTCTGGAATGAGATGTGTGGAAGAGGGGACCCTCGCATGTGGCAGAGTGGGCAATGGGGGATACAGAGATGTCCAGGCATGAAGGAAGCTGGGGAAAGTTGCACAGAGTCTTTAAAATAGAGGGAGATGGGAAGGTGGTACACAGGGAGCTTGTGGGAGCGGGAATGAAGGAATGCAGGGAGTCCCCAGTGTGTGTAATAACCTCACAACAGAAGCTACAAAGAATAGCTTTTATTATATATTCCTTATGCAAAGGCCACATCAACTGAGTGATAAATTAGATATCAGAAAGCAAACATTTATACTTTAAATATATTAACAGTTTATTCAACACATGCACACATTAGTTTTAAATAGCACATAATGGATAGCAATGACTGTACCTGCAAGTATGCAGGGAAGGTTTCTTCAAGTTTATTTTTCTTTTTCCTGTAACGCTTTTTTATTTTCTCAGTATTTTCAGAAATAGGAGTAGACTCATCAACTGGTGTATCTGGCAGCTGTTCAGTCCAACCTAAAAACAACATTCATGTACAAATACATTAAAATTCTCTTTATCTCTCTGGCCCACTATACACATCCGATGTTTATTATTTAAGAGGGACAATATGTACTATGCAACCTAATTCTCTGAAGTACAGTTCTACTCTGAAAAGGGTCTCTGTAAAAATGGTATTGTGGGGTTGGTTACATGTTTGTCATCTCTCAGTTTTCATACTGAATGATTCAAAATGAAACATACTTAAAACTGAGAAGTGATAATTCTGTTAGTGACCTTGCCTACACTTGTGGTGGAGAGTAGGGTGCATGTAGTTATATGCTGCATCCACACTCACTGTTGTGTGTAGCTACATGTGGCAGTGAAAGGCTCTGGCAGGGAGGAGGCTGCGGGCTTTGGATCCGGGGATCCTTTGCTCACTGCTTCTGCCTGCTTGAGCCCTTCCTACTTGCCAGAGTTTTTCCACTGTGGCGCAGAAAGGCTCCAGCAGTTGGGAGGCAGTGGGACTCTATACTGCTAAAAATAGCAGGATAGATAGGGAGAGTCATTTCTTGGGCATGTAGACAGCCGTGCAGGCTACATACTCTGGGGTTCAGGCATGTAGGGCACTCTAGTCTATTCACCCAAGCAGTGCCTCACCAGCTATACTGCTATTTATATGCAGGCTGGCTGGGCATGCAGAATCTGTACTCTATATACCACCATAAGTGTAGACCTACCAAATGATGCATAAGCCAGAAAAGTAGCCAGCTCAGTTCTCCTAGTTGTGCTAATTTGGCGATGGTAACACAGTAAGAAATCAAGCAGTGCTGACCTGGAATGCATACAGGGAACAGGTCCATTGCAAAAGGAGGTGCCATTTTTACACAGTCACTTTTCTGACCATAACCTTATATAGATCTTCGAAAAAGAAGAGACTTCCTCTTGGGGTCTGTCTACACAGTAAAATAAAAAACAGGCCTGGCCTGTGCCAGATGACTAGGGCGCACGGGGCTTGGACTGCTTCATTGCTGCGTAGACTTCCGGGTAGGTGAGGTGGGAGAGTCCCAAAGCCCAGTCTCCAGCCTGACCCTGGAAGTCTAAACAGCAATGTAAAACCCCACAGCCCAAGCCTCACAAGCCTGAGTTGGCTGGCATGGGCTTTCCTTTGCTTTGTAGACATCTCCTTAGACCAGCCTCCTACACAAGAATAGAAGTAGTTGTACTCCATTCCACAAAGGGGTTTATCCATTAGTGTGCTTCCATAATTTGTTGGAAATAAAATGTACTAATGCTTCCTTTCTCTGCTAACTGTTCCAGAATTCTGTGGTGAAATTTGTGGAATCAGGTCCAGATAATTTACCTGCCTATTATTCTGAAGCGCTTGTTCTCTTGCCTCTTATCTATCTCTAGCGCAGACTTTCCCTGTAATCTATGCTACTTAATTTATTTTTTGAATACCTTCGTAGCTCTGCGTTGAAGTCTCTACTAAAAACACACAGAGGACCTTGAAGCAATCAAAATATTTTCTGAATAATTCAGCTATTGTATTCAAAAGAGGCAATAATTATTTTTGTAACAAACACAAAAGATTTTTTTTTTGCAAAACATTGCAGAATAACAAATCCCCCATCAAATTGTTTATTTAGACAAAGAAGTAGAGTCACTGCAACTAACTGAAATACTTTTAAAAAGAATGTTTTGCACTTGTGAGGTGCCCAGCCTAATTGCAGGAAGTTACTTAGGAAAAATCACTAAACCAATTACTCTGTTAGGTAAGAAAATGTGTTATACTGTACTGTAGATGCACTGCTAACAAAACCGCTACAGCCAAATCCTGTAGTTATGTCTTAGTGTTGCACAGTCATGGTTTATGGATTTTATGACAAATTTTGAACTCTTAAGATAACGACATGAGAGAGAGGGTCTCAGAAGTCAGTAAGAAGAGTCTACCCTATGAGTGAGCTTACCAGCCAAGGAACTGACCGGAAGTTATTCTGCCAATCCCCTGGGGACCTTCTCTCCCATTTGTATGGACTTGCCAATATCACCACTGTTTTTATGCCTTTTCTCTGCAGTTTAGTTATCTAAATTCTGTATTGTTCCCCAATTCTGTAGTGCCTGAATTATTCTGCTTCTCTTTCTTCTCTTCCACTGCTATGGATTTTTATCCTCCTCTGTCTTATATTCCTCTTACACTGAATTGCCTCTCTGTGTTTTTGTATGGTCTCTACCTCTTTGTATTCTCTCTCTTTCCTTTCCTGTTCTTGTTTAACTCTCCACGCCCTGTGCTGTTCTGCTGTACTGCTTACTCTGTGCAGACTGAAATGTACTAATACCCTGAACTCAAAATTGCTTTAGAGTATGTTTTTGCTGCCAGCACACAAGAGGGAATGAAACAGGAGAGTGCACCAAATGACAACCCAGGAGATCAGCATTGGAGACTAAGGCCAGGCCTGCACTACATGCTTACTTTGGTATAACTATGTTGTTCAAAAGTGAAAAATCCACATCCTTGAGCGATGTAGTTATACCAACCTTAGGCCCCCTGTGTAGAAAGAACTACGTCGTCTGGAGAAGCTCTCCCACTGACATAGCTACTGACTTATGCGGAGAGCTCTCTCCCATCAGCTTTGAGCTTCTTCACCAGAAGCACTGCAGCTGTGCTGATGCAAGTTTGTAGTGCAGACCTTCCCTAAGGGCCACTCTCAGCTGGTATAAACCTGCATGACACCATTGATCTTAATTCAGCTATGCCGATTTAAACTAGCTGAGGAGCTGTCTCAGTATTCCAAAAACGACAGTTACTCACCTTTGTAACTGTTGTTCTTCGAGATGTGTTGCTCATATCCATTCCAGTTAGCTGTGCGCGCGCCGCATGCACGTTCGTAGGAAGATTTTTACCCTAGCAACCCCGGTGGGTCGGCTGGGTGCCCCCTGGAGTGGCGCCGCCATGGCGCCGGATATATACCCCTGCCGACCCGACCGCTCCTCAGTTCCTTCTTGTCGGCTACTCCGACAGCGGGGAAGGAGGGCGGGTGTGGAATGGATATGAGCAACACATCTCGAAGAACAACAGTTACAAAGGTGAGTAACCGTCTTTTCTTCTTCGAGTGATTGCTCATGTCCATTCCAGTTAGGTGATTCTCAAGCCTTAATTAGGCGGTGGGGTCGGAGTGAGATGTCGCCGAGTGTAATACTGCAGAGCCAAAGGCTGTGTGATCTCTGGACTGCTGAACCAGGGCATAGTGAGAAGCGAAGGTATGCACCGAGGGCCAGGTAGCTGCGCGACATATCTCGTGGATGGGCACATGAGCCAGGAAAGCAGCAGATGAGGCTTGAGCCCTGGTAGAGTGTGCAGTGAGGTGGCTCAACGGAACGTGAGCCAAGTCGTAATAGGTGCGGATGCACGATGTCACCCAGGATGAAATCCTTTGTGAGGAAACGGGAAGGCCCTTCATGCGCTCTGCCACCGCGACGAAGAGTTGGGGGGTTCTGCTGAAGCGCTTTGTCTGCTCGATATAAAAAGCGAGTGCTCTATGGACGTCTAGGGAGTGCAGCTGTTGCTCCCTGCGCGATGAATGCGGCTTCGGGAAGAAGATCGGTAGGAAGATCTCCTGGTTAACATGGAAAGCTGATACCACTTTGGGGAGAAAGGCCAGGTGTGGATGCAACTGCACCTTGTCCTTGTGGAAGACAGTATATGGAGGATCCGCCACGAGAGCCCGGAGTTCAGAAACCGGTCTCGCCGATGTGATGGCTACAAGGAAAGCGGTTTTCCAGGACAGGTAGAGAAGGGAGCAAGTCGCTAATGGCTCGAATGAGGCCGACATAAGTCTGGTAAGAACCAGGTTAAGGTCCCAGGTTGGGGCGGGGCAGCGTACCTGGGGATAAAGGCGCTCCAAGCCCTTGAGGAATCGAGATACCATAGGATGAGAAAACACTGAGCAGCCATTCTCCCCTGGGTGGAAGGTAGAGATGGCCGCCAAGTGCACCCTCAAAGATGATATCGCTAGGCCCTGTTGTTTAAGGGACCAGGGGTAGTCCAAGATGGTAGGGATGGGGGCCTTGGCGGGAAGAACGTTGTGCTCTGCACACCAGCATGTGAAAAGTTTCCACTTGGCCAGATACGTTGCCCTAGTAGAAGGTTTTCTGCTTCCCAGGAGAACTTGTTGCACTGGGGCAGAGCAACGCAACTCAGACTGGGTCAACCACTCAGGGGCCATGCCGTGAGACGGAGGGACTGCAGGTCTGGGTGATGCAGTTTGCCGTGGTCCTGAGTTATCAGGTCCAGGTGCAGAGGTAGTGGGATAGGGTCGGCTACTGACAGGTCTAGCAACATGGTGTACCAGTGCTGCCTGGGCCACGCTGGAGCCATCATGATCAAGCGGACTCTGTCTCTGCGTACTTTCAGCAGGACCTTGTGGACGAGCGGGAACGGTGGAAAGGCGTATAGCAGCTGCATCATCCACGGTATGAGGAAAGCGTCCTCTATCGAACCCTGTGAGAGGCCTTGAAAGGAACAGAACATCTGGCATTTCCTGTTCTCGTGGGATGCGAAGAGGTCTACATGGGGAAATCCCCACTTCTGGAAGACTGAAAGAGTAATGTTCGGGCAAAGTGACCACTCGTGGGAAAGGAAGGATCTGCTGAAGCGATCCACCAGAGTGTTCTGAACCTCCGGGAGAAAGGACGCTATGAGGTCTATAGAGTGGACTATACAAAAGTCCCAGAATCGTAAGGCCTCCTGGCAAAGGGTCGAGGACCTTGTCCCGCCCTGTTTGTTTATACAGTACATGGCTGTCATGTTGTCGGTGAATACCGACAAACAACGGCCCTGCAAGTGCTGTTGGAATGCCTGGCAAGCAAGGCTGATTGCTCTCAGCTCCCGGACATTGATGTGCAAGGCCACTTCCTGAGATGACCAAAGGCCTTGAGTGCGTAGATGCCCGAGGTGAGCACCCCAGCCGAGACATGATGCGTCCGTCGTCAGGGACGCAGAGGGCTGGGGCGGATGGAACGGCAGCCCTGCACACACCAGGGATGGGGTCAGCCACCATTCGAAGGAGCCTAGGATGCTCGGGGGAATGGTGATGATCATGCCTATGGCATCCCTGCCTGGTCGGTACACGGAGTTGAGCCACAATTGGAGGGTGCGGAGGTGCAGTCTGGCGTATTTCGTCACAAACGTGCAGGCCGCCATGTGACCCAGGAGACCGAGGCAAGTGCGAACTGAAGTCAACAGAGCAGCTTGCAGACTTTGGATGATGGCCATCATTGCCTGGAACCGGGGCAGTGGTAAGCAGGCCCTGGCAAGGTTAGAGTCCAGGGTGGTGCCAATGAAGTCTATCCTCTGGGTGGGAGTCAGAGTGGATTTTTCTGCATTGATCATTAGGCCTAGACGTAGGAAAAGGTCCTTGACAATGCCGACGTGATGCGTCACTTGTGTCTCGGAGGTTCCTCAGACGAGCCAGTCGTGTAGATACAGAAAAACATGTACCTGACGATGGTGGAGGTGGGTGGCGACCACAGCCATGCATTTCGTAAATACTCTTGGGGCTGTAGAGAGGCCGAACGGAAGGACAGTGAACTGAAAATGTAGGCGGTTGACTACGAACCGGAGAAACTTCCTGTGAGGTGGGTAGATGGCTGTGTGAAAATACGCATCTTTCATGTTGAGGGCGGCATACCAGTCTCCAGGATCCAGGGATGGGACGATGGTCCCCAGGGATACCATACGGAACTTCAACTTTACCATGTATCTGTTGAGTTCCCGCAGGTCCAGGATAGGTCTGAGACCCCTTTTTGCCTTGGGGATTAGGAAGTAGCGGAAGTAAAACCCCTTGCCCCATTCGTGTTTTGGTACCTCCCCTATGGCTCCTTTGGCGAGGAGCGTTTGCACCTCCTGGAGGAGGAGTTGCTTATAAGAGGGGTCCCTGAAGAGGGACGAGGAAGTGGGATGGAAGGGGGGGGTGAAATAAATTAGAGGTGGTACCCAAATTCCAGAGTGCGTAAGACCCAGCGATCTGACGTTAGCTGGGACCAAGCAGGGAGGAAAAGGGAGAGGCGGTTGGAGAAAGGAGGGGACGGATCGTTTGACGATACTTGTATGACACTCTAGGGCGCACCTTCAAAAGGAGGGTTTCGGCCCTGAGGAAGGTTTGGAGGGACCTTGGTTCTGGCCCCCTTGATTGCCTGACTGCCTCCGGCGACCGGTTCTACCCCGCCTTCTAGCAAAGTCCTGTCTCTGTCTGGGCTGAGGGTAAGGGCGGTGTGGCTGGGGGCGGAACGGCCTGCGCTGCGTCACTGGCATATGCATGCCCAGTGAGCGCATGATGACCCTGTTGTCTTTTAGGCTTTGCAGCCTAGGGTCAGTCTTATCTGAAAATAGGCCTTGTCCTTCAAAGGGGAGGTCCTGGATAGTATGTTGGAGCTCCGGGGGAAGGCCTGAGACTTGCAGCCAAGATATATGCCTCATAGTCACCCCAGAGGCTAGGGTCCTGGCTGCAGAGTCCGCTGTGTCCAGGGAAGCCTGGAGGGAAGTTCTAGCCACCTTTTTTCCCCTCATCCAGGATGGCCGTAAATTCCTGACGGGAGTCCTGCGGGAGTAACTCCTTGAATTTGTCAGCCACTGCCCAGGTATTGTAATTATAGCAGTTAAGGAGGGCTTGGAGCGCCCCTGCAGAATAGACTTTGCGGCCTAGCAAGTCCATGCGCCTTGTGTCTTTTGATTTCGGGGCTGGGGCCTGCTGGCAATGGCGTTCCCTCTCATTGACTAACTGGACAACAAGGGAGCAAGGAGGGGGATGGACATATAAATATTTGTAGCCCTTGGAGGGCACCATATATTTACGTTCCACTCCCAGGGCAGCAGGTGGAACAGAAGCTGGAGACTGCCAGATTGTGGTAGCATTGGCCTGGATTGTCCGTATAAAGGGGAGGGCCACTCTCATGGGGGGCATCTGATGTTAAGATGTCCACCATTGGGTCCTCCACCTCCAGGACCTCCTCGACTTACAAGTTCATATTCTGTGCAACACGCCTGAGGAGGTCCTGGTGGGCCCTTAAGTCGATCGGTGGGGGGCCTACCGATGACGGTCCGGCTACTGCCTCGTCAGGGGAGGAGGATGAGGAGAGACCCGGGACAAGCGGGTCAGTCGAGGGCTCCTCTGGGTGGACAGCCTCTGTCTCCCTCGGGACGTGGGAGTCCTGTGGCTGGGTCGACACTTCCTCCGAAACAGAAGGAGGAGGGCGGCTAATGGTGGCCTCTGGCACCCGGTACTCTGATGTGGCCAAGCGCGATGGGCCTGGATGCGCACCTTGGGCCTGATGGTATGCCCAAGGTGTCCAGAATGTCCACTGTTGAGGTCCGTGATCCTGAGCCTGGGGCTCGTGGAATAACGCGGTAGGCACATCACCGTCTCTGTCCTGGGCATATGCACTGTCTGCCCGGGAAGACATGGACGGGTGCCGGGATGGCTAAGGAGGAGCTGAGAGACCGTGATAAGTGTCCCTCTGTCTCACTGTCGGTGATCTCCTCGGCACCGGGGATCGGCACCTGGAGTCATACCGGTGCTGAAAGCGAGACCGAGACCTGCGACAGGCGCAGTGCAGGGAGGTCAACCTGGATCTCGAACGTTGGTGATGGGAATGGCTGCGAGAGTCACGGTGCCGGGAGCTGGTGTGGTACCGAGAGTACCGAGTCGGAGGCTGAAACGTCGATCTGTGCCGCGAGTATGACCGGTACCGGTTAGGTAAGCGGTGCTCGGACTGCGAGCGGCGTCGGGACTGTGACCATCCATGAGATCGTGAACGGTGCCGGGACCTGGATTGTGATCGGTGCCGGTCTGCCGTGTCGATGGAAGAAGGTCTCAATATAGCCGGTTTGCCTCTGGAGTGTAGTACCAGCAGCGCCGGGGGTTGAGGCAGGACAGACTCCATCATGGCTATAAGGTCCCTGGCTGCGGAGAATGTTTCCAGTGTAGGGGGGACCGTAAGCTCAACCACAGGCCTCGGCAGGGAGCTCTCAGGGACCGGAGTCGACGGCCCTCGCGGGACCGGAGTCGACAGTACCGCAGCAGTTGGTGCGATGGCAGGTGTAGGTGCCAGGCGGTCCGAACGAGGCTGCAACTGTGATGTCAGGGACACAGAGGTAGTGGAGGGCTTCAACCTCTTCTGCTTCGGGGAGAGAGATCGGTGCAGAGCAGGTCCCTGCGCCGGAGATGGCTGGTGCCGCAGTGTCTTGGCAGTGCCGGGATGGTCCAGTGCCGGAGGAGCGCTGCTAGCAGATTGCTCAGCGTTCGGTGCCGAGGACGGAGGGCTCAAAGTTGCCTCCATGAGGAGATTCTGTAAGTGAAAGTCTCTTTTCTTCTTTGTCCTCGGTTTAAATGCCTTACAAACACGGCACTTATCCGTAATGTGCGATTCCCCAAGGCACTTTAGACACGAGTCGTGGGGATGGCTTGAGGGCATCGGCTTATGACAGGCCGAGCACGGTTTAAACCCTGGTGAACCGGGCATGGGCCCTGGCACCGGGTGCGGGGAAGGGCTAATGCCCAAACCCCGCTGAACTATATACACTAATTATCTAAAAACTATTAAAACTAACTATAACTATAGATAAAACCAACTATATACAACAAGATAGCGAAGAACAAGGAGTAGCTAGTGGAGTGGAGGACAGCTGAGCCGCGCTCCATTGTTCCAACGACAGACACGGGCGGTAAGAAGGAACTGAGGAGCGGTCGGGTCAGCAGGGGTATATATCCGCCGCCATGGCGGCGCCACTCCAGAGGGCGACCCAGCTGACCCACCGGGGTTGCTAGGGTAAAAATCTTCCGACGAACGTGCAAGCGGTGCGCGCACACCTAACTGGAATGGATATGAGCAATCACTCGAAGAACTACTTGTTAGGAAAAATCAAATGTGCACCACACACACAGACATCACTCCCGTCATTATCAGATATGCATTACTCAGAATCATAGGGGTAGGACCGACCTCAAGGGTCATCCAGTCTAACCCCCTGCTGACATGCAGGATTTGCTGCATCTAAACAGATGGCTATCCAGCCTCCCTTTGAAAACATCCAGTGAAGGAGTTTCCACAACCTCCCTAGGCAGTCAACTAAAAATTTCAGTTGCTTCTTCTGCAACAGCATCATATTGCTCTCACTTTGAGGTTGTGAGCTATCACCATTCCCAGGTCCTTCTCGGCTGCCAAGTCAGTTTTCCCACATTCTGTATTTATGCATTTGTTTTTTCTTTCCTACCTGTAGCACTTTACACTTGTTTTTATTGAACTTCATTTCATTTTGCTGTCTATAGCCCAGTTCTCCAATTTTTCAAGATCCCTCTGAGTTTTAGCTTTATGCTCCAAAGTGTTGGCAAATCCTCCCCCCAAGCTTTCTCTCATCTGTAAATTTGATCAGTATGCTCTCTATTCCTACATCCAGGTCACTAACAGAGATGTTAAACACCACCAGACACAGCCCCCATTTCTCCAATTTACTTATCAGAATGTCATGTAGGACTAAAGCCTTGCTGAAGTCCATCCTTCTTTTCCACCCCCGTTCTTGGCATATCCTCACTTTTGCTTTTGGCAAGTTCATCACTTAGACCATGTCTATACTAAAAAAGTTAGGTCAACCCAGTTACGTTGCTCAGGGGTGTGAAAAATCCACCCCCCTGTATAACGTAGGAATGCCGACCTAGCTTCCGGTGCAGACAATCTAGCTACCACATCTTGGGGAAGTGGATTAACTACAGCGCCGGGAGAACCCTGCCATTGCTGTAGTGAGTGGCTACACTGAAGTGGTACAGCGGAGCAGCTGCAGCTGTGCCACTGTAGTGCTTCTATTAAGGCCATAGCCTTAGGGCTAGTCTACACTGGCAACATTTTAACGTGGCTTGTGTAGTCGCGGCAGAGCGCTGAGAGAACTGTCTCCCAGCGCTCTAAAAAACCCACCTCCACGAGGGGAATAGCTCCCAGAGCCGGGGCACTGTCTACCCTGGCACTTTACAGCACTGAAACTTGCTGCGCTCGGGGGGGTGTTTTTCACACCCCTGAGTGAGGAAGTTGCAGCACTGTTAAGCGCCAGGGTAGACAAGCCCTGAGGATCAGGTTCTAATACTCAGTTTGTAGAAGTTTAGCACCTGTGCTCCACAAGCACTCACACTGACTTCAGTTCAAGGGCTATATTACATATGGTTTAATACTTAAGAGTCAGTGGTTCGTAACCTTTCCAGACTATTGTACGCCTTCCAGGATTCTGATTTGTCAAGTTTCACCTCACTTTAAAACTACTTGCTTTACAAAATCAGACATAAAAATACAAAGGTGTCACAGCACACTATTATTGAAAAATTGCCTACTTCCTCTTTTTTACAACATAATTATAAAACAAATTAACTGGAATATAAATATTGTACTTACATTTCTGTGTCTAGTATATAGAACAGTACAAACAAGTCAGTGGCTCTGTTAAATTTTAGTTTGTACTGACTTTACTAGTGCTTCTTATGTAGCCTGTTGTAAAACTCAGCAAATATCTAGATGAGCTGATGTACCCCCTGGAAGACCTGTGTGTACCCCTGGTTGAGAATTACTGGACTAGATTATACAGCCCTTTCTCACATTAGTGAAGAGTGACTCAAGTTCTACAGCCCATGTATTTATACATTTATACAAAAAATCCACCCTCAGAAAAGAAGGTATCCCAACCACAGAAAGGGTCTGGAAAAGTGTTTATGATATGCAAACAGATGCAAATACCATACTTTCTTATAACCATATCAGATGCAACTGTTAAATGAATAAAACTAGGATAATTAACCCCCTTCCACACACACTTCTTGTTTTAGGGCCTCATTTATTCTCATGGTATAATCAGTTTTTTGATTAGCCAGGTTGTTGAGTGCCCTTTGTCAGGCACCGCTGAAAAGGCATGAAAAAATGACCTATCAACTACAGAAGTGCCACCTGAATGCAGTTAGTACCTCGTCAGGTGTTAAAGCAATGTCTGAAGGTTATAAAAGAGGAGCCCATATGCTACAGCAGGGGTCCACAACCTTTCAGAAGTGGTGTGCCGAATTTTCATTTATTCACTCTAATTTAAGATTTTGCATGCCAGTAATACATTTTAATGTTTTTAGATCTCTTTCTACAAGTCTATAATATATAACTAAACTATTGTATGTAAAGTAAATAAGATTTTTAAAATGTTTAAGAAACTTTATTTAAAATTAAAATGCAGAGCCCCCCAGACCAGTGGCCAGGACCCAGGCAGTGTGCCACTGAAAATCAGCTTGCATGCCACCTTTGGCACACGTGCCATAGGTTGCCTACCCCTGTGCTACAGTATATTAGCAACAGGCAAAGGAAGTTTTTTTTACAGCAAGTTGAGGAGACATCCTATTCCAAACTAAAAGAATACTTACAAAGCAGACACTCATGGTATAGCTACATTGCTTAGGAGTGTGAAAAATCCACACCCCCGAGTGACATAGCTATTCTGACCTAATCCCCGGGGCAGAACAGTGCTAAATTGATGGAAGAGGTGGATTACCAATGCCAATGGGAGAAGCCCTCCTATTGGTGGTAGGTAGCATCTACATGGAAGCACTACAGAAGTGCAGCTGCACCACTGCAGCGTTTTACATGTAGACATACCCTTATGCGTAATACAAATGTTACACAAACAAATGGAACCATTTCTAAGTAGGGGGTCCAAGCTATATCAGTAAGTCAGTAGCTGAGCTGGGAATGGAACCTAGGTCTCCTGAGTCTCAGCACAGTGCCCACTCTACTAAAGCACGCTGTTTCTCTTAGCTGTGTCTTAGTAACCTGAAACATGTTATTAGTGTTTCAGGACATTTCGAGTTCTGTCTCTTTGTAAATTTTAGACACTGCTGTAAATACAAATGAATTAGTTTAGCAGCCAAATTCATAAAATGAGGTGACAAACATTAATAATGTAACCATTTTTCTACTGCAATAATCTCCTGACAGCAGCAGATAAAAAAATAGTTCCATCTTTTTTCTAAATTAAGCATTGGCAATAATTTACAAACAAATAAATGTTAGTACATACCATCTTCTCTGCTAGGCAACTGCTCAGAAACAGAACCGGAAGAATCTTTCCTGGAGAGAGATCTCTTAGTTTTACCCTGCCCTGTACGACTTCTCTGGCGTACCATGAATCCTCCAATACCTATCAAAGAAACAAAAACACAACAAGCAGATGCAGATTACATTTCCAGATAAAAATGGAAACAAAGAAAAAGCCATTAAGATTTAGATATTTTTTGGTTGCTCACATACGAGGACTTCTTTGAAACACAGAAATAATTTTCCTTAAGGCCTGGTCTACACACTGTTTGTATGGACATAGCTACATTGGTTATGGGTGTGAATTTTTTATTGACATACTAGTACAACTCGTAAGTGAGGACACCGTTAAATTGGTATAAAATGTGTCTTTTACTGGTCTGGATTATTCTCGTTCCCATAAGGCTAAACATAAGTTACACTAATATAAGCACATTGATACTGGTACTGGTGATGATGTGTAGCTAAGTTTTTCGGGTAAGCATAAGTTAGGGTTAGTGAATGTGTGTGTTATGCTGGGAGAGTTGTATTGATTTATGTGAGATTTGTGCTGATTTGCGTGAGGCTTGTGTTGTGTTAGAAGATTTGTGTGGGTGGCAAAATGAGAGATGTGTGCTGCAATGAAGGGTAATGTATATTTGGGGTTCTTGTCTAAGTGGTTTTGAAGAACTGTGTCAGTTGAGCAAAGTAATCCATCATCTGTGCAGTGTCCCTCAGACAACCATAAAACTGCTGCATGCAAATTAGCTGTAGAGTAAGGAGGGCCATTGGCTGAGTTACCTCTGATATCACAATTGTCTAGGACTCTCAGCATGGAACTCTTACTGTAGCCAAAAGACTGTTGCAATTTGTAAAGTCAATCATAGACGCCGACTTCCCCTCTATACCGTGGGTGCTTGACCTCCGCTCTAACCCTGGCCCTGCCCCGCCTCTTCCCCAAAGGCACCATCCCAACTCCATCCCCTCCCTGCCCCTATTCCAACCCCTTCCCCAAATCACTGCCTCTTCCCCACTTCCTCTCCTAAGCGCGTCACATTCCCGCTCCTCCCTCCCCTCCCGGAGCGTGCTAATACCACCAATTTATCAGTGGCTGGGCGGGAAACGCTGGAAGGTAGAGGAGGAGCAGGGATGAGGAGGAGGTAGGGCTGGGCGGAGTGAGGGGAGCCTGGCTGCCAGTGGGTACAGAGCACCCACTAATTTCTCCCCATGGGTGCTCCAGCTCCAGAGCACTCATGGAGTAGGCACCTATGAAGTCAGTATGGTCGAGAACTTAAAAATTGGACGGTAAGAGACTGAAAATGCCAGTGATGACTGAACCTGGTGATATTCTAAACAAAAATTGCTCTCAACATGCTGTTTCCATCCCGTACCATCCCCTACCCTTATTTAAAACTTCAGGGAAATATTCTTGCGCCAATTGTCCAATAAGTTTTTTTTTTAAACTACAAAGATTATCAATAAATGCAAGGTGATTCATTCACCCAACAACTGACAACTGAACTGTGTAGCGTCTGAATCATCTTCAGACTGTATGAAAGGTACCCTTATCACTAGGGCCCTACCTAATTCACAGTCCATTTTCGTAAATTTCATGGGCCTAGCATTTAAAAAAATCTAGAATTTTATGGTTTCAGATATTTAAATCTTAAATTTCATGGTGTTGTAACAAAGCATGAACATGTATTTAAAAACAGCAAAATATACACATATGAAGCCCTTAAGTCATCATTTCTCAACCCAAGCGGGGGTCACAAGACTATTGTAGGGAGGATTGCAGTATTGTCACCCTTACTTCTGAGCTGCTTTCAGAGCTGGGCAACTGGACAGCAGCTGTCCAGGCACCCAGCTCTGAAGGCAGTACCATCACCAGCAGCAGCACAGAAATAAGAGTGGCAATACACCTTACCTCTGTGCCACCTCTACCTCTGTGCTGCTGCTGGTGGCGGCGCTGCCTTCAGAGCAGTGCGCCTAGCTAGCAGCCTCTCCAGCTGCCCAGCTCTGAATGCAGCGCAGAAGTAAGAGAGGCAATATCCTCCCTACAATAGCCTTGCAGTCTCCTTTGGATCAGGACCCACAGTTCGAGAAACACCATGTACTTTTGTATACTTTTACCCTCCAGTATAGTATAGAGTAAAAGTACACAAAAGGCTACATTTCATGGGGGAGACCAGATTTCATGGTACACAATGTGTTTTTCATGACCGAGAATTTGGAAGGGCCCTACTTATCACACACTTCAGAAAACAGGTAGTAGTTACCTACAAAAGTATTCTCTTTAAAGAAGCAAAAAGCCTCACACACATACTTCACTGAGCCATAGATACACATTTTTATACAATACAGCATATACGTATGTTTAACCTACAACATATGCATCCAATTAGAAAGGCACAGTGCTTTCTTTTCTCAAGTTAAATAATCCATTACTGGCTGCAAATCTGAATTGTGAACCAGTATTTACAGCATAAGGGAAAGACTGTTACTGTGCAGCAACCTGGGAAAGCGTACCTGGATAATCAGACTGTAAATTATTTTTAACCATAATAGAAGAAACTACTACATTGCACAATAAGGAATGAACCACCCAAAGAAGCCTTTCCTGCACATGCTGTTTAGTCTTCCTATTTCTAAATTAATAGACTATTTACATAGTAGAAAACTTAAATGTGACAAACAAATTGGTCTACATTATGTACCCTACCAGGTCTGTATGGCTTTCTTTTTCTCTTTTTGACCCCATCAGCTCCTTCTGTCACCTTAGTATCATCATCCACAGTTTCTCGTTCTGGGCTGGAATCTGATTTTCCATCACAGTCCATAAGATCACCTTCTGGAGAAAAGACAGAATTATAAACTAAACCAAAAAGGAGGAGGACAATGCTTGCATATAGCCTATATAGAGTGGGATTTTCAAAAACATCTAAGGGAATTAGATTTTCCTTATGATAAACTGAGACTGCAAGGGGGTCTACAGTGGTAAAATGTTCCATCTACATGAATCTGTGATTCTGCATAGCTTTATTCTATTGAGTTTCTTATACTTCCTTCGTCACTGTAATATCTGAGGGCTCTCAAGTAGCGCCTTAAGTGATGTGACTAACATCTGTCATATGCAGTTTGTTTTCTCTCTCATCTTCTTCCCAAAGGGGTAATTATGTGTGCAATGTAGTGTTTTGTTTAGGTAGGGTTCTATTTTGGGCTGTTTTTCTTGTTTGTTTGTTAAATGTACACACTTCTCTCTGTTTCTGTAGAGAAGGCAGGTCAAGAGAGTAAGCCTTGCACTTGGAGCAGGTGGTGGTGAGGTTTGTGGTGGTCCTCAGTTTTTTGAGAGTTCATTCCACAGTCTTGGGTCTGCCCCTGAGAAAGCTCTGTCTCCCACACAGACAAGCTTTACTCTAATGTTAGAAAGTTCCACTGCACCAGAAGAGCAGGGTTGTCATCCAAAGTTCTCATGCCAGAGCTTCAGGTGATTTTGTAGATATCTTTGGCCCAGACCACTGAACACTTTGAAGATAATGACTGAGACCTTGAACTCGATTCAATAGTTTATGGGAGCCAGTCTAGAGAGCGGAGGACAAGTCTGATATGCTTGTGGTAGCCCGTGCTGCCGAGGACATGGGCTGCAGATGAATTAATTCAGTGTTAGTCATCCTAAAATGAGTGTCAATAAATGAGTGCCAATATCGCCCTGCCTCCATCTTCCTGTATCGTGTGCGTCATACAGGTCTTGACATGTTAAAAAAATATTTTTAAAAACAAGATATCAGGAGTCAGGGACTAGATTTGTTTTCTTTCCTCGGGCATTTAGGTGCCTGGGAAGTTGTTGGAGAATCTGGAGAGGTCATTACTCACTAGCAAAACATTCTTTTCGAGGTGATGGACTTTTCAGTCTGATATCCTGAATGCTGGGAGTAGTCCCATTAACAAAGGCTTAATGGAACAAGGGCAGTAATGTGGTCAAATGTGAGTGCTAAATGTACCTCTGGGGAGTGTGCTACATGTCCCTAGTTTCTTAATTATCAACCATTATTGTAAAGGGTGGGGAAAGTAAATGTTGTGCATGAGCTGGTTACATTTCATGGTAATTTTGCAAGGTTGCTTTAATACATGTGTACAACATTAAACACACATACATTGAAAAAGAAATACATAATTTTGAAGAAATGCATCTCTGTGCAGTCTATCTATGCTGCTGAGTAATAAAGGCATCAGAGAGTCTCTCATTTCTAGCAACCACGTGCCTTACTCCCAAAGGCTGAGCTCCTGACCAGACCTTCAAACTGGACAGGACTCTTTCTGAAGTCTATCAGCTCTACTTTTGGACTGGTTAGGCAGTCTCCATTGAGTAACACGTAGTGTTTTTCTCTACACTTTAGAGGATGAACAAGTCCTCTCAGCAAAACTTCCAGCCCCAGCAAGGAACAAAGTTTTCTTAGGTACCCAAAAGATCCTCTGTACCTGATCATAAGCTGGTTTGTTTATAAGCAGACCCCCCAAAGATGGATGAGGAAAAATGGAAAGTTTTTATAACTCGTTCATAAGCCGACCCTATAATTCAGAGGTCAGCAAACTTTGGCCCCCAGCTATCAGGATAAGCCATTGGTGGTCCAAGATAGTTTGTTTACCTCAAGCATCCGCAGGCACAGAAGTAAATCTAAATAAACAGTGTCCCAGCGTGCCAGCTGCTTACCCTGATGGGTTGGGACAGCAACTGATGGGGAAATTTTTTTGGGGGGAGAAACTGGGAGTCAGGGGAGTAACCCCTGTGATCACCCCCCACATGACCCCACCCCTAGCCCAGGACCCCCACACTCTCCCCATCCCATCCCTTCCCACCTTATCTAGGGAGGGCCAGGGGAGGATATCTCTGACCTGGCAGGAGCTGCTCCGGCAGGCTGGGCAGCGCGGCTGCAGCATGTTCCAGCGGGCTGGGCTTGGTGGAGTAGCCACAACGTGCTCCGGCGCCCGTGCAGCACGGCCATAGCCTGCTCTGGGGGGTGGGGCCAAGCGGCACAGCTTCAGCCTGCCAGCCCCGGAGCTGCAGCTGTTTTTGAGCCTGGGGGGAGAGCAGCATGGCCAGAGGTGGAGAGGCTCCCTCTATTGCGGGGAGGGGCTGTGTCTCACTTCTCCCTCTATACCTGTTCATAAGCCGACCCCCGTCTCTTCCCCGCTTCCCTTTTTTACTAAAAAATAAAAAATCAGCTTACGAACGACTACATATGGTATGTTCAGAGTGCTATCTTAGTTCAAGGGTTTCCTAGTTTCTTTTCAAAGCACAGGTCTACAAATATTATCTAAAGAGACATCCTGAGGCTTTTAACACACCTAAATCCAGGCCAGTTTTCAAATACATTGAAACATTTTATCACAATCACTTAATGAAAAAAATACAGCTGAGGGGATGAGAACTGAAATCAATACAAAAAGTTAGATCCCCTATTCCACTGCCATACTATGTGCATTATATTACATATCTTGTTATCTTATAAAAAGAAGATTGAGAGGTGACTTGATTACAGTGCCTTCACAGGGAGAAAATACAAGGCACTAAAGGTGTTTAATCTAGCTTTGGTTTGGTCCATTTTCTTCTTGGTACTGTTAACAGTGAGGCTCTGTAACAGATATCCACAATTCTGTCAAACAGATTCCATCTTGGGTATATGTCTTCGGTGGGTCTAGACAAGAACCAGTGTCTGGAAGCTAAATCCAGACAAATTTTGAAATGGTATTAAGATACAAAATTTAAAAAAACCAGTCAGGATGATTAACCATTATAACAAACTACTAATGGAAATGGTGGATTTTCTCTCTTGAAATCTTCAAATCAAGACTGGATGTCTTTCTGGGAGACATGTTTTAATCAAACACAAGCTGTTGGGCTCAAGAAGGACCACTGGGTGAATTTAAGGTCTTCTGATATACTGGAGGTCAGACTAGATGATCTAATAGATCATAAGAGAGAAGATCCTGTCATGGGTTGGTAACTGGTTAAAAGATAGGAAACAAGGGGTAGGAATAAATGGTCACTTTTCAGAATAGAGAGGCAAATATTGGCACCCCCCAGTGGTCTGTACTAGGACCAGTCCAATTTAACATATTCATAAATGATCTGGAAAAAGGGGTAAACAGAGAGGTGGCAAATTTTGCAGATGATACAAAACTACTCAAGATAGTTACGTCCCAAGCAGACTATGAAGAGCTACAAAAGGATCTCACAAAACTGGGTGACTGGGCAACTAAAATGGCAGATGAAATTCAGTGTTGATAAATGCAAAGTAATGCAGATTGGAAAACATAATCCCAACTATACATATAAAATGATGGTGTTTAAATTAGCTGTTACCACTCCAGAAAGAGATCTTGGAGTCATTGTGGCCTTAAACTCTATGAATCTATTAATCACAAACAAAGCAAGAGAAAAGTGATCACTCCATCATTCAAAAGTAACAAACAAACAAAACAAACACATATCATAAAAATACACATTTCTTCCAGCCAACAACAGATCATGATTAAGGATACACCAATCAAATAACTGCCATGCTACTTATATCAACCCTTAACATGAAACCATACTAGAGTTAAATCACTCTATCTCAAGAACACTCTATATCTACAAAAAGCCTCTTATGACATTTAATCTGATTAACAGTAAGACAACGTTGCGTAAACAGAAAGCATTTCAGAGTGCGGTGAGGTGGGGTGTCTGCATTCCACTTTTAACAGACGCTTGTGTAATTTATTTCCTGACTTACACACTTGTATTTAGTTAGCCTTTCCTCAGGTTTAGGATTAACATGATAGTCCACAACACAGTTATCAGAATGGACAGTGGACTCCACTTAAACCAGATACAGATTAACTATGTGATCCATTTTCCAATCCAACTTCTGTCCAGTCTGGGATTATGGAGTCAAACAAAAGCTCACTTGGCCAGGGAAGTAAAAGGATGTGTTGCTTCAGACTGGGGTCAACAACTTCTTCTCTGTCGGAAATGGCAATTCCATGCCCTCCCCAGACCCTCTTTGTATCTAGAGAAGGATGAGTTGAGACCCCCCCCCTCAAGAAATTCAACTGTCCCTGAGTACCCTCGTATGCCATCTCACCCTTACTTTTGAGCATCACATTTGAAAGAGCCCAAGAAGTCTAGATGTCTCTTTGTTAAGCCCTGGGGCTGCAACTTTCTAACAGCGTTTGCTCTGGGTCTGAGTGTCTCAGAGTGCGCTGTGTACTCCCCATAGTGTACAGAATTTTCAGTTGTAGTACTGCTGTTCTATGGAAGAGCAGCCAGACCTTCTGTTCTGCCCCTATTGTTAGTCTTAAAGACATGGTTTCTGTACGGGATAGATGACACATGAACAAAAGTAATAGGAAAGTCCATCTCCTTGAAATGGACAGCTATGAACACTGACAGTCATGTTTTGCAGTTAGTCCACCTTAACCATTTAGCACTAGAGTGAAACAGAAGCACCTATATGAGTAGTAAACAATACATTTAAAATATGGCCACATGTACAAATATATGCATGAATTGCAATAAATAACAAACTGAAAACATGCCACATACTGACCATTACCTCTACTGTCATCCATCTCTCCATCTCTGGAATGCTCTGATTGGATATCTGGTGGTGTCTGTAGCACAGCTACACTGTTCTGGTTTATAATCTTCAATTTAAGCTTTGGTTTTGTCCGTTTTCTTCTTGGTACTGTAACAGTGATGCTCTGTAACTGAGACATCCCCAATTCTGTCAAACAGACTCCATCTTGGGTATATGTCTTCGGTGGGTCTATACAAATTACATGAATCACAACAGGAATATAAAACTCTTTATACTTTGACTCAAGTCTTGGATGAATTATTTAAACACTTCTTTAAAGAGTTAACCATACACATGTATGTCAACGCATGACACATTCTAAGCACTAGAACTTGAAGGATATCAGTATAAATAATACAGCGGTACCTGACACTATCTTATAAATTACAGACAAAGCTTTATAATTTACAGTGTAATGTCAAATACAGTAACACAACATGACACACTGCAAAAACTCATTAAAAAGAATGTTTGCATTACAGCAACTGATGTCTTCAAAAGGTATCCAGAGCTGGACTCCTACTTGACATACTCATATAACTTGACAAGTCTTATCTTTTTGGTCTCTGCTTCCTAACAAACTGTCTAACTAAATACTTATGTGGTCTTCAAGAATGGTAGTATTGGAATGTCTCATGACTGTTAACAGATTTTATCTTCACAAAACCCTTTGTGAGGTAGGGAAGAATTATCCCCATTTTGCAGATAGGGAGCTGAAGGTCAGGGTAGATTAAGTTACTTTCCCAAAGTCACACAGGAAGTCTGTGGGTGAGGCCTGGTCTACACTAAAAAGTTAGGTTGACTCAGCTACATTGCTTGTGGAGGGTGAAAAAAGTGACGTAATTAAACTGACCTAATCCCTGGCGCAGGCAGTGCTAGGTCAGTGGAAGAATTCTGTTGACCTAGCTACCATTTATCAGGGAGGTGGATTAACTACACCAATGGAAGAACCCCTCCAGTTGGTATAGGTAGTGTCTACACTGAGGCACTACAATGGTACAACTGCAGTTGTGCCACTGTAGCATTTCAACTGTAGACAAACTCTCAACCAGGAATTGAACCCGGGTTTCTTGAGACTGTGAGACTGCCTCTGTCCAGTGACGTGACAAGGCTATTGAGGTGTGGTGATAAGCATGTGCTGAAGGTCCCTAGTTCTCAGTGTAGACAGGGATCCTTGACTCAAATTCTTTTCCTCTGGCGATCAGCAGAGTCCAAGTTTGGTAACCGTCATTCAGGGGTGATACAAAGGCAAACACCACAATAATGGTAAACACCAGTGAAGCTAATTAAATACCGTCTGGATAACAGCTCTAACAGATATTTTAATATCACAGTAAAATTCACTCCTTTTAAACAAATGAACAAAAATGTCTTCTTACACAACATCCCAAAAGGGCACATCTACAGGTGGTTTGTGCAGATAATCATTTATTAAAGAGACATTTCTCTAGTGAAGAAATAACCCAAATATTTACAGCAACATTTTTATTCATTGTATCGTACAATTTTGTTGTATCATAATTTTTTTTTATACATTTCAAACTCTTTTTAAGACAGGAAATTCCTTGCAATAGCTACCGACTTATACTATATATAAGTACAGCATCAAACATAATGGGGCTTAATTGAGACCTCTGGGTGCTAGTATAAACAAACAACATTAATTGCTGTGGCACCCACAGGCCCCACTCAAGATCGGGCCCACCCTGTACTAGGCACTTTACAAACACAGGAAGCCCTGAATAGTTTACAGGCTAAGGTCCTGATTCTTCAATAACTTATGGGCATGCTTAATTTTAAAGCACATGAAATGAACAGCCTCAATTATTTAAATGAGATTACTTGTTACTAATGGGATTATTTATTGTTTACTCATGAGCTTCAAGTTAAGCATGTGCTTAAATTTCTGCAGGCACAGTGCCTAATTTAAGACAATAGTAACAAAGTGGGTGTGACAAATAATAGAAGATAAAGGGAAGGGAGGACAAGGAAAACAATAAATGTTACACTGAGATAAAGGAGTCTTAGTAGTGCATCTATGATAAAATCATAGAGAAAACAATTTCTATGTTCCAAATAAAAATATCAGTTAAAATTATTCTAGATAATTAAAAGATTAAGCATTTTTTTAAAAATTACCTAGTTCTTTTACTTTTGAAACAATCTGAGCTGCAATTGATGGGTCACAGCAGTCTGAGGAAGGTACTGAAAAATAAAATTTAGTGAGTTTAAATAAAATCAAATAATTCATTTATTGGGATAGTGCAGAATTGATTTAAGGTGCCAATGCCAACTAATTTTCTTTTATACTTTTTTTTATACTCTCTCTTTTATATTATTGGCAACACATGCCTAGAATCTTACAAATAAAATGATTAACCTGGTTGCATTCCCATCATCATTGAAAAGATGGCTAACAAGAAACTCTGAGGGTCACCTGGAGCACTCAGATTTCCCAGACCTATGTATGGTATGGAGACTACATTGGTTGTGATCTCCTACTAATGGACAATGAGCAGGTGAGTACACTGGGTTTTTTACATTGTCAAGCAGTTGACTGGTGACAGCAAGGTTTTGCCAACTTAATCATGCATTATGGCTGGGGTGGGTGGTATCACAGAGCAGTGATTCCTTTTCTTCCAAAGAATTCCCAGAGAACTGCACTGGGCATTCATTCATTGTCCCCGAGGGCTCCCACTTGTGGGATTTCAGAGGCTCTCTCCCGTCAGCCTTATTGTACAATGTGTATTTGAGGCTACTGTGAGAGAAAATGAGGCTCTAATACAGAGAACATGCTACTCTAGGTCTCTTGTAAAACTCAGATGGAGCAGTTAGACCAATTTTCAAGATAGGAACATGAATAAAAGTGAATTGGCAGAAACTCAATTTGGAAGTGATGTTAGTGGGTTGAGGGAAATATCTGTCTATCAAGTCTGGCAGAGATAGTGTCCGCTCTTGTGACTGATTTAGTCTGTCAGCAACTCAGACCAAGGATTGTAAAGCACCATGCACACCTATGGTGTTGTATAAACAACAAACAAGGAGATCCATAGTTATGGGGTACTTTTTTGGGACTTGGAAGTACTTTTTCCCCATATTATTTTATCATAACAATTATGACCACTCCTTTCCTGTTATCTAGGTTTCTGTGACCTCCAGACTGAAATGTTACATGGTGCAACCCTAGAAGGCCATGCAGAAGGAATAGCTGGAGGAGAATGTAGTTGCCTCTATTTGATTTGCGACCTAGCTACACAAGAAACCACCTATCTCTGCATACACACAATTATGGAACTTGAAGTCAGCTTACGTGTTTATGTATAAGTTGCAGAAATAGCAGCTTGTTGTTTTTATTTTCTTAACAAAATAGAGAATAGATTGATAAAAAGGAAAATATTTAGAATCTAGAGAATAATCTTCAAAGAAAATATCCAAAAAATTAAGACCAGTGAAAGTTTGGTCTGAACAAATTAACAAGACTCCCTTAAAAATATTGCAGAATACTACATTTATGCAACACAACTTTATTTTATGTCAGTATCATTTACACAAGCTGTAATTATATCATGCCAGAATTACAGACCATCTGAGAATGCTATATGGTACAAATAATTAGCTAAGCACTTTGATTAATAACTTAAAGTGATCAATCAACAAGCCCACACCAGTGGGAGAAAGAAATTAAGTGACATACCCAAGAGTCAGAAATGAACAGGAAGAAAAGATACATATGAAAATGAAATTTGGAAATAGGTTTTGAAATGATGAGATAGAGGGAAAACAGGAAAATTGCAGGAGGAAAGGCACGAGTAGCTCCATTGAGATTACAGGAAAGGACAGAAGCAGGCAGATACTAATGAATGGAGTGGTAAGGTCAGTAGAGTCAGACTTCACATATGAGCTCAATTGATCTGGTCCACAGAGTGTTTTAAAACAAAAAGGGCAATTTTGAACTGGAACTGAAGTAAACAGGAAACCAATAGAGGTGATTTAGGATGGGGTGATTGGATATGTTTCACTGATAAGCAAGACAGTGGTATTCATGTACACGCTGCAGTGTGGAGACTTGGGGCTTGTGGAGGTCAATTAGGAAAGAGGTGCAATAGTCAAACAGTTGATGGCAAAGGTGAAGTCTCTAGAGACTAAGTCAAGGAAGTTGCACAAACAAATTATGTTTTGACAGTGGCAACAGACAGATTTACAGATACCCGAGATAAGAAAATTAATACAGACAATAGAGAGAAATGGCAGATCTGAATTGAGGATGGAGACAGAAATGGAATTGTGTTCAAGGATATTCTTCTTGCCAAAGGGGAGAACTGCAGCAAACTCAACCCAAAATCACAAATTTATTTGGCTAAAACAAACAAAGACAGTGTTTAGGGAGGAGTCTTTAAAGGTGGTGAAAGATATGCAGAGTTGAGTAACAGTGGAAAAAAGATAATTAAGGTCTGAGTACAGATGGATGACAGACAGAGCAGTTAGGCTATGTCTACACTGCAGAGTTTTGTGGCCAAAAGCGATGCTGTTTTAATTAAACCACTATTGCATGTACACGTTATTCTCCTTGTGTCAGCAGAGTGCATCCACACTAGTACCTCTTGCATCCACACAGAGAACAGTGCACTGTGGGTAGCTATCCCACTGTGCAATTGGCCGCAGGATGACTTGGGAAGGGTTTGCAATGCTTTACGGGGCAGGTACAGCAACACATGACGCAGGTTTCTCAGTCTCATCATTCCACGGGCACCCTACTAAATTGTCAGCTGCTTTTCAACTCAAGTGTGGGGGCGGGGGTTAGAGGGGAGAGACGGTGAGGCAGGGAGTGTGTGCATGTATGGGAGAAATAGAAACAGAGTGTGTGTTGGGGAAGAGTGAGCATGTTGGCATGCTGTCTCTAAGTTCAGACAGCTGGCGGAAGCAAGTTCTGAAGCAGGGGGAGGAGGACACCTCCAACACCAGCCCCGGCCTCCCTCCCTGGCTCTGTCAGCACAGCAGCCTCTCAAATAAACACACATCCGCCCCTGCCTCTTTGCTTGTAGTATGGGAGACAGCAGGAGTATTCCATGTTAATGATTTGCTTTGTTGCTGGAGCATACTCAGCTATCAGAACTTCCAGGAGCTTTGAAAGGAGAGGGGCACATGCTGGCAGTGTAGATGAGTTCAAAACAGTAAGCAGAGCAGTCACGGTAGGCATTGTAGGATACTGGGGGAGGCCAGTTACGGCGATATAACGAATGGCAGCGTCTGCACTGACACTTTGCTGCTTTAAGTGTGCCACAAAAAAGCTTTATGCCTCTTGTCAAGGTGGTTTTATTTTGTTGCCAAAACTGAAGAGTTTTGTTGCCAAAAGTTGCATTACAATGCATGCACCTCCACTGTTTCATGTTCAAAAGCTGCCTTTTACTGACAAAACTCTATGGACAGAGCATTAGGCTGAACAAGGCAGAAGGTTGAAAATTCAACCTTCCAGAAGAGCAGTTCTGGGGCTTATCTTCATTGCTAAAAGAACCCTGTACTTTTACCTTGGGGGTAACAAACACATTTGAGATAGCCCAAAATAAAAACATAGTGAAGATAAGGCACTTTAGTTTTACCACAAGGCACGCTTTCTGCGGTCAACTCCAGGTGGGAATATAGGACTAACCTTGGCAAGTTTATATCATGATAAAGGTGATGTGCCTTGTCTTCACTGTGTTTTCACCTTGGGATAGCTCATGTGTGGCAGTTATCCTGAAATAAAATCACAGCTTTTTTAGCAGTGAAGATAAGCTCTCAGGCAGAGGTTTCACTGCCACCAGGGACAGATGAAAAATGGTTCAATATATAGGAGAACCATGGCAGGAGAGAAGCAGAGACACTTGGACAACTTTGGAGGCGGTTCTAGAAGACAGAATGGTTTCCCATAATGCCAAAGGCTGCAGTGTGGTCAAGGAGAACAACAAAGGAAGAAAAGAACCATCAGCATCAGAAATCAGTCAGTCCTATAAAAGAATGGGTAATAAGCCAATAGTGTTGCCAACTTGTGCAAGTTTTCCACATGATATAATTCTGGTTTGGACTGGAGCGAGTCTTGTGATAACGTGTGAAGCTACAACCCTCTAGCTTATATAAGCCCTCTGATTGGCTCTCTGACTCACTTGCCAGCCTCTTGGAGCAGAATAACCAATCAGTGCTGCTGCAGGCAGAGCTCTCTCCTCCATCCCCTCAGCAGCTCAAAGCCATTCTCACAGGAGGGCACTTTCCCCTCTTACCTGTGAGCGACAGGAGGGCACCTTTGCTCCTCCCCCCTACTTGCAACATCTAACCTAGGAAGGAGTTGCTCCTTCCCTGCCTAGAAGGGGAAGTAGAGGACCCGCTGCAGCCCCCCAAGGCCTGGGAAAAGAGGCTGAAGAACCCCCGTAAAAACACAGAAGCTGGGGGGTAGAACTAAGTGGTGGGAGGTGAGCTGTTGGAAGGCGAGCTGGTGGGAGGCAGAACTGAGAGACAGGGACTAGGGGAATGAACTAAGGGGGAGCTGAACTGATGGGGGGGCAGTTTGGACTGAGAGGGGGCAGAATGAATTGCTGGGCTGGGGGTGGGCAAATGCGGAGGTGAGAGTTCCTTCAGCAGAGACCAAAATCACTTCCCCTATAAACTTGAGAGATTAAATTTTGACAATATTGTCTCACTCGCACATGCACACAGGGGATGGGCAGGGGGAGGGGTTCAAAAATCAAATGATAAACAACCCCCTCCCCTGCCCCAATTCATATTTTTTTAATTGTTAGTTTTGGAACAGTCTTATGACTTTTGGGGATTGGACTCATGACTTCTGATCTCTTAAAGGAGTGTGACTCATGATTTTTCATCTCTTCCATTTGGCAATACTGTAACAGGGAGTGAGCACGGCTGCAGCTGTTAAGTGATTTGGATGCTACTCCTGCAGAGAGTTCTTGCACTGATGGTAGTCAAGAAGGAACTGGCTACAAAGTTCTAGGGACAGAAGTAGTGGCATTAGCAGTGTGTGATTGTGTAAGATAGAGGAAATGTCATGTACACTCTGGGTACCACTACTGCTACCTCAGAAGGCCTGAAAGTGTTAAGTTCAGAGAGGTTTACCCTGTCTGGAACTGGAAGCTGAGGTTCTTGTGCAATATCTTTAAGGAATCAGAATTCTTTTTTCCCATCTGACAGCTGGGAAGTTGAGTTGTGTTTCATCTTCCCTACACCACGATTTGAAACAGTTCTCCGGCTCACACAGGGTTTATGGATATTTACCCAACCCATCTTCAATAAATTGTTCATATTCCCCTCTCTATATCTCATAACTCAACCACTGACAATCTGCTAAATCTTTCCTGATGCTGTAATGGTGCTCCTGCAGTCAGTCACTATGGGGTGCTACAGAACTAGCCTCTAAAAACTGGAAAGCCTCCATTCTGCAATGATCCAGAACTCTACCAACCATAGCACAGAACCATAAAAACATTCCCAAACCTACTCTATTGCATTGTGCACTGCTGCCAAGTCATTAGTTTCAAAAGTCCTCTTACCATTTGCTGGTGGTATGTATGGCCTACACATGGTACAGTCAAAACCAATATCAGCTATGCTTTCAACTTCCTCTTCTGTGTTTAAATTCTGACAGATTGCATGCATCCACCTAGAAATTAAATGGGGGGTGGGGAAGAAATACAATTTAAAGGAAATGGCTAACGTCTTAAGAGAGTCAAATATCAGTATACGGTTTTTGAGGTAATAATAAATAAAAGGAAATATTTATATAATTTGATTATTTTAGGAAGAAACTATGATGACCTATGTTCTGGATGTATGTTTTTTCCCATACACGTGGTTAAATACTGTATACACTCCCTCACATTGTCACCCTTAATAAGAAGGAAAACTGTATTTGTGTTGCAGATACTTTTTAGCATAGCTTTGCCTGTATATGTGGTCTATTTTGTTCTTATCTATTTATATGATACTCTGCCGAGTACTTATAGATTTATACTCAGAACAACCCTTTGAGATAAGCAAATATCACTTTTAAAAGGTAGAGAACCAAGACACTGAGAAATTTAGTAATTTTCCCAGACTCGCACAGGAAATCTGTGGTAAAACTGGGAAATGATTTAATATATTCTGAGTCCCACTTCAGCTGGTTTCACCACAAGACAACACTTCCTCCCTTCCTTACCATGTTTCATCATTAGGGTAAAATGTAACTCATGGGAAATAACTTCACAAAATGTTAGAAACACTTACCTATCACATTGCCGACACTGAAGAATGAGCTCTTCTTCCCTATAATTGCGAAAGCAGACTGGGCAGTTAGACAAACTTGCACAAGGAGCACACTGTGTGTAATTGTTTTGCCATTCACATCTTAGACCAGGAGAAGTTGCTCCGCAGTGCCTGCACCAAACACACCTGCAAAACACAAACAAGAATGCCTTTACTGTCTTGGGTTCAAAACAAGATTGTTTGCACTCACAGCATCCTTAGCACAATACACAGTATTAATGGAAGACAATGATTTCCACATTAAATTGTGCCTGATCAAAGAAAAAAATCTAGTAGGTGTTTTTGTTCAATATATGCCTGCCCTCAAACATTATTTGACTTAATTGAGAAATTATGGTTAAACTGACATTGGAAATACTTAGCTGAAATAGATCAATAATAATTTTAAACACAGTGAAATGAAAAAGGGTTAACAGTAAACATTTCTGACACCAGAACCAAACACACCATTTGCACTTCCAGCCTCCTTTGGGAACTGTCTGCAGTGGGGGATCTAGGCAGTAAGTGTGGTAGCTGATGTCACAGTCATCACAGAGAAGCAGTCTTCCTGGATCTGTAGCTTTCCCGCAGGCTTCACACACTGTGCACTCTAGGCACCTCCAGCCTTTACTGAGCACCACTTTAGTAATCTGCAGATAGGAAGGCAGTGTGTAACTTATTCCCAAACAACTGTACAGGCTTTAAATGTTGTATACATTTATTTCAATATAGTAAACGTTGGGTCCAATGCTGATCTGGCTAGGTAGAGGTGTAAAGAGATGCTGCACCTGTGCTGATTATCTGCATCACTGGTAGCAATGCAGAAAGGGAAGCAGGCTTTGCAAAGCTGCTATATATCTCCTACTTGAGCAGGTGGGTGGAGAAAGTAGCAGAAAGGGGAAGGGACTGGGTAGAGCTCAGCAGCATGTCAAGGAACATATGCTGTACTGGGGTCTATACCCCAGTTTGCTCCCTCCTTGGAGCAACAGGGGAGTCACAAGCTTTTTCTCAGTCTGCTCATAGGGAAGTGCAAAAATACATTTGCCTGTAGCAAAGCCAAGATGGAACTCATTAAAAAATCCTGGTTCATTCCAAATTCTTTGTGAAGCCTAACACTGGGGTTTTAGTGAGTAGAACCAAATCATCTATTTAAAATTATTTAAAACATAATTTAAAAGAATCATGTGAATGCAAAACCAAATTATATTCTCACGAAAAATGCACACAGCATTTCATAAAGCAGATGTAAAAGCAAAGTAAAACCCAGTGGTATCTTAAAAAATACCCACATTTTACATAACAGCACTTATATAATGAGCAACAGACAGTTTACAGCATGCTGCAGTAAATAGTTTATTATGTGCTTGCTAAATCATCTCATACCATTCAAATTTAATTTTCTCACATTCTCTCCTAGACTAATGAATCTGAAATATATTAACTACTCCAGTTGCTGTCAGTTCTGACAGCCAACAGACAAATTGAATCAACTAAACCTGACACCCTAGCAAATGAAGTTGCACTATAATTTCTTCCTTTAAAAAATTCTGCTTGTGTTAAGATTTTAAGCTTACATTTCAATATGTTATTTTAACCAACTGCTAGAATAATAAGTGCTATTTATACCTATGAAATTAGAAAAAAGTTAATTTCTCTTGAGGCAGTGTATACTATAAAATGACATTTAATTAAAGTCTTTCACAAGTTGCATACAAATAATGGTCACATTAGCTGAAGAATATTTAACAAGTTAATGACTCTCCTAATTATGACAAAACTGGAAGCAATGAGGTGCTAATTCAAGTACAATATGCAAACAATGTTGTCAAATAATTTTAATGTAACAAAGCACTTACCTTAATACTGACACAGTAGGGATGGTAACACTGACCACACTGAGAGCATGCAAGCAACCTGCCCTCTGCACCCTGGCCAAAACTCCCGCAAACTACACACATATCCTAGAATGACAGAAAGAACAGTTTTCAAAGATCGGCCAATACACTAACATCTAAAACTATGCAGCTGCTCTAAAGTAAAACCCCACCCGTATATTGGATAATTCATCTCATAACAAAGACATTAATTCCTTTTTCATTACAACAATAAGAGTCACTGGTATCCCAACCTGATGTAAAGTGAACTTGTCACTGTTAGAAAATAGTACAACTGTATTATGCATCGAGTTTTCTTCCTCATCTTTGTTAGATGAAACATCCATCGTTGTGACCTACGAAAAACAATATCATATTAATACATTTTCATAGCCGAAGATATAAACTTTTCACTCTGTTTACTACTGTCCTTCTGGAACTGAACAAGGAGTACAGTATTTCAGAATATAAATACATACAAAACATTGTAAACTGTAAAAAACATTTTCTGGTTTCAAGAACTGTATTTCTGGGTATTCATCAGGAAACCAGGCAAATGTTTATTAATACAAAGTAATCACCAGTAAAATCCACATTTGCCATAGGTTACATACTGGTGGCCATATTGTACCATTTTTGGCATCATGTGGAGGGTCCCTTCTGCTTAACTTTTGCTCACCGCAAAGAAAGAGATGTCAAAGGTTTCTGCAGCAGTCTCTCTTCCCCCTTCCTCCAGATAGTACCTCTTATGCATCTTGGGATCCACATGGGGGAAACGGGAAGGTAGTAAACAGGTTGAGAGAAATGCACTTTTTGCTAAACAGAGGTTTATCTGAATATGCTAAATTTGCAGTTTTTCTTGCTCATTAATAAACATAAGGTCCATTTAATAGCATATTTTAATATTAAAGGTATAGTATATACACCCACAATTGAAGAACAATGAAGCTGAAGCAAATTATATATTACTGATTTTTTTTAATACTTGATTTAGATAAGCAGCAAAGAATCCTGTGGCACCTTATAGACTAACAGACGTTTTGGAGCATGAGCTTTCGTGGGTGAATACCCACTTCCTCAGATGCATGTAGTGGAAATTTCTAGAGGCAGGTATATATATGCAGGCAAGCTAGAGATAATGAGGTTAGCTCATTCAGGGAGGATGAGGCCCTGTTCTAGCAGTTGAGGTGTGAAAACCAAGGGAGGAGAAACTGGTTTTGTAGTTGGCAAGCCATTCACAGTCTTTGTTTAATCCTGAGCTGATGGTGTCAAATTTGCAGATGAACTGAAGCTCAGCAGTTTCTCTTTGAAGTCTGGCCCTGAAGTTTTTTTGCTGCAGGATGGCCACCTTAAGGTCTGCTATAGTGTGGCCAGGGAGGTTGAAGTGTTCTCCTACAGGTTTTTGTATATTGCCATTCCTAATATCTGATGTGTGTCCATTTATCCTTTTCTGTAGCGACTGTCCAGTTTGGCCGATGTACATAGCAGAGGGGCATTGCTGGCATATGATGGCATATATTACATTGGTGGACGTGCAGGTGAATGAACCGGTGATGGTGTGGCTGATCTGGTTAGGTCCTGTGATGGTGTCGCTGGTGTAGATACGTGGGCAGAGTTGGCATCGAGGTTTGTTGCATGGATTGGTTCCTGAGCTAGAGTTACTATGGTGCGGTGTGCAGTTACTGGTGAGAATATGTTTCAGGTTGGCAGGTTGCCTGTGGGCGAGGACTGGCCTGCCACCCAAGGCCTGTGAAAGCATGGGATCGTTGTCCAGAATGGGTTGTAGGTCCCTGATGATGCGTTGGAGGGGTTTTAGCTGGGGACTGTATGTGATGGCCAGTGGAGTCCTGTTGCTTTCTTTCTTGGGTTTGTCTTGCAGTAGGAGGCTTCCACCTGACATTATCATCAAAGAGGCTGATAAAGGAGGTGCTGTTGTCATCATGAACAGGTCTGACTACCAAAAGGAGGCCGCCAGACAACTCTCCAACACCAAATTCTACAGGCCACTTCCCTCAGATCCCACTGAGGAATACACTAAGAAACTGCAACATCTACTCAGGACACTTCCTACACTAACACTGGAACAAATCAACATACCCTTAGAGCCCCGACCAGGGTTATTCTATCTACTACCCAAGATCCACAAACCCGGAAATCCTGGATGCCCCATCATCTCGGGCATTGGCACTCTCACTGAAGGACTGTCTGGATATGTGGACTCTCTACTCAGACCCTATGCCACCAGCACTCCCATCTATCTCCATGACACCACTGATTTCCTGAGGAAACTACAATGCATTGGTGACCTTCCAGAAAACACCATCCTAGCCACCATGGACGTAGAGGCTCTCTACACAAACATCCCACACACAAATGGAATACAAGCTGTCAGGAACAGTATCCCTGAAGATGCCACAGCACAACTGGCTGCTGAGTTCTGTGCCTTTATCCTCACACACAACTATTTCAAATTTGATGACAATATATATCTCCAGATCAGTGGCACCGCTATGGGCACCCGCATGGCCCCACAATAGGCCAATATTTTTATGGCTGACCTGGAACAATGCTTCCTCGGCTCTCGTCCACTCACGCCCCTTCTCTACCTACACTACATTGATGACCTCTTCATCATCTGGACCCATGGGAAGGAGACTCAAAAAATTCCACCACGATTTCAACAGCTTCCACCCCACCATCAACCTCAGCCTGGACCAATCTACACGGGAGGTCCACTTCCTAGACACTACGGTGCAAATAAGTGATAGTCACATTAACACCACCCTATACCGAAAACCTACCAACCGCTATGCCTACCTTCATGCCTCCAGCTTCCATCCCGGGCACATCACACGATCCATTGTCTACAGCCAAGCACTGAGGTACAACCGCATCTGCTCTAACCCCTCAGACAGAGACCAACACCTACAAAATCTCCACCAAGCATTCTCAAAACTACAATACCAGCATGAGAAAAAAAGGAAACAGATCAACAGAGCCAGACGTGTACCCAGAAGCCTCCTACTGCAAGACAAACCCAAGAAAGAAACCAACAGGACTCCACTGGCCATCACATACAGTCCCCAGCTAAAACCCCTCCAACGCATTATCAGGGATCTGCAACCCATCCTGGACATAAAACGGAAGCCACCATAAGGTGCCACAGGATTCTTCGCTGCTTTTCCGGATCCAGACTAACACGGCTACCCCTCTGATACTTGATTTAGATAAGTGCTCCAGTTGTATTAAAGAAATGATGGATAGCAGTTAAGGTTGTGCAGCTGTTCCCATTCATGGGTTTCCATAGGGTTTTATCATGTGACTGTGAAAATTAACTCTGGGTTGAAAATTTTGCACAGATATTTAGACCCCAGCCGATAAGCAAAAAAACAGACCCTCCCCAACAAAAATCAATTTAAGCATCTAGATTATATGAAGGCAACGCACATAAAGCCCCCAGAGAGATATTAGGATTTTTAAAATGTGTTTTTATGCTTCCGTAACTCAATGTTTTCATTTTATTTTAAACAATTTTTCCATACTTTTAGACCTTAAGACATAATTATTTCAATAAAATATTTTCAAATAACTGAGCCAGACTTTAGAAAACTATGTGTTATGCATAAAATGGTACTTCACAAAATGCAACAAGAATTTAAAAAATGTAATATTACATTGTAATTGCACATAATTACATCACTACATATATTTATACTGATTCAATAATTAGATACAATTATTTACATAAACAATCATAAACTAGGCTTCCAAAATAAGCCAAGGATACTAACAAACCTTCATTAGAAGACATAAGCAAGACAATTCACTGTTTTCTGATTTAAAATCTAACACATAAACTTGTTACTCTCCTGAGCCATATGAAAATGACACATAGGAGACCAAGAATCTATGAAAAACAACTAACATCTGACAAATCCATAATACTATGACTGGATTTCTCAAATGCATAAGCTTGAACAATAATTTCTAATTACCTTTTTTCTATGTTCAATCATATCTGATACAGCATTAAATAGAATGCTTGAATTACCAACTTCTGATATTAGAGCTTTTTAAAAAAAATACAGAGAAGCAGAGGGGAAAAAATAGTGATATTCCAGTACTTTGTTTTTATTTGACTGAAGGAGATCTACTACAGTAGGTTCCTTTGATTATGAGTAGCACTATTTCACCTGGTATTCAGGAATTTAGGTGTGTATTTCCCCTGCCTCTTGGTTGAACAAAATAATTATCGCCGCTGAAGGACCCAAAATGCTGCCCCTCAAATGCTAGTGCCCTAGGCGACTGTCTAGGTTGCCTAATGGATTGCACGGGCCCTGGGTATGATCTCCTACTACCATAAATTCCCATCCATCGGGAAAAGACCCCAGGTGCAGGAGATGGCTGGTGTCTTTCCACTGCTACCTTCCCTCTTGCTACCACTGTATAGCCATCACATCTCAGTGCAAAATACATCTTCTCTAGGAGTCTGATCTGATGCTTACTGAAGTAAACTGAAAGGCTGTTATTAATGTTAATGGGCATAGTATCAAGCTTTAGGCCTTTATGGAAAAATTCTATACAGTATACTAGTAAATGTTCACCTTTCTATGTTTAGACCAACCTACAGAATTACACAAAAAGAATACCATATTTTCTACTACATTTTATAAGTGTTTAGTAATTATTTCTATAAAATCTATTGCTTGCACTCCTATTAAAATATTAGGCTTTTCCATAAGTGTAAATTAGTACTTTGCAGCATTAAAATAGTTGTGGATATTCAAGTTGATATCAACAGCGATGCCCCTATTCAGCAAGGTACTTAAGCACATGCCTAACTTTAAGCACGTGAGTAGTTCCAGGAAGCCAATCGGACAACTCACACAACTAAAGTGAGAGGTGCTTATGTTCTTTGCTGAATTGGGGCCCTAAGAAGAAGAAGAGCTTTCCATGGGCAGCTCCCCATCATAGACCCCCAATACCTTTGGAGTACCCTCAGGTGAATTATTATGTGTTTAAGAGAAGGTGATACAGTCCAGTATAGGCCTTGTTTTTCTCATGTCTACTGTGCCCAGTGAAAGCTCCCTTAATTAGTGTCACCTCCACTTGTGGAAGTAGAAAGAATGATCTAGGTCCTCAACAGTGTCGTTTTAAAAGGGAATGTAGATGATGTAAAATTGTTTTGGATCCATTAGCTACAGGTTATTCTCTATTTTTAACTAAAATATATAATTACATTGAATGAAAACTAGATTGTTATCAAAACTATTTCGCATTGCTTATTTTGTTTAGATACAAAATGTCTCTCAAAAAATGAGAGCTGGAATAATGAAGTTACACACCAAACTACATACATGATTAAAAAGATATGTTCTTACCCCTGGAGTGACAACAGCCCCAATCCCATTCTTCAGTTTTGATCTACCTCTGCCACCTCTTCCTGAAAGACCCGCACCACGTGGTCTCCGCTTCCCTGGGAATCCTGATCCACGGCCCTATTTAATATAAAAGAGCAATTTAAATACAACCCAGATCTCTTTTAGTGTAGGACTCTTCCTTGTAACTATAAATAAGAAGAACTGTGATTTCCAGTGGATATAGGCAAGCCAGGTCATCATTATTAAATCACTGCATAAATTGTAGTAGAATACCTTTAACTTCAGACTAAAACCTCTTCCTCTGTCTGTGGTTTTCAACTATTATTAAAAGGATCACCTTCAATAAAAGTACTTGAAACCTGTAACACATTAATTTTTACTACAGGCACAGCTGGTAATATTGAAATACCTTTTCTCCCTCTTGTCTAGTACTCCAGCTAAACACAACCTCTTGTTTGATTCTTTAAGAACATGCAGCTCAGACACAGCCAGGTGTGTTCTGACTGTTGCTTTGGAACTGTATTGCTATGAGCCTTAGGACTGTTGCATGGGCACTTTACTAGATATACAGTAGTCACACAGACATTAAAAGTTGTTAGGGCTTAACTCTGCTCCCACAGAGGTCAGTGACTAAACTCCCATTGATTCAATGGGAACAAGATCAAGATTTCAGTGTTTAATTTGTTTAATTACCTAAAGAAAATATTACTTATAATACTAAAAATATATTCTATTTGTAATGTGTATACTTATTGCTAGTGATTTGTTCTTTTTCCCACTCTTGTTTTATCTGTAGATGCTTGGTGTGAGTGTTGAGTTGGGATCCCTTAACTAATGAGGTGAATTCAAATACAGTGAATGGGGGGCGGGCCACGGGAAGTAAATTTCATACTTTTTCAGTGTTAATTACCTGACATTATTATTGTTAATTAATTTGGCTTTCACACTGAACTGGAAAAAAACAAAAGAAAACAAAGCAAAAGAAAACAAAAAACTCACTGATCACTTCTGAAAGAGGAAAATATTATTGGCTATGTCTCTATAGAATTATGGCCAATATTTTTCTGTCCAGATTTGAACAGATTACATATACCTTAGACCTTTTGTTCTGTTCTTATACAAGTCAAGGTATAATATATTCAGTACAGCAGATTTCATACTATGCTTTTCTACTACTAGATACATAGTGTTTGTCCTTGTTTTAAATGCATTTTAAGAAATCCATGTTAACAGCTACTCTACTCTAACTTAGTTTTGCTGTCCACAAAATATCTACAAGTCTACCATCACTATCTGAATGCTTACTTCAAACTATTTTAAGATGCCAAAAATACCAAGAGAAAACAATTCACTCAATAAAAGGCATGTACTGCCTTTGAACGATGTTACTCTCATTAATATCAATGGACAATGCTCTAGACCAGGGGTTCTCAAACTTCATTGCACTGCGACCCCCTTCTGACAACAAAATTAGTACATGACCCCAGGGGGCAAAGCCCAATCCCCACTGCCCCAGGTGGTGGGAGAGGGGGCCAGAGCCTGAGCCCAACCACCCCAAGTGGGGGTGGAACCCGGGCTTCAGCCTTGGATCCCAGCAAGTCTAATGCTGGCCCTGGCAACCCCATAAAAATGGGGTTGCGAACCACACTGGGGTCCTGACCCACAGTTTGGAACCACTGCTCTAGACTAGTGGTCTCAAACCTTTTAAGCACAAGATCATTTTTTGAATTTAAGGGCAACCCAGGATCTGTCCCGCCCCTTCCCCAAGCCCTGCCTCACTCATTCTCCCCCACCCCCCGTCACTTACTCTCCCCCACCCTCACTCTTTCACTGGGCTGGGGTAGGGATTGGGGTTTGGGAGGAGCTCTGGGCTGGGGTATTTGCAGTGTGGGAGGAGGCTCTGGGCTGAGCCTGGGGCAAGGGGTTGGAGTGCAAGAGGGGTGAGGGTGCAAACTCTGGGAGGGAGTTTGGGTGCAGGAGGGGACTACAGGCTGTGTCAGATTGTTGGGGTGCAGGATGGGGCACAGGGTGCTGGCTCTGGGAGGGGGGATCAGGGCTGGGACTTGGGAGTGCAGGAGTGGGTTCAGGCTGTAGGAGGGGGTATGGGGTGCTGGCTCTGGGAGGGGGCTCAGGGTTGGAGTGTGGCCTCCTACCAGGCACCACTTATCTCCAGCAGCTCCCAGTCTGTGGTGCAGCGTGGCTGCTGCTAAGGCAGGCTCCCTGCCTACCCTCCTAGAAGGGGACAACATGCCCCTGTGGGGGTGGGGTTGGGAAAATGGACACAGCTCCACGCGCTGCCCTTCTCTGCAAGCACCACCCCCGCAGCTCCTATTGGGGTGGTGCCTGCAGGCAGGAGCAGCGTGCAGAGGGAGACCCCTGCCCCCAGCCTGGGGTCGTACTGCCCACTTCCGGGAGCGATGAGGGGTTGAGGCAGGCAGGGAGTCTGCCCTAGCGGCAGCCCCACTGCACCACTGTAGATTGCAATTGACTGGGAGATCCTCTAGGATCGACCAATCGATCGTGATTGACCAGTTGGTTACCACTGCTCTAGACCCATATGTACAGCTTCTGTTGATATTAATAGTTCCATGGATTGAAGGTAACATTATTGCCTCAATAGGGCCAATAGTATTTTCAGATACACCAACCTCTACTTTTATAGAAGGTATAGGGAGTGGTTCTCAGTCAGGTATCTGGCCCCCTGGCGAGCCGCGAGCAGGTTTCGGAGGGTCTGCCATGCACAGCCGGCATTAGACTTGCTGTGTGTCCAGGGCAGAAAGTTGAAGCCCAATGCATGGGGCTGAAGCCCAGTGCTCTGAGCCCTACCACCCAGGGCTAGGGCTGAAGCTGAAGCCTGAGCAACTTAGCTTCATGGGGTCCCCTGTGGTGTGGGGCCCAGGGAAGTTTCCCTGCTTGCTACCTTCTAACACTGATCCTGGCTTTTATATGCAGAAACACAGGTGTTGAGGCACACGTAGGCCGTGGAGTTTTTATAGCATGTTGGGAGAGCCTCAGAAAGAAAAAGGTTGAGAACCCCTGGTATAGAAGTTTGTGGTGATAGTTATTGCCAGGTGGAATCCAAATATTCCACTAGTAACAATATTATTGGAACTATAAATTAAAGTAACTGTGCACTATCAGGCAATGTAATCATGTAGTATTTTAGAAATAAGAATAAGGAAGGAGGTGTTGATGGTCAAAGTTTCTTTGAGTAGCCAAGTGAAAAGTTTAATTTCCCCCCGTCTCCGGATACAGTGTAAAATATATACACACTGCATATTAAGATTGACTTTTTTTAGAAGTAAAATGCTCTGACAAATTCCTAACCTTTTGTGTTTTAGACTGCACATCTGTATTTTTATTTTCACAAGATTAACATTATGACAGAAATAGCATAAAACTCTACCAATGTTAATGCTGGACACTATGCTGAAAATTAATATTTCAAGCAGTAATAGCTAAGCTAATATCAAATTAAAATAAAGCAAATTAGCATGATAATTAAAGTGAGATGAAAATAAATCAATTGAAAACAGCAGCAACCTACTTATGGTTTTATATTTTTTCACTAATTTTTTTTCTCTCTCTTTTTAGTGTTGTAATAATCCCAGTAAGGGCATATCTACACAGAGAAGCAACATACACTTTTATTTATTTTGGGGTAGGGGTGTTGTGATCTCCAAAGCACACCAACATGTTGTGTGTTAACCAGTCCATGTAGACTCTGCTGGTGTGCACTAAAAGTTCTCCAGCGTGCTTTAATGTAGTGCTGTTTGAAACAGCCTTATGTTAAAGCACACCAGGGAACTTTTAGTGCACAGCAGCAGGGTCTACACTGACCAATTATTAGGGCTACCAACTTTCTAATCACACAAAACTTAACACCCTTGTCCCACTTCCTGTCCTGCCCCTTCTTGAGGCCCTGCCCCTGCTCACTCCATGCCCCCGCCCTCTGTTGCTTGCTCTCTCCACCCTCACTCACTTGCTCATTTTCACCACGCTGGAGCAGGGGGCTGAGATGTGGGAGGGGGTGAGAGTTCTGGCTGGGGTGCAGGCTCTGGGGTGAGGTCATGGATGAAGGGTTTGGGGATCAGGAGGGGGCTCCGGGCTGGGGCTGAGGGGTTTGGAGTGTGGGAGGGGGCTCAGGGCTGGGGTGTGGCCTCCGGGAGTGAATTTGAGTGCTGGTGGCTTAGGGCTCAGACAGGGGGTTCTGGTGTGGGAGGGGGTACAGGCCCTGGGGTGGGGATGAGGGGTTTGGAGTGCAGGAGGGGGCTCCAGGCTGGGACAGGGAGTTGGGGTACAGGAGGAGGTTTGAGGTGCGGACTCCAGGCAGCGCTGACCTCAGGAGGCTCCTTGAAGCAGTGACACCTCCCTCGGCTCCTAGGTGGAGGGGCCAGTTGGCTCTGCACGCTGCCTCCGCCTGCAGGTGCTGCCCCCGCAGCTCCCATTGGCTGCAGTTTCTGGCCAATGGCACTGTGGAGCCAGCGCTCGAGGTGAGGACAGTGCAGAAACCCCCCCCGAGACCGCCCCTGCACCTAGGAGCTGAGGGACATGTCTCCTATTCCAGGAGTCAAGCGGAGCCTGGTAGGGAGCCTGACGGCCCCACACCAACGGGAGTTTTAATGGCCTGGTAGGCAGCAATGACCAGAGCCGCCAGGGTTCCTTTTCGAACTGGTGATCCGGTCAAAAACCAGACACCTAGCAACCCTGCAATTAACACATATTAGTGTGCTTTAGAAATCACCCCCTAAAGTGTGCATTGCTGCTCTGTATAGACAAGCCCTCAGTTTCTTTATGTTTCTTTTGATGGTAGCTATCAATGGGACAGTAGCCTGGCTCCTTCTAAGACAGACAAATAGTTGCTTTTTTCTAAGTTTAAACACATGTCACTGTGAATGCCTTTTGCAAGATGTCTCCACAGCAACACACTTTGCAACAGCCCTGAGCTCAGTCCTTTTCAGTCTGGCTCTCCTTACTGCCAGCAGGCTTCAGGACACACAGACGCACACTCTCTCCCTCAAGTAACTCGTTTGACAGCTATTTAACAGCAATAGCCAAAAAATAGTGAAGTACTAAAACACAGTTCATTAAAAATTGGTAATGCAAATTATCTTGCCATATAAAACTCAAAATTTATGCAATGCCATCACATTCCGTATATACTCTAATAAATTTATATTTTTGTAATTTAAAAGCTCCAGACTTCACCACTTTTCTTAAAAAGCCAAAGTTAACAGTGATAAAATGGAAGACTAATTCAGTTGAGCTATACATCGTTTTCATTAGTAGCCTCTATAGCAGAAAGATAGCAATGGATACATGAATATAAATACAAATTATTTACCACTTTGATGCTCCAAATGGCACTGCCAGGAAGCTGTCTGGATTTAAAAATGTCCCGACCTTCTGAAATGTCTGGGGACCAGGAAGGTGGGCTCACTGTATTATTGGTACTCCAAGCCCCCTAGGATACGGCAGGTGAGAAAATAGATGTATAAAACTCAGCAACATAAAAATAAAAGAAATAAAAAAAAAATAAAGCAAGCAACTAAAAGTTTCTGAAAAGCAAAGCACATGCAGGCATAGGCAATTTCCCCTAAATTTACTTAACTGCTAAACTAGTTCATATGGGGAAAATTTCAACCAGCTACTGAAATTTATGCAGAGAAAATTTCAACCCTCAGTGAGGTTAAAAGGTCTGCAAAGTGACTTTAAAAAAAACTACAAAGTGAAAATGTGAGAAAAGAGGGTTGACTAATATAATCATCATGTCATAGACAGCAATCATAGCAAGTCTCTAAATTTTGGATCACCATGCCAAGAAGATACTATTTTGAGATCATAGATGGGTTTTGAGAGTACATTCCCTTTTATATCTCAATCCACATCTTTGAAGGAAGAAACGGCCTTGTATCACTTTTTAAATATAAAATTACTGATAATCAAAACAACACGTAGGCTGAGAAGCATGTAAGACAAAGAGATAAAAATAAAAATAAAACTAAAATGAAAAAAAATGAAAAATAAATGTGAGCAGTTAACAAAATACCTCTGACCTGCAAGTACACCACAAACGTACAATTATAAAAGCTCACACCTATAAATCTTAACTCCATTTGTTTTACATTATAACAAAACTATAATATCAAACAATCTCTAACATAATACAGGATATATAAAGCTGAATTTTAAAAAAATCATCATAGTCTTATTTTAATTTGTATTTATACAAATATCCAGCACAATGGGGTTCCAATGTGATTTGAAGTATTTGCTTGAACTCTGTGTAAGGACTTCAGGTTTACTAATGATTTACTAAGGTAATTTCATCCTAAATTTACAATTTAGCATGCTTAAAGAGTAATAAATTATACTAATTTTACCACTTCTTTGGAATTAAGCAAAAACATAGTTAGGATTAAGATTAAAATGGTATAAGGAAAAATTAGTTAATTTAAAAAAAAAAAAACTACATTCAGCAATAATTTAGGACCCTAATCCAGCACATGAATAGTCCCAACTATTCACATATGTAGAATATCTCCATGCAAAAGTGTTTGCAGGATTGAGGCCTTAGAACATAGGCCTTTGTGACAATAAGCGTAAAGAAACATGCACTGGCTTCACACATCACACATTTTTTAAATGAAATCTAAAACAATGTCAAGCAAAATAAAGAGATTTGGGAAATAGTTTCTTTTGAATCCAATAGTTCATTAAAACTTTTACTCGTGTCAGCCTTAGTCTACATACAGAAATTGTAGCACTTTAACTTTACCAGTACAGTCAAAAGCAGTACAAGTCCCCTAGTGTGGACACAGCCACATAGAATCATAGAACCGGAAGGGACATTGAGAGGTCATCTAGTCCAGCGCCCTGAACTCAAGGCAGGACTAAGTATAAAAGTGCTTTATATGAGTACTGTATAGCTATTTCTGCATAGGACTGGGAATAACTTATACTGGTATAACTTCTTCCACCGTAGGGGTTATACTGGTATAATGATATTGGTTTTTAAAAGAAAAAAGCACACACTACCTGAAATAAATATACTAGTACAAAAACTGTGTGTGGACCAGGCCTCAGTAAAAATAAATCCCTGTCACCTTGTGTGTGTAATAACTCCCACTGAACTCAATGGAAATGGAAAGACTACCAATGAAGTCAAATCTCTGTGTTGAAAATATTGTAGTTTTACTAATCAATATTTTTGTTGAATGATAATTATTATTTTTATCAATAACATTAATTGTCAGAATAACATGGTCAGAGATTATGTTAGCAGATCAGGAGCTACAGGAAATGTAAGACATCAAGTCTTGGCAACTATGCAGCCTTCTCTTTAACATCAAGGTAGACAGAACACTAGCTTCCAGTTTGGGTAAGAACAAGATAATTTTCCAGAAAATAAATCAAAAATCTTTCTGGCATTTTAGATTTGTTTTTCCCCTAAATAAATAAAGTTTTTCTTTACCCATAACAAAATAATGGACATGTTCTGCATATCAAAGTTCTTCCCTCATCCTGTGTTTATAAGGGAGAGAACATACCACTTGAGGGCCACAATCCAAAGATCTCAAAACACATTACTCAAACTACTGTTTAAGACCTAAAACCATTAAGAGTCCTATTTGGAATGTATTAAACAATTTTGCTGCAGAGAGAACACATTTCTCCAGAAATTAAATATTTAAAATTGATTTAAAATGTAATAGAAATTTAAATTTGAATATGAAATAGCCATCTTTCAAAAAAATGCATTATATATGATTATGAAACATATTGTTATAGTTTAAATTTCCAATTGAATCCAAGTTTTATTGTAGCTCAGAAACACATTTGAATTCTGTGTCAGATAAATTTAATTAAAAACACACCACTTCCACAATAGTATGAACAAATTAATTACATCAAAGAGATGCATTAATTATATTTTGGCTTTTAATTAATGCCCATTACAGCACAACATTGGAGAAAAAGTTCTATTCAGTTCACTTATATCAAAACCATGGTAATAATTATGTACTTTGACATAAACAGGAAGTTCTCATTCTCCATCATACTCTTGAGTCCTCAGAACTGAACAGCACAGCTGCAACTAAATTACAACAAAAGGAAAAAGAACATCAACAAAGGTCAGAAGAGCTTACTAAATCACCAGTGGCTGTGTTTAGCAACCGCATGCCTCCTTTATGAAATACACTTTAAACAGAAATAAAGATGAACAAAACATAAGCTTTCATCTCATTTCAATATTTAATAAAATACCACATATGATCTTCTCAGATTGCAATTGTGTCATTTCTAGTGAGATAAAAAATATACCAGGACTCTGAAATAACTCTATAGTTATAAATCTAACTCTTCTTGTATTAAAAACAAGTCCCCTAATAACAATAAATACATCATAACAGCTTCTTCCCAGCCCCACATACCAACAAAAATGCCCTGTCTCTAGGTTCTCACATCGACAATCATGATCATAGTATCCAAGCACATCCATTGTGATTAAAAATGATTAAAAAGCCACTACACCACAACACCCACTAGGAAACATACAATGAATGTAATACAGTGTTTTGCTCTCTCAGTAGTATGGACAAAACAGAATCTATTTGGGCCAAAATCGTTTTGAGGAAAGATTGTAAAAGTGGTTCCACTGGGATAGTGTTAGGGATCTGCTAAAAACCCTTGGGTTGGACTCATATATAGACAGAGATCTCTTTAATACTATTAGAGAGAGAAAAACTACTGGGAATAGTGTCATAATGGGAGACTAATAGAGACTGGAGAATAAATCCTATTAATACTGGTAGAGCCCACTTAGTGCTAGATGTGACAGATGACATTTTTCATTGTCAAATTATTACTGAACGAATAATGGGTGATTCAATTTCAAACTTTGTTTTGGTAAGGAGTGAGGATATCACAGAAGAGCTGATTGTAAGAATAACCTTGGATCAAGTAATCATGAGTTGATTCAGTTTAAATTAAATGGAAGGCTAATCAAAACCAGGTTATCAACTATGTTTATTTTGGTTTCAAAAGGGCATTGTTTGGGAAATTAAGGGAATTAGTTAAAGTCGTCACTGAACTGAACAGCACACATGTTAAACATGGAGCAGGCTGGGAATTACTTGAAATCAACTATACAAAAACTATTGCAATTTGCATCCCAAGCAAGGGTAAAAAATTGTAGGGAAAGGCTCCAGATGAATAGCCACCTTAAAGGCTGTTCATAGTAAGCAGAGAACCTAAAGGGAATGGAAAAACAGATTGATCAGCAACGAAAGCTACATCTTGAAGATTAGAAAATGTAGGAATAAAATGAGACTTTCTAAAAGTCAACCTGAATTAGTTCTTGTGAAGAAAATAAAGACTTTTTTTTACTTATATAAATAAAACGAGAATAAGGAAGAATGAGGTTGGGCCACTATGCAGGGTGAATGAGGAAGAGTTTATAGAGAGTCTAGGTATGACCCCAAAACTAAATGAATACTTTGCCTTGGTTTTCAGTATGGAACATTGGCAAGAAATCAGGATGGTGGATGAACATGAGTATATAGAATGAAATTTCCACATGTGAAGTGGTAGAAAACTCAAAGATCTTAATGGGCTCAGATTGGGGGACCAGATAATTTCCATCCCAGAATATTGAAAGAACTGGAACACTAGATTGCTAGTCTGGTAGCAAGGACTAACAAATCTTTCTATTCAGGAGTACTACTGTATGACTGAAGAATAACTAACGTTGTACCTACATTTAAAAAAGGGAAAATAAAGTCATTGGAGCAATTACAGACCCATTAGTCTACCCTCAGTGGTATGTAAGATTTTCGAACAAATTGTGAAGGGCAAGAATAATTAAATTAATGGAGGTAAATGGAAAAGGGGATATAATGCTACATGTGTTTACCAAAGGCAGATTGTGTCAGACTAACCTGATTTCCTTCTTTGAGAAAATAACTGATTTTTTTAGATAAGGGAAGTGCAGAAGATCTAATAAACTTGAACTTCAGTAAATCATCTGACATGGTACCACACAGAAAATTATTAATTAAATTGGGGATTAGTACAAGAATGTAAAATGGATAAGGAATTGTCATATTTGGTATTTTTATTAATGTCTTTGGTACAAAAAGTAGGAGTGTGCTAATGAAATCTGCTAATGATAAAAAGTTGGGAGAATTGGTCAATACAGAAGAGGATTGAAATATTATATAGGAAAATCTGGATGACCTTGAAGACTGGAGTAACATAAATGGAATTAAATTCAATAGTACAAAGTGTAAGGTCATGCATGAAGGGTCTAATAATAAGAATTTTTGCTACAAGCTGGGGGCTGATCAGTTGGAAACAACAGAGGAGGAGAGAGACCTGGGTATGTGGGTCAATCACAGGGTAACAATGAGCCACCAAAATTATGCGGTTGCGAAAAAAGCAAATGCGATTCTAGGATGCATCAGGCGAGGCATTTCCAGTAGAGATCCAGAAGTATTAATGTCATTGTACAAAGCACTGATAAGACCCCATCTGAAATGCTGTGTACAATTCTGGTCACCCATGTTCAAGAAAGATTAATTGAAACTGGAGCAGGTACGGAGAAGAACTACGAGAATGATCATGGGACTGGAGAGCCTCTCTTATGAGAGAAGACTGAAAGACCTGGCTTGTTTAGCCTAGCAAAACGAAGGCTGAGAAAGGCTATAACTGCTCTTTATAAATACATGCGGGAATTGGGGAGGGGGAAGGAACACCAGGGAGGGTGAAGAACTATTTAAGCTGAAGTACAATGTTGGCATGAGAACGAATGGATATAAACTGGCCATGAACAAATTACGGCTGGAAACTAGAGGAAGGTTTCTATTCATCAGAGGAGTGAAATTCTGGACAGCCTCCCAACAGGAGTTGTGGGAACAAACAAACAACTTAATTGGTTTTGAGAGAGATCTGGACACATTTAAGAGTGGGTCCCATGGTTGCTTGTGATGGTGGCGGCAGGACTCAGCAACCCGGGGGGGGGGGAGGGGGAGTCCCTTCCAGTTTAAATCTTTATGTTCCTAATGCTGATGCTTTAGGGCTTCAGGTGGTCAGGAAAGGATTCCCCCAAACATTTTTTTTTTAAAGTCTCCTTCCTAAAAATCCTAGAGATGGCCACAGTTGGAAATAGAAAATTGACAGAGGGGTCCAGTGCTCTGAGGTGGCACCAAGCATTCTCGGTCTCTCACGTGCTAAGTGTCCGGTTGCTGTTCACATGCTAAGAATGTAACTAATCACCATATATGGAGTCAGGAAGGAATTTTCATCAGGTTAGATTGGCAGTGACCTTGAGGGGTTTTCCCCTTTCCTCTGCAGCATGAAGTATGGGTCACTTGCCAGGATTAATTAGGTACCTCTCACTTAATCAATTCCCTGCCATTGTATGGGTCCTGAGCATTTAGACCATCTTAGTCCCTCCTGTTCTCTGCATGTGGCACATAATAATTTAGTCTCGTGTTGGCTGTAATACTTTGGTCTAATTTGGGTTGTTGAGTTTAGTGTAGGGTGTTGGTGGTGGCCTGTGGTTTTCAGGAGGTCAGAGTAGATAACTTGGTGGTCTCTTTTGGCCTTAAACTCTGACTCTTGCAGAGCTTAGTTATTACATTACAAAATCACTAAAAATATCTTATAAAGTACAATATCTATTAGAAATGTGAGACAGACCATAGATAGATTCTACTCAATGTCTGTCTGATGAAAAAAATGCACAATCGGGTGTGAGACTACTTTGTAGTTAAACATTTAATTAAACTAAAACAAAAAACAAACCACCAAAAACCACACACCCAACTTGAAAGCCATAAATTACTGTGCCTAGCTACTTAAATAACCAAAGCAATTATTTCAATATCTTAATTTTAACTATGTACAGTACTTTGCACTAAAAACTTATAATACCAGTACTACCATTAACCTCTCTCTCCACACACACAAATATTCTGAAACAAATATTCAGTTTTCTATACTTTTCCACATTCTTCTACATTCTACATGCTACATTCTTTTTACAAGATTCTTTGTGTTTAATAGTGTTAAAATACAGGATACCCTGTACTGGTATGTATGCACTGATTTCATATGAGGATTATGTTTCATAGATAATGACTGACAAACCATATCAATTTGTCAGGAGAATTTTTTTTTTTTTTTTGGTAAAGAATATCCCCAATATCATCCAAGTCATACACTTCCAGAGAAAATTTAGCCCTGAATCAGTTTGTGTGGATGGAAATGTTTCTCTGAGCGTGTGTTTTCATTACTACTGGGTTCAGGGAAATAGGACCTTATGTACACACTTTATAAACAAACAGGACTGCATCCAAGAAATATTCAATTCTATCATAATTTTCTCCTTCTAACGGAAACAAACCAGAAAGGCCCCAAACATTGGCTAGCCCCTCTTTGACCCAAGCAGCAAGAGTATTATTGCCATAAATGTACATTTAAATGCACCCATCAATTAATTATTTGAATGTTTATTGTACTAACTAATCTTGGATGTCCATTTGTAGTATTTTTAGAATAAGGATGCAGATATATCATACATCTCTTACAACATGGTGTTTGTGCCAGGTTACTAAGACTCCATTCCAGAAGCAATGCACTTAGGCCCCAATTCAGTAAAGCATTTAAGCATGTGCTTAACTTTACGCATGAGTAGTCCTACTGACCTCAACATTAACAAGTTAAATCATATATTTAACTTTGCTGGATTAGAGCCTAGGCAAATAAGGAAAATATTGTAGGGTATTGTCATAAACAGATAAGTAAGAGTTAATAGAACAAAAGTGCTTCATATCTCTTTTGCCTGGAAAGGGTTAACAAGAACAGTGAGCCTGGCTGTCACCTGACCAGAGGACCAATCAGAGGACAGGATACTTTCAAATCTTGAGGGAGGGAAGTTTTGTGTGTGTGCTGTTAGTTTATTGGTTGTTGTTCACTCTGGGGGCTCAGAGGGATCAGACGTGCAACCAGGTTTCTCTCCAATCTCTCCGATACAGGCTCTTATAAGTCCAGAATAGTGAGTACTAGGTAGATAAAGCGAGTTAGGCTTATGGTTGTTTTCTTTATTTGCAAATGTGTATTTGGCTGAAAGGAGTTCAAATGTGTATTTGGCTGAAGGAGTTCAAATTGGTATTTTGCTGAAAAGATTTTAATTTGTACTTGTATACTTAGGCTGGGAGGGTATTCACAGTGTCTATAGCTGAAAGACCATGTACCTATTCCATTTTAAATTTACAAAGATAATTTTTACCTTTGTTCTTTCTTCAATTAAAAGTTTTTCTTGTTTAAAAACCTGATTGTTTTTTTATTCTGGTGAGACCCCAGGGGACTGGGTCTGGATCCACCAGGGGATTGGTGGGGAGAAAGGAGGGAAGGGGGAGAGAATGGTTAATTTCCCTCTCTGTTAGGATTACTTTCTTTCTCAGGAAGAGTCTGGGAGGGGGAAAGAGAAGGAGGGGGGAAGGTGGATTTTCCTCTCTGTTTCAAGATTCAAGGAGTTTGAATCACAGTGATCTTCCAGGGTAATCCAGGGAGGGGAAGCCTGGGAGAGGCAACGGTGAGGGAAAGGGTTTACTTTCCTTGTGTTAAGATCCAGAGGGACTAGGTCTTGGGGGTCCCTGGGCAAGGTTTTGGGGGGACCAGAGTGTACCAGGCACTGGAATTCCTGGTTGGTGGCAGCGCTACAAGTACTAAGCTGGTAATTGAGCTTACAGGAATTCATGCTGGTACCCCATCTTTTGGACGCTAAGGTTCAGAGTGGGGAATTAAACCATGACAGGTATTACAAACACTATCTACTAAGGAGGGAGAAATGATGTGTTTGAGATACTGAAGAATTTTTTTCTGGAATGTATATGTCACAAGAGAGTACAGTAACTCCTCACTTAAAGTCATCCCAGTTAACGCTGTTTTGTTGTTATGTTGCTGATCAATTAGGGAACGTGCTTGTTTAAAGTTGTGTAATGCTCCCTTCTAACGTCATTTGGCAGCCGCCTGCTTTGTCTACTGCTTGCAGGAAGAGCAGCCCGTTGCAGCTAGCTGGTGAGGGTTTGGAACTAGGGTGGACCGGCAGCCCCCTATGGGCTCCCCGCTCCCCTAAGTTCCCTGTGCAGCAGCTGCCTGCAGTTCAGCTGTGTCCCTCCCCCGACTGCCATGTGCTGCTCCTGCCCTCTGCCCTGGAGCTGCTCCCCAAGACTCCTGCTTGCTGTGCCAAGGGGCAGGGGAAGGGAAGGAAGAGGGGAGCTAATGTCAGGGTGTCCCCTTGCTCCTGCACCCCGCTTATTCTATCTTCCATAGAGCAGGGCTCAGGACAGAGGGAGCTTGTAGCAGCTCTGGTCTCAGCAAGCTGATCTAATTAACAAGGCAGCCTGCTTAAAGGAAATGCACATATCTCTCTCCATTCCTGCTGCCTTGCAGGGTGAGAGAGCTAATCCTTGAGGGCTCAGCCAATTGCTAGTTCATCATTTAGCAGTAAGGGAAATCTCACCCTCTGCCTCCTCCGCCTCAATCAAGCTTCACAATCATCATCACTGTGTACCAGTATTAAAGTGTTTGTTTAAAACTTATACTCTCTCTCTCTCTCTCTCTGTGTACAGTATATATATGTCTTTTGTCTGGTGAAAAAAATTTCCCTGGAACCTAACCCCTTCATTTACATTAGTTCTTATGGGGAAATTGGATTCGCTTAACATCGTTTCGCTTAAAGTCTCATTTTTCAGGAACATAACTACAACGTTAAGTGAGGACTTACTGTACATGTGAATGTTTCTCTCTGTCCAGAAGTGGGCATTGTACTTGCAGGAGTGTTTGAGTAGCCCATATACAATAAGTGGGGGGCAGATCTGACAACCTATATTCAGCATGCAATAATGGGTTAATAGTTTATGTTGGAAACGCAGAAATCTTATGGTCAATTTGCTATATGGTGGTTGGGTGTAAAAGGATTAATTGTGCACAGTTGTGGACTAGGTAGTCAGAATTTTGGTTGTTTGTGAAACCTTAATTATGCATTGTTAGGCTTTCATTTAGCATAAATATTCTAGTAAATTTTCTTTCTGAAGAAACTGACAAGGTAACGTTACACTTACAAAGGTTTAGTTGGAGAATTTGCTTTTAAAAACTGTGAAGTGCTGTTTCTGTTTCTTCCCAATACTATTTTAAGTTTTCTCTTGCAAAAGTTAGAAAAGAATATAGAAATATCTTATTACCTTGCACAATCACATGTAAACTGAAGACCTCATTTGCAGGCAAAAAATCTCTTTTAGAAAAATTTTTCTCCTTTGTAACAGAACAATTGAGGCAGTTTACCTATTTGTGTATATGCTAAACAAGTATCTGGAACTTTGAAACAGTGCTGTGTTTTAGTGTGGTTATAATTATAAATACATTAAATAAATGAACAAATAAAACACACTGAGAAGCCACATACATGAGTACAGATGGCAGTAGGAAGGAGATATGCTGAGAGCCTAATCCACCATATCTTGTGAACAGTAGGTATCTTATGGTGAAATCCTGGCCCTAATGGAATCACTAGCAAAAAACCCACTGACTTCAATGGGGTCAGAATGTCACTCAGTTACCATTTCTGCTAGTACAGAGCTTAAAAGCTCCATGAAGCAGATGTTCCACTGGCATCCCTGCTCCTGCAGAACTTAGAATTTCCTCAACCGGTGTCTCAACTACTGTGAAACGTCTGAATTTCCTCTCTGAAGAGCTATGGGGAGCTCTCTTTGTTCCTCAAAGAGTCTACAGACTGCCAGCTTCGCGGTAAAGAAAGAAATGGTGGACCACAGGCCCCTTACTGCCTGCCTGTTCTCCCACATCGGGGCTGCTGAACCTCTCATCACTCTATAGCCATCTGCGGGTGGAGGATGTGGAGGTGGTTGCAAGTCAGGACAACCTGCAACAAAAGCTAAGAACAATAACCTTGACATTAGGGCATGACTACCCACAGAGGCAGCTGGTGATGACAGCCTGATATTTTTGCAGTCTTTCAGAAAATCCCAGGATACATATGAAGGAAAACATAGATATAGCAGGTCTAGGGTAGCGTAGACCTCCCAAGCAGAGTTTCCAATACTCAGAACACTCTTTCCTGACAGAGTCTATCCTCTAATGTTTTGTTTGTTTGTTTTGGGGGATATTTTAAAATATTTGACTAACTATGATTTGGACTCCTGGCCTTCCTGCACTAAAGAATTCCCATTGCGTGTGTGGGGCAGGGTGGGGGAAGAGGTGTGGTGTACATACGCATGCCTAGAAGAATAAGCATCTCTATTGCTTAGTCTTTTCTGCATAGATCTGCCAGGTTCCACTCAGGAACGTGAGCCAGGGAACCCAGCGCTGGAGATTATTCACCCTACTGGACTCCACGGGGGTGAGAAGGGAAACCTGGTGCTGGGGATTATCCAACTCTACTGCATTCCACAAATGTGATCTGGGGAAACAGCACTGATTTTATTATTCATTTATTTCAGCGCTTTAGAAATTTGAGCCCAGTTTCAATTCCCCTCTGAAGCAGGATAATGGGGGACAGAAATTGTGAAGAAAATATTTCAAGTGGCTACCAGTCCCCTTGTCCTCATTGAGGCTAACCTCCCCTACATGGATCCTTCTGGGTCTCAAGAATGGATTTGAAATTACCCTCTCCATCGCCTGAGATCCACATGGACAGATCTGTGTTTGAAGCAAGGGAAAGGGGCTAGGCCTGAAGACCCTTTGCTGGACTCTCTTGGGTTGACGGAGACTGTGCTGTGTCCCGTGCTCTCCATCTGTGGGATATGGTTGAGCTCTGCACAGAGGTGTGGTGCTGGTGTGTGTTATAGAGACTCAGGGTTGATCTTCCTTCTGGCATCACTACCGTTATGGAGCTGGGGCTGCTTGCCCCAGAGCCAGTTCTTTTCTAATCCTTTCTGCCCCCTTTCCTGCTGTGGAAAGGGCCCAATGAAACTTACCCCAGCACAGCCTGTATCTCCAATCCTGCCTGGTTCCTTTCTTGCTCAGAGGAGAGGGTAAGAGCCTTCAATCAAACTGCACTATGAGGGGAACTGCACTCACCCTACAGAGCCAGTCAAATTCCCCAAAGAAACACTCACAAAGGGGTGAAGCAGGAGGCACAAAACCTTCCACTTGCCTCTGGCTTTTTCAGAGGCTGCAGGGACACCAGCCATTGCAAATGCCTCAGAAGGGATGCAGAGCTGAGAGGACAGCTCTTCACAAGGCAAATGCAGGCCCTGGGAATGACTGCAGATTAGATGGACACATTATTAAGCCAAATTGTTAGTGAGCCATTTGATATACGATCTTGAATTTCCCTCAGAAAAGTTTTGCAGCAAGGAGACCTGGCTGAGCCACCAGGGAGGCAGAAAAACTGGCAGGCGCTTCAAAGAGCAGAACATTCTCCTGCTGCCAGTGACTGACAGGTCTGGTTCTGTTCCCACACTGCAAACAGGCTTACGTGTTCATTGTAACAGGTTTGTGGAAATTATCATGCAGAAGTGACATATCTGTAATTTTTCAAATTAATTTCCAATGAACACCTTGTACAATTACCCTCAAGCTTCGCCACAATAATTCTCCTTTGGCAGAACACAATTTGTGAAATTATACACAGAATACTTTTATTTCTCTGAAGTTAGGAAAGGAATTGTATCCAAATGAGGATTATGAACCAGAAAAACTAGTTACAATTTTAACTACGGAGTTGCTCCTGTCATTCTGTAATATGTGAATCAACTTTCAAAAACAAACTGAGTATTGGACGGCAAAGAAAGAAGAAGACAGTGTGAATGTCTCATCTACTAAAAATTAGAAAAGTAGATATTTATATTCATCCTAGTTTGAAAGAAAAATGAGATCTCTATATTTAATATCCAATTTTTTAAAAGCGAATATGACAAAACACAAGAGGATAAAAATACTGTGTGTGTTCTCAGGTACTAATGAAATATCTTCACAGAAGGTTAATTATTCTCATCCACAATTACTGATTTACCACAAGTACAAAATTTTTATAACAACATTGACTCAAGGCAAATTGTATCAATGCAGTTCTAGATGATACCCATGAGTACAAAGTTTAACACATGACTTACCCAGCTGGGATTTTTCTGTTTGCTTATATATTACTCAAAAGGGAAATTGTTTACCAGTAATTGGACTTTTCTAAAGCTAGTATCCTCTACAGACCCACATTCAAAAGATCTCAGTCCCTTAGCAAAGGAACAGACTAGGAAGTTAATAGTGTAAAATTGAGAAGCTTCATTGGAAAGAATTATTGCATTGTCTCAGGGATATGCATATATATTTGTACATACAGTACATGCCTTAGTATATAATGATCTACAATAATCTAAGAGTATAAAAGAATAAACACAGAATCGCTAATCTCTGAGAAGTAGAAGTGTGGTTCCAATGGTGAAACTGTATTTAGAAAACATCAATTACAGAAAAGCAAACTCCTTTTCTCAAAAGATAAGTATCCTCTACAGATATATAGGTCTCTTAATTAATACACTCAAGTCAAAACTGTAACAATATAATAGGAATAAAATTAAGAAACGATCAACTAAGAGCACAAAAACATAAGATGATCCAGTTGTAACAAAACTAGTATAATAAATGAGAGAAAAGCTGGGTTTCCTTTTAAATTAATACTTTGATCAAGTATCCTGAGATTCATTCTTACTTTTTGTTCAGTCCTTCCTCAGGCAAATTTCCACTGACTTCAATGGAAATTTGACAGAGTTAGGACAGAAAAACAAATGAGTAACAATAGAGGAGTTTAGGATTTGGATCAAAACCTTTGCAGATGCTTTTCTTAAAATGAAATTGCTACTGGAATGATCGAAGATCCAACTTAGCATATTAATGGCATGATTCAAAGTCCACTGAAGTCAATGGGAGTGTTTTCACTGACTTCAATAAACCTTAGATCAGCCGTTAGTTCTCAAGGGGAAAATTATTTTTTCCCCAACTTGCGCAAAGTAAAAAAAATTGAGAAATAAACAAACTCTATATGAGTTGTGTGCTATGTGACCAGTATATTTTTCTTAACAATTTAAATGGGAGTCATTTAACCACTGGCAATGGTTATCCAGACAAATCCATGTTTCTGCACACTCAAATAACCATACATGTACTATTTCAAATGTTAGACATTAAAACATTAACTACATGTGTTTATATGAATATTCGATCCATGATGACCACTCCTGAGAATATTAACACATCCTAATATCATGAAGAAGTGCCTCAAGATGCATATTTCAAAGAAATACACTGGTGACTCTTTTTTCTTTTTTAATTAACATGGACATTAAATGCTAAAATCATATTATGACAATATTATGACTGGGATTTTGTTTGCTCTAGCCATAAAATTCAGTGTTATGGTTCCCACAGCAATTGTAACTTGGCCATATTACACGCGCTGTATATATTAAGATGTTCATGTCAATAGTAGAGGAAGCGAGCAGTATGTACAACATAATTCAGTGCTTTTTGTTGATTTTTTTTTTAAATGTACAATTATTTTCCTTCACCACTTATGTGTATTATTACTGAATTAAAGCTGGGAAGAAAGAAGAAACTTTTAATGTGATTTTAGAAGAATTCACAGAAACCCATTTCACATATTAAAATATGGCCATTTATCCAGGGGTGGCTCCAGGCCCCAGCATGCCAAGCGCGTGCTTGGGGCGGCATGCCGTGGGGGGCACTCTGTCGGTCATCGGGAGGGTGGCAGACAGGCAGCCTTCGGCGGCATGCCTGCGGAGGGTCCACTGGTCTTGCAGCTTCGGTGGAGCCGCGGGACCAGCGGACGCTCCGCAGGCACGCCGGCGGGAGGTCCACCGGAGCCACGGGACTGGCGACCGGCAGAGCGCCCTCCGCAGCATGACGCCATGCTTGGGGCGGCAAAATGTCTAGAGCCGCCCCCGCATTTATCCAAATCTGTCCTTTGTGCTCCCCTCTTACAGTCTCTCCAGCAGCTGTTAATTAACAAACGTTATCACCAGAAATGTGGCTGAGTTCTCACAAGTCATGGGGGCAGTAGCGTAAGTAACATTTAGTTTGCTGATGTCCAAAATAAAGAAGTATCCACCTTTTGGCATTTTCTCCCCCCACTTTCCCCATCAGACACACAAAAATGCATTTTAAGGTCATTTTACACTACGCTAGAAAAAAATCTGTATTACAAACTAAGTAAACTTTAATGGAAAATGCATTTGATTTTCAAGACATTTAAGTATAGAAACAATGTCATATTCTAAAATATGTGACAATGCTCATTTAAATACTATAAGGAGATACTAGAGCAGGGGCAAGTACAGTTTCTTCCAGTAGATTAGCTGCAAATTTCAGATTTACTGCATATTTCCAGCCAATTTCACTATGTTTACATACAGTGAAAGCCACTGAGAAATGCACCAAACCCCAGCTGATTGAATAATCTTGTATGCAATTTGCTACATTTACTGTAGAGGATTAAATTAGTCTTGGATTCTTAATCCCTGGAGAACACTTTCTCACCTCTCAAAAAATATAAGGCTTTGCTTTGTGCTTGCGAATAGTCTTAAATAAGGACACGTCTACACTACAAACTTGCATTGGCGCTGCTGCACCAATACAGCTGCGATGCTGTAGTACTCCCGGTGAAGACGCTCTAGGCCGATGGGAGAAGCTCTCCCACTGAGATAGCACTGTCTACATGGAGGGTTATAGTCAGTATAACTACGTCACTTTGGAATGTGTGGATTTTTCAAACTCCTGAGCAATGTAGTTATACCAAAGTATGTATGTAGAGTAAACCTGGCCTAAATCAGTAATATGGAAAGTATCATATAGATTTTACAATTCTTTCCTTCACAAAAAGTGAAATTATAAGTTTATGATGTTCAGAAGCAAAAAATAAAATTTTGTGATCTTGACTAATGACGTACTAATTTAACAGGTCACAGTAAAATATTTCATGTGAAAAATTTGCAATGGCAAAATAAATGTGAAAGATGCGTAAACAATTTGTTTTCAAACTATATCTTTAGTGTGTATTATAGACGATGCAGTAAGCTATTTTCTTTTGAGGACTACGATCAAATCTAACCCAAATCACAATTGCACTGACTTGTACCAGATAGTTCCTAATAGATACCTGCCAACATAACAAAATTATCAGACCATTCGCCATAATCACAAATTTCTGCCAAGGGAAAATCTCCCAGCACAAGGACAGCAGGGTTGCTCCAGGTTCATCTATAAAGGTAGGTAAAAAATTTTACCACCTCCTGCCTACAGATACAATATACAGATCAAGATGGAAATATAAGCAGATTGATATGAAAGAGTGAGAAATAAGCTTACACAACAAAAACTACGACATTATGGATAATATCACTTCTGGGATGTACCTTGAATATTGCATTTGAGGATCATATAAGATTTCTAGTTTGCTCCAGTGCTCAAAGGATAATCCAAAAGTAAGAAATTTCCCATTAGAGAACTTCACCATGTATTATCTTCAATTATTCAACCTGTAGTTACCCAGAGTTTTTCAAAGCACATATGTTTAAAATAATGGATTGTTAACAATAAACTATATGCCCAATTTATACTGCAAGATAAACACACTGTATATTTTCCAGGATAGATCAAATTGTTTTTCATAAACCCAAACTTGATACTTCTTTCAAAAACACAGTATATTGAAAGTTAACAATGATTTGTATACCAGCTTCAATACTACAACAATATGCTTACCTGTCTTGATCTTGGTCTCCCAGGAGAAAACTTTCGTTTGGTGATAGCTGGCTTTCCCATGCCGATTTTTGGAGTGACAGATATATAAGTTGTTGGGAGAACATTTCCGGCAGAGGAACTCCGTGGTGGAGTCTGACTATGCAGCATGTCATGTGCAGAATGCAAGTCTAATGAAACTACTGGTGAGGAACACACACTTCTCTTGTTTATATCAACTGATGATGAACATGAAGAATATGTCTCAGTCGGTGACTTTATAGGTTTGTCTCCTGATAGCGAACTGTTGTTTGCACAACTTTCATTTGCAGGAGTGGTTTCCACTTTCAACAGAAAAGTTGGTGTTTCAGAGCTTTCAAGGGTTTCTTGCTTTTCTACGTCTTCTTGCACTCTTACTGTCTCCAATTGCTCTTCAATCTTAAAAGAAACCTCCTCTTTATTCACAGACCCTAAAGTTTCTGGTGGTGTAGTTGTGGTCTCAGGTGCTGAAAGGGGAGTCTGAGTTTCCTCTGTGGATACTTTTGATACCTCAGCATCTTGTGATAGTTGTTGCTCTTCTGCTTGTTTGTCTGATTCCAGCTGTGTTACAGCTTGAATGCTTTCTGTCACTTCCATCATGTGCTTAGTTTGACTGTCATCGGATGCTGGTGTCCTTTTAGGAGATGTTTCCATTTTAGCTGTACCAAGTTGATCAGAAACTCCTGCTTCCAGTTCAACAGTCTTTTCATCCTGTGATATGTCTGTAACTAAGCGAGAGCATATTGTTAGAGACTCATACGAAAGCATCAACAGTAGAAAAGTTTTATATTTAAAAAAAGAAAAGTGGGAGATATTTCAACATTAAAACATACATTTATCTTCCAGAGAAATAATACAGCAGATGGAACCTAGGTTTAAATATGAAGGTGCAAGGAAGCAGAATGTTCTTAGGCCTGGACGACATAGTTTTAACCACATGTCTATGTCTGTTACGGGTGTGGAAAAAAAAGATTGCACATCAACAGACATAAGTATGCCAAGCAAAAGCTTTGGGTAGACACAGTTATACTGGCAAACAAGCTACACCAGCAAAAGGACTCTGTTTCATTTCGTGACCTGGCATAAACTATAATTACAAAAAAACCCTCATTTGCTGTTATGAGCTATACTCCCAAATCCTTCCTAGTGTAGGCAAGCTGTCGTGGAAGACTTTTCACTGTGAAACTTGCTCCCACCCAGATATCAGGTTTGACCTAGTCTTGAGATTCTGGAGGAACAGGTGCTGCAATGTGCTCCCGGATCAAACTACCTAATCCCATAGACAAGATACTTTAAAATAATAAATATTAGGATGTGAGATGATGGCAAGTGGACTATTTCTCCTGAAAGGCTGCAGATGTAGCTTCCTCCATCTTCCCCTTTCCCCTCCTCATGGGAGCTCATCTTCCCTCCTGGGTTTGGGAGGAAATAGCTGGGAAGGGGGAGTATTCTAGTTGATATGCTGGTCTGACCGGTGCAGAAACCCACTGGCTCCTGCACAGCGAAGGGGAGGGCATTCTAAATTCTTTCCCCTTGGCTGGGATGCCATTATTCACCCAGAACATGTTACCATGCTGCCAGAAAGTGTTTCTGACATCACAAATGCTGTCAGAATTACAGTAAAATTTTGATATGATATTTCATTATATTAAACCATACCAAATGTTTTATGTATCTAATCCACAAAACTCAAAATACAACCTAGAAAAAATTAGAAGTGTTTGCTTATACACATACAAATAATCCAGAAATTGGATATGATGGAAAAATTAAAGCCAGAAAAAGTAAATGACTGTTTAATAGGGTATTTACTCTCTCTATAAAATCTTTTAAATATATAAAATCTTTTTTTTTTCTTCAGTGTGGCAGTGGTGCTTAAATCTAAACACGTACAGAAGCAGTGCAGACGGTCCATCTTTCTAAAGAACACAAGGGAAGAAGAGAAACAGTTTATAATGTAGTTAAAGTAATCGGCTACCCCTCTGATACTTAAAGTAATGTGTTAGCTTTGAGTTATGTAACGTGAAAAGTATGTTCAAAATATCACAATATTCACTGCCATAAGCTCATTTTAGATTTCAATATTCAGTAAGTGGATTAACAACATGGATTTAATACAAAGCTTCAGAACTTAAACAAAGACCCAGTGTAGCACAAATCATTCACATGATAAATCAGAATTGTATATATTTTCAAAAAATTGACCACAGATAAATTTACCAGTAGGTAATTCCTTAGAAAGTACAATCTTCCTTCTGAAAAGCACCTCTGACAGTTTCATAACCACACAGTGTTCTCCATAAAAATCTTAAAAAACAAAATATCCACAAATTAAACAATCTCAGATGATGTAAACTGCCCAGTTGGACAAAAATCTCTCCCAAACATGTACAATCAATAAGGCTCCCCACAGCTCATCACTTAGGATCAGCAAGAAAGTGTGATTTCAAGTTAGGGTATGCAAAGCTAGCAAGAAGAAAACTATTCTTGTCCAGTGTATGTGTGAGCCTGAGCCATGAATTTCTGAAGAATTAAAACCTATATTTTTTTTTTTTTATAAAGTCAGCCAAATCAACATGGTTTCCTTGTTTTTGCGATAGCATCACATTAAATGCTCATGTTTGTAATGTATTACCACCAGTGGGATTCCTTGCCTCAAACCAGCTTTCTCCCATGTGGCATTTCTCATTGGTATTATCTCCATATAAGTTGAATATCATCCCAATGGAATTTGCCCAATTTTCTAAATTATCAAGGTCCTATTGCAGTTTCACTTGATCTTCTATTATGTTTGCAATCCTTCTTAAATTGGCATCACCATCAAATTGGATTATTTAATCTTCCAGGTAATCTGTAAAAGCAGCAAAGAATCCTGTGGCACCTTATAGACTAACAGATGTTTTGGAGCATGAGCTTTCGTGGGTGAATACCCACTTCCTCAGATGCATGTATTCACCCACGAAAGCTCATGCTCCAAAACGTCTGTTAGTCTATAAGGTGCCACAGGATTCTTTGCTGCTTTTACAGATCCAGACTAACACGGCTACCCACAGGTAATCTGTGAAGCTATTAAATAGCACTAATACCAAAAGAAGCTCACTTGACACGTCAACTGCTTTTGATTATGCTCTGACTGTTTCCACTTCTGGTTAAACAAACAGTTTTGTGTTCATATCACCAAAAATCTTCCCAACTTTTATATTAGATCATTTAGACCAATAACAAAAATGGTTCAGTCAATTCACTTTATTCACAACAATTACAATTTTATTTAATGACAGAACAAACAATTTTTGTCTGGCTTTTCATTTAAAACAAACCACCACAAATACCTTTCTTCTCCACATATCTAGAGTCTTCCTACACATCAAATTGTCATCTAAATATTTCCTGTATTGTTTATTTTAACAGGTTACCTAATTGTGATTTATCCAAACAGTTTAATATATTTACATTTCGAAAATACTTTGTGCACTCCTCTTGTGCTTCATGTGATCTTACCAATGAAATCAAACTATTAGCTATATATTTTGCTATTTGTTTCAGGATCTTGGATACAACTCTTCAGGTCCCGCTGATTTAAAAGCCAGCCAATAGTCTCTCAGCTCTTTTGAATCTATCATTAGAGAAGACTTATCCAAATCATCTATGCCTCCCAATATTCCACACTGTGATATTAGTATTAACATGGGGGGCAAAGGACTGCATGTACTAAATAACTCGGACATCATACAGGGACATTCTAAATGTCTAGGCTACCATTACTCTGGTTTTACTCTTTTTCTTGGTGAATTTTTAAAAGTCTCCTAGAAAAGTATATTATTTAACTCTCCTAGACAAGTATACTATTTTTGTCTTTTACTTCTGAAAGATCTGACTGTTCAGTAATCTTATCCAATGACTTCCCTGATTTCCCCACTTTTGTAAAGAATTTTTTTTAAGCCATTTAATTCAGGTCTTTGCATATATCATCATGTAATCAAATATGTCTTCTCTACTCATCATGTATTGCACAAAGACAACTCACCTAGTCTTTTATTCTAAGAAAGATACTGGTGCTGTTACACTCCAAATTGATGGCATTGACATCTTTGCCAACAATCGATCTATTTAGGCTAGCAATGGTAACAACAATAGGAGTAGGATCAAAGGTTCCTGATACTTGAAATGTAGTTAAGATCACACAGCTCAAGACTTAAACAAGTGTTTCTGAAGTCTCTGCAGAACAGAGAAGCAATGCAGTGCTATGGTAAGTAAAATAAAAAGACAAAATGTATTTTAAAAAAAGGGAAAAAAAGGTATCCAGCCAATTAGATTGTTGGGATGGCATGTACTGACCAATCATTCTGAGACAATCACCCTAAGCTTCTTTGCAGGTTGACTAATGTTTCTGACCTCTTTTGGGAGAAAGAGACGCAGAGGATGAATCTTCTAATGGAGATCTGGAGTCCTTCTTCACTGCGGTAGGATTGTTTTTAGACTCCAGTAAAGATGGTACCAAAAAACGGCTGAGTTCACATAACAGTAGAGCAGGGCAAATAATGGAAAATAAGAATTCATAGTACATTTGTGCATATTCACCCACCTCTGGGTGAACAATGAAATAAAAAATAAATTTAGCAATATTCTGTTAATGTCTTTCCAACCTCAGTGGGTGTGTGTCGGGGGAGACAATAATAGAAAACTATTGAAATGGTGGAAATGCTAAATGCCTTTTCTGTTTCAGTTTTCACCAAAAAGGTTAGTAGTGACTGGACATCTAACATAGTGAATGACCGTGAAAATGAGGCAGGAGCTGAGGCTAAAATATGGAAAAAACAAGTTAAAAATTACTTAGACAAGTTAGGTGTCTTCAAGTCAGCAGGGCTTGATGAAATACATCCTAGAATACTCAAGGAGCTGATTGAGAAGATATCTGAGCTTTTAGTGATTATCTTCAAAAACTCATGTAAGACAGGAGAGATTCCAGAAGACTGGAAGAGGCCATATATAGTTCCAATCTATAAAAAGGGGAATAAGGACCACCCAGGGAATTAGAGACCAGTCAGTTTAACTTCAGTACCCAGAAAGACAATGGCGCAAATATTCAAGCAATTAGTTTGCAAATACCTAGAACAGAGATCGGCAACCTTTGGCATGCAGTTCACCAAGGAAAACCCCTGGCGGGCTGGGCTGGTTTGTTTACCTGTCACGTCCACAGTTGCGGCCAATCGCAGCTCCCACTGGCCGTGGTTTGCCGTTTCAGGCCAATGGGGCTGCAGAAAGGGCGGCCAGTACATCCCTCTGCCCGCGCCACTTCCTGCAGCCCCCACTGGCCTGGAGCAGCGAACTCTGGCCAGCAGGAGCTGCGATTGGCCAAACCTGCAGACATGGCAGGTAAACAAACTGGGTTGGCCTGCCAAGGGCTTTCCCTGGCAGGCTGCGTGCCAAAGGTTGCCAATCCCTGACCTAGAAGATAATAAAGTCATAAATAACAGTCAACAAAGATTTGTGAAGAACAAATCATGCCAAACCAACCTAATAGCTTTCTTTGACAGGGAGGGAGGACGTGATGGATGTCCTTTGTGGAGGGAGGAGGTGATGGATGTGGTATATCTTGACTTTAATAAAGCTTTTGATACTGTCCCTCATGACTTCTTCATTAAAAAAAAGGGATATATAGCATAGATGGAGCTACTCTAAGATGTGTGCACAGCTGTTTGGAAAACGATTCCCAGAGAGCAGTTATCAGAGGTCCACAGTCCAGCTAGACGGGCATATCGAGTGGGGTCCCAAAAGGATTGGTCCTGGATCCAGTTCTCTTTAATGTCTTCATAAATTATTTAGATAATGGCATGGAAAGTACATGTATAAAGTTGTAGATGACACAAAGCTGAGTGGGTTTGCAAGTGCTTTGGAGGATAGGATTAAAATTCAACATGATCTGGACAAACTGGAGAAATGGTCTGAAGTAAACAGGATGAAAATCAGTAAGGACAAATGCAAAGTACTCCACTTCCGAAGGAACAATCAGTTGCACACAAACAAAATGGGAAATGTCTGCCTATGAAGGAGTACTGTGGAAAGGATCTGGGGGTCACAAGCTGAATGTGAGTCTAGAGTGTAACAGGTTGCAAAAAAAACAAACATAATTTTGGGATGTATTAGCAGGAGTGTTGTAAGCAAGACATGAGTAGTTCTTCCACCTACTCTGCACTGATTAGGCCTCAACTGGAGTATCGTGTCCAATTCTGGGCACCACATGTCAGAAAAGATGTAGACAAATTGAAGGAAGTCCAGAGGAGAGCAACAAAAATGACTAAAGGGCTAGAAAACATGACCTATGAGAAAGGCTGAGAGTCTTTCACGGAGGCCACGGACTCAGTGACTTTCTGAGACTCCGTGAATTGCGCAGCTGCAGCGGCTAGTGCGGATGACCCAAGGGTCGCCCGAGCAGCAGGGGCGGCCCTGGTGCCAGCCACACTAGCCGATGCTCTGACAGCCCCAGGCAACTGTCAGAGCAGTGGTCTGGGAGCAGCAGCAGTGCCCTAGGTCACCTCCTGGACCTGGAGGAGCAGCAGCAGGGCCCCAGATCACCTCCGCCTGCAGGAGCAACGACAGGACTCCAGGTCGCCTCCACCTGGAGATGTGGTGGTGACGGCAGCAGGGGCCCGGGCTGCTTCCCCCAGGAGAAGCAGCAGCAGTGGGGCCCTGGGCTACCCATCCCCAGAAACAGCAGTGGCAGCACGGCACCTGGATGCACCCCACTGTCAGCAGCATCTGCTGGAGCGTGCCCCCGCCCGGCCCCCCCTCCTCCCCGTCAGTACCTAAGATTTAGTTTGGGATATTTTTAATAAAAGTCATGGACAAACTTTTTGTTTATTGCCCGTGACCTGTCCATGACTTTTACTAAAAATATCTGTGACTAAATTGTAGCCTTATCTATGAGGTAAGATTGAAAAAATTGGTTTGTTTAGTCTGGAGAAGAGAAGACTGAAGGGAGACATGACAACAGTTTTCAAATACATAAAAGATTGTTGCAAGGAGGAAGGTGAAAAAAATTTCTTGTTAACCTCTGAGTTTAGGACTAGTAGCAATGGTCTTAAATTGTAGCAAGGAAGGTTTAGAGTAGACATTAGGAAAAGCTTCCTAACTGTCAGGGTAGTTAAGCACTGGAACAAATTGTCTAGGGAGGTTGCAGAATCTCCTTCATGGAAGTTTTTTAAGAACAGGTTAGACAAACACCTTTCAGGAGTGGTCTAGTTATTACTTAGTCCTGCCTTGAGTGCAGAGGACTGAACTAGATAACATATTAAGGTTCCTTCCAGTCCTGCACTTTTCTGATTTGATGATTTTTCAAATAAATACATTTGCCAAGTTCATTGATTCAATTAAGAAAACACAGCAAGCCTACCCAAGAGTGCTGGAACAAAATGTCACATACAGAGAGCTTGATGGTTTAGGCCGGGGTGGCCAAGCTGAGCCTGAGAAGGAGCCAGAATTTACCAATGTACATTGCCAAAGAGCCACAGTACTAAGTCAGCAGCCCCCATCAACTCCCCTCACTCCCTGCTCCCAGAGCCTCCCGCCCACTGGCAGCCCTGCTGATCAGTGCCTCCTCCTCCTCCCTCTCCGCACCTCCCGAAGAGCTCTTTTGTGGCATGCAGGAGGTGGGGGAAGGAGTGAGGGCACAACAGGCTCAGGGGAGGGGGCGGAAAGGGGTTGAATGGGGGCAAGGCCTGTGTCAGAGCCAGTGGTTGAGCAGTGAGTGCGCCCGCGCCCCGCCCCCCCCCCGGCACATTGGAAAGTTGGCACCTGTAGCTCCAGCCCTGGAGTCAGTGCCTATACAAGGAGCCGCATATTAACTTCTGAAGAGCTGCATGTGGCTCTGGAGCCACAGGTTGGCCACCTCTGGTTAAGGCTTGGAATATTTCTGAATTAATGGATGATCAAACACCTAATAGACAACAGTCTTTCTGATTAGAAGCCATCATATGTTTTGGCTAATGCTTTGTAATGACTTTTCTTTCCTATTTCTTAGGAAATCTTAAACAAATAACTCCATCTACTAACCAACAGTTACAGCCTTATTATAGGACACTGAAGGTGTCAGGTGCTCTAAAATGCTACTAAAAATACATAAAAATGGAACCACTGAAAGGTGCATAGCTATTGTACAAACTTAAGGGTAAGAACTATGAACTTGATACTTAATCCTTGACCTGCTTTACAGTTAAAATTTAGGCTCATATAGCTGTGTCACTCTGCAGTGTGAAAAATCCAAACCCATGAGGGATGTAGCTGTGCCTACCTGACCCCCAGTGTAGATGCAGCAAAGTTGACAGTGAATGCTTCCCACTCTAGCTACTATCACTCAGGTAGGTGGTGTTCCTACATCAATGGAAAAACCCCTTTTGTTGGTGTATGCTGCACTATGGGGTTATGCTGGCATAGCTTCGGCACTGTGGCAATGCCAGTGTAGTCCCCTTAGTGTAGACATGTCCTTTTGTGTTAGGGCACACACTATAATTTCTCAAAACCCAAATTTTTGTCAGTTCTCCAGTTGTGTGCAGCAACATACGCCAGTATTGAAAGAGTAGCAAATATGTGGAAAACATCTTATTCTGGAGAAACTACATATTGTATTTAGAATACGAAATGTTTTCATAAGAATTTCGCCTGCTGCCTTGTTTTGAAAACAAACATGACAAGGTCTCTTGTGGTTCACTCTTCTGTGAAGTAAACAGATGTCAGACAAAAGATGAGCTCCTTCCTGAACTCAGGAGAAAAGTTTACAAAGCTGTAGGACTTTGGACTTGGCAGCTCATTTGCTAGTGCTCTTTGTTTCCATATTGGATACTCAAGTTCTCAACCTTCTAGCTGGCAAAGGCAAGAAGTTCTGAAGGAGTTGCACATTCAGCCAACAGGAAGAAGTGTCTCATGTTAATCAATAGCACCCTTCGTCCCCGCAGCCCTGAAGCCAAATAAATAAATATGTATGTTACTTCTCAAAGTGCTTTGAACAGAGTGGGTAGGTTCCAGTAAGCAGTGTTAATGGCAATTTTTGAAAGGTGGTCCATCCAGAGTCAGACAAAATGGAAAGGTGATTACAATAAGGAAAATCAAGTGAACTGAATTTAAAGCGGGAAAAAAAATTGCTTGTATTTTTGCCCTGAGCTTCTTTTTATAAGGGTAGAATATCTATTTTAAAAATCCTCTTACATTTGGAAAAACGATGAATTATCACATGTGGTTGTATGATTAAATCCATGCAGCAAGGATGCTGGAAGCACTCACCCCTTGGATATGTGGCCCAAAACACACAAGAGAAAATTTAGCCACTCATCCTGTTGTGTGCTATTGCTAACACATGAGACTCTGTGAAAGCAAAAAGGATACCATTCCTCTAGGGTCGGAGGCCAGCAGCTGGCTAATCAGGTCCACCTGATGCACCTGGGACAAGACCTGTGTAACTTAACAGGCTGTTCTCCATAAAAGGAGGACCAAGAAATACAAAGGGAGAGCTACGATATCTGCCAGAGGCTGGAGCTAGTTCTGTGAGGAACTGCTCCCAGAAACAAAACGGATAGAAGGGAGACTGTGGGAAGTCCTATTATCACAAAGGCTCTGAGGCGAGAGTCAGGAACTTTTGGGTTTAAGACTTTACCAGGATGAGGGACAGACTTATGGACATTTTGATCTTCTTTTGTTGAGGAGTCATGAAAGAAAAGAAACAGCAGGAGCTGACCTGCTGGAAATTACCTTCCTCAGACTCTGTGAGACGGGGTTCCGGGCAGAATTCCTCAGAGAAGGGCACAGGCTCAGCAAGGACAAGCCTGGGTCCAGCTGGAAGAGGGGGCTATAAAACAGGCCCCAATCCTTTGCAGACTCATACAGAAAGTTTTGCGATTGAAATTATGTGGCAATAAATTTTTTTTTCCTCTATAGTCCACAAATATACAAACATACCAACTTGGTTAGCTTCTATTTCAGGGAATATCCACTCCCAGTAAATATTTAACATTTTCCCCCCATATAAAGGTTCTACAGACAGAGTCTATAACTTTATCCTTGTCTTAATGAAAATAATCTTTCAGACAACAAAACATAGTTAATACAGTCACTGAACAGTTCTGGTAATGGAATCTATACAATTCATTTGACTCTGCAAAAGGCAGGGAATCTTCCTGTTAGTGTTTACGTAACTTCATGTGCACTTAGTGATCTATTTTTTCTGGCTGTGAACCTCTCATTCTTACCATCTGTGACACATCCAACTATTGATTCTTGACCAGGACCATCATCAGCAACTCTTTTTTCCTGAAATGCCACTTCTTCTGCATCACCTCCAATTTCCATTTCATTTGTACAAGCTTAAGGAAAAGCAAAGCATTTATCAATTTTGACATAGTGTTTATTGTATTACTTTGGCATCAGTGGTTGCTGTCATTGCTTGACCTTTTGGTTTAACAACGTGGTATTTAACTATATGATTTGAGATGAGGCAAATTAGGACAGCTAGAAGGTTAAATAAAATATACAGTACTTCCTAAAGAGCTTGTCTAAACATGGAGTTACTTAGGAATAGCTGTATCTCCATGTATGGACACTTATTCCAGAATAAAAGTGCCTTGGCCCTATGTAACTTAACCCACTCTAATGTTACATCTACATTACAGAGCCCATGCCAGCATAGCTGTACCAGCATAGTCCCCGAATGTAGACACAGCATTCACCAAGAGAAGGAGTTTTTCTGCCGATGTAGGAACACCACCTCCCTGAATGAAGTTAGCTACACTGACAGAAGCCCTCTTCTGTTGGCATAGTTGTGTCTACACTATGGTTTTTGTCAGCATAGCTATATTGATGGTGATGCGGTTTTTCACACCCATGGCTGACATACCAGTAACATTTTAAATTTGAAGAGAAGACCAGGCTTAAATGGAAAAATTTTAACAGGTGCATGGCACTCTTATTCCAGAATAAGAGTGTCCCTGCATGGAAGTATTCAGGAATCTATATTGCACTTTAAATTCGTAGCCTATCTTAATCCCAGTTAACTTTCAAGTATAGACAAGCCCCAAGGGCCTTATTCTCATTAGTGCTACAGCTGCTTTACACCATTCTGACAATGAAAAGGGATTTTAAAGTGAGTGTAATTTTGTAAACATAATTTACACTCACTTTAAAATCCTTTTACACTGCCAGAACCATATAAAAGAGCTTCGGCGTAAATGAGAATTAGGCCCTAAGGTCCCAAATCCTATAAATAACTTACAGAATCACGGCTGAAAATATTTATGAAAATATTTAATACAAGAACACTGTAGACATATGACATAGTGAAGAGGCTCTATCATCTATCAACGTTCAAATGGAGGCTAAATTTTCCACTTGAGGTACAGGCCTTCTTTCATACGCAAGGATCCCATTTCAGCTGGAGGAAGCTGCATGGATAAAGCATATTAATTCAATGAGTGGGGCTACCTCTCGGGCTGAAGTCCTCGTTATGGTGCATGCCTACCAGAAGACTACTTTCTTTTCCCCTAAAAGCCTTTATACCTAATAAAATTTATTAAAATGCAGTAGGCAAAGTAGGAGACAGGGAAAATGTAAAGTATATACTAATACCTGCAGCTCCTAAAGAACTGATTCTCAGATAGCATTAGTGCAAAAAAGCACAATGACTGCTGCTTTCTGTTCAGGAAAGCCTCTTTAAAGTTCAAAAAGTCAGACATGATTAGGTGATGCTATTTTTAGCACCTAAATATGCCTCTCAGAGACTATGCCAACATTAGTGTGATATTTTAATTTCACTTTGAGGAAATGATCATTTAGATTAAACCCAGATTTGGAACCAATGTACAAAAGTGATCTCTTAGGTGTAAAATGCTACACGACTACCCTCCTATAACAGCTTCAGATTTTCACTAGTAGTTGAGATGACAGCCTAACTCTTCCTTGGAGGAAAATAATACATTCCTCAGTGTTTCATCTGGCTAAAAAACATAACAAAAGTAGTATTTTCAATTTTAAGCATTCAAATAAAAGCTTCCATTTATTCAGCAGTGTTTCCACTTTAAGGCTGGAAAGTTTTTAGGATTAGTTTTGTGTGTTAGCTCAGGCTTCTCCCTAAATGACCTAAACCCACTATCTGAAAGTTCAATAACCACAAGTAGCCTTTCAAGATAGAAGCGACCTTTTGCTAACCTGTTGTACATGTTCATTCCTAACCTCTGACATTCATTTATTTATATTTACATACTGTCACTGTCCCTCTCCAAGATCAATTTTTCCATTATCCCCTGCTGCTCATCAAGGGTGTATACACATGGCTGGAGCAAGCAACAAAGATGCTTGTTTATGCAAAGAATTAGCCTGCACACATAGGAGAAGTATACTTGACTTTTCTGGTAGTTCAACATCTTCCCCATCACCAATGAAAGAATAGTTGACTCCCTGGGATATAGATACCTTGCAGTTGGTTTCCCTATTTATTCTAAAAGAAGTTCACAATACATGGATGGCAAAAATTCACAAAGTACCAGATTGGCTGATGCTGGCAAAGCAGTGCATGACTTCACTAGTGCCCTCTCCTAACGATGGTGGTGTTTTTTGTAAAATTTCTAGCCTACGCCTCCAAGCTTAAACACCAAACTTATTTCTCCCATGAGACAAAACATGCATGAGAAGAAGTGCAATCCCTGTGACAATGTGGTGTGAAACACCCAAGAGTATTCAACTTCTCCCTCCCATTACAATTTAGCAAGGTAGCAGGTCTAGCAGATAGAGCACCAAACCATGGCTTGGGTCCTACTCCCAGCTCTGTCGATGACCTACTGTAAAAGCCTGGACAAAGCACTTCATATCTTTCTGTTCTCCCACCCCTCATCTTTGGTCTGTCTTGTCTAATTAGACTATAAGATCTTTGAGGCAGGGACTGTCTCCTGTGTAAATATTTTGTTTCGAACTGGACTCTTGTAATGACAAAATGACATTTAATTGAATGTTGTTTAATGATTTAATTAAATACAGCTTAACCATAACTAACTGTTTGATACTCTCACACTTTAAGAGAAAATTTTACCTGTCACACTGCCAGATTCAGGAATCAGTCCAGAAGTCTGCATTACATCACATGGCTGTGCCTGATCCACTTCTCCTTCTAGTTGTTTACAAAGAGTACAGATGTAATCTTTAAACTGAGAATCCAATTCATTACCTGGAGGTTTGTCACATTCTATATGAATCCACCTGGATAGATTATTAAAGTTACATTAATGATCATTAATTCACATTAAATTATAAAATATCTTACTAAGAATCACTCTCTCTCTCTTCATTCCAACTCTCAGAACAGGCACAAGCACAGAAATGCACACCCCCACCCCCCAAAAAAGCGTAAACCAATGCCTAAAGGGCCCAATTATAAATTATGACTAAATGTACTTTGCCCTTTGACTTATTTAGACAGTAAGGCCTAGAGAATGTGATTCTTTTTCAACTTAGAAATACTACTGCTTTGGGGAGGGAAGAAATAAAAAAAGCTTTCAATACATCAGGCAGAGAACAAATGTAAATAGCTGTCTAAACGTTGTTTAAAGCCAACCATGTAACCATAATATTGTCCTAAATGCACATCAATTTAAAGATTTCCCCTCTCTTTCATCCCCCCCATTACTGAGCTAACAGCATGGGTATAATTGGATAGAGAATGCCTATTCTATAGGCTTTACAAAAGAAGACAAATACCAGAAACAGAATTATTTGTTATCTTCATGAAATGAAAATTTGTAATAGAAAGAATTTAAAGCTTGTGCTCATAAATGACAGGTTTCAGATTAGCAGCCGTGTTAGTCTGTATCTGCAAAAAGAACAGGAATGCTTGTGGCACCTTAGAGACTAACAAATGTTGGTATAATGTGGGGCCATGTGGGTACCCATAGTAGTGCCGTTCACTTGAAGGTATACATTATCCCCAAATGTGAAATAGTCCTGGGTGAGGACAAAGTCACAAAGTTCAGCCACCAGGTTTGCCATGACATTACTGAGGATACTGTTCCTGATAGCTTGTAGTCCACACAAAGATGGATCAATCACACACCACACAACAAAAACACTAACCCAGGAACCTATCCTGGCAACAAAGCCCCATGCCAACTCTGTCCACATATCTATTCACGGACACCATCACAGGACCTAATCACATCAGCCACGCCATCAGGGGCTCGTTCAATGTGATATATGCCATCATGTGTCAGCAATGCCCCTCTGCCATGTACAGTGGCCAAACTGGACAGTCTCTACGCAAAAGAATAAATGGACAAAATCTGACACCAGGAATCATAACATTTAAAAACCAGCAGGAGAACATTTCAACCTCTCTAGTCACTCAGTGACAGACTTAAAGGCGACAATTTTGCAACAGAAAAGCTTCAGAAACAGACTCCAATGAGAAACTGCTGAACTGGAATTAATTTGCAAACTAGATACCACTAACTTGGGCTTGAATAGAGACTGGGAGTGGCTGGGTCATTACATAAATTGAATCTATTTCCCCATGTTAAGTATCCTCACACCTTCTTGTCAACTGTCTGAAATGGGCCATCTTGATTATCACTACAAAAGTTTTTTTTCCTCCTGTTGATAATAGCTCATCTTAATTAATTACCCTCTTAGAATTGGTATGGCAACTTCCACCTTTTCATGTTCTCGGTATGTACATATATCTTCTTACTGTATGTTCCATTCTATGCATCCAGTGAAGTGGGGCTGTAGCCCACGAAAGCTTATGCTCAAATAAATTTGTTAGGGCTTGGCTACACTACAGAGTTGCAGCGCTGGTGAGGGGGTTACAGCGCTGCAACTTAGGATGTGGCCATACTTGCAAAGCACGGCCAGCGCTGCAACTCCCTGGTTGCAGCGCTGGCTGTACACCTGGTCAAGCCTCGGGTGTAGGGGATCCAGCGCTGGTCAGCAAGTGTGGACACCCACCAGCGCTTTTATTGACCTCCGTGGCATAAGGAGGTATCTCAGCATACCTTAGAAGCCTCTCTGGTAATCATGCACACTCCACTGCCCTGGGCTCAGCTGACCCCTCCTTTAAATGCCCCGGAAATTTTAAAAATCCCCTTCCTGTTTGCTCAGCCAGGTGTGGAGTGCAATCAATCATTCAATCAATCAGCGACCATGCCTCCACGCCCCAAAAGAGCCCCAGCATGGAACAATTCAGAGCTGCAGGACCTCATCAGTGTTTGGGGTGAGGAGGCTGTGCAAGCACAGCTGCGCTCCAGAAGTAGAAATTATGATACCTATGGGCAGATATCGCAGTTCTTGCTGAGAAGGGGCCATGAACGGGACGCGTTGCAGTGCAGGGTCAAAATAAAAGAGCTGAGGAGTGCTTACTGCAAAGCCCGTGAGGGAAATCGCCGCTCAGGAGCTGCCCCCACAACCTGCCGTTTTTACAAGGAGCTGGATGCCATACTTGGGTGTGACCCCACTGCCAATCCGAGGACCACGATGGAGAGTTCACAGCAGGGAGAAGTGGGGGAGGGTGTAGAGGAAGCTGACAGTGAGGCTACTGGCATGGAGGGAGACACCCCGGAGTCCCAGGAGGCATGCAGCCAGGAGCTCTTCTCAAGCCAGGAGGAGGCTAGCCAGTCGCAGCAGCTGGAAGTTGCTGGTGAGGAAGAAGCTGAGGATCGTGCTCGGGGTAAGTAGATTTTTATGTTTTGGGAGAGGAGGGTTTGGGTTATGGCTGCCTGCATGCATGCCTAAACGTGGAATAGCCCATTGATTTGCTCTATCACGTCTCTGTAATCTGCCTCGGTAATCTCTTGAAAAGTTGCAGCCAGAGCTTTTGCAATTTGCTTTCTCAAGTTGATCGGGAGAGCCACCATGGTCCTTGTCCTGGTCAGGCTAACTCGTCCGATCCACTGTGCAGCGAGGGGTGGGGGGACCATGGCTGCACACAGGCAAGCTGCATAGGGGCCAGAGCGGAATCCACATTGCTGTAGAAGACCCTCCCTCTCTTCCTAGGTAACACGCAGCAGTGATATATCTGGCAGTAGGAAACCCTGTTGAGAATTTAGGGATACTTGAGTGCAGGGCGCCAGGTTCGCGGTCCCCCCCCAGCCCCGCGGTGTGCTCCGGTCACCCCCCCCCCGTCTTTCCCAGCACGTAGCTAGCCCCGCGGTGCCCTCCGGTCTCCCCTCCACCTTCCCAGCAGGCATCCAGCCCCGCGGTGCGCTCGGGTGTTCCCCCCCCCAGCATGTAGCTATCCCCGCGGTGCGCTCCGATGTTCCCCCACCCCTCTCCCAGCAGGCATCCAGCCCCGCGGTGTGCTCCGGTGTTCCAAGGACGTTGGTAGCCCCGCGGTGCGCTCCGGTGTTCCCCCACCCTTCCCAGCAGGCAGCCAGCACAGCTGTGCGTTTCCCCCCCCTCACCAGCAGGACGGCATTAACGCGGACCCCCGCCCCCCGCCCCGCCAGCAGCTCGCCACCTTCCTGTTCACTACTGTCCCCTGTGCAGGACACCAGCTACGTCCTGTACCCAGTGCAGATAAACCCCAGTGACCCATCGGTCAATTCCCCCTCCCAAGGGGAACTCGGGGGAAAAACACTCACCCCATTGCTCGCCATGACTTAGCTTCCCTGGCCTCTCTGTGTTATGTGAGGTATGTGCGAAGGATGCTACCAAAAGTCTAAAAACTCCTTCACTGTGTGATAATAAACAATGTAGCCTCTGTGTATTACATGGTTCTATCTTTCTTTTTTCTAGTGACCTTGACTAATGCAGCCGGATCACTGGCCTCACGTCGATTGCAGAACTTGAGAAGAAATCCAAGAAAATCAAAAGAAGAATTGACCAAATCAGTTATGAATCACTACAACAGAGAAAGTAGGAAGACACAGGAATGGAGAGAGAAAATGTATGAATGGAGAGAGAAAATGCATGAGTGGAGGCAAACAGAAAGCAGGAGAAAGGAATTGGCTATCAAAAAAACCTCAAAGCAGATGATAAGCCTCCTGGCTCGCCAAACTGAGTCTTTCGAGTCTCTCGTAGCCATGCAGGTAGATATGTACCGTGGTAACCCACAGCCCTCCCAAAGCTCTCTTTCTTGTTCCCCAGTATTTGCACAAAACACCTTTCTCCAGCAGCCAGTTTCTTATTACCCCCATCTGCCCCCAACACCTGTACAATCACCTACCAGCCCTGATAACTATAATTCTTATCCTGTGCACTCCACCCCCATTACCCTGCAGCATAGTAATCCTGAAGTGCAGCAGACATTGAACAGTAATCCAAATAGGACACATTCAAACCTCTGAATGTACAGTCCACCACCCTAACCCCCCTTGCCTTTTATGTACTGTATGTTGAATAAAGGATTTTATGTCTTTTTCAATACGTTTTATTATTGCAGGAAGTGGTATATATTGTACCCCAAGGTAGAACAAAGCACAGCAAAGGCACCAAACATTACTGTTGGCTCTCAGCATCAAATTGCTCCCTTAAAGCATCCCTAATCCTTGAAGCCCTTTCCTGGGCCTCCCTAGTAGCCCTGCTCTCTGGCTGTGCAAATTCATCCTCTAGGAGTCGAACCTCGGAGGTCCATTCCTCACTGAATCTTTCACCCTTCCCTTCACAAATATTATGGAGGGTACAGCATGCGGATATAACAGCGGAGATGCTGCTTTCCTCCAAATCTAGCTTCCCATAAAGACAACGCCAGCGGGCTTTCAAATGGCCAAAAGCACACTCCACAGTCATTCTGCACCGGCTCAGCCTGTAGTTGAACCGGTCCTTGCTCCTGTCAAGCTTCCCTGTATATGGTTTCATGAGCCATGGCATTAAGGGGTAAGCGGGGTCTCCAAGGATCACAGTGGGCATTTCGATGTCCCCTACTGTGATCTTGCGGTCTGGGAAAAAAGTCCCGGCCCTCAGCCTCCTGAACAGAGAACTGTTCCGAAAGATGCGTGCATTGTGCACCTTTCCAGGCCATCCTGAGTAAATGTCAGTGAAATGTCCACGGTGATGCACAAGCGCTTGCAGAATCACGGAGAAATACCCCTTACGATTAACGTACTCTGATGCCAGGTGCGGTGGTGACAGAATAGGAATATGCGTCCCATCTATTGCCCCTCCACAGTTAGGGAAACCCATTTCTGCAAAGCCGTCCACAATGTCCTGCACGTTCCCAAGAGTCACAGTTCTTCTTAGCAGGGTGTGATTAATGGCTGTGCAAACTTGCATCAGCACCATTCCAACGGTGGATTTTCCCACTCCAAACTGGTTCGCCACCGATCGGAAGCTGTCTGGAGTTGCCAGCTTCCAGATTGCAATAGCCACCCGCTTCTCCACTGGCAGGGCAGCTCTCAATCTCGTGTCCCTGCGCCGCAGGGTAGGGGCGAGCTCAGCACACAAGTGACATGAAAGTGGCTTTTCTCATCTGAAAGTTCTGCAGCTACTGCTCGTCATCCCAGGATTGCAGGACGATGTGATCCCACCACTGAGTGCTGGTTTCCCGAGCCCAAAGGCGCCGTTCCACGGTGCTGAGCACGTCTGTTACTGCCACAAGCAATTGAGTGTCTTCAGCGTCAGGCGTTTCAATATCATCGTCTGACTCCTCACTGTCACTTTGCAGCTGAAGGAATAGCTCCACTGCCATGCGTGATGTGCTGGCAACATTCATCTGCAAGGTCCTCAGCAGCTCAGGCTCCATTTATAACAAAAATCTCAGAAATAGCGCTGCAGAATCACAATGCCACCAAAGTGCTCGGAATGTGTAGCAAAGCACCACGGGGCGTTGGAACAGGAAGCGGAAAGACCCCCACACTTCCTTCCCCTTCCCACAAGCCACAGCGCCAAAATGGGACGAGGTGCTCTGTGGGATAGCTGCCCACAATGCACCACTCCCAACAGCGCTGCAAGTGCTGCAAATGTGGCCACACTGCAGCGCTGGTAGCTGTCAGTGTGGCCACACTGCAGCGCTGGCCCTATACAGCTGTACGAACACAGCTGTAACTACCAGCGCTGCAAAACTGTAAGTGTAGCCATACCCTTAGTCTCTAAGGTGCCACAAGTACGCCTGTTCCTTTTGCTCATAAATGTTATCACACTGACAGCCCAGGTCAGCTCTAGTCTTTAGTTTGTCCACAGAATAAATGCAACATGACTAACAGCAGGGCAAGTCTCTAGAAGAAGAGAGGACAGCTTACTGACCATGCACATTTACTTGTTTGATGAAATTACAAAGGGTCCTATTCATTGAGAACTGTGGCAATGTTTTATGATGACCCTTGCCAATTAAGTGAAGTGAGATGGATGCACTAATTTCCGATAGGCCACCAAACACATTATAATGATTTAAGGAGATGTCGTAAATTCAGCTTCTTACCTTTTGCACGTATGACAGTGCAACAAGTCTTTCTGCAAGTCTGGGTGGCATGATTTTTCACACAAAGGACAAGGTAGGTTGTCTTGCTGTTGGTAACAACTATCACACACTAGACAGTTGTGGTGCCACTGACAACTGGTTCGTGTGCCACACTCGGCACACACTCTGCAGTTCTGGGGACCATAAAAAACAGGGATTTAGTTTGTTAATTATGATGCTACACCACAGGACCAAACTATCATTAATTGACACTTTCTACTTTGATTAAAGAGGCATTTTAAAATCCTTTTTTGGGGGGGGGAAAATGCTAGTAAATGATACAAGATTATCTGCTCTGACTTTGAAGTCTTTTATCAACAGAACATGTAAAATCTGGCAATAGCAGGAAAAATTTCCTTGCACTGTACTCTCACTTGAAAGGGACACAACCTCTCTGGTGAATGGACACTTCAGTCTCTAATTCCATTCAAATGTCAGCTTCTTGTTGAGACTACTAACAAGAGGCTCAATTAGTACAAACCGTGGTGGTGCTTTCGTGATTCTGACACCTGTATAATGAGAACTGAATTAGGACTCAACTCATTTCACAAAGATCACCAAATAAAATCATATACTAACTAACTATCTTTAGTCCATATTACAGTTTTTACACGTATAACTTCAGAACTAATGGTAATCTTTTAACAGCACACATAACTGTTCAATTACTGCTCATTTTCTGTGCAGCATACAACACCAGAAAATGTATTACCAAATTATTGCCATTTATGACGACAACAATGGGGTAAGTCCAGTCTCTTTCTCCATGGTGAAAGAGGGCCCTGTGCAGTTGAATTGGAGTGTAAGGACAAAGGGAGGCATACGGGGCAGGAAGCACATACTTCATGGCACAGACTGGAGTGTTGCACAAGCCCCTTCAAGAGCAATGTATGGAGGCAGACATGACCAGATGCAGGGAACCCTTATGGATCATCCCCCTTCCCATCTCCTACATAGGGGGCTGCCTAAGTGCCTATATGGGCTGATTCAGCTCCTGAACTGAAGTAGTCTCCACGGAGCAGCTACAGTGCCATACCACAACCTGATGGCAGAATTCCTCCAGAGATCACTAGGTTGGGATTTCTGGCCTGTGTTCTATGCAGGTGGTCAGACTAGATGATCATTATGGACCCTTCTCACCTTAAAAAACTATGTATATTAACCCGAGAGATACAAAGGGAACGTTATAAAGATAGGGACACAATCTCTGGGGGTTGGTGCCCAGAGGCGTCCCTTAGCATGCAGATCTCCCCCTTCCCACATGAAGTGTATGGAGGGGATACATTAGGATCAGTTGCCTCCATGCTAGCAAGCCTTCCTTTCTCTTCTAGAGGCACTCTGAAGGGCTTTTTGTAAGGTCCAGGATTTGTGTTTGAGGAGGTAGACTACAGTGAATCTGGGAAGAAGCATGCCATTACCTTACTAAACTTAAACAACTTTGTTTGAAGAGAACCTCCACGCAGATGTTAATATAGCTTGAACCTTTATTATTAACTTTTTCTGAGAAGGGCATCCTTGATGTTCTGGAATACCGCATGCATTAATGCACACACACCTTTTGTCTTGGGTGGCTGGCCCCTGTAAATGAAGCAGCTGTGCCAGAACAGGTGCTCCCAGTTTGGCAGGGCAATACCAGAGGCTATAAAGGATCAGGGAGAATCAGAGAGAGACACTCAGTGAGTCAGAGCAGCCTGAGTCAGTCATAAAAAGGGGCAGATGAGACTTTCCAGAGACCAGAAGAGGTCCCTGAAGGAAGTTGTAGGTGGTTCCTGGAAAATGCTGAAGGCAGGAGAGTAACAAGAGGGTTTGTTGGACAACAACCCCATGCCACAATGCCAGGGCTGGAGGGTTGGGGAGCACTGAAGGCCAGAGAGTAGCTGAGTGAGTTGCCTAAACTGGAGAGTGAAAGCCAAGGGCTGGAGAAGGCTGACGGCACAGGAGTAGTGGAGGGGCTTATTTACTAACGTGTCCAAGCTGGACCCAGAATAATAGTTAGAGGGGCAGAGGAATGAGAATGATCTCCCAGCAAATCAGCTGTGGGAGCTCCTGCAGGGAAGAGCAGTGCTGCATGCCAGCAAGGAGAGGGCAAGAAGAGGACTGACAAGGTGCTTAGGTGTGGCAGAAAACACTGGAGGTGTGGTACTTGGGGTGTCAAGGGACTCCTAGTCCTGGGATTTTAAGGGCTAAAGGCACTGGATACAATAAATGGACTATGTGTTGGGATTTTTGTGGGGAATTATTTGTATAACATTTATGTACTAAACCAGTCCCAAGGAGTGATATTACTGAGGCAGGAGAGCATGGCATAGAGATACTGGGGACTCAGAAGGAAGAAAACTGAGGCAGGCACAATGGCTGTGCCATCACCTGCGGCAGGAGGATGCTCAAGATGGAGCCACTCATGGCACTGTTTAAGATTATTCCAGGGGCAGGAGTCAAATGGGGAAGTGCTTATCTTGGTTAGCTCCCCGCAAGCGGTGACATGTCCCTGCTGCTCTTAGGCAGAGGCACAGCTAGGTGGCTCTGCGCACTGCCTATGCCTCGCCCCACCGAGTGCTGGCTCTGCAGCTCCCATTGGCTGGGAACCGTGGCCAATGGCAACTGCGGGGACAGCATCTACAGGCAGAGGCAGTGTGCAGAGCTGCGCCTCCATCTAGGAGCAGCAGGGATATGTCACCGCCTGCAAGGAGCTGCCCGAGGTGAGCACTGCCTGGATCTCGCACTCCAAAACCCCTCCTGCGCCCCAATCCCCTTTGTCCTGAGCCGCCTTCCACATCCAAACTCCCTCCTAGAGCCCAAACCCAGCACCTCCTCCCACACTCCAACCCCCTCGTGGCCGTTCCTGTGGCTAGGACCAGCAGGGACATGTCACGGCTTCCGGGGAGCCGTACAGAGCCAGGCAGGAAGCCCGCTGGCCCCGCACCAACCGGACTATAAACTGTACTTTCAATGAAAATCAGAAATGCCAGTTTCTAGAGCTTTCCGGCTGATAAAGTGCTGGATAACACAGATTTTACTGTACATACAGTACCGACAGTATTTGTCCTACATGTATATTATGAACAGTAAACTTGTGTTCAAAATGCTGCACAAACAAAAAGTGCTATATAAAAAACTAAATATGATTAGAATAATGACTTCTCATGCAGGTTTTACATAAATTGGGAACATCTTATCTACAGAAGTTTATTTTTAAAGGTACAATATATTTTTATGAGTATGCTGATTCTTGTCTGCTGCCATTTTACTAATTTTTTTTAAAAAACCAAGTAAATAAGCTTTAGGCACCCAGCAAGCTGACTGGCTGGCACAGATCCTTTCCTGTAGTGAAGGCATCTGGCTTGAAGGCAAAAAATTCTCAACTCAAAAGATTAATAAAAATAATAAATCATGCAATACTAGGGTAAAGAATTAAATAAAAAAGATTATGTGAGAAGTCTCTGTGAAATGGAGTTTCGAGCAAAACAAACAGGATATTTTTAGCTAGTCTCTCTATTAATGTTCAGTAGAAAACATCTAAAAAATAGTTTACACCATTCACTATCACATGTATGAAATTCTCTGGGATTAAGAAAGCTAGACTATTGTGTTTCTGCTACACCCATATGCATATCTATCTTGATTAAAAAAAATAAAATAAAATACTATTTTCACTAGCCAGAGGCTGAATGCGGAATTACTGAATTACTCACTTCAAACAACAACTTTACTCCACAAATAATCACTCTGGTTTCAATGGCAATAAATATGAAGCAAGGTAATACTCAACATGAGTAACGATGTCAAAGCTTGGCCCCACATAGGCAATGAATATTTTAAAAAATATATTCAACTTACTTTGCATTTCCAGCCATTTGTTGGTACAGAGTCCATAACTGGTTGCAGACAAAAAGTATGGTACCCTTTGTCACATGTATCACACACCAACATCTTGTTGTCTTCCCCAGAATGCCTAAGAAATATGTCAATGGCGACACTTCAAGCCATTTAAAACAGGCCATACTGAAAAAAACACTCTTTAGAAAGTATTTTAAGAGCAAAGCCAGGATAATTGAGCACAGAACTCTTTACATCACAACAGCAACATACGGACACAATTTTCAAACACAGGTGCCTACAGACAGGCTCTTAAATCCATATTAAAGAAACTAAAAGTTGTCTTGTTTCAAAACTGCTGAACGCTTGCAACTCCTATGACTTCTGGAAATCAGCCATTTTTATTTAGGCGTCTATACGTGGATTTAAGACCTAGCTTTTGACACCTATGTTTGAAAGTTCAAGGAACATCTGGCTATAATTAACATCTTTAGATAGAATTCCATCCAGGTGAATCAGCTCAAAATTTGAAACATTCCGCCTTGTGTGTGTCTGGAAAGCCTATGTAATTTTTCCTTCTTCTCAAAATAAACAATTCAATGATATTTTTTCAAAAAAGAAATAGTTACCCACAACTCAGCCTGCCAATAAGCCTATGATGACAAACCTACATGCATGCAAATGAGCAAAAATAATTGTTAAGGGAGAAGATTCCAAATCCAATTATCTTACAGACTACACAGTAGGGCAGATCTTCTGTTGGTGTAATCATCATAGCTCCACTGCCTTCAATTACAACTGACAGGTTATGTGCGTGTGCGTGCATGTGCGCGCGCATACGTACACTGGTATATAAAAATTGCCCATTGAAAAAGGAACAAGCTCAGGATCTGTGCAGAATTTTTAAATATCAAATATATTTTGTGTATTTTTAAGTTCTAATAAATAAATGTAGCAACTGAGTGTACCACCAAGGTTTGGTTTCAATGAATAAGCATAGTTAAACTCCAGGCTCACATTCAGAACTTGTCAGCAAAATGTCATACTGCGTATTAGATGCTACTTCGTTAGCTAAGAGACATGATATTTTGAGAGGAAGGAATAAATGCTGTTCTGAATAGCAAAATGGATAAGACCCTGTCCTATGACACCTGCACAATTCTGCCACCGTGACCTCACCAAAACAATGTACTATGTATATAATCACATTTTATTACCTATTCCATTTGTCATTGTGGAGAGGATTTTTTTTTTTAACAAGTCTTCCCATAACACAATGAAAGTCTTCTTGTGGGTGTACTTTTTAGAATCTGCTCCAACACTAATCTTTGACTGCTGATAGCTACTATAGTCTTTGTGTGGTGAGGGAACATAACTTTCTTTGAACTTTGTGTTCTTGGTAAATGGTGCAGCACTAAAGGAGATGCATTTTACCCTACGTATCAGGCATGTCAGGCAGCAATTAAGTGGTTCTTCACTCTCAGATTGTCCTTGATGATGTCCATAAAACTGAATAATATTTTTTTCTTTCCCAATGGACACTTTAAAAAAAAAAATATATATATATATATACACACACACAATGCCTATTAGATAGGTCTTATGACAATTGTACAGGTATATTCCAAGTCCTGAGTGAATCCTTGTAAAATTTATTTCATCATTTCAAATGCCTGTCTGTCTTATCAGAGATTGCTCTTGACTTGTATCCCTTTCAAGTTACTTAGGTAAGCCACAAATGTGTTTTAGCAATGACTTATCAGTTCACTCTTCTACAAGGTATTCTGAAGTAGAAAGATCAGTCTTGCACAAAGAACACTTCCAGCCAGTGGTAAGGTACCTAATATATAGGAGTTCCATCTCAGCTCTTTTTTGAGGAAGATTCAGAAGCTTTGGGATTTGATCAGTTATTTAAGTTAGCACTATGTGCTAAGCAGATGTACTTTGGCATGCAATCTTTATTTTTTAGAACAGTTCAAGATAAACAGTTTTAATAGTAACATTTTGTTCTTAAAATCTCAGCATATGTAAAACCATTCCCCATTCTCACTTACTTGCAGTTCTGGCACACTTTGCAGTCAGGACACTGCCAACCTGCTCGTTTTAAAGGTGTAACTTGTATATCCAGGCACATCCCATGGTAATGCTGCCCACACGTAGTACAAAAAAGTTGATCTAAGAGGTCTCCAGGGCTGTCACACACTGCACAATTTGCTTCTTCCTTTGCTATAATTTAAAAGTTTTCCAATTATTCAGTAAAAAAATAACATTTCCTTCATTTTCTTTCTAAAGCCAAACTTTTCCAAACATTTAGAAATTAAGAGGTAAATATTTTAAAAATATTTACAATTTCTTTTTAAGAATGATATACAATTCAATAAAATAGAGAAAACCATGTAATATTTTAAAGTTTTTAATACATTCAAATTGATTTAGTTTTCCTGATGAATATATGTTCTGAGGTGGTGTTGTTGTTGGGTTTTTTTTTGTTTTTTTTTTTTTTGGAGATCTGTAGCTACTCTTTTCACACCAAAATTACATACATGTCAAATCTTTAAAAATGAAATCTTATTAAAATAAACAGATTTACTCTCCTCTCCCCCTGAGACTTAAGGCTTATTCCTGTCAGTACAGACTGCATGATCAGATTCTGAGTGGTTTCACTGTTGCATTTTGTCCTACCTTTTGCTATTTTATGAAAGCTGCACAATATTTTTAGCTGCCATGAGTACATTTCTTTTAGGTGCTTTTTTAGTCACTTAGTCTTAGACAGTAGCTTACATTTGGTTAGTAGAACTTAACAATTTTGTGGGTAATTGTCCTGATATAGCCTGTGTTATTTGTTTACAATTATTAATTTAAAATACTACTGAATAAAATGTATTGCTACATGCTTACTTACTAAGGCTCTGATTCAGGAGCTTCCATGCTCAGGAATGGCCCTTACACATTTGCACGTGTGTAAATCCCACTGAAGTCAGGAGCTTAAATGCCTTTCTGAATCAAGCCCTAACTGTTTTAAAAATTGCAAGACTAATAATGAACTTTTATCACCTTCACTGAGAAAACAAGAAATACTAACTTCATTTGTGGCGAGTCTATATAACAGTTATACACAATATACATAAAGATAGTATATGTACATACACAACTCATCTCTCACCAGGACATATGCCAATTGTGGGTGTAATTACAGACATAATAAATCTATATTAATGTATTCCTTAAGTAAACTGGCCCTATCAAATATTAGTTATCACAAAGCTGTAGCTATATAATGATGTTTTTGTTTCCATTTTACTAATTTTACAAAGAATAATTTAGAAAATTTCCTTGACTGTGTCATTAAAAAATACGTTTCAAATATATATAGATATATAATTATAAATGGCACAGATAATGATGTTTGCCTGACATTTTTCATTGTAAGACCCTGTTTTTTCAGTTGCTTATAACTTTTCCAAACTTAAAACATTTGGGCTGAAATTTTCTAGGCCAAATGTTTACCTCAGGTTTAATTTTTATGGAAAATTTCAGCTGTAGGAGATTCAGATGCTTCTGAGAATGAGGTTAAGGGAAAATGTTATGACCTATGTTAAAAAAAAATCATACAACTTTTCACTGAAAATCACTAGCACCTCCGTATTTTGAAACAGAGATTTGAAATTTAGCAGAGGATGGTTGCTGTGGTATCAGGAACGTACCTTTTGCCATCCCTGCAATAATTCATTCAAATTTGTATATGCTCAGCAGAGGTGCATTGGAGTTTGGCAGCTAAATTCTCTGAAGATTCTATACGTACTGATCATGTGCCATCCCCTCACAGCTCCGACATGCTGACCAGACTATACACGCAGCATCTCACAGAGCGCATTAACATAGTTCATCCCAGGAATGCAGGGGGTGAGCAATTGCCTCTCCCAGCGGCTGGGGACACTGTGGTGCTAAGTGCCAAAACTGAGCACAGGGAGACTACCCCTCTTGTGCCCTCAGTGCTTCCTCTGCTGGGCACAAGCAGCAAAGAGGAGGAAACTACCTGATTTGAATTCAGAGTGTGAGGAACCATCAAGGGGGAAGAGATGGAGGGTGAGAGGAACCTTGCATGAGCAACCTTAATTCAGGCACTTCCTAACCTGAGTCCTTGACTTTGCAATAATAATAATGTTCTAAACATATTTTATCTATTTATTCATATACATACAGCAGCTGCTCCCCTTCCCATTTTGTTTAGATTACAAATTAAAACACGTACACAGGTTCCATTTCTTCAAGTCCCTACGTTATTAGGTCTGTGACTCCACATTATGGAACAGCTGATTTCCATGTGTAATAGTTGACTCTGCTCAAAATTTGAATACTCATTCAATGCACGTGATAACATTTAATTTGATCATATTGAATGTGAGGAAGCAAAAAACCCTATTCTTTACTTTCCATAACTCACTCTAAATATAACAGATAAATATTCAATTTACCAACTCAATTTATTTTTGTATAGTAGCTATTATACCATCTTTACAAAATGTTTCAGATAGTTACAAATGCAGAATTTTTCAAAAAATATAATATAAAGAAGATACTACATGACTAGAAAAATTAAATTAGACATGAGAGAAGGGAAGGCTGAAGGTGGGCAACAAATGCAAGAAAGTATATACATTTTTGGTAGTATTTGAAACCACTGAGACTGTAATTCAGGCCTGGCGAAGGGATTGCATCAGATAGGGTGTAAGCAATATAGCTAAGAGAAAGGCAGACAAAGGAGGATTCTAGCTGACCAATATAGGAAGTGACCACGTTAGAGAGAATGGATGGAGTTGGCTGAGAGAGCAGCCAAAAACTAGAGGGTAGATTTTTAATTTTGGTCTTTGATAAAATGCACCAATAATGTGAACAGATACTAAAGTAGTGTAGACAAATTTGAACATTGATTAAAAGCAGGGTTACTGTTTGTACACAGTGCAAAGAAATTGCAGTTATCTAGAAAGGAGACAAGACAGAACATGGGTGTGAGAAAATGGATGAAAATGCAGATAAAGTTAGATATTGTTAAGACTGATAAGATAAGACTGAGCTGTGCATTGAGATGGCTGTAATCAGTGCATGGATTTCCCACAACTTCAGCAATGGCAGCTAAAACCACATTTTACTTAGAGTAAAAGGCAAATATGTACAGTCACTTGAAATTTCCAAATGGTGCAGTGGACTTGGAGGCCCGATCACTGTTTCTCGAGGCAACAACTGAACGGTCTTAGAGTCTGCAAATTATCAGCATATTGACAACACCTTATGACTCTAAAGATAAATTCTAATTAAGAGGATCAAGATTAGCAATATGTGAACCTCAAAAAGTTTGGATAAGCACTCAAAAACTCACATTGGCTAGAGATTCTGCTTCAGTGTGAGGGAAAAATATGAGAACACCTTTTTTCTTTCTGTATTTCATCACTTCAGCTTGACCTCATGACCAGCAAAAAGTGAAGAAGAGTGCAAAAACGAGAGACACTGTGTGCTTATGTGACTGTGTGAGAGAGAGCTGAATTTTGCCAGATCTTTAAAATTTGACAAAGTTTCAGGTTAGGTCTTACTTTGGCCAGAACAGTTTGCTTCACAATCAAGATTTTTTTTCAGATAATGGAAAATTTTAGTGTAGGTATCAACAGGAAGAAATTTAGGGGGAAAAAAGAGATTCTAGGGAGGAAGTCTAAATCGATAGGCAAGACATTTGACAAAGCAATTTAAAGCAAGGTATTAAACAGGGATAAACTTTCCAAGAGTGATCTTAAGTTTAATGGAAATATGATGCTTATAGTAAGATCACAAAGAAAACAGTGAGTTTGAGGAAGCGGCTATGAAAGAGGATTAGGAGCTGTGGAAGAAAAGTTGGAGATTACGAGGCCAAGAGTGCCACAGTGTTGAGCTGGGCTAGTAGGAGTCTTTTGAAGGAAAGAAGACATACAAGCTGGATGAACAGTGTGACAGAATGCAGTGTGTCTGAGCCAAATTATGGATTTTATCTTGTTCGAGGTGTGGAAAAGTTGGATGTGGTGACTGCATAGGTTTGGACATGGCCAAAGCCAATCTATTGTACTGCATTCCAGACAGCTGCCCTTCCTGGGAAAGGTGTTTGACCCTTAGTTAAAGAACTAACACTAAGAGCCTTCAAGACTGCAGTCTGGGGACACCAGATTTTATTGTCTCTCAACTACTGGCCAACCCCTCCACTGGAATTAATATAGATATAGATAGAGATAGAGAGAAAGATGAATATGTTTATATACATAAATATATAAATAAATAAACAAACAAACTGGTGGGTCTGTAGAATCTCACTTTAAGAACACCTTAAAGATGGGGGCCCTATTCCGGAGCAGCATTCTGCTCTGTGCAAGGGGCAGACCATCGGCACATTTAAGGACTTGCAGAAGCAAGAGACGTTCTGCCCATTTTGAAAGCTACAAACCTCAGACTCACAGAAGGTGCATCACAGGACTTCTGTTGTTTTCAAAGATCTGTTACTCTTGAGTGCTTCAAGAGTAAAGTCACTGCAGTTAAGAAGTTCCTTTGCTAAGCACCTTTCCTTCTGCCTCTTGCTTTCCTGCCATGTTGTCCCTGAAGGGGTTAAACTAGAAGCCCAGTATGCTCACAGCCTAGATGTAGCTCTGGGGGAAAAGTGTGTATAAGCAAGTGGGGGGGGGGGGTGCCTGACTGATTTTGGCGTTAGGGTGGCAGCACCCTATGTCTCAAGGAAGGGCATCAGACAAGAGCCGTATGGTCCCAAAGCTAGAAACAGTGACTAGGCTCTACCCAGACCCAGTTGGCTTTGAAGCATATAGGAGCTAGCTACTGGGTCCACATGCAACAGACTGGTGACCATTCAGAGCGTATTGGGTTAGCTTGTAACAGACAGTATGTGAAAAAGCCATTTTCCATGACAGCTAATGCAAAGCAGCTTTTTCATTATTTCATCAACTCATCAAAATACATATTCAAGTCCCAAGATTTCAGAGCACTAGCCTAATTCAAGGTGATAGTGACAAGTGAATAATAATAGTCGGAGTAGTTACTTCTGAAAATATACAGAAGTTCACAACACCTCTTACTAGCTGATACTGTTTGACATGCCCACTGCTCCTGAAGATGATTTAGTTCCCCACTCTCCAGTGGGTAATCTGTTTATTTAAATTAGACTTGCTTGTGTGTAATGTTTTGCCTGCTTCCCTCTTTCAATTGTTATTTAACAGCTGAATAGGAAGGGGGTGTATATACATGGGACTCTGCTCGCTCCAACCTTCCTTCCCTCAAATTCTACTCTGCCCTTAAGCAGAAAAATATGCAGGATCAGGATGCAAGGGATGTGCTGTCACTTATCGACATGAAAGCAGCTCAGTGGAAAGAAAAGGCCATTTGAAAACATCTTCTGGACACATCTGAGCAGCAGCACTTTTTATATGTACAAGCTTGTACTACTGACTGAGCAGCCAAGTGGGCTGGAAGGCAGAGGAGGAATTCCTACACACTCCCTTTCCCCTCTGCCCATTCCAGCTATAACACGACTGAATCATAGTGGATGAAGAAGAATGTTTTACAAATGTATGAACAATTTGCTAAACAAATTACACTTTGGAGGTTGGGCTAAACCTCCCTTAAAAGCAGGAGGAGCAGAGGAAAGGAAACAGGAATTCAGGATTTGCCATACTGGAGCAGACAAGTGATCCATGCACTCCAGAAGCCTGTCTGAAATGAGTTAAGGTGAGAACCTTAAGTAGCAATGTCTGAAATGGGCCATGGGCAGGGAGATCTTGGCGCTGTAGCGTATCAGAGTGCAGGGATTTGCACAGTCTGCTATTATTGAGAAATATCCACACTGGTGCTGGTCAGTTCAGTATTATGAACAGCAACTCTAAACCCAGGCTGGCTGCAACAATTCTACTTCTGTCTGCATTTCCATTTAACATTTATTTAAGTGAAATCTCCCTTTTTAGTTTTTAAAACAAATTTGTGGTTAATGGCTTTTTAAAATATACCTATCTTTATATTTTTTCTAATTTACAGAAGAACTTTAAGAAATGGTTATAATGTCCCTGATGCAGGATACAGCCCATACTTAGTATGCAGGGTGCTGACCACCATGGCCCAATAGTCTTACTGGCTTCAAGGGGGTTATTCACATGCCTAAATATGAACACATACTTAAATGCTTTGCTGGATTGGGCCAGGATGCTCAGCATCTTACACGGTGGAGTCCCATACGACCAGAGTGTGAACCTGTGATATAATAACCATATACAGTTCACTTTCTTATTTGAATGTAGCTTACTTACATCTTTCAGGAGCCTGGTCAATATGGTCTGGACAAAGGAGGGAGAAGTTACTGAAATCCTGAAAGGTGCCTGCTCCAGCAGCACAGGGGTAATGGTACATCTGGGTACATTTCTCTTCACAGCATTTGATAGTGGCTCCAAGGTGCTTACAATATGCACATCTCTGAAAAACAGACATGCAGTTCTTTTTACGATGAAACTGAAGACAAAAACTACAATTCACAGAAGAAATCCCTTTGTTGCACAAATCAGAAAATCCATTCTCGTGTCAGCCCCTGAGGCCCAGCCAGGGCCAAAGATCTTAGTCACAGAAGCAATGTTACAACCATGTATCTACTCTATAGATTTTCACTTTGCAAAGATGGCTGACAGCTTGGAGTTTGGTACTGCCTCATGGTCATTCTGGCTAAAGATTTTTTGAGCTGGATTTTCAAGAGTACACAGAGTTGCTTAACTCTGCTAGAGAATAGTAGAGCTCCCACTGACTTCACTGGAAGTAGTGCTAGGGCAATGCTGAGAACTGTAGAAAGTCCCAACCCTTAGGTATAACCTGCTTAACCTTCTGAGGTGCATTATGCGGCAATCCCCTAAAATGGCAAACACCAGCGTACAAACAAAATCTATCCTCATTATTTACTGCTGCCCATACAAACAGACTGTCATTATCTGCAAGAACCGTTTGCTTCACATGAATAAATCTGCTCTGGTAACTTCAAACTTCTTGATGGTGGAATGTATTTCCTTTACTTTTTATCTATTGTCTAATTTTAGCTATTCCTTTTGTAAAGAGGCATGTAAAGTAATCCAGAATAGTGCATGCAGAGGCTACGCATGTTGGTACGGGCTGTCACTAGAAATGGTATAATTCTGACATTGTGAAATAACAGTGTACATTAGAATATGAAAATATGTGAACGTAAACAAGAAGTATCATGTTCTACTTCAGGGGTTGGCAACCTTTCAGAAGTGGTGTGCTGAGTCTTCATTTATTCGCTCTAATTTACGGTTTCGTGTGCCAGTCATACATTTTAATGTTTTTAAGAGGTCTCTTTCTATAAGTCTATAATATATAACTAAACTATTGTTGTATGTAAAGTAAATAAGATTATTAAAATGTTTAAGAAGCTTCATTTAAAATTAAATTAAAATGGAGAACCACCCCCAGACCAGTGGCCAGGACCCGGGCAGTGTGAGTACCACTGAAAATCAGCTTGCATGCCATCTTTGCATGCCATAGTACGGAGCAACCCTGTCTGGCAGAGTGATGGATTAGATGACCTAGTATCTCTTTCCCATCTCTAATTACTCTGATTCTGTGATACATGAGTTCAGACAACAGACATACTTTACACAGAATCAGTATTGTTATCATTAATGAAAAGAGAATTCATCATGAACTAAAACAATATACATAGGGCCACCCCACCTGGAGTTCGTTCTGCATGGCAGGTGCACCTGCCTTTGTTTCCCTTTCAGAGTCCCCTGAAACAGTCCAAACATTTTTTCTCAGTGCCAGTAGTCTTGTGGGGCTAAGTTATTACCTAAGAAAGCCCCCCATGCACACAAGTCCCAATACTGTAGTGCAGACAACACATCAAATGCAGCCCTGGTGCCCTCACCACACCCAGCTCTCCAGCACCACCCTGGCTCCCCAGCATAGTCCTCTCACCTCTCTTTGCCAGGACAACCACCCCAGCCCTTCCGACTGGAGTGCACTCCCACTCTTCCCAGCTGAAACCCCCACAGCCTCTCTGCTGGAATCATCCTTGCCATGGGAGCAGGCCTCATGCTCCCTGGATTTCTCTCAGTTCTGGGTCCAGCTCTATGGCCCTGGATATATCAGCCGGTAAGCTCATCTTGCCTTCAGCCTTCCAGCCCTGGCTCTCTGGCTGGGGGACACCAGCCAGCAAACCCCTCTTTTGCTGCTCTCTTCCCTTCAGTCTTCTCCCAGGAACCACATTCTGCTTCCTTCTGGGACTCCTCCAGTCCCTTGGTTTCTGGCAGCTTTCATCTGCTTTTCCTGACTAAACCAGTCTTCTTTGACTCATTGGGACCCCGCCCTCTCAGGTCTCTCCCTGATCTTCTATAGTACCCTGGTGCTGACCCACCCTCTTAACTGGCCAAGTGGGAGCACCCGTTCTGGTACGGGGAGACGGATCTACTTCATTCACAGAGGCCAGCCGCCCTGCGACACAACCTCTTTATTCAAGGATGCAATTTTTTCCCCCCATCTATCTCACCCACACCTTTCTGATTTAGTTCATCAGTTCTTTAACTTCTTGGCTCTCATTACAGTCCCTGAAGCACTGCAACATGCTTCTGCACTTTTTCTCCAAGGCAATAATAATTTTTTGGGTAACATATGGCACTATAGAAAATTTGGAATAAACTGATGAAAAATAGGCCTGTGGTTTATAACAAAGCATATAAAGTGTAAAGTACCAGGTGAGCTAATCTTTCATTATAAAAATATTCACTTTAGGAATACTGGCATATTAGGAGTACAAGAGCATCAACTAACATAAAGGAACAAGTACTCCAATACTATATCTGCTTAATTCTTTAGAACATAGAAAATGTACATTACCTTAATTCTCCAACATTTCACAAGTCAGATACAAGACATAAATAATGCTCTTACAAACTCCTGGCAACTGACAACTGATTTTAAGGCAAAGAGTTTGTAAGGATACATGTCTAAGTTAATTACTACACAGACATTCTTAAAGTCAGACCAATCCACATCCTCAGAGAAACATCCATCTGCATGGCCAACTGAAGGTATAGTGATGGGGCGAAATGGCTATTTCATTTGCAATATAAAAGAGAAACTGTCAGGTCTACAAAAGAAGCCAGTTGATTGGGGGTAGCTATTGCCAAGTATTTTGTGCAGCAAGGCTTAAAAAAAACAGAAAGAAAGAGATTTCCAACATAATGTACAGAGAAGAAAGATTTTACAACCCCTACTGAAGACAGAGGTCCAATGACCTCTTGTTCAGCACTCAAAATTTATATGAATAATAGGGTTTCCTTGCAAAAAATTTACAGAGCTGAGCTCTGGGTGCCACAAGGCTGGCTATCAAAGATGCATTTGTACTGTCATTGCTTTACAGCTCTGCTCTAAAAATGTCCTTGCCATTGAAATATATAGCTCCAGATATGGGAAGACATGGCATACAAGAGGTTAAATGCATAGTGGATACCTACATCAGTACATTAAGGTGATAGGCGATATTGTGAGCATGCACAGATGAGTTTTAATATCTACTAGACTTCCAATCTCTATCTATGTATGTTACTCATGTCTCTGAATAGTAAAATTATAACTATTATAAGGTTGAAAACACTGTGACAAAGTCACTTTTAGAGACCATACATTCACTGAATATATGATCTAGGATGCTGTATTGGGGGTAAATGGTACTGAATGTGAGGTTCTGAAACCATGCATCCTACAATCTCAAGCTTTGCAAACTGCAGCTGCATGCTTGTCTTATAACTACCACATAACCAGTGGCATAATTGCATATCCAACATTCAAACTGTACAGATTAAGAATGCAGGCAAGAGAGGTTTGGTAGGATTAATCCTTAGAACATTAAAAAATTCCAGCCAGATTAACCCTTTAGAAGATGTCCATAGATCTCTCTCATGTCAGGCTGGTGGTGGGGTGATGGAGGAATGTGTGTGTGCGCGCTCATGCGTGAGAAATTAATGAGATGAATGAAAAGATTCAAAATGTTACTCAAAATGTTGAATTATCGAGTAGTAATAAATACCAGTGTTAGTGACATTTAAGGCCTCAAGTTTCTGCTTTAAAATATCCATACAAAAAGGTATATAATGAATGATAAAAGTAGATTTAGAGTGCATCCTTCTCCAAATTTTATGCTGATTCCTGAGATGTCAGTTAGTGGATTCCTCATCAGTTTTCACAAAAGAATGGGAAATAGGATAAGAGAAGAGCAAGATCTAAATAACTCTGAGAAGTACTGAAAAATGCCGAAAACATGCTGATTTACAGCATCACATAAAGAAATGGGGGGGGGGAGAGATGGAAGCCCTAATTACATTTAATTGAACCCTTCAAACCCATCTGCTAAAAATACGTTAGCAATGAAAAGCATTTGGCAGTTACACAAACACACACTTTATAAACAAGGTGGCATATATCATCTGAACCATACAAAAAATGAAGAATATCAACATTTATTAAATTGATAAGATGAAGAGATAAAGCAATCAGAAGTAATAAATCCTCACAGGGAGTTTTTGCCATAGCTGCTGACTAGAAAACTTACTTTTCCAGCAACAGAAGCCAACACTTCTCTGAAATTGGACAAGTTATCACCAAGAACAAGTATGTAGTTATTGTAACTGACTGATTTTTCTGAGGGAAGTGTTCAAAAACAATGAATTAGATGTTTTCAGTGCTGTGATACATAAAAGCTTCCAAAACCAATGTTACTTTGGTTTTTTACAGCAAAAATATTTCATCAGGACATTAGAAAAAAAATCAAATTATCAAGACAGTATAAGTGTCTTTTTCCATCACCACACTGTACATTCAAAGATGATAAGAGACTAAAGGAAGGTACAGAGTTTTCAAGATGACCCAACAAAGGGTAGATGAAATTACATTAGATTCTCAGGAACTGTGTATCTTGAACTCTGGTCCACAGGGCTATTTGGAGCTAGCTGGTTCCAACCTGCCACGAGGAACTTGCTAACTGTTGTCAGAATAGGAACTGATCTCAGACAAAAGACCTCAGTCCTGGGAGCTGATTGGCAGAATGCTGAAGATTCTGATTGGTACACAGCTCCTATTTAAACTTAGCACAGGAACAGGAAGTCATCTATGCAACTGGGTCCACCGTGCTCTGGACTGTATGTCTTTTGCTTCCTGCTCCCGCTACCCGGGCTTGACTTCCTGGTATCCCAACTTGGTCTCACTCTTTTTACCGAGCCAAGGTTCTGCTGCCAAGTTCATCTCCTGGTAACCTGACCCTTGCCTGCATCCTGACACTCGGACTTTCGGTTTGCCCTCTGATTTGTCTTGGACTCTGAGTTCCTGGTATCCGACTCGGCCTGAGTCCCGACCCCTGCTTTGACCGCTAGGTCAGACCGCCCATATTCAAGTTAGGACACAGCTAAAGATGATGGCATATGGGGCTCCTCTCAGAACATTCAACGCTGCTGCAGGGATTAAAAATGTCAAGCTGTCAAAGAAAGCATGAAATTATTAGGAACCAGAAGTTTAACAGTTTGCTGGACTGAAGGAAAGTCCTTGCACAGTGCTATAAACTAGTTAGAAAGTTCAGGTTTTGTTCACAGCTCATTCAATTTGAAACTTACTTAACTCATTAGGTTCATTAGCTCCAATCTGACACTGTAACATGACTCATTTCTTTATACTTTAAAAAAAGAAACTAGAAATCCATGCAAGAGGCAGCTTCTCTCTTTCACTCACTGTGGGGAAACCACCTCCCCAAATGAGCAGAATCAGCATTTTTTAATTCTACCTCTATCCTCCCCATACTGCCCTTGGTTGTCATCTTTGTTGTTGTTGTTACACCATAGACCTGCTAGCCCTTGAATGCTACCATTAACCTAAGGGAGGAGTACTGAGCTGAGGACTTAAATGTCTTTCTGGAAAAACAGGAAATGCCACTGGTTTATTGTTCAGAAATGAGTCTCAAGAGAAACTGACTAAACAGAAATTATAGAACTGCCACCACAAGAGTTTACTGGGTACCTACTCTGCATTACAAAAAGTCCACGGATTGATCAGGATTGGAATATATGCAAATAGGGTGACCAGATGTCCCTATTTTATAGGGACAGTCCCAATATTTGGGGCTCTCTCTTATATAGGCAGCTATTACCCCCCACCCCGTCCCGACTTCTCACACTTGCTGTCTGGTCACTCTATATGCAAAGCAGAGGTTACCACATGTATATATCTCAGTTCAAGGTGTTGCAGGCTGACTTAATTTTCAATGTATGCTGTAAAAAAAGAAACTTGTTGACAGACATGTCAGCCCTGGTGTTAACCAGATAAAAGTATATCTGATAAAAGTAGCATAAGCTAAAATTATAGAACAAAAGCTTGGTTTTGTCCATACATTATCAAAACAACCTGATCCTTAGAGCAGCTGAGACCCACCAATGCTATTGGCTTCATGGGAAGTTGAGGATCAGGACCTAAAAGCTAGGGCAATAAAAGGATTGTTGGCTCTGTCCTCACTGTTAAAAATATTCTTGATTTCAAAAAGTGCTTTTATGAAAAAATTGCATCCACTATGTTAACAGATTTCTACTACTGAGGTGCGTTGGAAAAATATCCAAAAACACAGAAAAAAAATTAACTGAAGAGAAGATTATGACACGGGTTCTGATCCAGCTGCTACCAATAGCAAATCAAAGGATATATATAATGCCACATTTTATAATTATTTCATAGCCTTTAGTACTCTTAATTAAAGTGAACATGAAACAATTGCATTATGAAGAAATACTGTGGATTTTAGAGAAGAGGTCAAAATTATGACTTAGAATGGAAACATATGCAATCAGAACTCAGCAAAATATTAATTTTACCATTCCAAAACTTATTTTGGATAAAATGACAGACTTTATACTTTGCACTGCTCTGTGTATTTCTTTCAGCTTTTAAAATGTTAGCTGAGAAACAACAGAATGCAATGAATGATTTTAATTTATAATAGTGTACTGTACCAGGTAGATGACTCACCTGTTCTATTTTATTGACCTTGCACAATTTAATCTATACAGAATAGTACAGCTGTATAAACTGTTATCTTACAAATGGTTCAGCTACTGAAAATTGTTGTGATGGACTCATATTAGAGGAATAAAGAGAATAATACCTTATGGTCCTGGCATTAATAAGACCTCAAAGAAACTTGAATGTAAATGGTGGTTAATGAGACGTGCTGCTATTGTTTTGACAAACATCATCGGATGCTCTGTGATCTGATAAAAGCCTAGTAATGCTTATGAGCACACATCACTATCAGGATATCTAATATCAAGTCCAATGTTTTCGAAGTATTGTAGATAATTAAGAAAAATTAAACACACCAACATGTTGACAAAGGAGAGTAAGCAATGTTCCATTATATGACTGCTTTAAAAAGGTACTATGTTATTTGCATGTCTAGCAGTACCCATTATCTTCTAATCGTTTACATTTTGTATTAACAATGCCAGATATAGGGAGATGATTCAAAGCTGATAATGAGCAGGACAACCAGAGATTGGTTATTTTAAACTTGAAGATTTAATAAAAAATTAAACAACAACAAAAAAGGAAATTAAAATTCAAATTGCTCTAGCTTAGATTTTAATTGCACTGTAATTGTAATTTTCTTTTACCACTATAACTTACTACATGAAACATTTTGAAGCACCAGCAAACTCTAACGTAATTTAAAAGGCAAACTTGAAACCTGAGAAAACATTTCCTTACCTTAGTTTATTTAAAAACAAACAAACAAGACCCATGCCTACCTATGTCAGGCTTTTGGTGCTTTGATATCTTTAAAAACTCACAATATTATGAAGTACAGTATATATTACATACCAAAAACAAATCACATGTGAAAATAATGCCATTGTTGCAAAGTCAAGCACTGAAAAGTTAGCAAATACCAGAATTAAGGTTGACAGAATGCATTATGACTACATGTAATTAAATGCAGCAGGTATTTAATCGCAAGATCACATACTATTTTTTCCACAGGACTCCAACCTCATTCAGTGCACAGGATCGATGGTGCTCAATGAATAGATATTATTCATTACCTCTTTTTATCCTCCTATTAATGTGGGGACCCTATGCTGTACAGAAAGTACACCATCCAAACTGTGCATTGAATACTAAATTATTAATTTCCTAATGGGCGTGTCTTTAGTGCATTCTCTGTACTGTCAGTTATGAAACTATAATAAATTTATCTTCACAACCTCTCTGTAAGGTGAAGGGGCATTATCCCTATTTTATAGATGGAGAAGTGAGGCAGAGAGAAATTAAGACTAAAATTGACAACAGTATACAGCAGTTTTGGGTGCCCATTTTGATACATCTAAATAACCTGATTTTTACAGAGTACTTAGCATTTTTATAGCCCTATATATTTGAAGCTGTGAAGTTGCAACTTAGGTAAATCAGGTCAAAGGTGTCTGAAGCTGGTCATACAGAAAATTTGGCGCATATAATTAGTGACCATCTGTGCACGTTTTGTCCTAAGTGACCTGCCAACATCACATGTAACCTTAATTCTGGCATATACTAACTTCAATACTTAAGTTTCCAATCTTAACATTATTTTAACAGTTTTTATATGAAATTTCAATTTTTTTTTAAACAAAGCAAAATGAAAATTATATTCTGTGGAACCATATTGACCACCACATGGATCATCAGCAAAGCTGGGTCCTTTAGAGCCACACCACAGATTTCAATCATTTGGGCTAATGGACTATCTGGATGGCTACTGGCAGCAGCGGTAGACTGTTATTTTCCAAGTAGACCAGTCCATGGGGTCGAGGAATGACACACACACTTACCAAGGGGTTTACAGAACTATTTGCAGACAACAGAAGCCTCAAGAATCCTGGATTCAATCCCAGATTCTGGAGGGAAACGTGCTCTAGTAGTCATAGGCCATTCTGCTCCTGTCTACCTCACCTGACTCCTGCTTTGTAGAGATATATTTGTAGAAGATTATAATTTAGAGACGCTCCCTCACAAGGGACAGTATTATGAACACAGAAATCTGGAGATGTGTACCCTGGAGGTGGGGACTGGGAGCACAACGTGGCTATGTGCAGCAGTTCACCTGAGAGGCTCTCCAGTTTGTTTTATTACACTTTTATTCCTTTCTCATTCACTGATTCATTATTTAATGAACGCAAGATCGTTACATGGTGTCTGAAGTGCTGAATGAGAAGGAAACTGCAGTGATTTTGAAGTTAACCTGGGTTTGCAACTGAAAGCAGAGACAAAGGGAGGCACCAAAGAAGCACACGGAGCACCAGGCACAGAGGCTTTTGCATGTATTTGGTGAGCGCAACAGTAGCTTGACTAGCTTAAGAGGGGGAAAAAGCCAAAAACTGATGTATTGCAACCTCCATCCAGTCTTCGCTTGTCAGGCAATGCTGCCAAGAACCTAAAAACATTCAGATGGAGATCTGAATTGTATTTAGCAGTCACAGGGGCAGAGGAGAAAAATGATAAAGTGAAACCATCAATCTTATTGTATATTATTGGGGATGAAGCATTGGATATTTATAATAATTTTAGGTTTGAAGGTGAAAGCATGAAGTTCAGTAAAATATTGACTAAATTTGAGGAATGCTGCATGCCAAATAAGAATGAAACCTTTGGGAGACCTAAATATTTATATACATGCAAAAAACTGAATCATTTAATACCACAAATGATTCTGAGAGTTAAGAAACAAATTGATCCGGAAGGAGATTTAACTTTAGAAAAAGCTCTCCAAATATGCAGGGCAGCAGAAACTGTGAAAGCACAAGCCAGAGAGCTGAATTCACCAGAAGGGGTTATCCATGTACTAAGTTCAAAATAATATAGCCAGAAGAGGTCAAATCAAAGAGTGGAACTTCTATCTGTGAATACCACTGCTAGGGGGAAGACTGGTTTTCAGATGGTCATGTGGAAGTTGTGGATCACTGCATGCCCCCAAACAGTTGCCTTTGCAAAACTCTGTCATAAATGTGGGGAAAATAAATCATTTTGCAAAATTCTGCAGATCCCAAATGCAGAAAAGTCAAGTGCATTCAGTTAAAGACACTCTTGTTGAGGAGTTTTTCTGTAGACGAACTGGGATCTAGCAAGCATGATGAGAGGGACTGGATACTGCCTGTGACTGTGAATGGAATAATTATTCCACTGAAACTGGACACAGAAGCTCAGGTTTATATCTGAACAAGATTATGAAAGACTGAAAATAAGACCAAAACTGGCACCAACAAAAATAAAAGTAACTGGTTATTCTGGAACAAATATACCATTGAAGGAAAAGTGAATTGCTAGCATCAACCGTTTTAAAAAAAAAATGTGCAGGCTCCCTTTCATTGTAGGGCTAAAGGAGGTGACATCAATTTTAGGCCTGGCTGCATGTGAGAAATTCAATCTGCTAACATTGGCACTGCTCTCATTACAAGATCATATTGAACTGGCTATGAGGTACTCTTTCGGGAATATCAAAGGTTGGGTTGCTTGCAGGGTGTACATACAATCTGGATAAACCAGTAGTCCCTCCAGGTCTCCATCCATGTAGAAAGATGCCATTTAGACTTGGGTTTATCATAGAGTGTGAGTTTGCAAGAATGGAAGCAATACAAGTAATACAAAAAATTGAGGTGACAACATAATGGGTGAGCTCCCTTGTCATTGTGGAGAAAAGTAACTGTCAGCCACGCATATGCTTAGATCCCAGAGACCTCGACAAGGCTATATAAAGAACATTTCAAACTATCAACCAGAGAAGAAATTATGGCTCAATTTGCAAATGCTAAATATTTCAATAAATGGGATGAATCCTCAGGTTTTGGCAGATAAAATTAAATGAAGAAAGCTCAAAGTTATGCATATTTAATACCCCATTTGGGTATTATGCTCATGCTTAGCTTTTGGCAAAGTTTCAGCATCAGGAGTGTACCAGAAAACCAGACATAAGATCTATGAACATATTAATGGTGTTGACACCTCAATGGATGACATCATCATCTGGGCCTCAATGGATGACATCATCACTCGGCCTCAATGAAAGGGGAGTATGATCGTAGACTTTGGGATGTCCTGGATACAACTACTGATACAAACCTCAAAGTAAATATGGAGAAATGTGTTTGAGGGATTACAGAACTGACTTTTGCTGGGGCCATTATTTCTAAGGAAGGTATAAAACCTAATAAGAGGAAGATTTCAGCCACTGAAATGATGCTACATCCCCCAGTCAAAGAAAGATGTCCAATGGTTCCTGGAAATGGTTAATTATCTTGGAAAATTCATACTTAATCCACCAAACCAGCAGCTTTGAGAAAATTCCTAGACAATAAAAATGAATGGTATTAGGGTGCAGAACAGGAGGCACCATGAAAAGGTTTAAAACAACTAATTCAAGAGCCAGTGTTGAAGTTCTAGGCACCAGGAAGGCCTATTAAAATTTCAGCAGATGCTTCATAGTCTGGGTTAGGTGCGGTGATTTTACAGAAGCATGAAGATTGTTGGCAGCCATTGGCATATGCATCCAAATCACTGACTGAGGCAGAAACCAGATACACACAGATCAAGAAGCAGCTCTTAGGAATGTTGTTTGCCTGTGAGAGATTCAATCAGTATATTTATGGCTAGACGGTGAAAGTTTAAATGGACCACAAACCCCTGATAGTGCTATTTAGCAAACCGCTAAATGACTGTACCTTAAAGACTCAAAGAACGATGATAAACCTGCAAAACTATGATTTGGTTGTGACCCACGTGCCTGGTAAATTCATGTTCACTGCAGATGCACTTTCCAGAGAAGTGGCAGAGAAGACTTTAGAGACAGAGCTGCAAGCCTACGCAGATCTGATTGTGAAGTAAATTCCCATAGCTAAGAGGACACTACAACAAATAAGAGAGGAAATGGAGAAAGATGAACTGTTGGGAATCCTTAAAGAAGTGATAATTAAAGGGTGGCCTGAAGAAATAAGCAGTTGCTGTCCAAGTATAACAGAGCACTGGAACTGCAGGCATGAACTTACTGTGATAGATAAGGTGATTTTCAGTGGCAGTAAGGTTGTAATTCCAATAAGCCTTCAAAAAGAAATGCTATGGAAGACGCAAAAGGATCACTTAGGAATTGAGAAGTGCAAACAATGAGCACGAGAGGTGTTGTATTGGCTGTGGATCAATCACAACATCGCTACTGTAATAGGAAACTGTTTTTCCTACTTGAAATACAAGCCATGCCAACAAGCAGAGCCTCAGACTTCATCCAGTTCCACAAAGGCCTTATAAGATTAACAACATTGACTTATTTACTTGGCAATCAAAGGATTATTTAATAGTCCCAGATTATTAATCTCTGTATCCAAAAATCTGTACATTGAACAGTACTGATAGTAAGTCAGTGATAGCCGGCTTGAAGGGAAACTTCTCCAGACATGGAATTCCATATGATGTCTTTAGTGATAATGGGCCACAATTTTCCAGTGCAGATTTTAGACAATTTGCCATAGATTGGGATTTTCATCACAAAACATCAAATCCAAGTTACCCCCAATCAAATGGACTTGCAGAAAGGTCTATACAATAACTCCTCCCTTAACGTTGTAGTTATGTTCCTGAAAAATGAGACTTTAAAGAGAAACGAATCCAATTTCCCCATAAGAATTAATGTAAATGAGGGGGTTAGATTCCAGGGAATTCTCTCTCTCTCTCTCTCTCTCTCTCTCTCCCTCCCACACACACACACACACACACACACACACACACACACACTCTCTCTTTAATACTGGTACACAGTGATGATGATTGTGAAGCTTGGTTGAGGTGGAGGAGTCAGAAGGTGGGATATTTCCCTTAATGCTAAATGATGAACTAGCAATTGGCTAAGCCCTCTAGGGTTAATGCTCTCACTCTATAACGCAGCAGGAATGGAGGGAGATATGCACATTTCCCCTTTAAGTACACTGCCTTATTAATTAGATCAGCTTGCTGAGACCGCAGCTGCTGCTGCAAGCTCCCTCGGTCCTAAGCCCTGGTGTGTCCCCCCTGCTCTATGGAAGATGGGGTAAGTGAGGTGCAGGAGCAGGGGTGAGAGGGAAACGCTGACATTAGCCCCCCTCTTCCTTACCTTCCCCCCGCACAGCAAGCAGGAGTCTCGGGGAGCAGCTCCAAGGCAGAGGGCAGGAGCAGCACATGGCAGTGGTGAGGGGGGAAGGACAGCTGCAATTGCTAGCCTGCTGGGCAGCTGCTGCACAGGGAACTTACGGGAGCAAGAAGCTGATAGGGAGGCTGCCGATCCACCCAGGTTCCAAGCCCCCACCAGCTAGCTGCAATGGGCTGCTCTTCTTGCAAGCAGTAGACAAAGCAGGCGGCTGCCAAACGACATTAGAAGGGAACATTACCCAACTTTAAATGAGCATGTTTCCTAACTAATAGCAACGAAACAACGTTAACCGGGACGACTTTAAGTGAAAAGTTACTGTACAGACAGTAAAGAACCTTATGAATAAGAAAAAAGTGGGAGTGATTTGTAAAAAGTGTTACTGGTTTACTGAAGTGCACCCCTGGAGAATGGCTCTTTCTCCAGCTCAGCTGTTAATGGGAAGAAGGATCATATATAATTTACTAATTATTGATAACTTGCTGAAATCTCATAACAATGAAACCATATAGAAGATGAAAGAAAATCCGAAGTGGAAGCAGAAATATTATTTTGACAAAAGAGCGCATGATTTCCCATCTCTTAACCCAAGTGATATAGTATGCCTGAAGAATCATACCTCTAATACTTGTGCCAAAGGGGTACTATTAAAGAACAGCTGCATCCAAGGTCTTATGTAGTCTAGACAGACCAATGGGGATGCCTTTTGATGTAACTGAAGGGATCTACAAGTAATCCCAGAAAGTTCCAACACATGGACAGTAGATGTGGACGCTGGCATTTCTCATCTGACTGATCTTTTATCATCAACAAACAAAGGAGAAACTGTCAAGGAACAAGAGAACAACTCAGACTCTAATGAAAGGCTGATATTGAGAAGATCAGAACGGGAGATTAAAACATCCTGAAAGACTCCTAGAGACTTGCTAATGTTACTGGTTTTGAGGAAAGTGAGCAGTAAAGACTCACTCAAGAATGATGTGCTGGTAACCTCTTCTCTCTAGGCAGTTGACACATTGGATTTATGGAAATGTTCTAGATGGGTTGAGAATTTAATGCATAAGTTATTAGATAGTTGTTAGCTATCACACACACACATACATACACACACACACACCCCGTATATACTCGTCCATAAACCGAATATTTTTGGTAAAAAAATGACATCAAAGAGCGGGAGTCGTCTTATAAATGGGTCTACACCAAAATTTTATGATTATAAACTCTATAGAATCATTTAATTGAATATCTAATACATTGTCATTTTGTTTACCTGGAGCGTCTCCAGGCATGGAGCCCCTCAGCTCCCTGTGGCCGCGGTTCACTGTTCCCAGCCAATGGCAGCTGCGGGAAATGGCGCCACTTCCCGCAGCTCCCATTGGCTGGGAACAGCAAACCACGGCCACTGGGAGCTGAGGGGCTATGTGCCTGTGAATGCTCCAGGTAAATAAAACGTCCAGGCCCGCTAGCGGCTTACCCTAATGGGCCAGTAGCCAAAGTTTGCCAATCCCTGAAATATAGGGTTGGCTTATGAAAGGGTCAAACAGTTTTTGCTATTTTTACCTATCCATCTTGGGGGATCGGCTTATAAACAAATGGGCTAATGAACGAGCGTATACAGTAATTTGTTGTTCTTTAAGAGGAAAGCTGTAGAGATATGTTTGTAGATTATAATTTAGATGCTTCCTCATAAGGGGCAGTATTATGAACATAGTAATCTGGAGACGTGCCCAGGAGGCAGGAACCCTGCATGGCTGTGTGCAGCAGTTTACCAGAGAAGCTCTCCAGTTTGTTCTAATAAAGTTTTGTTCCTTTCTCATTCATTGGTTTGTTATTTAATGAACCCCAAGGTTGTTACCTGCTCCCATCCACCTCTGATTTTTATTCTACCCCACCCATTTCTGCTCCTCATACTTCTGCATTCCAGTCAGGCTGCTTCCTCTGCCTCTGTGCTACCTGGGAGCCACTGAGAGAACAGAAGAGAAAGTCTCCCTGGTGTCAGTTCTGATGCTTGGCAGCACAGCAGACCCCAGTAGCTTGGAAGACCAATGGTAGGAAATGTCTTGCTCAGCCCTGCAGCCCTGGGCTGGATCACAGAAAGTCTGATCGGCACATATGAGCTGTGTGGAGATGGGCCATGCCCAGTTCATATGGAATGTTCAGCAAATTTAGCAGCTAAATGCTAATAAGTCTCTATGGAGCATATGCAAGCCAAGAATTTCAAAGGCTTATAACTTGGCCAATTTATACAAATGTTCATAGGGATGGCAAAGGCATATCCCTCAAAGTAGGACATCTCCACTGCCAAATGTAAAGCCCCTGTTCCAAAGCATGGGGACACTAGAGCTTCTCAATGAAACAGATACAATTTTTTTAACATGACCTAAATTTTTTCCATAATCTTGTTCTCGTAAACAACTGCATTGTTGTAGCTGAAACTTTCCCAAAAACTTTTGCTTGAAGTTGACACCTAGTATGGAGTATTGCAGCTTGAATGGTTAAAGTTTGGCAGTTATAAGCAACTGAAAACAGGATATTCTAATGGAAAGTATTGGGCAACTTTAACTTAGGTAATCGCTACCAGCTACACCTATAGCTAAACCACTCAGGATATGCATACACTGAAAAAAACACTCCTGCAACAATGAGTCTCAGAGCCCAAGGTCTACAGACTTGAGCTCATGCAATGGCACTAAAAATAGCCATATAGACATTCCCACTTGACCTCTAAAAACCCAGGGGAGAGGGCCAGTGTTTCTGATTAATTTTGAAGTGTATGAAACTAATTTGGAATAAGGCACTCTTATTCTAGAATAAGAATATCCACACATGGAGTTAATCAGGAATAGTTAATCCACTTTAAATTCACATTCTACTTTATTCCAGATTAACTTTCATGTGTAGACAAGCCCTAATATTGATAGCGGTACTACTAAGCACAACACATTTAGCAAAGGTGGATACACCTGGATAAATCACTTTCATCACTGTCAGTCTGAATGTCTGGAAGACTGCCCTGTTTTCTCTGCTTCCCCATTTAATTACTTTATTTACCTTGTAATTTTTTTAAAACTTGAAGGTAAATTCTAGCGAGGTATAAAGCATTTGGATAAACAGCTATAGGATAGTCTTTTGCTTTGCTGTTTCTGGGGCTTTTGTCATTGGGGAGTGAAAAATCCTCCTATTTCCCTCTCCCCTGTAGGCAGGGATATAGAGAAAGTAAAGTTTTTAGGCATATTTGAACTTCCCAGTAGCCAGGCACCCCATTAATCTTAGTCTCAATATCCACAATGATGAATGAACATGTTAGCAGGATGTTTCTGACAAAATGATCAGCAGTGAGATAGTTAACAATGTTTGACATTTAAATTGTTATAATTAGGCTTCGGGGTTAGCTCCCCACCAAGAGAGGATTGGGAAAGATCAGACCCTGTCACTTATTGTTTCAGGCTGCTTGTTTGCAGGCGCAGGAACACAACATTGCATCAGTTCTACTTGGTTCATATTTGGAAGATTTTCTTCACATCCAGAAGGGGTAGAAACTGCATTTAGGGAGTAGAAAAGAAAGAAAAAGAAAAGAAACAAAGCTTAGATCCTGAAATAATTTTGTAGTAGTGAGTGGATTCTGTAGGAAATTCTGTAGCCACAGTACTGTGGAAAATACCAGCCCTGCTTATTACAGGCTGATAGTGCTGTCTATTATTAAGGTTGCCTGACACGTCCCACTCTAAGACCCTCTTTTTATTGGTGTATTACTTTGCCAAACAAACCAGTTGAGCTGAAATTTTACATGGCAGACGTGTGCTTCAGGCTGATATTTTATTTCGTTTTTTTTTTGTTTTGTTTTTTTTTAGTTTGAGCCAAAACAGTTTAGCCGTTTCTGAGAATGATGCTATAGAAAAATAATTGTTGGGCACATTACAATTTACTTGTAACCTCTTCACTGAACAGCTCTAACATTGCCCCTGTGCTTTGGAGCAAGGACTTGAAATTTTGCATGGGGTGGCCTTCGTGTAAGGAGTGTGTTTTTTGCCTTCCCCATGAAAATCTGCCCCAATTTGGCCATAAGTCTTAGAAAACAATCACAATTTGCACATGCCTAATAGAAACTCCTTCGATTTTAGCAGTTAAAACCCCTGAAGATTCTGTGCATGCTTGATCCTCTCTCTCACAGAGGTCCCAGTGATGATCAGACTACACGTGAACCATCCCCACAGAATGATTGATTGTGCTCCAGCATAGGGCAACAGGAGTGAAGCTGCACTTTCCCTGTAATGGGTGCTCCAAGTTGCTCCAGCCCAAGAGTGAGGGACTGGCACTAGAAATGAGAGCAGGAAGCCAGTATCTCGTGTGTTCTCAATGACTGCACCTACTAGCACCTAGACCGCATGGAGAAGAAAGCAGTCGGTCATATGTAGAGGGGACAAAAATAGGACTAAAGGAGGGAAAGTAATAGATGGGGAGAAGGAAGGGTGGCAAGAAACTGGGACTGGCTGAGCAAGGAAACTGGGAGGCAAGGGGAAGCTGGGACTGGGAGCTAGTGAGGGAAATGGGAGTGACAGGGACTGGAAATCAATTGGCTGGAGGGGGATTGGGAAAACACTAAGATCAGCTCTGGTGGTGGGGAGGGGGGCAGACTGGGACTGGTTTAACAAGGAGACTGGGACTAGGAACCAGAGTGTGGCCACAGCAACAGATCTGACAAGAAGCTGGGTAGGTGAGGGGGAAGGGAGCTAATGCTGATACGGAGCTGGGGGATTTGAGGAGAAGAGGGACTGGAAACTGAGACTGGATGAGGAGCCCAAGGAGGGAGGTACGTACTGGGAGCTGGTAGCAGGGAGGAGGGGAAGAGCCAGATCAGATGAAGAGCCAAGAGAAGGAAACTGGAGTGGCTAGGCAAGAAGAACGGGAAGGGAGGGAGGAAAGAGAGAACTGGGACTCAGATGGCAAGTGAACTGGGACAAAGAGCATGGGGTGGGGAAAAGACAGGACTGGGACATGGACAGGATGGAAGGGAGGAGGCAGAAGGGTCAAAAGCTGGAAATGGGCAGAAGCGTCTGCGTCAACTAGAGTATACACCCCTCCAGAACCGGAAATGGAACCGCAAGGTATGTCTACACTGAAAGAAAAACAAAACAAAACAGCAGTGAGTCTCAGAACCCAGGTCAACTGACTTCAGCATGCAGAGCTCATGCCACAGGGCTAAAAATAGCAGTGTTGACATCCCTGTTTGGAATGGAGCCCAGGCTCTGAAATCTGGCAAGTGGGGAAGAGTCTTGGAGTTCAGGCCCCAGTCTGAATGGGAATGTCTACACTGATATTTCTAGCCATATAGCATGAGCCAGTTGACCCTGGCTCAGAGACTTGCTGCTGGGGTGGGTTGGGGTGGTTGGTTGCAGTATAGACATATCCATCGATTCCAGAGTCATACCATTCCTCTGCTGTCAGCAAATATCCATGAAACCCACTGGCAAAAAGTGTCCTATCCCTGGTCCACATCAAAGATAATATGCTGCTAACATGATGGAATTTCTGTCTTTTCAGCCTGCTTTTATACAGGGCCGGCTCCAGGCACCAGCTTACCAAGCAGGTGCTTGGGATGGCAACTCCGGAGAGGGGCGGCACTTTAAGGTATTCCGCGGCAATTCAGCGGAGGGTCCCTCACTCCCACTCGGAGCGAAGGAGCTCCCGCTGGATTGCTGCAGATCACGATTGCGATCGCGGCTTTTTTTTTTGCTTTTTGGCTGCTTGGGGCGGCAAAACCCCTGGAGCCAGCCCTGCTTTTATAAAAACCTTGGAAATTACACACATACAAACTATTGTTGAAAGAATGCAAGAATTAAAGTTGCCTGTGCAACCTTAATTTGTCCCCTTGTGCGTATGCATTATGATACAGTCTTCAATTACATGATCAGATACAAATTTTTCCACAGGACCCTGCCTCATTCACTGAACAGACTACTTTAATTCTGGCATTTCCTAACTTTCGAGTGCTTGACTGTGCAACCTTAATAATATTCTTTTAACAGAGGGTTGGGGTTTTTGTAGTATAATATGAATTTACTCTAATGGAAAGGCAATTGTCAATAAAAGATACTGCACATATTCAGTTACAAATATGTTTTATAGGATGATAGTGAGGGTAGGGTCGAAGAGCAATTTTGGATTATATATGCATATAAAATAAAACTTCTCGGCTTTGCTACCTTCCCCAGTATTGAACGCCTTTTTCGTATTCCTTACCCATTGACTGCAATCAGTACCTCATTGTTCATAATTCTTATTTTCTTGGCGATTCCTAAATTGTGCTATCCAAATGGCACAGAATCATTGTAAACAAAATCCTACATCTTCAGTTCACTAATTTTTGTACAATGAGCCCAAATAAAGCAATTAGATAGTATACTTTAAAACTACCAGCTTGACACATAAATATGATTTCCAACTTAATGAAAGTTTCACGTTTTATCTGGCTATTGCTTTCAGTATTTGAAATTTGATTACATTACTCAATTAAACAATTTATTCACTCATCCCAAAACCACAGTGCCACAAACTAGGGCTGTCAAGCGATTAAAAAAAAAATTGCACTGTTAAACAATAATAGAATACCATTTATTTAAATATTTTTAGGGATTTCTACATTTTCAAATACATTATTTCCATTACAACACAGAATACAAAGTGTACAGTGCTCACTTTATATTTATTTTTTATTACAAGTATTTGCACTGTAAAAAAACCAAAAGAAATAGTATTTTTCAATTCACCTAATACAAATGATGTAATGCAATCTCTTTATCACGAAATTTGAACTTACAAATGTAGAATTATGTACAAAAAAGTCTGAATCCAAAAATAAAACAATGTAAAATTTTAGAGCCTGCAAGTCCACTCAGTCCTACTTATTGTTTAGTCAATCACTGAGACAAACAAGTTAGGCTACAATTTGCAGGAGATAATACTGCCTGCCTCTTGTTTACAATGTTACCTGAAAGTGAAAACAGGTGTTCTGATAACACTGTTGATGCTGGTGTTGCAAGATATTTACATGCCAGATGCACTAAAGATTCATATGTTCTTTCATGCGTTAGCCATCATTCAAGTGGACATGTGTTCATGCTGATGATGGGTTCTGCTTGATAACCATCCAAAGCAGTGTGGACTGACATATGCTCATTTTCATTATTTGAGTCAGATGCCACCAGCAGAAGATTGATTTTCTTTTCGGGTGGTTTGGGTTCTGTAGTTTCCGCATCGGAGTGTTGCTCTTTTAAGACTTCTGAAAGCATGCTCCACACCTCGTCCCTCTCAGATTTTGGAAGGCACTTCAGATTCTTAAGCCTTGGGTTAAGTGCTGTAGCTATCTTTACAAATCTCCCATTGGTACCTTCTGTGCATTTTATTAAATCTGCAGTAAAAGTGTTCTTAAAATGAACAACATGGGTCATCATCCGAGACTGCTATAACATGAAATATATGGCGGAATGCAGGTAAAACAGCAGGGGACATACAATTCTCCCCCAAGGAGTTCAGTCACAAATTTAACACATATTTTTAAAGAACATCATCAGCATGGAAGCATGTCCTCTGGAATGGTGGCTGAAGCATGAAGGAGTGTACAAATGTTTAGTGTATCTGGCACGTAAATACCTTGCAATGCAGCTACAAAAGTGCCATGCAAATGCCTGTTCTTACCTCCTGGTGACATTGTAAAGAAGAAGAGGGCAGAACTATCTTCTATAAATGCAAACAAACTTGTTTGTCTTAGAGACTGGCTGAACAGGAAGTAGGACTGAGTGGACTTGTAGGCTCTGAAGTTTTACATTGTTTTGTTTTTGAGTGCAGTTATGTAACAAAAAAAAAATCTACATTTGTAAATTACACTTTCACAACAAAGAGATTGCACTACAGTACTTGTATGAGGTGCATTGAAAAATATTATTTCTTTTGTTTATCATCTTAACAGCGTTAATCAGGGGTGGGCAAACTATGGCACGGGGGACGATCCTGCCCGGCCGGCTCTCCCCTGGCCCCTTCCCTGCTGCCCCCGCTCTCCCTCAGCCTCAGCTTGCTCGCTCCGCCACTGGCGCAATGCTCTGGGCGGCAGGGCTGTGAGCTCCTAGGGCAGTGCAGCTGCAGAGCTCGGCCTGACCTGGTGCTCTGCACTGCGTGGTGGTGGCGGCATGTGCCGCCAGCCACCAGTGCTCCAGGCAGTGAGGTAAGGGTGCAGGGAGGGTGGTTGTATAGAGGGCAGGAGAGTTCAGGGTGGTGGTCAGGGGGCGGGAGTGTGGATAGAGGTCGGGGCAGGAACAGGGGGTTGAACAGGGGCAGCGGTCCGGGGTGGGGCAGTCAGGAAGGAGAGGGAGTTGGATGGGGTGGCAGGGGGCAGTCAGGAGCAGGGGTTCCGGGGGTAGTCAGGGGACAGGGAGAAGGGGTGGTTGGATGGGGCAGGACTCCCGGGGGAGCCATCAGGAATGAGAGGAGGGGTTGGATGGGACGGTGGGAGTCGGTGGAGGGAGAAAAGATAGGAGATGGGGCCCGGGCCACGACCCCCTCCTCTCACCGGCTCTCCATACAATTTCCGAAACCCAATGAGGCCCTCAAGCCAAAAAGTTTGCTCGCCCTGGTGTAAATATTTGTAATAAAAAATAATATACAATTTGATTTCAATTATAGCACAGAATACAATATATGTGAAAATGGAGAAAAACATCCAAAATATTTAATAATTTTCAGTTGGTATTCTACTGTTTAACAGTGCAATTAAAACTGCAATTAATTTATTTGATCGCGATTAATTTTGAGTTAATTGCGTTAGTTAACTGTGATTAATTAAAAGCAGCAGAGAGTCCTGTGGCACCTTACAGACTAACAGAAGTACTGGAGCATGAGCTTTCGTGGGTGAATACCCACTTCGTCGGATGCATATAGTGGAAATTTCCAGAGGCAGGTATATATATATCTGTGATTAATTGACAGCCCTACCCCAAACATCACATTTTTTAAAGCTTATAATCTTTTAAAGAAACTAACATACAATCTAGGCTCCTTTTATCTCTTTCTGCCTCCCTCGTAATTACTTACATTTTTTGGGTAAGTAGTACAGAACTGATAATCTTGTCCTAGAATTTGAAACTCTTGAATTACTGGTCAAACATTTAGCATGTATTTCAGCTGGTCTTGTACAGTATGCCTCAGTAGCTAGAGAAAGAAAAAGATGCCAACTTTTCGACTGAATTCCATAGAACATTAAGTCTGATACTTAGCAGAAGCCATAACTGTTAAGTAAATGATATTCTTCTGATTAATATCCTGATTTGAAAACAACATTGATTCTTCTAACCCTTTAGCAATGTCCCAAAACAGATGTGCACAACTGCAAATTCTGTTTGCTTTCAGGTTTATGAAGTGTGATGACATTTTTACAATCATGCATGAGCCCTTTTACCCAAGAGTAAAATAAACCGTAATAATTCTTCACCATCTGTTTGTTAATTTTGCATTCATTTAACTTTGCATTTTAAACTAATAATCGTTTTCTTATAATATAGTTTGTTCCAGTGATAGAAATTATAGCTCAGTGATTTATAATAGTACACAGTATATCTACAAATGATTCCATTGTTCTTAATTATAGAGATAGTAATGTCATTGAATGGAAAAGAACTGCCAAAATATAGTGTTATGTTTCATGTGTCATAGTGCTCCTTAATAAATGTACATATTTACTGTGTCTCAATATCTCCCCTCTGCCCTGTATTTCTCAATAGTATAGTTGTATAATGAGTTCTTGAAAGAATAACGTGTGTGCATTTCAACTCCCTTCTCTATCACATTTGCAATGTACAGTCAAATACAATTCCGTATCTTTACATTGCTCCAACTTGTTCATATCATGTACTCTATAATGCAAGACCAAACACATCTTTGTAACATTTTTATTCTTGCGTGGCACAACTAAACTAGGGCTCTTGTCAGCAACGTACTTTAGATGAAAGCTTTCTACTACTACATTTATAATAAAATGGGGATAACCCATACTCTTTGCAAGCCATGTCTGAATAATAGTAATAAACTAAGACTCAATTGCTGGAGCCTGAGCAGGGGGGGAGAGCAGCTACCAGCAGGTAGTTCCTTCCTCTCCCAAATGGGCTGGTAGGGGCTGGGAGTAGGTTGGCAGGGGCAAGGACTGAGTTAGTCTCTTGGATCTGCCCCCTCAATTGCACCGGCTCACACACAGGAGCCAGCAAAGAGGGGGAACTAATCCGTGCCAACAAAAAGACTGGAGCAAAGAGAAGTCAGGAACCAGTCTGAGACCTTCAGTGTCATACCCTATGTCCTGCCCTACTCCTGGGCCAGTGAATCTAGATGCTGCCCCTTACCCACGATGGATCATAACTCGACTATAGGGTTACAATCTACCCCGTAGAATGTGAACTCATTGGGGCAGAAATGGTTTTCTTTGTTACTTGTCTGTACAGGGGCTCTCTCAATGGAGTCCTGTTCCTTCACTGGGGTCCCTAGGCCTTACCATAATACAAATGATAGTAAAAATAAACACTACTTACCACTAATAACCTCTTAAAGAGCCAAGAGCCAAATCCTGCTTACCTTACTCAGGAAAGTAGTCCTAGTGATTTCAAGGAGACTACTCACATTAGTTACCACTATTTTCTAAAAACTATGCTATCACTTTACAGCATGGACATCTTAATGCCAAATTAGCACCCTAACATTTCAGCAGTGGTCAATAATTTATTAATAAAAGAACCCACAAAGCAAGAAGTGGTATAACTAGATTTATTCCAATCAAAGAAGTTAAATCAAGTGGATAGAAAACAAAATTACTGCATGTTGTTTTAATAAGGTTGATATTTGTGCAGCAGACTAAATAAATGACCTGCCAACATTACTGCACATAAAATTAAAAAGATGTGAGTATGACCCCTTCTGATGTTTTGTGGTTCCTAGCTTCAAGTTCTACCCGCCTGGTGAGTACTTTGACCATTTGCTTTCTCAGATGAGTGAGCACTGCTGCCAGGTCCAGCCTTTATTAGGGGACGTATCCACCACAGTATTCTAGGTCTGACAAAGCACAAACATAATCAAGGTGCTCAAGGCACAATCTGATGTAATGAATGAATAAACTGTAACTGTCTGCCCAATAACTCACCATCTACTTCAAGTCAGAGCCTTTTAAAACAAAATTACCTATTTAACATTTAGAAGATCTTAACAAATTCTGTTACCACAGAGAGTACACTAAAGTTGATTTATCCAAAATGCAAGCCTTTGTTTCCCACAAAGTTTCACACCATGAAAACCTTTAAAGGTAAGTAGAGGGTTATCATCAACTTAAAAGTCATATCTCCCTGGAAATATTTTACCTGTTTTTGTTACAAGTGACACCTAACATTGCTGTAACTGAAAGAAATTAGAGAACAAAACTTTTTTTTCAGTGGTTGCTTGTATATTTGACAGCCCTTTGTCTATAGTCAGTTTCACTGTTTACTTTGCATAGTCAGTCAGTTTTCACAGTTGTTTAAGTCTTTCATACAACAGAGGTAAGGAAAACATTTTTAAAATAATAGGAAAATGTGTTTGTAAAACCATAAAAACTGGCTGGGGAGACTCATGGGCATGTGTAACACCTGAAAATACTTTTAACATATTTTTAAAAATAACTAGCTGGATTTCAAGTTGATAATGTCCCTTTAATCTCAATAGTGCCACAACAAACAATTTCAACTGTATGTTTTTACGTTACCAATTTCATGTGCAAATTTTTCACTGAAGTCTTGAGTAAAACGTTGCCATCTTTAAATGCAACACGCAACAGCCTGCAAAAATGTGTTGGCAGAAAAGCTGCTCTACAACATGATGGAAGGCGCTAACTTAAGAAACATGCCACATCGTCAGTTTTTGATGGTGTTCCACAGACCACTTAGATGTTGACTGCCAAGAGCTGACCCGTCACATGGTGCTGGCTCTGCTTCTTGTTTCCAGCTTAGATTCACAAAACGGATGGAAAGGTGACATGAAATGATGTAGTAATAACTTATTCATAAAATGATCAAATACTAAAACAGTTGATACATTAAAATACTTTTCCAAGTGATTGCTGTAGTTGCTACAGAAATATTATGCTGTTGTGAATGAGAGGCAAGCTGGTCTACGTGACAGAAAACAGGAAGGTGGTGGTCCATGACACATCTCTAGTATGATGTAGTCCACATCTGAGATCTCCTGGATTAACAGTATTACTTCATACTGGTGCACAAAGCCTTAAATCTCAACCTACAATTTTGGGCCTGATGCTGCACCAAAGCAGTCAAAGGGAATCTTCCCACTGGCTTCAATGGAAGGAAGATCAGGGCCTTTATGTGTATATACGCATATTTTTTTCTTTTAGGGCTTAATCCTGCAAGATGCTGAACACTCTGGCCCCAATCCCACAAAACATTTCACTATATGCTTAAAAGCAAACTGAAGTCAATTGACTTCAATTGGACAATTCATAAGCTTAATATTAAACATGTTCTTATGTGCTTTCCTGGTACAGTGCCAGAGAGTTCAGCACCTTGCAAGATCATGTAATGGATGCACACCCTTAATGCAATTGAACAAAACCCATAATCTTATCAGGAAAAATAATTACTGAGACAAATAATCCTATATTCTGTACTGAGGCTAATCTCTCCTGGGAGTTTTGCTTGAGTAAGGACTACAGGATTTGTAGAAATTGTTTTTATATAAAAATCTAAACATTTTATGATTTCTCAGTCTAAGAAAGCATGCGAACTAGATCCTTAAAATGTGAAAAAGACATTTTTCATGATCAGATAAAAACAACTTAAAAAGAAAAACTGCAATAAAAGAGTCTGTAGTCAGTTAATCTAAGAATACTACATGACTTATGACACAGTTCTGCAAACATACACCTAAGTAATTTTTCTCATGTGAGTAGTCCCATTTACTCATATGTGTCTGTTTATTATATTGTAAGCTCTTCAAAGCAGGGAACAGGTCTTTAACGTTCTTACACAGCACCTAGTACAATGGGATCCCAATTCCGGATTAGGACTTCTGGGAACTGACTATAATATACAATAATTTATCTAGGTTCTTGCATCAGCACCCATCACAGAAGTGTTTACAAAAACAGGACCTAAACCACTAATACTAAAAATAACCCAGCAACTTTATCTATGGAAAGAGTTGAATATAAACTAATTAAACAGGAAGCTGCCATGTTATCAGCACAGTGGTGTGTATTAGGAAAGGAAGATGAGGGTTACATTTAGATACACAGGAGCTTTCCATATTTTCCTTTAAAGCCATGTTTTTAGTGGCGATTTCTTAAGTTTTACAAGTATCCAAACAGCAACCAAAACAATCCTAGAAAAAAAAATACAGAATTTATCTAAAAGGTGTAAAAATTTCCCACTATTTCCTGTGTCTCTTGACAGATCTCTGCTCATCCTGTACTGCTAGAATTAGTAAAATGGCATCCCCAGAGATTATACCACAGCTTCACTTGATTCAGTGGATATTTTGAAATGCGTGAAATACTTTTAAAATTAGTACTTTGATACTTCCTTGTTTAACTTATACATTCTAAGTGGCTTTTCTTCCCTGTAGCCATCCAAGTGCTGTCGAGCCATCCCTAGGAGAAACACAAGGAGGGGACAATAGTGAAAGAATCTGCCTTCCTATGTTGTGCTAAGCAGAATCACACTAGGGTAGCCTGGCTCCTGGCTAGGAGGGTGTGTTCCATGGGACCCATGAGGAGGATTTGTCTGAATCATCCAGAATTCCTCCTCTCTTTAAAGCACACTTGTGAGAGCCAGAGCAGAATCCTGACCACGACGACCACTAAACACTACTGCAATTTTCCTTTAAACGGTATTTTTTTTTTTTTTTTAAAAGGCTGACCTTTAGTCTGAGACCAGACATGAGCTATTTTAGGCCCCGAAAGACAATTTGAGGTAGGGACGTTATAAGCCCTTGAGATCAGGTGCCTAGTATGAAAGTGCAACCTCATCTTTAACTATAATGTCACCGCCTCATTGCTGTAACAGCTTTACAGAAAGACTGCAAGGAAAAACCAAGTGTAGAAGGTTTTAGCTGAGCACATTATGAAAAAACGTTTCCTACTCAATCAATGCAGAAGAATGAAATGCTCATTGCTAAAAACATTTACTGGTTCAGAACACATACTACCTGTTATTTCAGAGCTTTCAGTAAATCATTTCAGGGAGTGTTACGGGATAAAGGAAACCTGCACTGGAAATTCCTTCACAAACATAGGCCCTTGCTCAGGATGTTTCTCTGATAGGCCTTTCAGCTTTTAGTTTTGTGCTGTTGCTGCTTCTCTCTCGGTCTCTCTCGGTGGCTCTTGTCTATTCTGTCTGCTTTCAATGCTTTTCCCTAGCATCTATTCTTTACCTCCAGTCAATTCATCATCAAATCCTTTTTCAAATTTCTTTGTAGCAATAACCTCTCCTCCCTCATTCTAGTCCCCCGATATTCAAAATCTAGAGCTCAAGAAGTGAATGTTTTTCAAAGCACTCTGATTGAAGAAAATAAGGGAAAACTTCTAGGGCTGCCTCTGCTTTCCTGCTTCAATGCCAAGAGTACACTCACACAATCTACTTCCCACAGAACATTCTCTTGGCACTGCAGCAGGAAACCAGGAGCAACACTTCAGTAGGAGAAGTAGGTGAGACTGAAAAACAAAATATTTCCCTTTAAAGGGAAGCCTCAAATACTTTTTTAAGAGTGGGAGGTCTACACTGCACTAGCATGTACTTTAGCCCCCTGACCTTGTTACCACTTTCTACAAATTAATAATAATAATCATGAATAAGTGTCTGTGATGTAATTCAATAGGTTTTCTCCTATCCCTCAAATGGGAAGATAAAAGGTTATGTTTTTCTCTATATCTGCAATACCTGAGTTCAGGTAAAGTCAGTAGGACAGTAAAGCATTAAAGTCACAGAAATCACATTAATCTGCATTGAAAGAAAGTTTTTCTACTTTTGAAAGAACCCTAATGTTGTTATCATAAATAGAGAAGATTGCTTATACAAAGTGAAAATACAAATATTACACTAGATTAGCTAACCTATGGCCTTTTCAGCTATGGACAGATGCTTAAAAGTGTCACAACTCAGTCCACACACTCTATGGGCAGGAAGCAGTAGTAAAATTGGCCTCCACTATCACTTGTAGCTTACCAGGCTACTGATGATCTTCTTGGCATACAGGCAAAACCTTCAATAAATTCTCGTATGTGCATGGACGCATCATTTAATTGATCGAAGAGCTCCACTGTTCCATAGACAACGTGTGGCAGAGTCAATTAATTTTAAAAATGGAAAAATTAAGAGGAAAAAATCTGTATACCCTTTTCCTCCTCCACTTCTCAGCAGCTAAATACTATAAGCTAATACATCACTGCCCTTTCCATGCAACAAAAAAACATACTGGATTATAAATATTATTGATTACTTCTTGCTGAATTCACTTCATTAAAATATACCCTGTCTCCCACCCAAAAGAGCAGAACTATTGAGACAATTATTATAGAGCAAGCATATTATGGTGAAGGACTGAAAAATCAGTCTGAATATTTATGGATGCCATTGACAGAATAAAGCTTCTATATGTAAACACAACAATAAAAATCCTCTATAATTCATCCACTCCACCATCATTTGGTTCTCTGTTCTGACACCTCATGATATAATGTTACTGTATTACATTTGGCACCTAACCAGGACAAATTTCTTTATAACTTCTCTTGTAACAGCATTTTATGATTCTCAAGACACTGATCAAATGAAAATGAAAAAGGCTGACATAACTCACATTTGCATAGCACTTTCCACCCAGAAACATCCCAAAGCACTCTACAAATGGAATGAAGCCATCTCTGCATTGAAACATGGCTGCCACCGTGTGTATGTCTACACTGCAATGTAAGTCCAGGGTTAGTAGGATTCGAGTCAGCTGGCCCATGTTAAGGAACCCTGGATTTCAGGGTCCTAAACCATACTCAAACCTAGGGCTCTAGCATCCACACTGCAGTGCGCACACCCAAGTCAAAGTAACCATATCCCAGAATCCCTTTCACTCCCCGACCCCAAAATGTGGCTGCTCTAGACCTAGGACTGTGGTCCACTATGAGAAAACTTTACTGTATGCTCTGCATGTTACCAGGAAGCAGCTCACTTTGCAAAAGCCTTGATTGGTTTGCTCTCCATTGCAAACCCAGAAGGATCCCTGACAGTGTGCTTGTAGATCAGTGATCATAAGAAAATGGGTTAATGCTGACCTGAACTGCTGCCATTCACAAAGGGGGGTGGGAGGTGGCTTCTGTTTACAATACCGTGGATTGCAGATTGTTGGAACAAAGAGGACTAAGGAAGTGGTCCCATGGAATTGTGGGATACTTCTGGCCGACCCCCCTCGGATTTTTGAGTCTGTGTTTGCTGCGTCTACACTGCAAAGCAATAGGGCCAAGACCCAGGGACCCAGATCTATTCAAGATCAGACCCTCCAGCCCTGCAAGGCCCTGGGACCCTGGGTCCAAGCCTTGGGTTAGCACGACTGCAGTGTAAATACAAGGGGGGTTAGGCTTGGGCCCAGGCTAAAGCACAGGCTTATGTCACAGTGCAGACATATCCAATAGTCAGTAACACTTCACAACAGACTGGAGGAGCGCAAGTGAAGAACAATGTATCTTGCTGAAACAGTGAATAATTTAGGCAGGCAGAAGGTAATTACTCCATCATCCTGGAAGCAGGCTTTTCATTTAATAATTTCTGCTTCTTGGCTTGTCTCTCTTTTACATTTTTCTCACTGACTGAAATTTGATAATTTATAAAAGGAAGAGTTAGCAAGTTATTTCTAATTTCATGTTATGAAGTGAAATAGGCAAAATTCCTTGCCAGTGAGCAAAAATTAATCCATTTAATCAACTGTGAAAGTGATGAAAAGCGATACTAGTACTAATCTATAAAAAAGGAGATAAGAGAGTGCATGAACTACAGACGGATCAACTGATTGAGTGTTCCAGGAAAAGCATTCACTAAGAGGTTGGAGAGGAGAAAGAAGGTGTACATGAAAGTGGCACTTGCAGAGTAACAAGCAGGATTTAGACCAGGATGAAGTACGACAGATCAGCTATTTGTGATACGACAGAAATTGGAGAAGGATACAGAACATAAATAAAACTGTTACAACAACTTTAGAGACGTCAAAGAGGCTTTTGATAGCATTTGGCAGAAAGGGCTATGGCAAGTCTTGAGAATGTACGCATCCCTAAGAAACTGATCAAGCTGATAGAAAACATCTACAGCAAGTCAACAAGTGCAGTGAGAGTAGACAAAAAGCTGACAGAATTGTTCAGGAACAATTGTTTAAAAGCGAGACAAAGACACACCTATTGCTGGATTTGTTCAACTTGGTACAGGAAACAGTAATGGCTGCAGCACGGAGAGGTGAAAAGAGAGGAGTCATGTTATGTGGGAGGCCAATGAATAACCTTAGATTCACAGATGTTGTTGACCTCACAGCACTGAGCAAGGAAGACTTGAGAATAACTAACAAGGTTCATTGTGAAAGCAAAAATTCAGACTGAAGATCAGTATGGGAAAGACAAAAACTATGATGAGGGAAAGTCAAAGGAAGAAGTAAAGATCAAAATCGGTGACACAGAACAAGTGAAAAAAAATCTGTGTTTTGGAGGACTAAGACGGAAGAATGTGGTTTGTGAAGATTCCCTGTACAAAGAAGAATCAGACTAGCTGCTACTGCATTTGAAAAACTCCGCAAGATCTGGAAAGACATTTAGATGAAAATGAAAATCAGCATATATGACAGCATTGTCAGGCCAAGGACACTGAATGGGTCTGAACTTTGCAATTTGAGGAAAGTCGACAAAAGAGAGATATTGACTGAAGAAATGAACTGGCTGAGAGGAATTCAAAGAATGTCAGTAATTCAGAAAATAAAAATTAAATTATACAAAAATTGACTGTTTATATAAGATTAAGACAGACGATGGTGATGGCTTGGACATATGTCAAGAATGAACCTGGAAAGGATACCATATATGATGATACATACCAAAGTGCAAGGAACTAGAAACAGAGGAAGACTGGGGATGTGTTGGATAGACACAAAAGAGAATGACATAATAGAACAAAAAGCTTTAAAGATGAATGAAGCCATGAAGTTGGTACTAAACAGAAAGTGGTGGAAAAAAACTTCATTCAGTCCCATTGTTGCTGCTGACAGGAATCAAAGAAGAATCAATCATGAAAATCAAAGAAAATAATCATCACTCAACTCAATTCAATTATATCATCTCACTGCATTCCTACGATATCACCTTCTTCACCTTGCTGTTTCTTGCAACAATATATAGTTTATAGGGTACTTTATCATCCAAACATTTTGAAGTGAGCAGCAATTAAATCAATAAACTCAAAAATAAGTTAAATTACGTTGTCTTTTTAAACAAAAAAAAAAAAACATTGAAGTCCATTTCAGATCCCACCTCACTAATTGTACAAGATCTAATTTGTTTTTTTGCTAACCAGACAGCCCCTTTCTGCCTCTATCCTCCAAAAAATATTTTTTGTCTTCTGCGTTTGAAGGTAGATTTCAATTCGGACACTTACTTTTCTTACATAGCGAAGGTGCAAGTCCAAGGGTGGAATCTATGTAAGTCCTATAGTAGACATAGAATATATCCAAGAATAGTAACAGGAATATATGGAGGCTGAAAATCTTGCTTAGGATAGGTGACTTTTTTGGTTTGGCTTGGTTTCATTTTAATATAAGTGGATTTTCATAAATATTTACATTTGAGTACTGTTTTTGGGTACAAAGACAAATGTGAAAATATTCCACTGTACTTGAAAATCTCTGAATTATAAGGTAATCATGGACAGCTGAAAATTGGTTCAAGTAATTAAGCTAAAAAATCTGACATTTTAAGAAAGTTAGATCCTAATGGGAAAAAAACTTTATGCTTCTAAATAGCTTTGGAGCCTTTATTTGTTTGAAATCCATTGCTTCATTACTGAGAAATTTTGTTAAAAAACAAATACTGAGTTGGGGAATGGTCAAGAGTATAAAAAAATAGTGTCTTGGGTGGTGTGGGTGGGAAATCACGACACACTGAAGGATCTAGTTTTCTCATACTTTGTTGCTATCACCCCAGGAGCCAGTATGTATTTGGGGGCACTGAGGACTAGAATGGGGGTGTCTCTTCTTTAATCCCAATACTTAGGGCAGATCTACACTACCACTTTATGTTGATATAATTTACATCGGGTGACAAGACCACCCCCCTGAGCGACACAAGTTACACCCACCTAAGTGCCGGTATGGACAGTTCTACAAACACAGCTACAGCCCTCATGGAGGTGGAATAATTATGCCAACTGGAGAGCTCTCTCCTGTTACCTAGCAGCTCTGTGGTCTTGGGGAACTAGGGCACAGTACCCAGCCTGTCTGACCCCCCTTCCTCAGCCTCAGCTTGAACCAAATTTGCATCAGAAGAAAGACTTACAAAAAGCAATGAAAAGGCAGCGGAAGACACACCTAAACCCTTGGCATAAAGGAATTAAGGAAACTCCCCTAGCCTCATTTGCTTGCAAGTGCTGCTCGAGCCACTCTGCTGAGTCCAGGGGCATATAAGGGTGGCAGACTGAAAGTGCTGCTCGACCCAGCGTGCTCAGGCATGCTCTATTCTGGTGCGGTACCAACAGCATATGAGGGTAGCAGCTTGGAAGTGCTGCTCAACCCAGCCTACTGTGACCAAGGACATATAAGGGGTCAGTTTGGGAGTGCTGATTAACCCAGTCCTCCAGACACTCTGTTACTCTGTGTGTGTGTGTGTGTGTGTTCGCCTGATTCTGGGGCTGGAAGAACCCAGCCCTGGGGAACCTAGGTCCTGCAGGATAGCTCCACTGGGAGGGAACTTGCAGCAGGGAGAAGTAGAACTCTGTATGAGAACACAAGTGATGCAAGCAGTACATTGACAGAAGTACAGAACCTCCCCATCCCCCGAAGAGTAACCCTAATAAATGAGCATACCCCAAAGTAACGGGCAAAGCTGGTAACACTCCTGTTGGCATAGTGCGTCTTCACCAGATGCGCTACAGCAGCACAGTTGCATTGATGCAGGTGTGCTGACGTAGCGTTTCCAGTGTAGACTAGCTTTCCATTAGAGTATTTAATTCTTATTCCCTACCTCACGTGCTGGCTCTGTTTCCCACTTCTAACCCCAGACCTGTCTTCTCCATTCTAGTGCAGGCTTTTCAAACAAACAATCTACTACTAGCTCTCTGCCCTTCCCTTGTGCCAGTTCTGAACTCCTTCTGGTACAAAGCTCTCTCCTCTCCACTGGTGCTGCCTTATTTATTTGAGCCAGCAATCCCAGGGTACCGGCCACTAGTCAGCTGGTTTGCAAATGGCATCAGGTAGTAATGGACACCAGTGTTCATGTCAATATAAGCTGTCACCTTACTGCCACCCTCATGTAGCTTATTTTCCTCTGAAGGAAAGAATATTTTTAAAATTGTTCATATGACAAATACCAACAAATCAGATTTTAAATACAAAATTCTATGGGTTAACGTCTACACACAAAATATTCAATTGGACTCGTGTATTGGGCCATACTGCAACAATTGAACAACAAATAATATTACCAGAGCTGTGTTAACAGCAATTATGTTGATACACAAAAGGTGTTCTGGCAGAAGTACAAAGAATTAAAAACAACCATGCTAATTTAAGATGCGATGGCCATTTTGAAAAATGTGGAAGGTGAGTTTTGACTAAATTAACATAGTGTTGATAGCAATTAACAAGCTGCATTTATAGCATATGAGAGGGGTCAGATCCAAGTTTCTCTGCGGCTGATGACCTGGCTTTAGGTGGCCAAAGGGATAGCACAGCTAGTGCAAACAAAATAAAGCAATTTTCCTACTAATATTCAAAATATCCTGTGACAGTCTAATTTATGGAAGATCACATCACTATCCATGAAAATTATTTAAAATTGTAAATGACGCAACAATATCCTTACCCTGAAGTACAACAATGTGGTTTGGCCAGTCATCCTGAGTAGCAGGAGAACCACCCTATCCTTGGGAGAAGCTGGCAAATAATATACAGGGAATCCATGGAAAACTGAACTACCTAATGCATCAAGCTGTTGACCTGAGTAAAAATTTCTACTGTATGCTAGTATTTGAATACTGCTGCCTATTAAACTGACTAACAGTGTATGTCTCATGAAGAAGCATGCATATTGCCTATATTTCACTCATCCTGCTCCATCATGTCAAAGGAAGAGTTACAATTATGACAATACAGTGTATAAGCAAAGGAGGCTACTTTGCCAGAATGCTTCACATCTGGACCAAAAATAAAAGACAAATACAACTATAGAAAAATGCCTAGTAAGACAGAAGTAGAAGCAGTTCCTAGCCTGTAAACATGATGTTTGGGGGAATCAATTATTTAAGAAAAGTACCATACGGCAGCTCGGTGGTGCAACGGGATAATGGTGTAAAACAGGATAACACACTCAACAATCACATCAGAAGAGAATCAGGAAGAGGAACATCACTGAATACATACTATATGCCTTAAATAGTTGCTTAGGTCACACAGAAATATTTAGAGGACACTAAAGACAAAGTAATTTCTGAGAGCTCTGCAATTCATTTGAAAAGATGAGTCACCATGTAAATCGACCTACTACCATACTACTAAGAATAATTAGCAATTACACCACATTTTCCACATTCAAAGAATTTTATAAACAGGACCTAAATAACCCTAATCCAACCAGTGAGGTAGGTATTATCCCCATTCGGCAAATCAGAAAGTATCAAAAAAGGTTAAGTGACTTGCTCATGGCCCTGGAGGAAGTACATGTGAGAGCTGGGACAAGAGAGGTTACTCACCTTGTGCAATAACCGGAGTTCCTTGACATGTGTCTCATATGGGTGCACCACTTCAGGTGAGCATAAACCCCTGTGGCTTTGATCAGACATTTTTGGTAGCAGTGTCTGTTCAGCCCACGCATGCGCCCCCATACATCCTCATGCTCTGCTCCAAGGAAACGTAGGCCTGTGTCCTTCTCTACTATGAAGTTCCACAAGGAAACTCCAAAGAAGAGGGGAAGGAGGGCACTCACAGGGGAATACATTTCAAAGAACTCTAATTACTGCACAAAGTGAGTAACTTTTTCTTTGATTAGCGTCCCTATGGGGACAGGCAACTCCTGAGCAGTATCCCTCTAAGGAAGGGATGATTTCCAAGATGACTTCTAGGCTGAAGGCAGTTGAGGAAGAACTGAGAACAGTTCGCCCGCCCAGCCCTATATATCCTCCGAGTGGGGCATGAGAGCACATGCACAGCCCAAACAGGCATCTCTACCAAAATTTCTGATCAAAGGCCCAGGGGTGCATGTGCAACTGAAACAGAGCACTCACATCCTGATGGGGAGCACTGACAGGGACACTACTCAAAGAAGAACTAGGAGTTCCTGAGTCCCAGCTCAATGCATTTTCTGATGGTAGGCCATAAAATAAGTCGCTCTGAACACTGGTGAGTAATGACGATCCTGCTTGGGAAAAGGTGTAAGTTAGAACAGGTGGAACTTCTGACGTGTCCTTTTTTAAAAATAAAAATCAACAGTCCTTCCAGTTATGAGACAGGAAGAACACAGACTCGGAGCACTGAGAAACTGTGAGTTCGGTCATCTCATCTGATGCACTGCAAACAAGCACTACGCAATTAGATGACCTGGTTGTTATATGCTGTTGGTATTATGATAGCTCTCAGAAGTCACAATGAGGGTCATGGTCCTACTGTGATAGGTACAGATAGATACATAGGTATTTAAGGCCTTGTCTACATACAGTTTTTGGACTGATTGAACTAAAATCAGTAGAAAAAATGATTTACCTAACTTGGTGCATCTCTCTAGTATGGACACAGCTACATAAGTATAATAAGCAACAGTAGCATAAACACCTTTATACCAGTATACGTGTCCACACTAGAGGGTTGCACTAATTTAACTAAACCATATTTCTATTGATTTAGTTAAATCAGCACCAAAGAAATCAAAACCAAAAAAAACAACAACTGTAGACAAATCTCAAGAAGACAAGAAACATATAAAGGGTGAGAAAGATACATTCAAATATTGACATGTATATACTATTTTTTAAAAAGAGCTATACCAAAGTTCCCCATAACCTGCCCCTTCTGGTAAGAATCACAGAAGTAGTAAGCCCTGAGCAGGGATATGAAGGAGGAAAAGGTAGTGGCTTTACGGATCAGTTCAGGTTGGGCATTTCATGCACAGTGGGAGCATGGAAGAAGGTTTGAAGACAACTGTAAAAGCATACACAAGTGGGCAGACAAGGCTGTCACCACTGGTGGAGTGGAGGGATAGAGGATAACATAGTAAAAGACAAAAAAGGATAACAGGGAGTGGCAGAGCTGTACATGTCCTCTGTGACCAATGAGATACAGCGAATTTGAACTGGAGACAGTGGAAAAGGTGAGACAGTAGATTGGGAGGACTGTTTCACGCATCCCATTTAAATGGTTTCCTACCTACTCGCATTTCAGGCGATATAAACACACATGCCCTCTTGATTTCCTTCAGTACCACTTCTCTTCAGCCTCCGTGCTCCAGATGAGTGAGCTCTCCTAGCTTTGTAGGCTGCTGTCTAAGTGCTATCAGAAGAGAAGGATGGTTGGGAAAGTTACTGCTACAGCAACTTCTTTATTGTGTGGTGTATATAAAGGCAGCAATTCAAATTCCATTAGTCCTTCTAAGATCAACAAGAACAAAAAAGTGATGTTAAAAAATAGACAACCTTATTTCAAGATAACTAACATACAACTCGCTAAACCACCACCAAGTGCTATTTGTCCTTTTTGGGCAAACTATGTCTCTCATTAACAGTGCACCGTCCTTCCCTAGACATTTCCCAACATTCTGCATTACACTTTTTGACATATATTGCTTTAATCTAGAATGCCAGCTCCTCTGGATATGGACTGCGTCCTTTTATTTACCTATGAAATTCCATACACAAGTACAGTATTAAATAAAAAGAACAAGAAGAGGGGGAAGTGCCACACTCAGGAGTGAAGTCTTTCCCTTTTCCAGAAGAAAGCAGAGAAGGAGAATTGGCCATTTTTAATGGAACTATTTGACAGCAGTTTCTGACTGTGGTGACATTAGCCTGTATCTGTCTACACTGGTAACATGTCCTGAACTGAGCCATTTAATGCAAACAAGCGGCAATTTTTACACTGCCTTAGCAGAACACAGGAAAACGCTCACCTCATCAAAATACGTAAATTAAACATGGAAATTACAAAGCAGTGTTTAAAATACCTGAAAATGTTTCAAAATAATCTTTGTTAAAATCTCAACAGCTGTAATCCCTGGAGGCCCCCAATTTAATTAGAATTAAAATTGGAAGTGCACCCTGTATCAAGGTACCAAGTATCAAGACAGCATGATCAAGGATGCCGTTAGAAATGCAAAAGACTGGAGCCAGAGGCACAGACAAAAACAGTATACTTCTCTTTCTCACCTTTTAAAACTATCTTTTTTAATAGTTTGGTTTGGTTTAGTTTAGTAGGTACAGCCATGTAATACTGTACTTTCATTTCTCACCTAAAAAGACTTGTGAAAATCTCTTACTCTACCCTGTGTCTCTGGCTAAAGTCTGATCTTCCAGTCTTATATCAAATTAACGATGTGGCTACTTCTTTGCTTCATTATTTCAGACTTCTTTTCACATACTGTATAGAGCATTTTAAGGAACCAATATTAGTGACTTAGTTATATTTTGCATACAAATAAATAACTGAAAACTATATATAAAAAGTTTTAAGAAAAATACGGTGATCCAAAAATATAAGCAAAATTGGATTCTATGCCAAAAGCCTTTTCAAAAGACATCTGAAATGTAAGAGCTGGAATGTATCTCTCTGGAGTTTACAGCATATTGAGCTTAAAAGAATGATCTTGGAGCCCCATGGACGTGTAACTTTTTAACCTTAAAAGTGGTCTTGAGAAACTCTTTCTTTGGCTCAGGTGGGTAAGATGAACGGGGTAAAAGGACTCAGACTACACATTAACAAGGCACACACATTACCACACATATAATGGTCTATTTGGTCATTTACTTGTCAGCTGTGAAATAAAATAACCTGATGCATTAAGTCCCTTAAGCCATGAAAAAACAAGACATCATGGATATATCAACAATAATCAGAGACAGAATGGAGACTGGGTAACAAAATCAAAGCAACTAACACAGACCTAGGCAAAAAAAAAAAAAATGAATGTGTCATATGTCTGAACAAATAAATTCTAATGCCTTCAAAACCAGTGAATCAAAGGGGTGGATCACAGAAGAGAAAATCTAAGCAGAACATTTTGTGAAACATACAAAGCCTTGGACATAGGTGTGGACTACACTTAAAAATTTTAACCCAGCAGAAAGTAAGAGCCAAGTGGAAACAGAAAATGATTTACACACACATTTTGGAACAGGTCAGTGAAAATATGCATACACAAGCTTTATTAATGCAATCACAAGTTCAATGAAGCCAAATGGACATCTCAACTGATAAACAGAGTAATAAGAAACACGGTCAAATCCAGTTAAAAGACAATCAGAAACAGATATCTCAACTACTGAGAAACAATAATGCAAATTCCAAATTAAAAAGACTCTCACGGTAAGAAAACCTACAAGATGTTCCCAGCAAAATAGAGAATTAAAAAAAAAAACAATTTTGCTAACGAAAAACATTCTTTGCATGTCAGAACTAATCTGCACAAGTAACATAAGGAATGGAGAAAACACCTTCCCAGTTGGGTAAAGACATTACTGAAGCAGACCACATCATAAACTCATGTAATGCCAGGGGGACTGCCAGGGAAAAAATAAGAGCAAGTTTGACGGCCCGTTAAAGAAACAACCTACAAATTGTTTTATGGAAAATCATCTAAATAAACCTAACCACAGACTCACACCTGTATTGCCAGCAGCATCCAGAACATTTACAGCATTAGAACACAAAAAACTAAAAGGAGGACAACACCAGAAAAGCAAAATTTGAAGAATGCACAATGCAACAGCTATAAATACAAAACTATATCAAATGAACAGCTGCTAAAATATATTACATAATACTATGCATTTATATAGAAGTACTTTGGACATTATATTATATTGTCTATTGTTATATAATAATATATTATTGCAGGTAATGTAAACCTTTTCAGTTTGAGAGCCAAACATTACTGTCAATACTCCAGGACAGAGTCTCTGTCTTGTTCTTCCCTTTACATTGATCAGCTGGTGCACAAAGACAGTGGAAATCACGAACAGGTCCCCTGCTGGATTCCCTAGTGTGGGTACAGCGCTGGCATAACCAGCTCCTATGTTTCCCTTGCTGCAGTCACTGGTGCAGAGGGATGTGCTCAGGGTGGGCAGAGGAAGTGGCTGTAACACACTGTACTCCAGCTATAACCAGTTGACCTATGACATCCTGTCAATCATAAAGAGTTAGTACAACTTAAAGCAGCCTCCAAGCCACTCTAACCTATTGCCGGTGCAAAGAATCTGGGAACAATAATTAATTGGTTGTTCTGTCTACTTCTCCTTTTTTCCCCACTTCTCCCAGGCTAAGCTGAAAGGCCAGGTGAGGGCGGGGACCCATCTTTGCTAGACAGTCTCCTAGATTCAGGCAGAGCCAGTTGAGCTCTCATCCTGCTTTCTCCAAGAATCTCACAATCTGGCAGGGAAGCAGGCAATGGAGCAGCCAGAACTACTATCTCGTCTCCCTTCTGCATAGCAGCAGGCAGCCATGAGGGAGCTGCTGAGTACTTGTAGCAGAGCTGCTGTTACAGATGCATGGGAAGTAGTGCTCCCTACTTCCACCTCCCACAGTGGCGGATGTAAACCAAATGTTTCAGGTCAAAAACCACAGCACACAGTTCAGGGAAACATTTTCAGTTCTTAACCAAACACTAATCTTAACGCAGGGCCTCAGTTTAGAGCCTCAAGAAGCCCTGGGCCACTGTATTTATTTGGACTGCTTTACCTATCCTTTCCTCTTGGAAGGCAGACTGCCTAAGTACCCTGACTGCAGCAGTACGGGCCTCTGAAGGAGAAAAAAAGTTACTATGAATAGGTCAAAACTTCTAAAATAAGTTTTTCTACACATGAAGTCACACAAATTAAAGGTCCAATATATTGCAGTCTACTAGAGCTGGATCTGGGTCAGCTGATACAGAAGTGACTCCTGGTTTTCAGGTGGTATAATGTAGCCTGAATAGTTCATCAAAAATAACTATTTAAACCAATCATGGGTCTAAAGTTGAATATTTCCCGATCCTTGCCCTTTCACTATTTTAATTTTGTGGTGACATTTTTATATTTGTTGGATGAAACATTTTTATGGCTGAGTTTAGTTTTGCTTTATTTATTTATTTGTCCCTAATGGTAGTTGTCTGAATGCTGTTCAGGAAATGAGTGTTAGAAATAGCCCTAGTGCAGATGACCTGGTGGACAGAATGCAGCTGACTTCCTAAAAGGTGCATGATAAATGCAATTTATCATGTGGATATCACAGTCACACAACACACTCTAATTGCTAAGCAACCTGCAAGCATTTGGGAGACACTTCTGCACTTGTTCCCCCCCCCCCCCAGCTAGATTGCCTCAGGGTATGTCTACACCGCAATTGGACACCCGTGGCTGGCCCATGCCAGCTGACTTGGGCTCGGGCTGCAGGGCTGTTTTATTGTGGTATAGATGTGCAGGGCTGGGCTGCAGCCTGAGCTCTGGGACTCTCCCACCTTGCAGGATCCTAGAGCCTGGACACCCACATTGCAATTTTTTAAAGAGTATTTGGGTATATCGACACCATATTAACTGCACTCTGATTATATAAACTTGTAAGGATAGAGAATGAATATTAGTGTTGATGAAAAAGGCATTTGCTAATTTGAACACATCTGTTTTTTTTCTGTGAACCCCTTGCCAGCTTCTAATAACCACAGAACTGATTCTGCCACGCAAACTCAAGCTGAGTAGTACTTGATACTCCACAAATTTTCCCACTGAAAACAACTGTAGATTACAATCTGATTACTTGTACAGTAAAGCATTACTGTGAATGTAAGAGGCAGAACAAAGCTCTAGGAGTTGATATTTGCAGTGAGTGACATTTTCTACTCTTATTTGAATTTTTTTTTTTAATTTTACAGTCTTGAGGGAAACGTTCTTTTTTTCTACTCACTTCTGTGCTCCCTGAGACAACAGCTTTGTCCACGTTCACCGATAGCTGCTCTTCAGTCTGGCATATTCCCAATGACCACTCTGCACAGCGGTGATGAGCCCAGCAGTGACCTAATGCATTATCATTGAGAAAAAATTGCACAATTTTACAACGCTGCCAAGCAGCAGTTGAGTTTCAAAATAAGCATTAAAGGAAAGACCTTAAAAAAAAAGAACAAAACAAACAAAAAAACCCCAGACCTGATCTTGCAACCATTACTAGAGAATACAGAGCTTAATTTTAGTGGTAAGTGCTTGCAGAGTTAGGACAAAAGTCTTTTACTGAAACAGAAAGAGTAGGAGGAGGAAGGAATCAACAATTTCTCTACATACTGCAGTTTTTATTATATACAAAAAACCCCGGATGTTTTCACACACATTTATATACTTTTCAGCTTCTAGTTTTTGTACCCCAAAATATATAAATACATCTGTGACATGTCTGTGTTTACTTATACACTCAAGGTTAACTTCAGGTTTGCCCCTCACTTATTTTACTGTTTGTCTGTATATTTGTCCTTAGCTTGTGAACTCCTTGGGACAAGGATCAATTCCTTTTGTCTGCTGGGAAAGCATCAAGCACATTGTGAGTGCTACCGTAAACAAATAATAATTTTTAAAAGATCACAAGGTGCCATGCACAGGGCTGGTACATAAATGGTTTTGTAAAAAAAACTGTGATTACAATAGTGAGCTGCTGTTATACAGAGACACTCACAAATAAGAGCCTGCTGTACTCATATTGAGAAACAGACTACAAAAATAGAGCTTCTAGGACTCAAAGTACCTGTTAAAATGGCTTTCAGTTCAGCTACTGGCAAAAGAATGAAAAAAGGTGGTTACTCACCTTTGTAACTGTTGTTCTTCAAGATGTGTTGCTCATATCCATTCCAGTTAGCTGTGCGCGCGCCGCGTGCACGTTCGTCGGAGATTTTTACCCTAGCAACACTCGGTGGGCCAGCAGGGCGCTCCCTGGAGTGGCGCCGCCATGGCACCCGATATATATCCCTGCCAGCCCATCCGCTCCTCAGTTCCTTCTTGCCGGCTACTCCGACAGTGGGGAAGGAGGGCAGGTGTGGAATGTATATGAGCAACACATCTCGAAGAACAACAGTTACAAAGGTGAGTAACTGTCTTTTCTTCTTCGAGTGCTTGCTCATATCCATTCCAGTTAGGTGATTCCCAAGCCTTACCTAGGCGGTGGGGTCGGAGTGAGACGTTGCGGAATGTAAGACCGCTGAGCCGAAGGCGGCATCGTCTCTGGACTGTTGGACCAATGCATAGTGCGATGCAAAGATGTGGATGGAAGACCAGGTGGCCGTGCGGCAGATTTCCTGTATGGGAACATGGGCCAAGAACGCGGTAGATGAGGCTTAAGCCCGAGTAGAGTGGGCGGTGAGATGGCCAGTCGGAATGTGAGCCAAGTCGTAGCATGCCCGAATACAGGATGTCACCCAAGATGCAAACCATTGGGAAGAGATTGCCATGCCCTTCATACGTTCTGCCACCACTACAAATAGCTGAGGTGAACGCCGGAAGGGTTTGGTCCTCTCGATGTAAAAAGCGAGAGCCCTGCAGACATCCAGAGTATGCAGCTGCTGTTCCCGTCACGATGAGTGTGGCTTTGGAAAAAGGACTGGAAGGAAGATGTCCTGATTAACGTGAAAGGAGGAGACGACCTTAGGGAGGAACGTCGGGTGTGTTCGCAGCTGTACCTTGTCCTTATGGAACACCGTACAGGGAGGATCCACGGTCAAAGCTCGACGTTCTGAGACTCGTCTATTCGAGGTGACATCGACTAGGAATGCTGTCTTCCAGGACAGGTACAGCAGCGAGCATGTGGCTAAAGGTTCAAAGGGGGGCCCCATGAGCCTGGTTAAGACGAGGTTCAAGTCCCAGGTAGAGGTTGGGTGTTTGACCTGGGGATAGAGTCACTACAAGCCCTTGAGGAATCTGGAAACTATAGGATGGGAAAAAACGGAACTGCCAGCCTCCCCAGGATGGAAGGTGGAAATAGCTGCAAGGTGCACTCTTAGAGAAGAGACCGCTAGACCGTGCTCTTTGAGAGACCATAAATAGTCTAAGATGGTGGGGACCAATACAGACTGCGGAGAGAGGTCCCGCTGAGTGCACCAGTGACAGAAGCGCTTCCATTTAGCAAGGTATGTCGATCGCATGGAGGGCTTTCTGCTTCCCAGCAGCACCTGTTGCACTGCGGCGGAACAACACAACTCCGATTGGCTCAACCAGCCAGCAGCCATGCAGTCAGTGCATGTCGAGAGCAGCGTACCAATCTCCGGGATCCAGGGAAGGAATAATGGTTCCCAGGGATACCATGCGGAACTTGAACTTTTTGATGAATTTGTTCAGTCCTCGCAGGTCTAGGATAGGCCGGAGGCCCCCTTTCACCTTGGGAATGAGGAAATAATCGGGAATAAAACCCCTTGCCCCTTAACTCCTCCGGTACCTCCTCTATAGCTCTGATTGAGAGAAGCGTGCGGACCTCCTGGATGAGGAGTTGCTCGTGAGAGGGGTCCCTGAAGAGAGACAAGGAGAGAGGGTGGAAGGGAGGGGGTGAAACAAACTGAAGATGGTATCCAAGCTCCACTGTGAGTAGGACCCAACGATCTGACGTCAACTGGGACCACGCAGGAAGGAACGGGGAAAGGCAGTTGTAGAACTGAAAGGGATCCGGGGAGGCAATTGGTACACTGCTCTCGGGCACACCCTCAAAAGTTTGATTTGGGTCCCGGTGTTGGTTTGGTGGGACCAGAATTGTTACCCCCTTGAGGTCCAGACTGACGTCTGCAATTAGTACGACCTCGTCTTCTGGCAAAGTCTTGCCTTGCCCGAGGCGGGGGGTAAGAGGGGTAAAGGCGCTGGGGTTGGGAGCGGAAAGACCATCTTTGAGTCTGAGGTGTATGCATTCCCAATGAACACATAATTACTTGGTTGTCCTTTAGACTCTGCAGTCTGGGGTCCATCTTTTGTGAGAACAAGCCTTGTCCATCAAACGGCAAGTCTTGTATCGTATGTTGTAACTCAGGTGGCAGGCCGGACACTTGCAACCATGATATATGGTGCATGGCTATGCCAGAGGCAACCGTTCTAGCCGCCGAATCAGCGGCGTCTAACAAGGCTTGTAAGGAGGTCCTCGAGACCCTCTTCCCATCCTCCAGGAGTGCTGTAAATTCCTGGCGGGAATCTTGCGGAACCAACTCAGCAAACTTCTCGACAGCCTCCTAGGTATTGTAACTGTATCTGCCCAGGAGGGCTTGTTCGTTCGCTATGCGGAGTTGGAGACCTCCCGCGGAACAGATTTTCCGTCCCAACAAATCCATGCGCCGGGCCTCCCTAGATTTAGGCACGGGGGCTTGTTGGCCGTGGCGCTCCCATTCGTTGACGGACTGTACCACCAATGAACAGGGAGCGGGGTGCACGTAGAGGTACTCATACCCCTTGGAAGGCACTATGTACTTCCGTTCGATCCCCTTGGCTGTGGTTGGGATGGAAACCTGGGATTGCCAGATAGCGTCTGCTCTAGCCTGGATCGAACGGATGAAGGGGAGAGCCACTCTGGTGGATGTCTCTGCGGACAAGATGCTAATCACCGGGTCCTCCACCTCTGGAACCTCCTCTACCAGCAGGCTGATATTCTGGGCGACATGCTGCAGAAGGTCCTGATGTGACCAGAGGTCGATCGGAGGTGGCCCCGATGATGACGTCCCCGCTACTGCCTCATCCGGGGAAGAGGAGGATAACAGCCCCGGGATGAGTGGGTCCTGCACTGACGTCTGGTCCGGGGGTACCTCCATCTTTAGAAGGTCATGCGGGTCGGGTGCGTGTGCACTGGTTTCCTCTGTGCCAGCGGGGGGAGGTCAGCTGACGGTGGCATCGGGCACATGGTGCTCTGAGTGACCGGAGCGTGATGAGCCAGTCGGTTCACCTTGGGCTTAATGATACGCCCAAGGTTTCCAAAAGGACCACTGATGAGGTCCGTGGTCCGGGCCATGGGCATGCGTATCCGAGTCCCCATAGGAGGCACTGTCCGCATGGGAGGAGACGGATGGATAACGCAAGGGCCACAGAGGAGGTGAAGTCGATTGGACCAGGTCTCTGTGTCCATTGGACTCCTGTCTGCACGGTCCCGGCGAACGGTACCGAGAGTCGTAGCGGTGCCGGGAGCGGGACCAGGACCTGCAACCAGCGCGGTGCTGGGAGGTAGACCGGTGCATCACATCTCCATGTCGAGATCGGCTGCGAGAGGTACGGCAGTGCCAGGATCTGGACCGGTGCCGAGAGTACCGCGATAGAGACTGGGATCTCTAACGGTACCACGAATACAATCGGTACCGGGATGGAGAGCGGTACCGGGACTGCGAGCGGCGCTGGGATAGGGAGCGATGGTGGGACTGAGAGTGACTGCGGGACCTGGATAGGGACCGGCGGCGTTCTGCAGTGCCTGGCGAAGATGGCCTCATCATGGCAGGCTTGCCCAATGACTGAGGAACCCACACTGGCGGTGCCGGGGGTTGGGGCAGCTCGGGCTCCATCAGAGTAATCAGTTCCTGAGCCATGGAGAAGGTCTCCGGCGTCGAGGGCATGACGAGCTTGACCACAGCGTGCGCTGGGGAGCTGCTGGGCATCGGATTCGACAGCTCCTGAGAGACTGGAATCAATGGTGCGGAGGCAAGCGGTGCCGCGGCAGTTGATGGTGCTGGGCGGTCTGCCTTGGATGTACGCTCCGACTGCGGTGTAGATATAGGTGCCGCAGGAGCCTTGTGCCTCTTGCTCCTTGGGGAGAGGGATCGGTGCCGACCAGAAGGTTGAGCCAGTGAAGGATGGTGCCGAGGAGTCTTTACAGGAACCGTGCGCTCCAGTGCGGACGGAGCACTGATCCCCGGTGCCGGAGTCGGTGCCGAGGATGGAGGAGTTAAAGCTGCCTCCATCAAAAGTTGCTTGAGGCGAATGTCCCGCTCTTTCTTCGTCCGGGGCTTGAAAGCCTTGCAGATTCTGCACTTGTCCGCAAGGTGGGATTCGCCCAGGCACTTTAAAAACAGGAGTCGTGCGGATCTCCTGTGGGCATCGGCCGATGACAGGCCGTGCAGGGTTTGAAGCCCGGTGAACCGGGCATTGGCCCCGGTACCGGTGGAGGAGAAGGGGCTAGCCCCCAATCCCCTCTAACTATATACACAACTACTGTAAGAACTACTAATATAAATGCAAACTAGAACTATAAAAACCTAACTATGTACACAATAACTATATAAACGAGCGAAGAGCTAGGGAGGTGGAGATCGGCTAAGCCGCGCTCCACTGTTCCAACGACCGACATGGGCGGTAAGAAGGAACTGAGGAGCGGATGGGCCGGCAGGGGTATATATTGGGCGCCATGGCGGCGCCACTCCAGGGGGCACCCTGCCGGCCCACCAAGTGTTGCTAGGGTAAAAATCTCCGACGAACGTGCACGCAGCGCGCGCACACCTAACTGGAATGGATATGAGCAAGCACTCGAAGAAGAACCACAGGATATGGTATAATGACAAACTGCTAATATTTCTCGCCTCAGCTGAAGGTATTCTATGCTGACAGACCATATAAGACTCATGGTATGTACCTCTTGAAATTTGCTATTAAGCATATAAACTGTATATTGCAACTCTGCATTTAGTAACAAAAAAAGGACTGAAAGTAAATAAAAAGAAATAATTGTAAGCATTTTCCAATAGTGATGACTTGGAAGAATTAAAATTTATCCAACATTAGGCGACCAGACTCCATACTAATTTTTTTTTTAATTCACTTAGAAGAGGTTTCTTTGCAATCAAATTTTGAAACCAATTTTCAGAGAATTTTGAAAAAAAGTGACACTACTACTAAGTTCAGCACAGAGATAATATTTATAGAACAAGTTCTGAGTTCCTACAGTTTCTTCTTTTGTGAGACACAAGTAGGGCTAACCAAATTCATAGTCCATTTTGGTCAATTTCACAGTTATAGGATTTTAAAAATTAAAAATGTCATGATTTCAGCTATTTAAACCTGAAATTTCATGGTGGTGTAACTGTAGGGATCCTGACCCAAAAAAGGAGTTGGGGATGCAGGATTACAAGGTTATTGTAGGATAGGTTGTGGTACTGCAACTCTTACTTCTGTGCAGCTGCTGGTGGCGGTGTGGCCTTCAGAGCTTGGCAGCTGGAGATCGGTGGCTGCTGGTTGGGCATCCAGCTCTGAAGGCAGTGCTGCCACCACCAGCAGCGCAGAAGTAAGGATGGCATGGTATAGTATTGCCACTCGTACTTCTGCGCTGCTGCTTGCAGAGCTGGTTCTTCATTCAGCAACCGCCACTCTCCAGATGCCCAGCTCTGAAGGCAGTGCAGAAGTAAGGGTGGCAATACTGTGACCCCCATCTAAAATAATCTTGCTACCCCCCTGTCATCCTCCCTTTTGGGTCAGGACCCCCAATTTGAGAAACGATGGCCTCCTCCGTGAAATCTGTAGAGTATAGAGTAAAAGCACACAAAAGACCAGATTTCACTGTCCGTGACACATTTTCCATAGCCGTGAATTTGGTAGGACCCTATATATAAGCATATGGTGTAGATTGCTAGTAGGGCAACATTTCAACCAAAATGATCTGAGAAAATAGCCCAAAGCTTCTTGATTTTTCTGATATACCTAAATATAACATTAAAGTTAAAAATGTATATTACAATCTTAAGACCTGATCCTGAAAGCCCTTCCTCTCATGACTAATTGTTATTTGTTCAGGTATCCCCCGTGAAGCCACATGAGAAGGAGGCTTTGCAGGACTGTGCCTTTAGGAGTTATATAAAATGACAGTTTAAACTCTGACATATTATCTCTGTTTCTTTCTCCTTTGCTCCTCACTTCCCCAAAGAGGCAATCACTATATCAAACTAAAAGATTTAAACAAAAGTTTAGTTTGAATTCCAGTTAAATCATTACAAACATGTACCACATACTATTAACAGCTGAACGTATACCTACCTGTTGGCTCAAATAAGGCTTGGACATCAATGTCATCTGGTAAGCCAACTAAACTGAGTTCATCCCAGAATTTGACAACCTGATCGTCAGAAGCAGTTTGAGTGCTTACACTTGTACATGATGCTATACTCTGTCGAGGTCTCTCTCTGTACAGAAGGAGAGAAAAAATGTGGGTAGGTAACTCTGCAATTAAAACAGTCTAAGTTTATAACTCAATTAGCAATGCGGTTTTTAAATTATCTAAAAAACCCAGAATGCCTCAAATGAGTTTTCCCTAAGTGTGATAAAACACCCATCGAAGCGGGGGGGGACCTAGCCCAGTTTCTTGAATTTTGACACAGTATTTATATCAGTAGGAGAAAACGAAGAACAATGCTTTCAGTTAAAAGTCATATGCACCAGAAGAAATGACTGTGTTAAATGGCCCTTTGTCCAGTCTGACCATCTCATTGTTCAGGATATATACCCTAAAATTTTTCAAACTTCATTTTTTGTTTGACTTGCTTCATCTCCAGAAGAGAAGAGGATTGTTAGGTAAGTACAGGCAGATATAGATCCAGGCAAAGAAGGGATATTTCTGTGGGGAAATGGGAAAACCTGGAACAAAGAGAGGGAGGTGGTATAAACAGAGGGTGTCAGCTGCAGCTTTCTTATGGTTTCCTCTCTGCAACCTCGACAGCTGGTCTGTGGTATAGCATTGACAGTATTCTCAAAGGAGACTCTGCCCTACCAGACAGCGGTAAGCTGTTAGGATAGCAGACAGCTAGTGTGTATGGGGGAAGGGTGAAAAAGACCAAGAAAGGAGAAGGTTAGATGGCAGCAGATGTCTTTGTCCCACACAACCAAAATTCACAAAATAGCAAAGTGTAAGAGAAAGAGGGTAGAAAAGGAGAATTTAATGATACAAAAAGCACTAGATGATGATGAAATGGAAGAATCTACCAAACCTATTAAAAAACCCCCACAAACACCACAATATACTATTTGAGCACAGGCTATCCTCCTTTCTGGCTTTTTAACTCAACCTACCAAAAAATTATCCACTGAACATCAGACTCATCAACCAGAGAAACCTGACTTCCGCAACCCTACTTAAAAAAAAAAGTTTCTGCCTTCGATTTCTAAAGCACTGCACTAAGCCTTACTGAGACGTCTAGTCCCCTCAGCTACCATAGTGAAATTTGGGTCGTCTCAATCTTTTATTGGTTCCTTCTTCATTAGGGCCCTACCAAATTCCCAGTCCATTCTGATCAATTTCATAGTCAGCAGGTTTTTTAACTGGTCAATTTCACATTTTCAGACCTTTACATTTGAAATTCCATGGTGTTGTAACTGGGGGGGGGGTCCTACCCAAAAGTGGGTTGTGGAGAGTCACAAAGCTAATGTATGGGGGGTTGCAGGATTTCCACCCTCACCTTTTGCACTGTGGAGCTTTCTGCAGCTGAGGGAGATTCCCAGAGGTGGCTCTGACCTCACCCGTGCTGCTGGGAACCTTCAGAGCTGTCAGCAGCCACAGAGCTTCCTGCAGCTGGGGGAGGTTCCCCAAGAGTGGCTGTGCAATGGAAGTCCTGTCCCACTTCAGCCCCGAGGGGACTAGCAGCCCCCAGCTGGGGTACTCCCAGCAGCATGGGGAAGATCAGCCCCAACTCCACCTCTGGGAATCTCCTCAAACTGCAGGAAGCTCTGTGGCTGCTGCCTTCAGTCTGATCTCCCCACTAGAGCAGCCACGCAGGAGAAGTCCCGTCCTTCCCCAGCCTGGCAGACTAACAGCTGGATCCCAGTGAATGGTAGGAGCCCCCAGCTGGGGCGCCCCCAGGCCTGCCCTGTTCTGCCCCTCCAATAGCTAGATTTCACTGGGGAACTCTGATTTCACAGTCTGTGACGTGTTTTTCATGGCCGTGAATTTGGCAGTCCCCTATTCATTAATAAATCAAGCATATGCCTCAGTGGCTGTTCATAGATGTTGACAGTAGCAGCAGCATGAAACTGCTACAGTTCTTGACAATTTCATGATGCTCATACCCTTCTGAAAAAGAACAGTGAACTTGACCAAATTTATGTTGATTTTACTTTACTGCTTGTTAAAGCTATGAGCTACAGCAGGCAACAGAGCTGTGTGCTGACTTAGGAGTACAAAATTCTCTCATTTTACATTTGGCTTATTTTGAAGGTTACCTTCAGAAACATAAGAGCAAGGAGATGGGGGAAAAGTAAGTGAAAGCTTAAGCTGTGCAAAAATTGGTGGTTAAGACCCCCCCTCCTCCACATCTGTCAAGAAAAGCTTCTCTCTCATTATTGGTGAGTGGGTGAAGTTTTCAATCCTTGGCACTAAATTATATCCTAATGACTTATGTCATAACAAAAAAAAAAAGTGTGCAATATCAGAAATCAAAACCTTCAAGACTAAAACCTATTACTATGAATAAAATAGTCCCCTTATTAACTGATGTATTAAATTAACCCATTCTACCGCAAAAGGGCAAGTACCCCTACATGCAGTCAAGCCAGATATTATTAACATAGGCTCCTGTTACTGAATTACTGGTCAGTTTTGAATCAATCTAAAATAGAAAGAATTACACATTCATACCAGATTTTATAATAAGGAAATCTGAGTACTTGTTTTTTTTTAATTTGCGTTTATAGTTCCTTAATATCAAATGGATAAAATCACTGCCAGCTTTATATAGAGATTCAGCATTCATACTTAATTAAGGGCTATTAAACTAAAATGTATCTAAACTGAATAAACCTAATCTGAATATGAATTCAAATTTAAATGTCTACAGTACTTTTAATGCTATATATGCCTTGATAATTCAGGATTCCTTAAAATGTACCACCTTAAATCCTTTTAAAAGGCTGCCTCTCTTTGTTATTGTTTCATTTCCCACTTCACTTCTTCACTGTATTGGCAGCAGTCCAAAGCTATCAACCAATCAGAAAACTCCAACACAACAATGCTTTAGTACTTAAACTTGGATGTTAGCCAGCATGGCACTTGGGGATGATTACATCATCACCCTCAAGGGACAGAGCTGCTTAGTTGTTCCAAGCTAAATTAATTTTGCACTTTCCCATAGGCTACAAAAACCTCTACTAATCAGCCAGCACAACTAAATCCACATATTAGCAAGACAGCTCTGAAACAAGAACACATCTAACCATGGTAACGGCAAAAACCCAGAATTACAAAATCCAAACTTTTTATAAAGAAAAATCTATTCCATTATGCAAATACTAAAAAAATCTGCATTCGCAGTTATGGATGTATTTTAAACTTCATTTTCATAAATATATTCAATAATCTTTCAGCATGGACCATACAGGAATGGGTACGTGAATGTAATTTCTCAGAAATAGCTATTAAAAAGTGCTCTATTACAAAAGGCACCTGGGATATTACTATACATCAATGGATTAAAAACAGAACATTGACATACACAAAAACAACAAACAGAGTTCTAATCACAGTAGAATATACTGTATTCATATAGCACGTTGCTTTTCACAGTTGCAAGGATTATTTTTGGAGGGGGCCAGGGAAGAAAGATTACAAAGTGACACACACAAATTTCTTGCCTCCCCAATGTACACAAACACAACAGTTTAGAAATCAACTGGTTAATGTGTTACTCCTCTTCTGTTCTTTTGCATGCTATCTCTAAGATCTATTTCAAGAGTACAAATACATTTGTATTTTTAAAGTAAGTCTGTCTCTCTTACTTTTGTACTCTCCAAAAAAGAACACGTTCTCACTTCTAGGGGAAAAAACTTTAACAATAAGAAGCAGAAGAAAGATTGCTATTTTTCTGACATGGTTTGCAATTTTTCAAACACAGATTAATAATACTAAGCATCATGTGGTTTTAAAATAATTTTAAATTTTCAAATTATTCACTTATCACTGCACAATGTTTGCATATATGCTTCCTGGCCTCTCTACAATAAATCAACAATACAACAAAATTATGACAAAAGTTTTTATGATGAAACAGACTTACTTCTTCTGTCCTCTTTGTTTGCGCGGCACTGAGTTTTGCCTTGGAGTTCTCTCATAAACTCCATCGCTGCGGTCGTTGGTTTCATTCTTACTTAAAGGCTGGTTCTTCCAGGGGATGATAAACACTAGCGTTGGACTGAATTGTTTTAATTCTCCTTGTCCTAATGAGCTTCGTTCACCACAGTAACAAAAGGCGCAGAGTTGTTCGCTGCAAAGAGGAAACTTTTTTAAATCAGGATAATCTGGGGGATTTCCTATTAATTGTCATGTTTTATGTCAATCTGACTTTCCTCAAACAGAATGCAAGTACAATAAATAAAATATAAATAATAATTTAAAGTGTATCTTTAAATAAATTTGCAATTTAACTACTAAATATATTATTTAAAATTATGTAACAGTAGTTCTGTTTTTCTGCCATAAAAGTTTGCTAAAAATGTGGAAAACACACAAAGTTAAAGTTTTTTTATTTTTCCTCTGCTTAAAAGCCCTTTGTCTATCAAGGAAAAAACTTCACATATTCTGCTGTATCCAAAAGGTATGAGCAAATCTAAATGGTGGTGACTGAAAGAAAGGGGTGGTGGGGGAGAAGGGGTAAGAGATGCAATACCTTATTAAAATCCCATATGCACCAAAAAGATAATATAGTGGAAAACTCACAGCACTTACATGACATACACACACATACCCCCCTATAACACACACAGTATGTATAACATATAACCATGCATCTAGAATACAAATGTATGCATTATCTATTGTATACAAAACATCACACACACATTTAAAAAAATTAATGGGAAGATCAGAATAATGGAACACTCACAGCAATGACTACATAAAGACAGGTTATAGCTACATATCATATACAAAAAAATATACCTCTAGCCCATTATAATGCCACCCGATATAACATGAATTGGGATATAATGCAATAAAGCAGCACTCCGGGGGGGGGGGGGGGCAGGGCTGCACGCTCGGGCAGGTCAAATCAAGTTCGATATAATGCGGTTTCACCTATAACACAGTAAGATTTTTTGGCTCCCAAGGACAGCATTATATTGAGGTAGAGGAGTATATCCATTTAACACAGACACTGTAAAAATACAGCAGCCTAAACTTCTATTTGAGGAAACTTGCACATATTTAGTACTATGACCTGTTAAGTAAGTTATCCCTGTACCATTTGCAATCTTGTATTAACGCTCAAAACACAATGACAGTTGTGGCAGCATTCCTTGTGTCACATCATATGGAGGTTACTGCACAATATTTCTAAAACAACCATATTCAAAAACCTAAAATGTGAACTTTTAAAATTTGCATAAAAACTGTTTAAAGAGAAAAATCATTTCACATGTTTTCCGCCTAAGTGAGGCACTTTGTTTTATGTGTATTTATGTCCCTGTGATCCCCAAAACGTGCCTAAGGGAATCTGGCACTTGGGTGGAAGCCTGGTTTGGAAAGAGCTCCATTTAAATAGAATTTAAGCACATCTCTGAAGTGGCATATTTGGACTTTGGCTGAGCAGTAAGTTGAAAATAAAAAAAAGTCCCCTGGAGGTCCAATTACAGTAGTGTTCACTAGGACTTGGAAAAAATAACAGATCATCTGCACTGCTAGTCAAGGGGCTGGTCTACACTACAAAGTTAAGCTGTCCTAACTACATTGCTCAGGGTTGCAAAAAATTTCACACCGCTCCAGTTATAGACACTGCTGGGTTGATGGAAGAATTCTGTTGACCTCGCTACCGCCTCTCAGATAGGTGGACTTACTACACCCATGGACAAACCCCTTCCATTGCTTTGGTAAGCAGCTGTGATGCTGCAACATTTCTAATGTAGACATACCCAAAGTCAGGTACAAGCAGCAGCAACAGCAGAATGAAGAAAGAACTAAAAAGGGAAATGTTGCAGTCCTAACAGAGGACTATGACAATCCAATACAGCCATTTAACCTTGTGTTAATGTACTTTGAGACTGGACAAAATCTTGCCCTTACAATATAACACCACTGGGGAAGGGAAGATGGGGAAGAGGACTGGGTGCAGAGAAGGTCCCTGAGACATCCTGCAAGCACACAGCTGTCTGTCTCATATGGAAAGGCTGAACAGGAAGACATGGTTTTCTGGAGCACTTCTTAACGGTGGCCCAAGAAGCAGCAACATGCCACCAACTGTAGCATGTATGTGGAGCTGGCCATGCCAAACTGGCAGACCACAACCTTTTGGGGCCAGGTTGCTTCAACAGCAGCCTTAGTTGGGTCCCCCTCACAGTATTCAAGAGAGTGCTAGAGAAGACCCCATCCTGTTGCGTTGGGAGAGAACCTTAGTGCATATTCATGCCCCATGTTGACCCCTCTCCTGCCCCCAATGATCCTGCTTGACACAGGATAGGTGTTGGCCTATACTTCCAATATACAACCCACAGCAGAGATTTTGCTCATAACTGAGTACTAGGCAATGGGATTAATTTCAGAAATATTTACAAGAATCTGCCTGAAGACAAAAAATTTTTGAAGAAAGAAAAATCTAAGTTCCCTGAAGAGGGCATAAAGATGAGAGTAATCTCTCTTCCAGGCTGTAAATTTAAATGTAAATGTAATTTCAAATGTTATATGGCAGAGTAACAAATTAGTAGCTATTCATATTTCAGAGAATATGGCTCAATCAGAGTATTAGGTGAAAACGTGAGAGTTGCCCTCATTCACACAGCCTGCAGATCAGGTGGCAAAATTATTTAGGGTAGTCAAACCTAAAGAGGACTGTGAGAGACTTCAAAGAAATTTAACGGTAGGTGAAAGGGCAGCACACTGGCTGATGAAACTCAAGTGTTTATAAATGCAAACTTTTCCACATTGCAAGGAATAATTTGAACTACTCATACACATGTGGCTGGTTTATAAATTAACTGGAACAACTTACATAAGTTGTTGTGATCATTATGAACAGTTAAACAAAAAAAACCTGCTCAATGTAAAACAGTCAAAATTGCAAATAAAACATTACAATGCATAAAGAATGAAATAGAAGATATTTAAAATATGATGCTATTAAATAACCCAGTACTGGTGCGCTACTGGACTTTCTAGGTTTGGAGACAGCTGCAGGGTCTCTGCTGCAGGTTGCAGCTTTCCCAAGCAGCAATAGGTTGAAATTAACAAAATTAGTCAGTTTCATGGCTGCTATTCAGGATGGTGTGGACAACTGTGAAAATATAAAGAATCATGTCAGTTTCATGCTACTGCTTGGGAAAAGCTATGAACCACAGCAGCTGACATAAGCACTGGTGTATTCAGAGAGGAAGGAAAAAAAGAAGCAGCCTTGGTTTAAGGGCCCAGTAGCAGAGACACATTCCCTCATTCAGGAGCCAAGAATCTGGGAAGGAATCTAACAAAAGAGATCCTACATCCTCTCAGAAGCCAGAGGACTCTAGTATTGAGGTAAAAGGAGAAAAAGAAAGCTGCTCATTTCTAAAAGAAATATGGGGCAATTGGGCTTCAACTCTATCAAGTATTTATAGCCAGATATTTATCTGAAAGATACCTTAAACCACACCAAAACCCATGAATAGAATCCTAGTAGAAATCTCCAAAGCCTCCAATTCTCAGCGGTTTGGAAGGGAGGTGTGAGTGTGTGTCACACCCATACACATTGATCATGGAAGTTTGCCTTCTCATCTTCTGTGCTAACCTGGGAATAACAGACGTAGGGCTTGTCTACACAAGGAGTTATTATTCCAGAATTGCTACTCCTGATAAGAGTGCCTCATTCTGAACTAGCTTAATCTACAGTGATTAAACTAATCCAGAATAAGAGCATCCACACATTGAGTTAATCAGAAATAGCTATTCTGGAATGTAATTCCCTTTGTAGATACTTCCTTAGCCTTTTAGCTAATAAGTGTTTCGTAAATATTTTAAACCCTGTCTGTATAGACAAAGGCAAATTTCTTTCCCTAACAGGTGAGACAGACAGACAATTTAAAAATACAATTCCTTTCCCATATATCAATATTCAGTTTATTTCTAGGGGAGTGGAGAAGAGACCTCAATTCAGACTGAAGACAGCGGGAGTTGAGAAAATTCAGCGACTCATAAAATCAAGTCCTGTGATCAGATTTCGGATGTTTACAGAACAGAGTAATATTTTAAAATGGGATAATGAGAAAGTTAACATGCCACCTACTGATCTCTTCATAATTTATTGAAATGGAAAAGCAAGCAGATCACTATTATGCCTATATCCTTATGCTGTTCCAGATATTGTTAAAATGGATAGAAATTCATTATTTAATTCTTCAGACATATGGGCCAAATACTGTTCTCTTATATACTGCTTAAAATCCAGAGCATGGCACGCTGCCATTCAGGATGGAATAATAATACTGCTTTAGACCTAGTCTACACCTAAAACTTAAACATTACAGCATGATGAAAAGTCTTCATTGAAGATGCTACCGAAGCCAACAGGAGGGCTTTTCCTACTGGCATAGGTATCCACCTCTTCAAGAGACGGTAGCTATGTCGACAGGAGAAACCCTCCTGTCGACATAGCGCTGTGTTCACAGGGGGTTAAGTCGTTATAATTACATCGCTCAGAGGTGTTGATTTTTCACACCTGTGAGCAACGTAGATATACCAATGTAAATTCATAGTGCAGATATGGCTTTAAATTGACCTAGCTTTGTCACTCTGGGCTGTGAAAAATTCACACCCTTAACAGTCATAGTTAAGATGAGTTAAGCAGCCCTGCTGCAGACACCGCTAGAGGAATTCTTCCATCAACGTAGCTACTGCTCTCAAAGGGGTGAAAGAAAAACCCCTTCTGCTGCTGTAGGAAGTGTCTATAGCTGTGCAGTTGTAGAGCTTGTAGTGTAGACTCTGACAAGCCAGAAGCTATCAAGAGTGTTTCATATAGTTCTCTCTCTCTCTCTCTCTCACACACACACACAGTGCAAACAATGGCATCAAAGTGGACAATTAGAATACAATACACTGCACAATGGTAGTTAGTTGGGAAAGATATTTTGATCAAGGGAGGTGGGTATGTCTACACTGCATTTTAAAACCCACAGCAGCGAGTCTGTGAGCTCAGATGTACGGCCTTGGGCTCACGCTGCAGTGCTAAGAACAGCTGTGTAGACATTTGGGCTTGGGCTGGAGCTCAGGCTCTGAAACCCACCCAGGCTCCCCAGGCTTCAGAGCCTGAGCTCCAGCCCGGGTTGGAACATCTACACTGTTGTTTTTAGTGCCACAGCACAAGCCTGAGCCTGTACACCTAGACTCTGTGATTCACTGCCACGGCTTTTAAAATGCAGCATAGATATACCTAGTAAGGATTGTGTCTGCTCCTAGTCAAGAGCCTGCTGAGAAACCTTAAATAGAGACCCAAACTTCCAGCTGCTAAACCGGTACCCTCTACCACAAAACCCAGTGAGCTCAAAAACATGCTCAGTAGAGCAGCTTGACCTTTTAAGTCCCTGACCCCTAAAGCAATCTGAACCAATATCCATCCCAACAGCAGAACCTACCCAAATCCCCAACAAACTAAGATGCCGGTCACATTTATTGAGTCCTCTCAGTCATCCATGTTCCAACCAGAAATAAAATACCACCAAAAAAGCCCTAGAATGAACCAATGGAAAAGGTTCAAATCATGGAGTAAAGGAGAAAAACAATCATGGTTTCCTCCTCTCAAGTAGTGACATACTAGAAGCCCTCCTAAAACACAGACTTTACTGTTCAGACGACTTCATTTCAGTACATGCAGTATTGTATAAGTGGTTGCCCATTATTCAGTTACAAGAGAAGAACAAGCTCTTCTTGCTTGCTCGCAAACAGTCAACTAGAAAATTAAGGTACAATTCACTACCCAAAAACTTTGTTAACACACAGTTAAGGTTGCCCAACAGTACCTTTTCCCATTCGCCAAAATCAAGAGCACTTCTACTTAAAAGTCTGAAAAGCCGGACATACAATATTAAAGTGCATAACAGCCCCACCCTGAAGAGCCACTGGCAAGATACCATTTCAGCCAGGGCTGTCCTGTGGCTATAACAAGGAATGACAATGTAAATGAGCTTTTTCATATAGTATGCTGTGCCCCACGTAACTATATTCATTCCTTTGTCTGCATGCACTCCAGCTGCCCTTCACTATGTTAGGAACAGCCATACTGACTGGTGCAGGGATTACCTGCAGAACATTTCCACATCTCACATTTAAATATGAAGAGAGATACATCTTCAGCCAAATGGATCAGTAACTTTAAGTCCAGGTGCACTCAACATTCTGCAATACCATGAGGCACTGAAGTAAACCTTACCTCAGTGTTAATTAAGTTTTTAGGCAGTTAGTTTCTTTTGGCTTTTTGAGGAGGGTGGGAGTGCGCCAATGAGAGGCTCCTGGAAAGTCTTTACTGGCATTCTGCTATCAGCTGCCCTCCTCCTGGCCCCTTCATGCTCCCCCTGCCCAGTAGTAGAGGAGCAACAGGGAAGAAGGGAGGTGCTAACCAGTGGGCTGTTAGGATCACATCTCCTAGCTGGAGGCAGCAAGGGGATATGGAGGGGAGTCCCAGACTCTGTACTCCACTTTGGGGTCCAGTGTTAGCAGGGAGTGTTCTACACAACTCTCTGAAAAACAGGAGGATTGCAGAGATGTGAAGTATCCCATTCATCTCAATGGGATGTGCTCAAATAAATCAGAACATCTCATGGAGGTGAAAAGCCTGATGCAACACCTCTGAGACATATAAATTGGATGTCCCGATTTTATAGGGACAGTCCTGATATTTGGGGCTTTTTCTTATATAGGCTCTTAATACCCCCCACCCCATCCCAATTTTTCACACTTGCTGCCTGGTCACCCTAGGGTGGGGTTAAGGGTGTGGGCTCTGGGCTGGGGTAGGAGAGGTCAAGGAGGCAGCATTTACCTTGGGCAGCATGGCTCCCAAAGTGACCGGCACAGCCCTCTGGCAGTGGCTCCTAGGCGGGGCGGGGGTATCTGTGTACCGCGCCTGCAGGTGCTGTCCCTGCAGCTCCCATTGACTGCCGTTCCTGGCCAATGGGAGCTGCGGAGTCAATGCTCAGGATGGGGTCAATGCACAGAGACACTCTCTCCCCCCTGCCCCCCCCCAGTGGTCGCAGGGACATGCCGACCGCTTCTGGTAGTGGTGCAGAGGGAGGGAGGCAATGTGGGCAGGGAGCCGCCTTAGCCCTGCAGATAGCACGTCTCTGCGTGCCCTTTGGGGTAGGGAGGGGTCTCCATGAAATGTCTGGGGCAGGAGAAGCGCATGGAGCCGCCATCCCACCTGCCAAAGGCATGCAGAGACGTGCCAGCCACTAGACGCTTCTGGGAGTGGAATGGGGCCACTGGCCACGAAATGCAGGCAACCTAAGCCCTGCTGCACCGCTGGCCGGGACTCAGGGGCAGGCTGTCAGATGAGATTTGTCCTGCATTTCGGGGCCACCACACTGTTTCATGGTAAATCTGCCTCTGAAGGGACCTCCTAGAGAGGTCTTCTAGTCCAATCCCCTGCACTCAAGGCAGGACGAAATAGTATCTAAACCATCCCAGAGAGGTGTTTGTCCAACTTGCTCTTAAAAATCTCCAGTGATTCCACAACTACCCTAGGCAATTTATTCTAGTGCTTAACTACCTTGACAGGGAGTTTTTTCTAATGTCTAACCTAAACCGCCCTTGCTGCAATTTAAGGCCATTGCTTCTTGTCCTATGGTCAGAGGTTAAGGAGAACAATGTTTTTCCCTCCTCCTAGAAACAACCTTTAATATACTTGAAAACTGCCATCATGTCCCCTCTCAGTCTTCTCTTCTCCAGACTAAACACATCCAATTATTTTAATTTTCCCTCATAGGTCATATTTTCTAGACCTTTCATCATTTTTGTTGCTCTTCTTTGGACGTTCTCCAATTGTCCATGTTTCCTGAAATGCGGCACCCAGGACTCGATACAATACTCCAGTTGAGGCCTAATCAGCACAAAGTAGAGCAGAAGAATTACTTCTTGTGTAGTGCTTACTCCTGCAAATACATCCCAGAATGATGGTTGCTTTTTTTGCCACACTGATACGGTGTTGACTCATATTTAGCTTGTGAACCACTATGACCCCCAGATTCCTTTTTGCAGTACTCCTTCCTAGGCGGTCATTTCCCATTTTCTATGTGTGCAACTGATCGTTCCTTCCTAAGTGGAGTACTCTACACTTTTCCTTACTGAATTTCATCCTGTTTACTTCAGATCATTTCTCCAGATTGTCCAGATCATTTTGAATTTTAATCATATCCTCCAAAGCACTTGCAACCCCTCCGAGCTTGGCCTCATCCGCAAACTTTATCAGTGTACTCTCTGTGCCATTATCTAAATCATTGATGAAAATATTGAACAGAACCGGACCGAGAACCAATCCCTGCGAGACCCTCCTTGATATGCCCTTCCAGCTTGACTATGAACTACTGGTAATTACTCTCTGGGAACGGTTTTCCAACCAGTTATGCACCCACCTTACAGTAGTTCCATTTAGGCTTCATCTCCTATTTGTTTATGAGAAAGTCATGTGCGAGAGTATCAAAAGTCTTACTAAGTCAAGATGTATTACATCTACCCGTCCCCAACATCCACAAGGCTTGTTACCCTGTCAAAGAAAGCTATTAGGTAGGTTTGAAATGATTTGTTCTTGATAAATCTATGCTGGCTGTTACTTACCATTTTATCATTTAGGTGTCTGCAAACTGATTGCTTAATAATTATTCGTTCCATTATCTTTCCAGGTACTGAAGTTAAACTGACTGGTCTGTAATTCCCCAGGTTGTCCTTATTCCCCTTTTTATAGATCAGACTTTTCCTGTCCTCTGGCATCTCACCCATCTTCCATAACTTTTTGAAGATAATCACTAATGGCTCAGTTATCTCCTGGGTCAGCTCCTTGAATATTCCAGGGTGTATATTATCAGGTCCTGGTCTATATATTTTCTGCATTTGTTTTTCCTGATAGAAGTCTACGTTTGATTTAATACTATGAAATGGAATGTTTTGGAAAAATAGGATTTCACAGCATCATCAGTATTAGGCCTGGTCTACATTACACAGCTAGGTCGACGCAAGACAGCTTACATCAACTTAGCTGTGGATGTGTCTTCATTTAAGTTTGTCTCCCACCGACATACGTGATCTGCTACTCCAACTTAATGCAACTGTAGCACGTCCTGTGAACACACTAAGCCGATGGAGAGAGCTCTCCCATCATCTTAATAATTCCACCTCTACAAGAGATGATAACTTTGTTGGCGTGAGTTGCTCTCCTGCCGACATAGAGCTCTCTATACAGGGGGTTACGGTCAATACTACTACGTCACTCCTGAGCCATATAGTTATACTGAAGTAAGCATGCAGTGCAGAGCAAGTCTAACAGTATGTCTAAACTGGCAAGTTTTGTGCAACTTTTATTAAAGTGCTGGAATTAAACTGCTGTTGCATGTCCACACTGTGCTCCTTGTGACAGCAGAGCAGATCCACACTAGCTGCTCTTGCAACAGCAAAGAGAGCAGTGTGTTGTGGTAGCTACCCACTGTGCAACTGGCTTTGGGAAGGGTTTACAATGCTCATGGGGCAGGCACAGCATCACATGATGCAGGTTTCCCAATCCCATTGTTCCATGGACATCCTACTACATTGCCAGCTGCTTTTTAACTGAAGTGCAGGGGGGGAGGGGGAGCGTGTGACAGGAAATGTGAGTGGGTGTGTATGGAGTGGGGAGGAGAGTGTGTGTTTTGGGGGACAGAGAGTGTGTCAGCATGCTGTCTTGTAAGTTCATATAGTGGCAGGAGGCAACCAGTCCTGAGGCAGGGGGAGGACGAAACCCCGACATCAGCACTCACTTCCTTCCCTGGGCTCTGTGCATAGCAATCTCCCTCTCTCTCTCTCTCACACACACAAACGTGCGCACACACACGTGCGCGCCTCTGTGTTCAACAGCACGAGCATTCCACATTACTGGTTTGCTTTGTGTCCCAGAGCAGATCAGCACAGCACAGCATGCTAGGGCCGCCAGAAACGGAGCTTTGAAAGGGGAGGGGTGCATGACTCCAGGGCAGCCGAGTTCAAATCAATGAGGAGAGCAGCCACTTTATGGGACACTTCTGGGGGCCAACTGATTGCTTTCTGCAGTGTAATGTGTTTACACTGCCAATACAGTGCTGGAGCCTCTGTGCTTTAAGGCTTACGACTGTTGTTGAGGTGGGGATTTTTTGCAACGCTGGAACTGAGGAGTTTCTGTGCACTAAGTGGCTTGGCAGTGTGTACACCTCGGGAGTTACACCACAGAAAGCTGATTTACTGTGCAGTAATTTGCTAGTGTAGACAAGGCCTAATTTCTAATTATTTTTTTTAATTGCCTTGTGCATGTTACAGAATAAAATTCTATTTTTTGGAACAAAATTAATCTTTATTAGATCACAACATATTGCATGCGGTGCTGAGCAGGTCTGACACCCATCAATTTTTTGTTACTTCACTGTGTCACAGATCCCATAACATCCTCCACGGACAATATTAATAGGCGCATTGACATTGTTATATTCCTACATATAGAGCAATCACAACAAGATTCTTAAGGGCCACAAAAGAGCAAGGCCATGTACAGCACATTACAGCAACACACACTGCTCTGGCTCAGTATTAAAAGAGTCTTCCAAAGCCTCCCTGATCTGTACAACCCCGCGCTGAGCTTTTCTTACAGCCCTGGTATCCATCTGTTCAAATTCAGCAGACAACTGCTCCAACTCCACCCTGGTGGAAACTTTTCTCCCTTTGCTTCACAGATATTATGCAGGACACAGCAGGCTGCCATAACCATTGGGATAGTTGCAACCCTTTCAAATGACCAAAGGCAGGTTCAACTATCATTCTGAACCTGCTGAGCCTGTAGTTGAAGTGCTGTCAAGGTGGCTGGCATACAGCTTCATGAGCCATGAAAGCAAGGGGTCTTCCAGGATTACTACTGACATTTCCAAATTCCCAGTGGTAATTCATCCCTGGGGAAAGAAATCCCTGCTTTCAGCTTTCTCAACAGTCCTGTGTTCTTAAAGATGTGCACGTCATGCCCTTTCCCTGACCAGCCCACACCAATGTTAGTAAGGCATCCCCAGTGATCCACCAGAACTTGCATACCATAGAAAAGTAGCTCTTTCTGTTGATGTTCTCTGTAGCAAGGTGGTCTGGGGCCAAAATAGGGATATGCATGCCCTCTATTAACCCACCGCAGTTCGGGAACCTCATGGCTGCAAAAGTATCCACTATGTCCTGCACATTGTCAGAGTCACAGTCCTATGTAGCAGGAGGCGCTTAATGGCCCCTGCAGTGGATTTTCTGACTCCATATTGATTCCCAACTGACTGGCAGCAATCTGGTGTTGCAAGTTTCAACAATGCGATCGCCACTCGCTTCTCAACTGTCAGTGCAGCTCTCATTTTGTTGTCCCAGTGCTGGAGGGCTCAGCACAGAGATCCAAAAATGTGATCTTACACATCTGGAAGTTCTGTACCAATGCTCATCACCCCAAACCTGCATGACAAGGTGATCCCACCAGTCAGAGCTTCTTTCCCAGGCCCAGAACTGGTGCTCCACCACCTCCAGTAGCTCACTGAACACCGCCAACAACCTTGAATTGTTTCTATGTCCCACAGCAATCTAGCTTCCAAAGAATCATTATGTTCCTCACAGCTCCTCCTGTGGCTCTGCAAATACTGCAAGATCATCTGCCCTGTGCTTGCAATGACTCATGATAATAGTGCAGAGCTGTGCAGGCTCTGTGCTTCAGTCAGAGATGATGGACAGTAAGAAAAACGTGAGAGTTTGTGTGGATTTTGTAAAGAGAATGTGAAATATTATGGGACAGACAACACTGCATTATGGGATGTTGACCCCCATGCTCCCTGTCATCACTGTGCATCTCTTTTTGGATGCATCAGGCACTGCAAAACTTCCCAAAATACCCCATGCTAGATGGTGTGAGTTGCACAGTGGGATAGCTCATGGTGCACTGCAATCTACATCAATACTAATACTTCTGGTGAGGAGGTGCACCACGGACACAAAGAGCTAAGTGTGCACATGCACAAGTGATGTAATAACTGCAGTGGCTGTATGCCAATGTAAATTAGATCACATAATTTTGTAGTGTAGACATGGCCTTAGTTATTCAAGCAGATGTGAGCTATCCTTGAAAGTTCTGTTCCCTCCATGTTCATACATGCTGGATGGTAATGTTAATCCGAATAATCCTTCCACCCATTTTAACTACTAACAAAAGCACGGCACTTCCATGTGTTGTCTAATATTTCTCCTCACACATATAAGCATAGACTTTAGAGTAAAGCCTTGTCTCCACTTGGAAAAATGTTTGTTTGGACCTTGTGTTAGCTGACAGGTAAATAGCAGACATCCCTTTAGGCCTGGTAAAATTTGTATTAAAACTACAAACTGCCCTATGTTCACTAGGATTTTCTGTTGTTTTGGTTACAAATTAGGAACAAACCAGTTTTATTAGTGTGGATGCACCTTAGAGAGTGCTACTTATGTGAGGACAAACCAAGGTATTCAAGCAGCACTTTATTTTATAAAAATTTCCAAAATAAACAATGCCATGAATACGCTTCATTGTGAGTTTTAATGTATACAAGATATGCACTGAAAAATACAGTGGCTAAGCCTCATATGAAAATTATGGGAGTGAAGTGTGAACATTTGCAGATTGAGCATTCATCACTAGAGACTCTGGGGTTCCTGTATATGTTTGGTAACTTTCCCTCAAGCTCCTCCAATGCAGTAGCTCAGTGTAAAGCTGCCTTCGGAGAAATGTCATTATAAGTTGTGTAAGATCTTGATATGGAAGCAGAATTCACAAGCCAAGAATTCAGTTCTCTCAACGTATTGGATTGAAGCACAAGGAGCGCCAAGCACAATAACGGGTGGTCAAGAAAACATTAAAAACTGAAAAAGAAAAAAATATTTTTGAAATGTAGAAGTTGTGTTTGACTCATTTCTAAATGTGGCTGTTAAAAATGCAAAAAAAAATCTCCTCTCTGACATAAAATGAATCACAAGAGAAAAATCAACCAGTCAGGAACTTCTTGTAGTAGTTTGCTAGATGTTGCCATTGCAGACTGCCTTGTAAGTATATACAGTATTTTTGCATGCACGTTACATGTGCCTAGTAAAATTCCTTCCTATATTTTTTTGTAAGTGGTAAGTATAGGCAATAGCCATATTTCAAAGTTTAAAACTATTCTGTATTTTTACCATCTTCAAAATATACAAAGTAATTAAACCACATTACACACAGCTTTCCAATTTTTTCAAAATCAGCACAGCTGGAGTTCAGCATATACACAAACAACCTAACAGTACCCTTCTCTTCAAACAAAATCAAACAAACAATTTATTGACATTTGTGAGAAAAAAATTAATTAAAAAATATGCTCCTGTTCAGAGTCATTATGTGGCAGGTTTCAGCTCAAGGTAAATTTTCAAAGCTCAATTACAAATGTTAAAAAAATAGAAGATGTATATAATGAAACCAATGAGGTGCCTTAAATACAGCAGGTACCATCAGAACACTGGTTTTAAATAAAGCAAATTTCAAGAAACTACCTAATAGCTCATAAGTAGAAAATATTATCCAGAAGCCATCTACAGTTATTCTTCAGGCTCTGCCAAAATAGATTTTTTTAACCGTTAAGCAAAAGTGGAACAACAGTGAGAAATCCAGGCTGATTTAAGCGATGAGTGGCAAAATACGGTCTGTGGGCTATTTCTAAAGATGTTTCACAGCTCAAAGCACACAGTTCATGTGTGTAAACAAAACTCCATCTCTAAGCAGATGAAAATACAGGGAAAAAAAGAAGTGCACTGTCCACATATTACAAGTGGGGTTGGTAATCTTGCCTATTATTAAGGTCCCCTGACACTTCCCATTATAAAGACCCTATTTTCTGTTGCTTATAAAACCTGTCAAATTTTAACCATTTCAGTTGAAATTTTCCATGCCTAGTATCAGCCTCAGTCTGATTTGGGGGGGCGGGGGGGAGACCGAGGGAGAAGAAGATGTGTGGGTTGGGGTGTGGGAATTCAGCCATTTCCAAGAATTAAGCTAGGGAAAATATGTTGTTTGGCACTGCTTAAAATATACTGGTGACCTTTTCTTTGACATGCACTAGTGCCCCCAAGCTTTGGAAAATGGATTTGAAATTAAACGGGCAGGTTGCCTTTGCCGTCCCTGTGAAAATCTGCCTAAACTTTGCCCGATTACAAATAGGCCTTTGAAAACTGCTCTTTGCACATGCTCCGAAGAGACTTGCTAGAGCTTTCCAGCTAAAATCTCTCAACAGTCTGTCCCCACTAAGCAAGTTTGAGCTTCTCACAACTCCTAGTGCTGACCAGACTGTGCATGAGCCACCCTATATAGTGACTTAAGTATGCGCCATCCCCACAGAGTGACTGAGCATGCTCCCTCCCGCCCAAGGCCATCAGGGCTCAGAAGGACTTTCTCTGCAATTGCAGCTCATGGCTGCCGTGGAGTGAGTGGTGACAGGCATTGGAACTGACAGCAGGGAGCCTGTCTCCTTCTGTGCCTTCAGTGACCCATCTGGAGGCAAAACAGGCAATGTGGAGGAGGAAGCCATTGATTCAAATGCAGAGGGCACAAAAGTCAGACCAGGGGAAGGGTGAAGAAGTAAATTGCGACTGGTGAGACCAGGAGCTGGGGGATGGAAGTGGGGGGTGTGATACTTAGCCTGGTTGGGCAGGGAGACCGGGAGACTGGAGAGGGTGTGGGGGAAGGAGAGAACAGGCTGGTACTTGTTGCACAAGGGGACTGAGACTGGAAGTGAGGGGCTGGGACTGGAAGGGAGGAGAGGCTGGGAGTGTTTGGGTGATGGTAGCCAGTGAGAGAAATGAGTGGGGTGACTGTAGACCAGCTGGCTAGAGAAGGGGAATACTGAGATCCAACAAGGAGCTGGTAGAAGTGGAAAAACACTGGGACTGGACAGACAAGGAGAACAGGGCAGCATCTAAGGAAAGGTGGTGCGGGGGACAGAGCCTGGTGCTAGGAGCCGATGAGTGTGTGGGGTGGGGGAAGAGACAGATAGGATGAGGAACAGGGTGGAAGGAACTGGGACTGGCTGGGCAAGGAGTCCGAGACTGGGATGAGAAGCCTGAGGAGTGGAGACTGGGACTGGGTAAGGAAGGAAAATCTGACTGGGACAAGGCACCACAAATGATGAAGAGACAGGACTGGGACAAGGACAGGGTAGAATGGGCCAAGCTTGGGGGCATGAGGAACAGGCAGATGAGTAAACAAAGAGTAACTATTAATAGAGTGATGTCAGACTGGAGGGAGGTCTCAAGTCATGTTCCACAGGGATATGTCCTGGGTCCGGTGTTGTTTAACATCTTTATTAATGAGCTGGATGGAGGTATGAAGAGTATACTGATCAAGTTTGCAGGTGCCACAACGCTAGCAGGGAGTAGCCAATACCTTGGAAGATAGAGCTGAAATTCAGAGGGATCTTGAAAAATTGGCAAACTGAGCTTTAAACAACAAAGTGAAATGAAACAAAGACAAACGTAAGGTGCTACACATACAGAAGAAAAGCCAAATGCACAAATACAGAATGGAGAAAAAATGGCTTGGCAGCAGCATTGCTAAGAAGGATCTGGGAGTTGTGGTGGATCACAACCTCAACATGAGTAAGTCATGTGATGCTGCTGCAGAAAAAGCAAATGCAATTTTAGGTTGCATTAACAGAGGCATAGCATGCAAGCTACTGGAGGTGATAGTACCACTCTACTCAGCAATGATTAGGCCTCAGCTGGAGTAGTGCGTCCAGTTTTGGTCACCAAGGTATAGAAAGGATGTAGAGAAACTGGCAAAGATCCAGAGATGAACGACAAGACGATCAAACGGATGGAATGCAAGCCATATTAGCAAAGACTGAAGGAACTGGATATGTTTAGTTTGGAAAAGAGAAGATTAAGGAGGGACATGATAGCAGTCTTCCCATACCTGAAAGGCTGCCATAAAGAAGATGGAGAAAAGTTGTTCTCTCTTGCCACCGAGGGCAGGACAAGAGGCAATGGGTTCAAACTAAAGCATAGCAGATTTAGACTGAATCTCAGGAAAAACTTCCTGAGAACAGTAGGACAATGGAATAGACTACCAAGGGAGGTTGTGGAAGCTTTTTCACTGAAGGTTTTCAAAGGGAGGCTGGATAGCTATTTGTAATGAATGGTGTAGACACAGCAACTCCCGCATCTTGGCAGGGGATTAGACTAGATGACCCTTGAGGTCCCTTCTAACCCTTTGATTCTATGAGTATTTCCACTAAAGCACACTCCCAAGAACCTGGAATGGATTCCTGAGCTTCACCATTCCTTCTTCTGCCAGCAAATATCCATGAAACTCCCTGACAAACTGCGTCTCACCCCCTCTGATGGTTCACGCAGAGGATGACAACCTATTATTACAGTCAGTCACTCTGATAGCTCAAGTGGCAGAGGTCTATGCAGTAGATCTAAAGGTTCCGACCCTCCTGATGACCCATGTGGGTGTCAATATGCTGCCATACGATGGAATTTGTGCCTTTTCAGTTTTCTTTAAAAAGAAAAAAAAAATCTAGGAAATTACACACAAAAAAACAAGTTAAAAGAAGATTCGTAAGGTTGCAAAGCAAAGCACTCAAAAGTTAAGAAATGCCAGTATTAAAATTGCCTTAGCCACTATTACTTAGCACCTTGTAAATATACTATCATGATACAGCCTTTAGTTACATGATCATATACTAATATTTCCACAGGCCTCGGGCCTCATTCAGTGCCCAATATGGACCTGTTTGGGGGAGGAATCATAGTTGTGTTCTAAAGGCAGCTATGGATACCTGCTTCATTTATTACAGAAGTTGGAAGGTGTGCAGTGAATGAGACAGGGCTGCAGGGAGAGAAAGGAAGGTCTAATGGTTATGGCTGCTGAATGCTGCCCTATGTAACTGGAGTCTATCACTGCCTCTACCACAGAGTTCCCGTGTGAGGTTAGTCAAGTCACTTAAGCCAAAACGTTCGCAGGTGACCACTAATTGTGTGTTTCTCATTTTCTTGGTGCCCAATTTCAGAACCTGAGATCTAATTTGCAGAAGTGCTGAGCACTCACAGCTACATCTAAGTCAATGGGAGCTGTGCTTTACACATAAAATGTGCTATATAATCAGGGCCAGCTCCAGGCACCAGCACAGCAAGCAGGTGCTTGGGGCGGCCAAGGGAAAGGGGCGGCACATCGGGCTCTTCGGCGGCAGGTCCCTCGGAGGAAAGAACCTGCCGGCGAATTGCCACTGAAGAAGAAAGCGGCACAGTGAAGCTGCCATCAATCCCAACTGCGGCTTTCCCCCCCCCCCCCATCACTTGGGGTGGCAAAACCGTGGAGCTGGCAGTGTATATAATGTTAAGTACTCCAGAAAATCAGGTCCTAGTCATCTCAAATTGGGCACCTAATATTAGTGGATACTTTTGACCTTAATCTCTTTGGGCCTAGTCTGCTGTCTGTAAAATGGAGTTAATAACAATAACCCCTCATTCCACATAGATGTAGTGAATATAAATTTATTATTCAATATTTGTGAAGAACTCCGACTATAGCGATGTGCACCATAGAAAAGTCCATGAGGAAATTATTAATTCTGTCTTCAGAACAGGGTTTGAATAATGTGCAGTAAATAAGGCTTAGGCCCACACATTGATCATATAGTTAAAGACTGTATCATAATTAAGGATAAGATCAGGTCATGGAGGTCATGGACACTGTGACTTTCAGAGAACTCCATGACAATTACCACTTCAACCCCAGAGCTTGGTCCTACCCTCTCCCCCCTACCACCACCACCACTCATGAGCTGCCTTGAGGCCCCCCCCCGACTCAGCCTCTTCCCCTACAAAGGTCCTGCCTGCCGCTTGCTCCTCTCAGCCCCCGCCTGCCTCCTCTCCATCTCCTGCCCTCCCTTGAGAGGGTGTGAAGGTGTGGAGTGGGGTACGGGGCCATGGTCCAGGTGCCGGGGCCCACAAAAGATTAATCCAGCCCTGAGTATTGCTAATACTGCAAGTTTAATAATCATGAGATCAACAAATACAGAGAAATTTGGCACAACTGCTTTTGTCACTGCCATGACTCCATCTCTTCTTGATCTTACTGCCTGCCCTTCCCTACAAGAGCTCAATAATCCACTCATTTCTGAGCACAGATGCCTCTTTCTCTCCAGCCTACTTCAGCTAGGCATGGCTTCTGATGCTATTTTTTATTTTGGTGTCTCTAGCACTCTACTTTCTGAGTTTTAAACTTAACACTGTTACCACTCCTTTCTCTGTATCTTATTCACAACTAGTAGTTCACTCTCTCCTGGACTCACATGTGCACACACATACACACAAACACACACTTTCTGCTGGGTAGTTCCATTAAAAGTTACAACCTTGGCTCTATTCTCCAGCATCACCCTCAGAGATGTCCGAGTTAGCCTCAAAATTAGGAGAGATCAGAGAGAAGTACAAGAAAAAAAAAAAACTTTGGATATCAGCTGCATAAAAGTAATACTGATACTCCCTAACTACACTGTAACTTCTTTTCTCCTAAATGCTTCAAAAACCAAAGTTATTTGTCTGTGTGAAGTGCCTTATCACATATCTCTTACACTACTCTCACTCCCCTGAAATCCAGCCTTAAACTTTACTCATGAAGTCAGAAATCCTGAAGGCATCCATTACCTCAGACTTTGTCTACTCTCACTTTACCCTTGTTAGTAAGCATCTCTCTCACTTGCAGAACAATGCCAAATGTGCTGGCATTACTTTGACATTGCCGTCGCTGCTACTTTTTCATGCTCTGATCTATTTCTGCCTTTTCTGTTGCAATAATTTCTTCCATGGTTTCCCTAAAACCTCAAATTTCTAAGCATTAGGAGGGGTATAAATGTTTCCTACGGTAAAAAAAATAATCTGGAAGAAACTTCAAAACTACCCTCCTAATTTTCAAGTTTCTATGGATTCACAATCCACCTTAACCCCTCTGACCTGATATTCCCCTTCTCCCTAAATCTTGGCATGTTTTCTCTCTCTCCATGCCTGGACACTACAGAATTGAGGGTCAATCTTTACTGTACTCTGCTTCATCTATTTGGAGTTCTTTCTAACAAAAAGGAGTGGAACCACTCAAAAGTTATTCCCTCCACCCCTGCCAGGAAGATCTGTCACCACCATTTACGACAATGCTATAGAAGACAGATTCAAAAAACAGCAGTTGTTCTTTAGATGTGCATTGGTTTTAGATGAGTGCAGGATTAGATTAAGAAATAAAAATAAATGGACATTTGATTTTTGTCCATTGCCAGGAGGATACCACCCAACATTGCTGTCAATGCAATGTCCATACTACATCCAGGCCTAAAATCAAACTGTCTGGGATCAGGGAAACCTGCAGACTCCAGATACCTGCCTCCAGACCCCAGATATCTGCCTTGTCAACACCTTCTCAATATTTTTTTTCCCTAAAAAAGATCTGAGAAAAACTCTCTATCTACTGCCCTATCAGTATCATGAGACGGTTTCTTGAGCAAGGGTATAACAATCTCTACACACACACACACACTTCAGTTTTATTGATATATCAGGGTAGCTCCCACAGATATTTCCCTTCTAACAGAAGTTTGTGACCATGTAAAATCTGTAAAGGTAGGTGAAGTAGGCAGTTACGGCACTAGTCTTTTGTATCTGGGGGCACAGGTGCAAACTCTGACAAGGTGGAAGTGAAATGGTTTGGGTTATTTTTAATCCAAGTCTGTCAAAAACATATATCCGTATTATAAAGTCTCCTTAAACTGATCTGATAACCTCTGCAACAAACAGAAGCTCCACTATTGGGCTAATTAGCTGTACCGAAGACTTGGCCAGAGTTCCATGACATTGTTCCAGTGGTGTCTGCCCATGATAGGTCTTGTTCTTGCTAGTGTCACATGATTGTTACATTTACAGATACCTCAAATTTAGGAAAAAGGTAAAACACAGTTAACATTTATTTGCAGGTTCGAGACTCTGAAAGACACGTAGGATTATGGCATACAAGATAAAATTTAAAAAAACATTACTAAAAATGTAGAAAATATCCTCTGAAACCTTGGAAGTACTGTTATGTTAGACCATTTTTATATATAGTACACATTTTATTTCTCACCAGAAAGGCTTTACTAGTGGGTGCAGTGTATCCGCTTGTACACAAACCCCTAAACTTTTACATTTAAATAGTTAATATTTTGCAATTCTCAAGTTTTCCTGTGTTGTGTGATCACGGAGGATGACACTTAAGAAACATGCTTTTCCACCCCCAGTTCCCTGCAGACTAATTAAATCATCGGTCTCAAATATAGCAGCTGCCAACAAGGTTTCTGCTAATGCTTCAAACATCAACACTGTCCCAAGCCTGTTCTCCCAGCATTCTCTGAACCATTACTCAACTCTCAGCCCTTCCCCCACCACTGACTCAGCATCCATCTGTCTCACTTACTAACCTGGTTTTGGCTTCAACACCAACAGAGGCAGTGGAGCTTGCAGACTCCTCAGATACTGAGCGCTGAAGAATTGGTGTTAGCTGCTTGTTCCTGTCCACTTCAGTTTGGGCATCCTCCTCTGCAGATTGTTCTTTGACTTCTGTTTGACAAGAAAGAAGACTGCTAAGATTCCATTTGTGTGGCTATAAAAATCACTGTTTACATTTTCCCCTTTAATGTAAATGTTTTTAAATAGGTTAGTCAGTGTAACAACTCTATTAGAAAAGAAATATTTAAGCAGAGAAATATCATTCCTCTTCACATCTACCTAAAGTGAGAACTTTAATTTCTGCCTAAAGTCTGTATAATGGCTCAAAAATGAAATGATGGGAATCCATGATTATTGTTTCTCAAACTTACAGCTCAAACTTGTATATCAAACTTCCCTGGTTTAGACATAAAAATGTGTTCTAATTGACACCTTTTTCATATTTGAGTGTTGGTACCCAAGCAGTTTGTGTAAGAACAAAAGGTTTGTTTCACCTAAGCAGGGAGAGGAATTGTCAAGTGTGGATGGGTAAATATTTTATGACACACAAAAATCTATATTAAAAAAATGTTACTTAAATTTCAACATCAAGTGCTTGAAAGTTAGGAAATGCCAGATTTACAGTTGCCCATGTACCTTTAATTCTGCCCCCTTGTGTATCCAGCCCATGCTCTGAATGAGGCAGAGGTCGTATGGAAAAATAGCATCTTAGAAATGAGGGGCTGGAAGGGACCTCAAGAGGTCATCAAGCCGAGCCCTCTACACTGAGGCAGGACCAAGTAAACCTACACCGTCCCTGACAGGTGTTTGTCCAGCCCGTTCTTAGAAACCTTCAGTGATGGGGATTCCACAACCTCCCTTGAAAGCGGAGAGCTTAACTACAAAGTTTTTCCTAATAGCTAACCTAAATCTCCCTTGCTGCAATTTAATCCCATTACTTCTTGTCCTACCTGCCATGGTAATGGAGAAGAATTCATCATCCTCCTCTTTATAACAGCCTGGGCGGTGGAGGCAAGCAGAGGCACACTCCTCCTCCCCCAATAATCATCAGGGACACAGAACTTCTCTGGCCCCAGGACCGCGGAGGCAGGGAGGATCGAGCTCCTGCAGGGTCAGAGTCAGGGACAAGGCCATGTGAAGGGAGGGAAGATTGGGCCGGGGCCAGGTGGAAGGAGAGGGAAGATGGAGTTCTTCCTGGGGCTGGTCAGGAAAGGAGAAAGTGAGCTCCTCCTAGGGCTGGGAGCGAGGGAGGGGGAAAGTGAGTTTCTGTGCACCCCCCCCCCCCAAAAAAAAGGGGTCAAATTTAAATTCCTGTGCATGGCCCTGTAACAGCTCTTAACAAAGAGGTGGCCAACCTGTGGCTCCAGAGTAGGGTGACCAGACAGCAAGTGTGAAAAATCGGGATGGGGTGGGGGGTAATAGGAGCCTATATAAGAAAAAGACCCAAAAATCGGGACTGTCCCTATAAAATCAGGACATCTGGTCACCCTACTCCAGAGCCACATGCGGCTCTTCAAAAGTTAATATGTGGCTCCTTGTATAGGCACTGACACCAGGGCTGGAACTACAGGCTCCAACTTTCTAAAGTGCCAGGGGGTGCTCACTGCTCAACCTCTGGCTCTGCCTCCATTCCACTCCTTCCCGCCCCCTCCCTGGACCCTGCTATGCCCTCACTCATCCCTCTCTAAGCCGCCTGCATGCCATGAAACAGCTGATCAGGAGGTGCGGGGAGCGATGGGGAGGCACTGATTGGCGAGGCTGCTGGTGAGGGGAGCTGATTGCTGGCTGCTGACATATTACAGTGTACATTTGGCAATGTACATTGGTAAATTCTGGCTCCTTCTTAGGCTCGGGTTGGCCACTCCACTTTAACACATATGAAGACCTGTTATCAGGTCAAGTATCAGAGGGGTGGCCATGTTAGTCTAGATCTGTAAAAGCAGCAAAGAATCCTGTGGCACCTTATAGACTAACAGACGTTTTGGAGCATGAGCTTTCGTGGGTGAATACCAACTTCGTCAGATGCATGTTATCAGGTCCTCACTCAGTCGTCTTTTCTCAAGACTAAACATGCTCAGGTTTTTTTAAACCTCTCCTCATAGGTCAAGTTTTCTAAACTTCTTATAATTTCTTCTCTCTCCTCCGGAGTCTCTCCAGTTTGTCCTCATCTCTCCGAAAAGTGTAGTGTCCAGAACCGGACACAGTACTCCAGTTGAGGCCTCACCAGTGCCAAGCAGAGGAGGACAATTACCTCTGTGTTTCCCATACAATGATCCTGTTAATACATCCCAGGATGGTATTAACCCTTTTTTTGCAACTGCATCATACTGTTGACTCACATACAACTGTAACACCTACGTCCTTTTCAGCAGTATTTCTGCCTACTGACTTATCCTCAATTTTGTGGTTGTGCATTTGATTTCTCCTTCCCAAGTGAAGTACTTTGTACTTTTCTTTATTGAATTTCATCTTTTTGTTCTCAGAACAATTCTCTAATAGACTGTGATGATGTAATTGAAGACGGCCATTATGCACACACATAAAGACGCCAAACTGAGGACATGTGGCAATCAAACCTGGCATTTCCTAACTTTCAAGTGCTTGACTTTGGAACCTCAATAACCTTTTTCAATAAGAAGTCTCTCTGTGTGTAATCTTGTAGTTTTTATTATAATTATTATTTTTAAAGAAAAGGTAAAAAAAAAATCTATTATGTAAAAGTGTAACATTCCTCTGCCCCTATGAATCACCAGCCGAGTCTGAACCGGAACACTTTAGTAACAGTCTGTGCTATGGTGCTATGTGAGCTAAAGACTGACTCCTTTAGCTGTCAGCAGGATAAGACTACAGTAGAACCTCAAAGATACGAGCACCAGAGTTATGGACAGTCGGACACCATGTTAAACTGGAAGTAACCAATCAGGCAGCAACGGAGACCAAAAAAGCAAATACTGTTCTGTACAGTACCTGTATTGCATCTTAAAGGTAGGCACATCTGGGCTGCCTGTCCCCACGCCCTGCCTCATGTGGGGCTGCCACTTGCAGCTAAGAGGTGAAGACACTGGGGCTGCCAGTTCAAGGCAGCCAGAGCCAGCAGAGCAGGAGCAATGTTGGGGTCTGTGCCGCTTCCACCGTCCCCCAGGCCAGGAGGGGGAGGCACTGTTTTCACACATCCCCTTCCACAGCTGGGAGGGGGGACACACTATTGGAAGCTGCCTGTGCTGAGGAGGGAACTCAGCTGCTGCTGGAGCCTAGCCTGGAGTGTCAGCTGCGGGAGCCCAAACTGCGCTTTGTTCAGAGTTACGAACATTTCAGAGTTACGGACACCCTCTATTCCCGAGGTGCCTGTAACTTTGAGGTTCTACTGTACTTTCCCAGAGTGGGAGGATGGGTTCGAGGGTCCCTCCCTCTGCATTGAAATGATTTTTTAACACTAGCTCTGCCAAATCTGAATGGAATTTCATGGCATTAAAAAAAGGCACTTCTGTTGCCCCAGGGAATTCTCCCTGCTGAAATCAAAAGCCAGATGCGAAGAATGGAGGCAAGAGCATTTTTGGGTATAGGGACTTCTATAGTGTATGTTTATAGAGTGTCTAAGCACAATGGTCTACTAATCTGGTTGGGGTTTCTGGGTGCTACTGTAATTCAAATAAATAAAAAAAAAATAATAATAATAATAATAATAATGGCAACAATGCACTTCGGCCTTACACAAAAACTATAGAGTAAGTATGGAGGCAAATCACTGTTATCAACAGGATCTACATAATGCTTATTAGATCAAATTTAACAATTTGAAAGTTGGGGAGGCAGAAGTCACTTGAACCATCTGATTTCACAGTTAACTGCTCATCACGTTAATTGTGTTCTCCTGACACACTTTTTATTGGACTTGAGGTTGAAAAGACAAATTTTAGGTTTCACAAAATTATTTAGTTCATTGTAAAGTTCTCATGTAGGAAAAAATCTTTAAGATCCATTACAAAAGTGCTTTAATATACCACAGTGTTCAGATCTCTCTCCCCTCAGAGCTGTTTTTACTCCCCCCCTCCCTCATAGCAGAACAGACTAGTCACTCCTTACACAAAAACAAAAAAAGTTATGTTTTGACAGAATTTGTCATTCAAGATTTTTAGTTAGTGTGTTATAAAAAGCTCTGCTATGCTAGGTAGCTTCTTTATTTGTATCTCTCATTGGTGTTTTTCACAATTGTTGTTTTCAAATTATGCTGTTTCTTCCTCCTATGCATGCTCCCTAGATGCAGAGACAAGCGTCTTGAGGGCCATGGTTTGAGCCAAGCAGGCCTTCTGAGGAATTCCTGCACTCAAAGCCAGTTCTCCCTGTCCTCCATGCCACTTCCAGGGAAGCGAGTCTCTTGGGGGCTGTACTGTGCAACATGGAGGAGGAGGAGGAAATGAATGACGGCTGGAAAGCTACTAACTGACAAAATTTCTTTGTGGGAGTGTAGTGATTAAAATGTATCTTCTGCTGTTATATTACTAACCTCCCTTCTGCTGGATGTCAGGGACTCAAGAGAGAAAACAGGAAGTGCTTCTCTGGAGGCTGCCCAAGTACGCTCTCAACAAAGTACAGATACATTTTACATGTGCAGAACCCCCTAAAAGCAGATCTTTTAGCATCATCCCAATCACTACCTTTGCCTTTAAAACAAAACCCTCCAGAGCTGGGGAACAAAGCAAAGAAAAAGATCTGTATTCTAAAAGTTTACTTTTGACAAATATTTTTTTTAAATGTAATGTTAAAAATATTCCAATTGAAAATATTGTAAAGCCTCTACCAAAAAAAGAAACAAACATTTAAAAACTTGTTAAATAATGTTTAACAATAATAATGGAGTGTTTTAAACAAAAATTTTAACAGAAAATAATTTAATAAATTATTTAATAATATTTAATAAAAATAAAAGTTTTATTGCTATTTAGATGAAGGCTGAATTGTTAATAAAATACAGAGGCAGGTGGCTGCTCTCAGGCCTATATGCAGCCAGTACAGAACAGGTGGAAACAGCCTGATAGGATAAAGCCAATGCAGTCTGAGCTGTCAGAACTGCCACTGAAGGGTAGACAGAAGCACTGGACAGATTACAGTAGGAGTGCTAAATTGTACCCTTGAACTGCAGTGCTCTCACATGCTGTACACACTGGCTGTGACTTGTTGCAGGAAGCAATGATGGCAAGACTTTTTCCAAGCAAGTGTAACTGCAACAGTGGTATGAATACCTGTGCACGGTTGCAAGACAAGGTTTAGGGCAAGGTGTTTTACAGGCATGCTACAGGATTACAGTACTGTTAGTAATACCCAAATTCTCTAGGGTAGACAAGCTGTTTGACAGCTAAAGATGGTGTAGCAGCAGTAGTGACAAGGATTCCTGATAATGAATTTAAAATGTGAGCTCTGGTGAGCAACAATGCCCTTGGCCTGTGAGGTCATGCATTATTACCAAATGTCATTCACTTATTCAACTCATGGAAAAAACAAAACAAAGTTTCCACTACGCCCAGAGTTCGCACATTTTTTTTGTCACCTCAGACACGTCTTAATAAATAGAATGTCTCATTGTCACCTTTCCTTCCACTGACAAACAATGTTCCTGGGGCAACTACAGCAATTTGGTGCATGGAGACGTCTCTAATGTATTTTTACCTTATTCTGATAGGATTCAGCACCTGAAAACAGGAAGGTAAGGTGGCACCCAGTGACCAAGCAACTCTCCATGGAACACAAGCAAGCATTCTGGGCACCACCATTTAGAAACCACTGCACTAAATCACAGTATATTAGTGTGCATGGATGGGGACTTGTTTGCCAATAGCTAGTGCTATATTTTAGTTTGCAAAGTAGTTTCTAGCCATATAAAACTCTTTATTTTATGTTTTGTTTTGTTCTGTTGTTTGTTTTTAAAGAGCACAGTTACTGTGGTGAGATGCAGGGGTTAAAGTTCAAAACTTGGCATGAACGGTCCTCTATGAGGACCAATTTTTGTTTTTTTATTTTTTTTATTTCAAGGAAATGCTTGAAAACTGCGAATTTTTATTCAGACATGGCAATAAAAAATTAAATCTACAGGAACATCTGCAACCATTTTTCTCAAAGTACTGCTAATACTAAGTTTTCATTTTTTAAAATAGCCTAAATTTCTTTTTTCCCTCCCATTGGAAAAATATGACTTTCCCTCACAATATATAATGTACTATTGCCCTATTAATCCAGAATAGCAGTAAGAATGAATTAACATTACGTGGAAATGAGAAATTTCTCCATTTATGTTCATTTAAATTTGTAAGCTTTAATATATTATATTAAAATATATTTTTGCATTTAATAAATAAACACGCTATTTAGCCAGCCAACACAGCATACCTTAGTGTAAATTCTCCACCAGTCATAAAATAAAACTTTTTTCTCTGTTTCACACCACTTAAAACTATAGTTTAGTTTCTGTAGATCCTAAGCACAAAATTTCATCTTGTGCAAATCCACTGATCCCAGCATGATGAAGTTGTTAGGATCCTTTTTCAATTACATATTTGGATACCTTGTAATTATATATTTTTATTATTCATATGCTTGCTTAAAACAGCACTGGAACAAAGAAAAGGTTCCAACTATCCACTTTCAGATTTTGTTTATACTTTGCTGAATGACTAGAACATGTCAACTTCATTAAAAAGAATCCATTAAAAACTCATCCATTTCATCCTCACCCATAACAAGTTTACACTGAATGACAAAATATTTTGTACAAACCATGGTAACAGCCATGGGCACTAGAATGGATCCCCAGTATGCCAAACTCTTCATGGGCTAACTTGAGGAAAAATTTCTGGAAAATGCACCACAAAGTTAATGACATCGCTGAGATACATCAATGATATTTTCATCCTCTGAACAGACATCAAACTCCCTCACAGATTTCCACCACAACTTCAATAACCACCACAAATCCATTAGACTCTCCATAGAACACTCCCACACCAGCATCAACTTCCTGGATACCATGGTCAGCTTCAACAATGGAACCCTACTATATGACTACCATACAGAAGAAACCTACAGATCACCACACCTATCTGCACAGATCCAGTAATCACTCCAAACACACCAACAAATGTGTTATCTAAGGCCAGGCATCATGGAATAAGCCACTCAAATACCCCTAGAGAACCTGCTTCAATATGGAAATAAATCCCCTCCAACTGCACATCCCAAGCTGTCATTTTCCACCTCACCCTGGAACCCATATGGGGCATCAAACAATTACAACCCATATTCAACAGGGACCACATCCTGAAAGAAATCTTTCCTGAACCCTCTCTTCTGACCTTCAGACAACCCCACAGCCCCTCTCACCACATCAGAAGCAAGCTCTCCACAGATTAAGATACACCAACTCAAAGTGGTACCAGACCCTGCCAGAACAACAGATGCAAAACCTGTAGACATATCTCTACTGCTATGATGATCAACACTCCCCACGACACACTTTTCAAGATCCATGGGTCCTACACACGCCTATCACTACATGCGGTATACCTCATCCAGTGCAATAAATTCCCCAACAACTATGTGGGTGAAACCAGACAAACCCTACACTCTCAAATGAACTCTCAGAGGAAAATGATAAGACACAAAAACACCCTATTCACCTGTGGATGAACCTTTCACAAAATGATCACTCTATGACTGATCTCTCAGTCCTCATCCTCAAAGGAAACTTGCACAACACCTGCAAAAGACAAGCCTGAGTGTTTAAATTCATAACTTGGCTAGACTCTGAAAATCATGAACTGAACAGAGGCACTGGATTTATGGCTTATTACACCAATTTATAACCCACTAATAACTCCTGGCAAGTTGTCTTTTCTCCCCCCTTCCTTCCTTTCCCTCCTATGACTGGAGAGGTGTTAAGAGGCCACTTTCCCTTGAATAGTCTCTTGAAAAATGTCAGTTCACCTTGTATTTAGCTGATAGTACCTTTTCCATTCCAGAAAAAAGAGAGTTCTGTGGAAGCTTGAAAGCTTCCCTGTACCCCAACAAAAGCTGCTCCAGCAACAGATATCACCTCACCCACCAAGTCTCTTTAGAAGCACTTTAAACACACAAGGGTAACATTGAGGCATTGTATATGGAGTGGCAATATATGTAACCATCATTTTTTCCCCTTTGTTGTAGCATATTAGCCAATTAAATTCAAAGTCTCAGTCAAAATGAATTTGTAGAGACAAGCCTAAAATGTTTAGAATAAAGACAATTTTCATTAAATCAAAATATAATAAACCATGTTGATCATAAATCTGTTAGTCTCTAAGGTGCCAGAAGTACTCCTCGTTCTTCTTACCTAAAAAGTCAACCCCTTTGTCAGAAGAAGCCAGGCACACTGCATTTCTGTTGACCTTGACCCCACAGTGGGAGGAGGGGCCTTTTAGACATGGGCAGGCCAGGATTTCCAGTAAGACCCCACAATGGCTAGGGAGTGTGGGGGGGGGAGAAATTTTTGACACTGGCCAAATATGTCTAATGAAGAAACAAGTCTATGGTCTGAGACAGATTATGGAAGGTGACACAAGAGACCAGACTTCATTTTTTCATGTCATGCAAATATTTGAATGCAATTATAATTCCATATTATTAAAATTATGCAGTACTACCAGAATGCATGACTTTTACAAAAATCAAGACAGGTCTTTAGCTCAGAAAACTCATAATCTAAACAAACCATAAAACAGCAAGTAAAGACAATCAGTGGTGAGAAGAAAAGTATTAATTCACAAGGTGCAAAAACATGGCTTGCAGTCAACCCTCTATTTCACCACATTCAAGATAAGGAGATGCATCTTACACGTTTCAAAATTCAATGCACTACATACAGCTTGGTGATGCTGAAGCACACTTCCCCATGACCCATTACTGACACGATGCACAATACACCAAAACCAGGCCTGGGTAACCTTAGTTTTGGCCAGAAAGGGAGTTTGAGTTTCCTTGTTCCTCAGAACCCATTCAAAACCCTCAAGATTTTTGGCCATATTGTGTCTAAGGGTGGTACACTTGCAGATACTACAACTGTGAAGGTGATGTTCAATGGAAAGGAAGGCAGAATAAATAGATTGTTCTAGTTCAGAAAGAAAAGCCACAAAGCCAGCCCCACTACTTTCTCGATTTGCTTAGAAGTGTGGGATTTTACCTAATGAAAAAAATATTTTTGTTCACACAACACAAGAACCCAGGGGAGGGGGCTAGAGCAGCCAAAAGGAAAATCTTAGGCTTTTAAATGTTCCATTTTCAGTCCCATTTTGAGTGTACCTCACATCATTATCAGCCCAAAAGGAGAAGCTGGCTGCTGCTAAGTTCTTGTTCTAATCTAAATCCAAGTATCTTTTGTGGCCCTCTTTGAGTCCTTGTTTTGGTAATTTGTTTACAACAGGAGAAAAGAGAAACAGAACACTTTCCTTAATAGCTAGCTCCCTGGGCTCTGCTAGTTTTTCCATTGGCTGAAAGAAACATAAAAACAGTTGTATAAAGCACGTATTTCAACACTTTAAAAAAAAATACCAGAAAAGTCATTGGATCTCTAATTTTACTCAGTATTACATAAAGATACAAATACAAGGGAATATAATGAGGCTGTGCATATAATCTTGGTGCATTCTTTTATGCAATATATGTTTAAACCTATATTCAAATTATGCTCTGCACTCAGTGAAAAGCTAGCTTTCATTTATTTTATGGTTTTAGATAGTGCCCATCACTGTAGTTTATGAACACTTCTTAGGTAAGTTATGTCTGCACGGCAAGGTCCTTAACAGACTTCATGGATGAAATCCTGGATTCACTGAAGTAAATGAGAGTTTCTGCCATTGACTTAAAACAGCTAGGATTGCACCGATGGAATTTTCTGCTCTTTTCCTTTCCCTGATCGGAAGCTCTGCTTGGGACATACAGATATAGAGAGTTATTTTGTTTTGACTTTTCTTCTGCCCAATGAGCTGACTATGGTGGGACATCTTTTCTTATGTCATGTCTTCACCAGCAACATTAAAGCACTGGCTGCGGCAGCACTTTAAGGTGGCTGTGAAGATGCAGCATAGCGTAGTGTAATTAGAGGAGCACATGTCATCAAGAAGTCATCAACAGGCCAGACAAATGTCATTGGGCACTGTATCAGGGTTACCAAAAATATAAAATAATGAGGGGTAAATTATACCAGCTGACAAAATTTTCTAGGTTTCAGTAACGCATTTTCCCAAGTATCAAACCAGAAGCTTCCATACAACATACAGGAATAGGGACTTGCATAGATTAAGAATTGGTAGGTACAGCGCAGAATGCTTTAGTGTAAATAGAATAAAATCCTCATTGTTGGATTTATCAGGGGGCTTTCCCACAAGAATCACCGGGAGCACTAACTTTATTTCACTTATACAAAAGTGATGTGGAAGAAAGGACAATCTGCACGGTCTCAACATTTACAAGTGACACAAGGACAGGAACGACTGTGGATTCTAAAGAAGAGGCAGGGTAATCAGATAGCAAAGGTGAAAAATCGGGACAGGGGATGTAGGAGTAATAGGCACCTATATAAGAAAAAGCCCAAAATATCAGGACTGTCCCTATAAAATCAAGACATCTGTCGCCCTAAGAAGAGGTGAGTAATTTATGAAAGTTTTGATAAGGAAAGACAATGATCAGAGGATCAACATGTAGAATTCAATTTCAGGAAACCTAAAGGGAGAACCAAGGCAAAATATACTTTGGATGGAAATTTGCTTAAACTAACACAAGAAGAAAATGATCTACCAAACAGGAGAATAAAAGCATAAGCTCAGTATTATACAGAAGCAACAAACCAAAAAACCCCCAAAGAAACACAAACCAACAGAGGCTACTAGGATGTATTTGTTCTGTTATTTCTTTCTTTAGATTTATATTGCTACCCAAAAGGAGCGCACATTCCAGGCTCTGAGTACCCTTAACAATCTTTTAAAACATACTGTTAAATAAGACTCCCCAAATTACTCCAAAAATGCAATACTCTGGCAGAGAGGGTGTGGGGTCTGGGAGGGAATTTGGGTGCCAAAGGGAGCTCTGGGCTGGGGCAGTGGATTGGGGTGCAGGAGCGGGTGCGGGATCTGGGAGGGAGTTTGGGTGCAGGAGGGAGCTCCAGGCTGGTGCAGAATTTTGGAGTGTGGGAGCTGGTGCAAGGTGCAGGCTCTGGCCAGAGGGCGCTTACCACAGGCAGCTCCCAGCCGGTGGCGCAGCAGGGCTCAGGCAGGCTGCCTGCATGCCATGGCCCCACGCTGCTCCCGGAAACAGTTGCAGCTGCCTGCTGCTGGCATGTCTCTGTGCGCCCCTTGGGGGGAGAAGGGTAGCAGGTCTCTGTGCACTGCCTGGGTCCACAAGCACCACCCCCACAGCTCCCATTGACCGGCTGGAGCACCCACGCGGAAAAATTAGTGGGTTTGGAACATCCACCGGCACCAACCTCCCTCCTCTGCCCCCCCCACCTCTCACGCACCAGCGGCCCCCCTGCTTACCAACTTCTCCTCCTCCGTCCCAGCGCTTCCAGAGCACTGCGAACAGCTGATTCGCAGCGTTCAAGCTCGGGTGTGGGGGGAAAGAGGGACACCTGGGGCCGGCAGCTGGGACATGGGGCTGGCATTGGAGCACCCAGGCGGGGAGCCAGAGGCCAGGAACCTGGGTGGCAGCAGATCCCCCCAGGTGGGGGGGGCACACTGGGCACAAAGCCTAGGGGTGCTGCAGCACCCCCTGCTTCCCTACTTTCCACATCTATGAATACCAGCTGGCACTCTGCATTGACCTTCCGTGGTTCGCGAAATTCTCTAGTTCGGCACCAGTAAGGTCCGAAGGGCGCCAGACTAGAGAGGTTCAACCTATATAAATCTCAGCCATAAAGTATCACTAGCATAGTTTTCTGTATTAAAAAATGCAAAATGTTTGCACACCAAAGAAAAGGCACATATGCCAAGAAATACCAGTGGGTGTTCAGAATTAAAGCTATCCGAACAGGTAATAGAGGACCCCGGTATATGAGGAAAGCACACCAAGACTCTGGCATGTGAGAAGGGGTAAAAGTGGGTGCACAGAACCCCTGGAATGGGGGGAAGGGGAAGGATGAGGGACACACAGAGCCCCTAGCCTAAAGGAGAGAGTTTCAGGGAGGCCCTGAAACAGAGGGGGATGGGAGGGTGGAAAGTCATGGGGTGCATGCAGTAAGCTTGAACTACAGAAGCTGAAAACTGTGGACCTCCTAGTTTAAATATAAATAAGAAACAGGTCTGGATGCAACATTCCTTCTTGCAACACTTATATTTAAAATTCAGTGTTTCCAGCAACTTGGCTACTATCACAACTTTAACTCCTAATATACCTTTCTTGGCCTCTAAGTGAGTACACATATATTCACATTTCTATTCAGATATTTTGATTGTAAGATGCTCACAATAAATGCTATTGGTAAACTGATGCAGTAGTATTCACTTACTGGAATTCTGAACTGATGGATTTAGTACCTGTTTTTTCTTTGTTATGACATGTTTACTTGCTTACTAAATATTAATGCAATGGTTTTGCTACATATAAACACTGGCATATGCACATTATTGTAGTAAACACATGCACCCACGGGTTTTAACATTTAAACAATGTTCTCAGATTTGTTACATGTCTTCTGGTGAACACTGTGTTAAATTTAATACACGCAGTGGTAAGATAAGTGGGTTGTTAGCATGTCACCAGCATCGAGGCAACACTCTTCAGGGGGTAACTCTCACCAGGAGATAGGAGTATGTGGAGAATCTCTCTCTCTGGGAGGTAGGAGAAAGTGGGGAATCTTCCCCATCTGCTCCCTTCAGGAGATGGGAGACATGTTTCCTCTGCTTTCTCCACTGTGGGAATCTCCCTTCCTATGGGCAGTGGTTTTCATCCCTTCAACCTCAACCATGTTTGCAGACCCCTAATAAATTTCAAATGGAGTTGTGGACCCCTTTGAAAATCTTAATTTGCGGACCACAGGTTGAAAATCACTGGAATAGGGGTTTGTGGGGTAACCTGCCACATTCAGAGGGAATACTCCTTCCTCCTGTCTGGGCCTTACCAAATTCACAGCTGTGAAAAATGTTTCATGGACCATGAAATAAGCCCTCCCACCTGAAATCTAGCTATTGGAGGGGAAAGGGAGGGTCAGGGCTGAAGGTATCTCAGCCAGGGCTCCTACCATTCCCTAGGCTCCAGATGCTAGTCCCCACACTGGGAAGGGACAGGACTTGCTCTTCCCCTGCACAGCTGCTCTCGTGGGGAGATCAGACCCACCTCCACCTCCAGGAACCTCCTGCAGCTGCAGGAGTGAGGGTGGCAATCACGCAACCCCCCAACAGCAGCTTTGCAACACCCCCGCCCCACAACTCCTTTTTGGGTTGGGACCTCCATGGTTACAACACTGAAATTTCAGGTGTAAACATTTGAAAACTTAAAATTGACTAATTTTCAAACCTTATGGTCATGAAATTGACCAGAATGGACCCTGAAAGTCCCTGTCTGACAGCAATGTGGATTGCTCTGAATTCAATTGACATTAACAACATATGACTATTATTATCTGTATTACAGTAGTGTCTAGAGGCCCCAACCAAGATCAGGGCACCATTGTGCTATACTCTATATGAACACATGGCAAGAAAAAGTCCCTGCCTCAAAGCGATTACATTCTAAATAGACGAAAGAGAGAAGAAAGCAGACAAGAGGTACAGAGAGGTGAAGTGACTTGCCCAAAGTCACATTACACATTTATATTTACACGAACTCATTCTGAACTCTCAAATTCAAAGGCCCATTTAAAAATTCTACTACAATATTATTATCATTTTAAAACAGTTTGTTAGGAAATACTGGTGAGGTTTTTGCAAAAATCCATTTCCTTTTTTTTTTTTTTTTTTTTTTTTTTTTTAACTGAAAGGATACCCATCTCAGTACAGAGCCTTTAAAAATAAAATGACAGACACACACAGACAACTAAAATCTCCTTCCGTTTAATGAACAGCAAATAGTTTTATATCTATTAACAGCTAACTGGTACCACTTTTTCCCCCCTGCTTATTAGCCCCAGACCAGTACTTTAAAAAGTTCATTGGTCCTGAAAACATTTCTGCCAGAATAATTCAAATCCTAGCAAGTCACAAGACAGCAAATCTTAACAGTTAATTATGATTTCCTGCTCGCTCTCTCTCCCCCCAATCAAGCCTAACATTCGTTTAGCAGTCAATGTTCCCCAAACTGCTTAAACTGACAATGTTCCTTTAAGTCCAGTTTGGTCCCCCATGTCCAGAGATATTGGACGTGCACATTTACAATAAGGCCTTTTCTTTTCTTTATTTTTTTTAAATACACTGCCAGAATGGTGTAAAGAGGCTTTAGCATAAAGAAGAGTCATGCCCATAGTGATCAACAAGTCTCTTTGAGGCTCCAAAAGGGATGCAAGTGAAGTATTCTTTCTTGTTGGCCTCTCATCCAAACAAAAAGATGGTTACTCACCTTTGTAACTGTTGTTCTTCGAGATGCGTTGCTCATATCCATTCCAGTTAGCTGTGCGCATGCCGCATGCACGCTCATCGGAAGATTTTTACCCTAGCAACCCCGGTGGGTTGGCAGGGTCGCCCCCTGGAGTGGCGCCACCATGGCGCCGGATATATACCCCTGCTGACCCAACTGTTCCTCAGTTCCTTCTTGCCGGCTACTCCAACAGTGGGGAAGGAGGGCGGGTTTGGAATGGATATGAGCAACACATCTCGAAGAACAACAGTTACAAAGGTGAGTAACCATCTTTTCTTCTTCGAGTGATTGCTCATATCCATTCCAGTTAAGTGATTCCCAAGCCTTACCTAGGCGGTGGGGTCGGAGTGAGATGTCGCAGAGTGTAATACTGTGGAGCCAAAGGCTGTGTCATCCCTAGACTGCTGAACCAGGGCATAGTGGGAGGCGAAGGTATGGACCGAGGACCAGGCAGCTGCGCGACAAATCCCATGAATGGGTATGTGAACAAGGAAAGCAGCCGATGAGGCCTGAGCCCTGGTAGAGTGCGTAGTCACGTGGCTCGATGGAACATGAGCCAAATCGTAACAGGTGCGGATGCACGACATCACCCAGGAGGAAATCCACTGTGAGGAAATGGGTAGGCCCTTGATATGCTCAGCCACCGCAACAAAGAGTTGGGGGGGTTCTGCGAAATGGTTTTGTTCGCTTGATATAAAAAGTGAGTACTCTACGGACGTCTAGGGAGTGTAGCTGCTGCTCCCTGCGAGACGAATGCGGCTTTGGGAAGAAGACAGATAGGAAGATCTCCTGGTTAACATGGAAGGCCAATATCACTTTGGGGAGAAAGGCCGGATGTGGTCGCAACTGCACCTTGTCCCTGTGGAATACAGTATATGGGGGATCTACCGTGAGGGCCCGAAGCTCGGAGACTCGTCTCGCTGATGTGATGGCCACCAGGAAAGTGGTTTTCCATGAGAGGTAGAGAAGGGAGCAAGTTGCTAACGGCTCGAATGGGGCGGACATGAGTCTGGCAAGAACCAGGTTAAGGTCCCATGTTGGGGTGGAGCGGCGTACCTGGGGGTACAGGCGCTCTAGGCCCTTAAGGAATCTAGACACCATCGGGTGTGAGAATACCGAGCGATCATTCTACCCTGGGTGGAAGGTAGAGATGGCTGCCAAATGGACCCTCAAAGATGATACCAGTAGGCCCTGTTGTTTGAGAGACCAGAGGTAATCCAAGATGTTAGGGATGGAGACCTCGGTGGGAAGGAAGTTCCGCTCCACGCACCAGCACATGAAACGCTTCCACTTGGCCAAATATGTCGCTCTAGTGGAAGGCTTCCTGCTACTCAGGAGCACCTGTTGCATTAGGGCAGAGCAACGCAACTCAGACTGGGTCAGCCACTCAGGAGCCATGCCGTGAGGTAGAGGGACCGAAGGTCCGGGTGACGCAGTTTGCCGTGGTCCTGAGTGATCAGGTCCAGGTGAAGAGGTAGGGGGACAGGGTCAGCTATCAATAGGTCTAGCAACATGGTATACCAGTGTTGCCGAGGCCCCGCTGGAGCTATCATGATTAAGCGGGCTTTGTCCCTGCGTACTTTCAGTAGGACCCTGTGGATGAGCGGAAATGGTGGAAAGGCATAGAGCAGGTGCGTCGTCCACGGTATAAGGAAGGCGTCCGCCACTGAACCCGGTGAGAGGCCTTGAAAAGAGCAGAACATCTGGCATTTCCTGTTCCCGCGGGATGCAAAGAGAACTATCCGGGGAAACCCCCACCTCCGGAAGGGCGAAAGAGTAACGTCCGGGCGAAGTGACCATTCATGGGAAAGGAAGGATCTGCTGAGGCGATCCACCAGCATGTTCCAAACTCCCAGGAGAAAGGATGCGATGAGGTGTATAGAATGGGCTATGCAAAAGTCCCAGAGTCATAAGGCCTCTTGACACAGGGGCGAAGACCTCGTGCCACCTTGCTTGTTTATATGGTGCATGGCCATTGTGTTGTCGGTGAATACTGACACACACAACGGCCCTGTAAGTGCTGTTGGAACATCTGGCAAGCGAGGCGGACCGCTCTCAGCTCCCGGACGTTGATGTGCAGGGTGAGCTCTTGAGATGACCAAAGGCCCTGAGTGTGCAGGTGCCCGAGGTGAGCCTCTCAACCCAGGGATGATGCGTCCGTTGTCAGGGACGCCGAGGGCTGGGGCGAATGGAACGGGAGCCCTGCACACACCATGGAGGGATTCAGCCACCACTCTAAGGAGTCTAGGACGGTCGGGGGAATGGTGACGACCATGTCCATAGCATCCCCTCGCTGGTCGGTATCGTGAGTTGAGCCACGACTGGAGGGGTCGGAGGCGCAGTCTGGCGTATTTCGTTACGAATATACAGGCCGCCATGGGGCCCAGGAGAGTGAGGCAAGTGCGTACCCAAGTCAACGGCGGCGCTCGCAGACTCTGGATGATGGCTACCATAGTCTGGAACCATGGCAATGGTAGGTCAGGCTCTGGCAAGATTGGAGTCCAGGGTGGCGCCAATAAATTCTATCCTCTGAGTGGGGATCAGAGTCGATTTTTCCGCATTGATCATTAGGCCTAGATGTAGGAAAAGGTCCTTGGCAATGCGGATGTGACGGAGGACTCACGCCTTGGAGGTCCCTCAGATTAGCCAGTCGTCTAGATACGGAAACACGTGTATCCGACTGCGGCAGAGGTGGGCAGCGACTACAGCCATACATTTGGTGAATACTCTTGGGGCTGTAGAGAGGCCAACCAGGAGGACCGCGAACTGAAAATGTTGGCGGTTGGCCACGAACCGGAGGAACCTCCTGTGAGGTGGGTAGATGGCAATGTGGAAGTAGGCATCTTTCATGTCGAGGGTGGCATACCAGTCTCCAGGATCCAGGGATGGGATAATGGTCCCCAGGGATACCAGACGGAATTTCAACTTTATCATGTATCTGTTGAGTTCCTGCAGATCGAGGATAGGTCTGAGACCTCTCTTTGCCTTGGGGATTAGGAAGTAGCGGGAGTAAAACCCCTTGCCCCACTCGTGCTCCAGTACCTCCTCTATGGCTCCTTTGGAGAGGAGCGTTTGCATCTCCTGGAGAAGGAGTTGCTCGTGAGAGGAGTCCCTGAAGAGGGACGAGGGAGGGAGGTGAAAGGGGGGGGTTTGAAATAAATTGGAGGTGGTATCCAAATTCCAGCGTGCGTAAGACCCAGTGATCTGACGTTAGCTGGGACCACGCAGGGAGGGAAAAGGAAAGACGGTTGGAGAAAGGAGGGGACGGATCCTTTAAAGAAACTGGTACAACGCCCTCGGGCGCACCTTCAAAAGGAAGGTTTTGGCCCTGAAGAAGGCTTGGAGGAGCCTTGGTTTCGGCCCCCTTGGTTGCCCGATTGCCTTTGGTGACCGGTTCTGCCTCGCTGTCTGGCGAAGTCTTGCCTCTGCTGGGGCTGAGGGTAAGGTTGGTGCGGTTAGGGCCGGAAGGGCCTGCGCTGAGTCACTGGCATGTGCATGCCTAATGAGCGCATAATGACCCTGTTGTCTTTTAGGCTCTGCAGCCTAGGGTCAGTTTTATCCGAGAACAGCCCTTATCCTTCAAAGGGAAGATCCTGAATTGTGTGTTGGAGCTCCAGGGGGAGGCTGGAGACCTGCAGCCACGAGATACGCTGCATAGTCATGCCAGAGGCCAGAGTCCTGGCAGCTGAGTCCGCGGCAAGCAGGGAAGCCTGGAGGGAAGTTCTTGCCACTTTCTTTCCTTCATCGAGGATCGCCGAGAACTCCTGTCATGGGTCCTGCGGAAGCAACTCCTTAAATTTGTCCGCTGCCGCCCAGGTGTTATAACTATAGCGGCTAAGGAGGGCTTGCTGATTGGACAGGTGGAGTTGGACTGCCTCTGCGAAATAGACTTTGCGCCCTAGCAAGTCCATGCGTCTAGCGTCCTTTGATTTAGGGGCTGGAGCCTGCTGACCATGGCACTCCCTCTCGTTAACCGACTGGACGATGAGGGAGCAAGGAGGAGGGTGGACATAGAGATATTCATAGCCCTTGGAGGGCACCATGTATTTACACTCTACACCTCGCGCAGCAGTGAGACAGAGGCCAGGGACTGCCAGATTGTAGTGGCATTGGCCTTATGGTCCTAATTAAGGGAAGAGCCACCCTAGTGGGGGCATCTGATGACAAAATGTCCACCACTGGGTCCTGTATCTCCAGGACCTCCTCGGCCTGCAAGCTTGTATTTTGTGCAACGCATCTGAGGAGGTCTTGGTGGGCCCTGAGGTTGATTGGTGGAGGACCAACAGATGAGGTTCCAGCTACAGCCTCGTCAGGGGAGGATGAAGAGGAGAGACCTGGAACAAGCAGGTCTGACGATGGCTCCTCCTGGTGGATCGTCTCTGTCTCCCTGGGGAGCTGGGAGTCCTGAGGCTAGGTCAACCCTTCCTCCATAGAAAGAGGAGGAGGGCGGGTGATCGTGGCTTCCGGCACCCAGTGTTCTGAGGTGGCCGAGCACGATGGACCTGGGTGAGAGCCTTGGGCCTGATGGTATGCCCAAGGCGTCCAGAAACCCCACTGATGCGGCCCATGATCTTGAGGCTGAGGCTCATGGAATAATGCAGCAGGCACGTCGGTGTCTTGGGCGTATGCACTATCCACCTGAGAGGACACAGACAGGCGTCGGGATGGCCAGAGAGGAGCCAAACGAGCCTGGTATGAGTCCTTCGCTCTCGTCGCTGGAGATCTCCTCGGTGCCGGGGATCGGTACCAGAAGTCATATCGGTGCCGAGAACGAGACCAGGACCTGCAATCAGCGTGGTGCCGGGAGGTCGACCTGGATCTCGAAGGTCTGCGGCGGGACCAGCTGCGAGAGTCTCGGTGCTGGGAGCGGTGCCTAGAACCGGAGCGGTAACGAGAGTACCAGGCAGGACGAGAAGTGGATCTGTGCCGCGAGTACAACCGGTACCACCTGGTGAGCGGTGCCAGGACTGCGAGCGGCGTCTAGAACGGGACCCTCCATGAGACCATGAGCAGTGCCAGGACCTGGATCAAGATCGGTGCCGGCTTGCCAATTCCAGTGAAGGAGATCTCATAGTGGCTGGCTTGCCTCTGGAATGTAGTACCCGCACCGGCGGTGCCGGGGGTTGAGGCAGGGCAGACTCAGTCATCGCTACAAGGTCCCTGGCTGAGGAGAATGTCTCCGGCGTGGAAGGGACCGTAAGCTCAACCATAGGCCTCGTCGGGGAGTTCTCAAGGACCGGAGTCGAAGGTCCTCTCGGGACCGGAGTCGACGGTACCACAGTTGTCGGTGCCACAGCAGGAGTAGGTGCCAGGCAGTCCGAACGAGGGTGAGTCTGCGTCGAAGGCGTGGAAGAAGCAGAGGGCCTCCGATCAGGTCCCTGTACCGGAGAAGGCTGGTGCTGAGGTGTCTTGGCGGAGCCAGCACAGTCCGGTGCCGGAGGAGCGCTGTCAGTGCTCGGTGCCGAGGACGGAGGGTTCAGGGCTGCCTCCATAAGGAGAGTCTTCAAGCGAAAGTCCCTCTCCTTTTTTGTCCACGGCTTAAAAGCCTTACAAATGTGGCACTTATCTGAGATGTGCGATTCCTCGAGGCACTTTAGGCAAGAGTCGTGGGGATCGCTCATGGGCATCGGCTTTTTACAGGCCGAGCACGGTTTGAACCCTGGTGAACCGGGCATGGGCCCCGGCACCGGGTGCGGGGAAGGGCTAATGCCCAAAACCCGCTAAACTATGTACAGTAACTATCTAATAACTATAAAACTAATTACACTATAGACTAAGCAGCAAAGAATCCTGTGGCACCTTATAGACTAACAGACGTTTTGGAGCATGAGCTTTCGTGGGTGAATACCCACTTCCTCAGATGCATGTAATGGAAATATCCAGGGGCAGGTATATATATGTGTGCTAGCAAGCAAGCTAGAGATAACGAGGTCAGTTCAATCAGGGAGGATGAGGCCCTGTTCTAGCAGTTGAGGTGTGAAAACCAAGAGAGGAGAAACTGGTTCTGTAATTGGCAAGCCATTCACAGTCTTTGTTCAATCCTGAGCTGATGGTGTCAAATTTGCAGATGAACTGAAGCTCAGCAGTTTCTCTTTGAAGTCTGGTCCTGAAGTTTTTTTGCTGCAGGATGGCCACCTTAAGGTCTGCTATAGTGTGGCCAGGGAGGTTGAAGTGCTCTCCTACAGGTTTTTGTATATTGCCATTCCTAATGTCTGATTTGTGTCCATTTATTCTTTTCCGTAGAGACTGTCCAGTTTGGCCGATGTACATAGCAGAGGGGCATTGCTGGCATATGATGGCGTATATTACATTGGTGGATGTGCAGGTGAATGAACCAGTGATGGTGTGGCTGATCTGGTTAGGTCCTGTGATGGTGTCGCTGGATATTTCCATTACATGCATCTGAGGAAGTGGGTATTCACCCACGAAAGCTCATGCTCCAAAACGTCTGTTAGTCTATAAGGTGCCACAGGATTCTTTGCTGCTTTTACAGATCCAGACTAACACGGCTACCCTCTGATACTTGACACTATAGACTAAGTCAACTATGTACAACAAAATATCGAATGAACAAGGAGAAGCTAGGGAAGTGGAGGACAGCTAAGCCGCGCTCCACTGTTCCAAGGACCGACATGGGCGGTAAGAAGGAACTGAGGAGCGGTCGGGTCAGCAGGGGTATATATTTGGCGCCATAGCGGCACCACTCCAGGGGGCGACCCTGCCGACCCACCAGGGTTACTAAGGTAAAAATCTTCCAATGAGCGCACACACCTAACTGGAATGGATATGAGCAATCACTCCAAGAAGAACTAATTATTCACAGATCTATGCTGACGACACAAGGAGTGTCGGTAAACTAGTTAACATGACTGTGTACAGCCAGACCAGTGTAGTAATTAAAGCACCTTTTAAATAGTAATGTATCATTACAGATTCTTTTTAACCTCCTTTAAAAAAAATTAAAAAATGTCTATTCCCCTGATAAAGTTTACAAGGGTATTTCCAGTGGGGAGGCAGGGCTCTGTGTAATGGGCAAGTCTGAAACAAAGCACCAAAGAGGCTTAGGCCTTTGGCAAGTCTACACTACAAAATTAAATCAACCTGAACTACATCGACATACAGTCACCACAGTAATTAAATCACTTTTGCATGTCCACACTAAGCTTCTTGTGTCGGCGGTGTGCATCTTCACCAAGCGCATCAGTGTGGGGCATTATGGGATGGCTTCTGAAAGGCAGCAACAGTCGATGCAAGTAACACAGTGTCTACACTGACACCATATCGACCTAATTACATCAACCTAAACACTACACTTCTTGTGGCGGTGAAGTAGGCGAGTTACATTGGTGGGACCTACATTTTAGTGTAGATGCTTAGAGTTAGGTCAATGTAAGATAGCTTACATCAACCTAACTCTATAGTACAGACCTGGCCTTAGCCTTCCTCTGCCCTCCCCTTCTTTCCTAAGGATATTGGTGCCTGCTGTTTCTTCAGTTTCTGCTTTGTCACCACTGTTACTGATAAACATCCTTATGTAGGGCCTGGGGAAGACCATACATCAAAGCAGTGCATGAGACAGGTGATGCAATGGGCTAAACAAAGTGTTGGCAGACTAACAGTCAATTGTTGACAGTTCCCTTTGAACTAGACACCCTTCAGAACCTATTAATACCAGTCATTTATCAATAAGAATTGCTGCTGAACACCTCAAAGCACTCCCTGAAACCTGAGCACAAAGTCTCTTCAATACTTTGTAACTCTTACCAAATGGGGAGCAAGAGATCAGATGACACAGCTAAATCTCTCATGCCCGTCCTCATAATTTCATGCCCTGACTATCACCACCTCCTCTTTTATGGCCTCAACTACGGTAACTTTGCTCCCTCAAAGCCTATTTAAAATAATGCTTCTAAGACGGCTCCTTTTTCTGACCACATCACCTCCTTACTCTGGCCATCCAAGTCCCTCCACTGGCTCCCCCTTAACCTCTATATCAAACATAGGTTTCTTGTCTTTACCTTTAAGAACCTTCACAACTTAACCCCACCCTTCCTAGCTGATCTAGTAACTCATTGTAATGTGGACACCTGCCTTCACCAGCCAGCTTCTCCCTTAAACACATCTCTGCTTTCTTTCACTCTGTCCAACATGCATGGAAAGAGCTCCTCAATAAAATCCATACAGTCTCTTCCTTAATCTCCCTCAGATCCCTTATTAAGGCTCACTCAGGCAGGATTTTGTAGCAATCATGTCAGATACTTACAGCCTAGGCAGATTTCCAAGAGCTACACACATGTAGCTAACAAAGCTGGGGAAATTCATCATCATATTCATTCATTTGTATGTTTTAACCCATCTGTTTTGGTCTTCAGACTGTAAACCCTCCAGGGTAGGGATTACATCTTTTTTATGTTTGTACCACACCCAACACAATGGGGTCTATATCCTGATTAAGGCCTTTGCGTGCTATCTCAATATAAATATTTATAAGACTAGCAAATTAACATGTGTTTCTCAAACAGCAGCAGAGAGCACTAACATTATGCCATCCCTGTGGTATAATTTCCTTAGTCAACTGCTACTACAGGGCAAAGAGCAACATTCTATTTTGGCAGATAATATACAAGTGGCTGCTACTGTATTTTACTTCTGTTAGACAGTGGTAGAGTTATCAAAACAAAAGAGCCACTAGACATTTGAAATACAGAGGTATTTCCCTTCAGACTATTTTTAAACAGTAAAGAATGCAGTCCTATTTTTATAAATGTGTAAATGTCTGTTTCATGGTGTCATATTAAAGCAAGAGATTATTTTCCTGGTTATAAACAGACAAATTTTCTGCGTAACTACATGCATCACTTCTAAAAGAGAAAAGACAAGATGACACTGTACATCTCTTTACCTCTTTCCACAGTGTTTTCTGTTTCTGCTGCCTCCAACCCATCCATGCTGTCTTCATCCTCCACTGCAGTTTTTCCTCTACTCCGAGGCCTACAAATGCAAGAAAGGCACATTGTTCACAAACAAATCTTTTCAGTTTAAATGTATCTAGGACCAAAATCATTTTTATGCTGACTGAGTCATTATCATCACTAACTTATCTGGAATTTAAGTTCAGCAATTATTTATGAAATTCGATGACAGTCCTACCTACACTTTTTTGTGCTGTTGAACAAGAGTATTATACCACTAGAGGTTAACATGGTACCCCTTTATAATCAGCTGCCAGACCATAAGATTTTGCAATTACTATTAACAGAATCATTCAGTAATTCACCTCTTTTGGACAGACAGTAGGCCACTGGCATGACAACAAGTGTTCTGTAAGAGCTTCACATTTTTTATTATGCAGAAGGCAATTACAAGGATCCTACTTTAGAATGTGGCCCAAAACTTGTGCATTAACAAATCCTACACATTATACACAGATATATATCCATACAAATCAGGCAAGAAAATAAATTCCAGAGGATATAACCATATCATTGGAAAAAACAAACTGAACAAAAAAAAAAACGGAATTTTGCTGGTGGAACAACAGTGCTAAAAATGATGTTAGTTGACAAGTTACTTTTAAAATTAAATACTGGAGCGGGTCAGAAATTTTCAGACGCAAGAATATTTTACTGACAGAAAATGCCAATTTGAAATTGAAATGTTCCATGGAGACTGTCTTGATTTTGGAAAAAGGGCTGACAAAAAGCAGGAAGTTTTTCACTGGGAGCCCATCTGATTTCCTGCCACTTTACCTGCCCGGCTCCTCAAGAGCCAGCTGGGTGGGAAGCCAAGAGCCTGTAAGCCCTAGGAGCCCCAGATTCCAGGCTCTTCAGCAGCTCATGTGCTGGGCTCCTGATTGTGAGGCTGCCAGGACTTCCCCACAGGCAGACTACCCCCAAAGTCAGGGACCCCACAGCTTCCAGGGCTCGCAGCTCTCGGGCATCCCATTAGGCAGACTGTCCCTATGCCAAGGGACCCAGGGCTTTCCATTTCACAGAGAATTTTGAAATTTTTAGTTTTCATTCCAAATTGGAATGAAATCAAATTGGAATGAAACCAAATTTCTCAGTATCAAAATCCTTCCTGAAAAGGACTTACCCTTCTCCACAAGCTCTATTAAATACAAAAGAATTGCATTAAAATAATTTCTCTGTACTAGACCAACTGAGCAGCAGTCCAAAGGAAACATTCCATCCTGCACCACCTCAGATGCTCAGGAACTAAGACAACAGGTGCAGAATTTGAACAGAATTAGTTTGGTCCATGCTCTGTTGATTTGTACTGCTGAAGCAGAGCATTCCATACTATGAGACATTTACTGCTCTAGTAAGATCCCTCTGGTCACATTAGAACAATGTTGGCAATGTGGAGGACTAGAGGGATTAAAATGGAAATCAAAACAGTCTGAAATCCACAGCACCTTTCATTCCCATGCAAGGGATGCAATATTGCTGTGCCAGACACAATGAAAAGCAAAGGAGTTAAAAAAAAGCAGTCTTTACTTTTGAGTCTCTTGGCTTTTGTTTTTGTATGGGTCACAGTAGGAAGGGGGAAGTCCAAAATGCACACATGGCAGAACCACTACTTTAATAAAATATAAAAAATAAACAAGTCACCCTTATAACCCAAAATGTTAGCTATTATGATAATAGCACCCAAAGGACTGTACAAATTAACCTCCCAGGAAGCAGAAAGTCTGTGAAACTGGATTGGGTCAGTAACTGCATTCCCTGAGAAGCTATTGACATAAATATAGATATTTGATAACGGCATAGGGGAAAAAAAGGTTGTTTTTATGGGCTCTCCATCTGTATGGCGCATCTTTGGATTTCTTTTCTTCCTCAAATTATTAGTCCCAAATTTAGATTATCTTTGGACAGCTGTCTACAGAATGGAGGTTTTGTTCATCACTTTCATGTTATTTTAAATGATTTTGCAGATCTTTTTTTTTAACGAAAAACAAACAAGATGTATTCCCCTCCCAATAAGGTATTAAGGCTACAACTGTTGACACATTTCTCATCTACACATCTGCTGCATAACATACTTAAACTCTAACTCTGACAAAAACTACCAACTCCATCAATAACATTAACCGGAATTAACAATGTTACTTTAAAGAGGGAAGAGGGGAAGTAACTTTTCCGAATTAAGGTCCTTTTGATATCTTTAAAGGATCACAATTTTTCAGCCCTGCCCTGAACTAAACAGATGGCAACCCTGGAATACAGCTGAATGCAGCTTCTCCTCTTGCCCCCAGCCAGTTTTTCCATGTGGCCCAAAGATGACATGAATATTTAGTGGCGGAAGAAAATAGCCTTGTGGGAGTAGAAAGAAAACTGCATCCTCTTTAGCCATTTGCCCTTCAGCCTTCTGCAGGGCTCCATTACAGTTTTCTAAAGGTACGTCTACAATTAAAACCTCATGGCTGACCCAGGCCAGCTGACTCGGGCTCTTAGGACTCAGGCTGCTGGTCTGTTTAACTGCAGTGTAGACATTCCAGCTCTGGCTTGAGCTTAGGCTCTAGGATCCTGCAAGGTGGGAGGGTCTCAGAGTTCAGCCTGAGCCCGAATGTCTACATCGCAATTAAACAGCCCCACATCCTGAGCCCAAGTCAGCTGGTATGGGTCAGCTGAGGGTTTTTAATTGCAGTGTAGACACATCAACTGTCGAGGAGCTTTGCCTTGCCATAGGTGGCCTCCCCAATGGAAAGGCCCCCAGAAAAGACTGCATACCAACCAAGGTCATAAAATGCAGAAGACCTATTCTACTGCAATATCTTCATGAGTTGCTCTGCCTGTGCTGGAAAGAAGGCAAAAGTACCACAAGAAATGAGAGATGCTGACATTATCACTCTATAAAACCAAGGGTGACAGGAGCAATTTAACTATTGTTATATTTCCCTTCTTAGTATTATGGGAAAAGCCTTTGCCTGAGTTGTCCTGAATAGACTTCAGACCCTTGCAGATAGAATCTATCCTGAATCACAGCACGGCTTCAGAGCTGAAAGGTCTACTATCAACATGATCTTCTCGCTGAGATAACTACAAAAGAAATGTAGAGAACAAAGAAGTCCCTGTACATAGCCTTCATCGATCTCACAAAGGCTTTTGACTTTGTCAGTAGAAGTGGACTATTCACGCTTCTAGAAAAGATTAGATGCCCCTCCCAAGCTCTTAAGCATGATTTGATCCCTCCATGAAAACATGTACAGAACAGTCCAATACCACGGCTAGGTGTCTGAGGCTTTCCAGATTCATAGCAGAGTTAAGCAAGATTGTGTACTTGCCCCAACTCTGTTTGAGATCCTCTTCTCCCTGCTACTGAAACAAGCTTTTGGTTCCTCAGCTGAGGGGGATCTACTTGCACACAAGATCTGTTGGAAAGCTGTTCAACCTTGCAAGACTAGACATAAAACCAAAACTCTGGAGGCCCTTATCCAACATCTCCTCTTTGCTGATGATGCAGCAGTAACAACCCACACATAAGCTCATCTTCAAAGGTTAATGGACAGTTTTCCCAAAGCCTGCCAAGACTTTGGCTTACCATAAGCCTAAAAAAGACTAACAATGTGCCAAGGAGTTGAGGAAGCACCCCCCATCAAGACTAACAACAAGTTCACGTAACTGGGGTCCACTATCACAGATAACCTTTCACTTGAAACAAAACTCAACATCTGCATTGAAAAAGCCACCACAACAATGTCTAGATTGAACAAGAGCATATGGCAAAACAACAAACTGACGGAACACACAAAGATCTGTGTGTATCATCATGTGTTATCAGCACACTTCTGTATGGGAGCGAGACATGAACCTCATATTCTCATCAGGAAAGGAGGCTAAACAGCTTTTATATGCGTCGCCTTCATCGAATCTTTGGAATCTCCTGGAAGGACAGTCACCAATACTGAGGTGCTCAAACAGGCGAGCAATACCCAACATGTGAACACTCCAACAGAGACACCTCCACCGGCTTGGGCACATGTGCTGAATGAATGATGGGTGCATCCCAAAGGATATCCTTTATGGGGAACTGGCATCTGGAAAAAGATGCAAGGATGCCCAAAATGGTGTTTCAAGGTAGCGTGCAAGTGAGACCTCAAAGAAATGGACATGGAAGATCACACTCAAGACTGCATCCTTTGGAAATAAGAGCTTAAAAAAGGTCTCAGGAGTTACGAGAGGAAGTAGTCCAGCTTAGCAGAGGAGAAAAGAGCTAGCAGAAGGCAGAGCCCAAAGGGTCGAAACATCATCTTTAAATGTGACAGATGAGGCAGAGTTTGTCTCTCTCGAGCAGGTCTCTTCAGCCACATTTGCGGCTGCTATAAAACCAAACTGAGTAAATTATTTACCTTTCAGGGATGCATACCCATGGTCTCTTGAGACAGAAGGATGCCTTCTACTAGAAATACCCTAAGTGGATTTAATCCCCTCCATGCAGCAGAGCAGGGAAGAAGCATAGTTATCTGGATAGAACACATTTGCCAGCATTGTCCCACCCTATTTCCCATCCTCCCCCAGCCCACAAAAGAAAAAAAATCTGAACAAGTGAACTGTTGATTAATGGACTCAATCATTAGAATATCAAAGAAGTGTGGAGAAGAACAAAAACATATGTTTTAATGTTACTTTTTTGCAGTTCTTTACCATCTACATAATTTAGACACTTTGCACTCCCCATGCTCACATTCAACAAGCAAGCTAAAGGCATTTCACACAGACATAACGGGATGTGTTTCTAGCTGAAATCACTAGATGTGATGTAGAAAACAGAAATGCTAAAAAGGTACTCAAAAGCAACCACATAACAATGGTAATATCTCTAATGACTACCCTAATTACTTTTCTACCTACCTCCTAGCAATAACACAACTTAAGTCACAGCTCCTGGCAGCAAAAGAAAAAGTTTTTTCCAGCTTTTCAAAATAAACAATTAGTTCAAAAATTTTCTCCCCACATAACTATTCTCCACAACACCACTTTGTATAGAATAGCTCACTGGCTAGCTGCAAATATTCCTTGTGGTTATTTCACAAGGTATATAACATTGTGAATTTTATGTTATAGGTATTACATGAATATACAACACATAAAAACATATCCTATACATTTTTAAAAGCTTTATTTCTGCATCAGTGTTCATTTTTTAAACCCTGCCACCACCTCTTAGCAACTTATTAACGTTAGCAAAATCACAGGTTTGGACTAATTAAACATAATTGCTTCTTTTCAGTGGAAAACGTACCCACATCAGGTGTTTTCATGTAGTTCTCCCCTCTGCACATACACTACAAAAGGCCTTCCAAACACGGCTCAGGTTTAAAATAACTCCATTAGGGTGAAGAATGGAGAGGGGTAACTAGTGGTGTTCCCCAAGGGTCAGTCCTAGGACTAATCCTATTCAATTTATTCATAAATGATCTGGAGAAAGGGGTAAACAGTGACCTGGCAAAGTTTGCAGATGATACTGAACTACTCAAGATAGTTAAGACCAAAGCAAATTGTGAAGAACTTCAAAAAGATCTCACAAAACTAAGTGATTGGGCAACAAAATGGCAAATGAAATTTCATGTGGATAAATGTAAAGTAATGCACATTGGAAAAAATAACCCCAACTATACATACAATATGATGGGGGCTAATTTAGCTACAACGAGTCAGGAAAAAGATCTTGGCGTCATCATGGATAGTTCTCTGAAGATGTTCACTCAGTGCGCAGAGGCGGTCAAAAAAGCAAACAGGATGTTAGGAATCATTAAAAAGGGGTTAGAGAATAAGACTGAGAATATATTATTGCCCTTATATAAATCCATGGTACGCCCACATCTCGAATACTGTGTACAGATGTGGTCTCCTCACCTCAAAAAAGATATTCTAGCACTAGAAAAGGTTCAGAAAAGGGCAACTAAAATGATTAGGGGTTTGGAGAGGGTCCCATACGAGGAAAGATTAGAGAGGCTAGGACTCTTCAGCTTGGAAAAGAGGAGAGACTAAGGGGGGATATGATAGAGGTATATAAAATCATGAGTGATGTGGAGAATGTGGATAAGGAAAAGTTATTTACTTATTCCCATAATACAAGAACTAGGGGTCACCAAATGAAATTAATGGGCAGCAGGTTTAAAACAAATACAAGGAAGTTCTTCTTCACACAGCACACTGTCAACTTCTGGAACTCCTTACCTGAGGAAGTTGTGAAGGCTGGGATTACAACAATGTTTAAAAGGGAACTGGATAAATTCATGGTGGCTATGTCCATAAATGGCTATTAGCCAGGAAAGGTAAAGGATGGTGTCCCGAGCCTCTGTTCATCAGAGGATGGAGATGGATGGCAGGAGAGAGATCACTTGATCACTGCCTGTTAGCTTCATTCCCTCTGGGGCACCTGGCATTGGCCACTGTCGGTAGACAGATACTGGGCTAGATGGACTTTTGGTCTGACTCGGTACGGCCATTCTTATGTTCTTATGAAGAAAAAAAATGTGAAATGAAGAGTCCGGGTATATTGGAATCTTACTTTAGTTAGGTTTCAGCACTTGACACTATCATTAGAGATTTTATAATCCTGTATTATAATCTAAAGAAATAGAAAATGTCTATGGGGGAGGGATAGCTCAGTGGTTTGAGCATTGGCCTGCTAAACCCAGGGTTGTGAGTTCAATCCTTGAGGGGGCCACTTAGGGATCTGGGGCAAAAATCAGTACTTGGTCCTGCTAATGAAGGCAGGGGGCTGGACTCAATGACCTTTCGAGGTTTCTTCCAGTTCTAGGAGATAGGTAGAAAGAACTAAAAAAAAACCCATACAAACAAAAACTTTGAAACACTAAATTATTGTTGCAAGAAGATACAAGAGAAAATCCCAAAAGTAACATCTACATAGAAAACTCAATGGTTAAAAGTCTATATAAAAGTCTAAAACTGATGTTTACTTTTCATTAAGTAATTTTCATACAAGGTTTATCTTGTCTCATAAGTGTTTGATTGGTTTGCAGAACATCCACTCAAGTACTGAACCTATTACTGTAAGTTTTCCTTTAGATTATTCAGTTATACTTTTAATAAAGTTAATATTTCAGGACTTCATGCACCACTCCAGAACATTAAGAAATGCATAACAGATAATAAGCGCTCTGAAGGTACATGGTATTTTACACTGCTCAGTGAATTTGTTTCTAGTTCCTGAAATTACTGACATAACCAGAAATAAAATGGGTTTTGCAGAGTGTCTTTCATTCTGAATTCAGCAACAGCTCATGCAAAGCTTTGCAGATAATTAAAAAAAAAAAACTTGAATCCAAATATTGGGGTTATCAGCTACTCTTTCTGAAAATTAGCCATGTGATTTTTAATTACGAGGATAACCATCAGAGTCAGAAAGAAAAAAAATTGGATAACATTGTCTGAGTAACTGCATTTCTAATAATTCAGTGTCTTCAAATAAATCACTGCATTATCAGCACCGGGCTGATGTGGAACTTTAACGCTCAACCCTCCAGCCCAAAAATGAATAGAAGGATTGCTAAGTGAATTCCCAGCATACATATTCTCCTAAACAGGTGCCTGTACCTAGCTTTTCTTTTATAGAGTGTACATAAATATTTTAATATACTTTAATCTATCATCAACAATAGGGCCTACCCTCAAAACGCTGTCACACAGGAACTAGAGATGGAACAAAGCTGCATAGGTTGGATCTCAATTTCCCTCTAATTTAGGGTTTTAAAACAAGGTTCTAGTTCAGGCCTATCTGAACTGGAAACAATACCAGTCTAGGGGGAATTAAATAGAACCAAAACCATGAAAACATGACTAATTATACACAAAAACACTATGCTGCGTATGAGTTATGATTGGTCATACATAATAAATAAGGCTAAGATTTTGTTATGAGTATTTTTAGTACGTTACTGACAGGTTGCAGGCAATAACCAAAAACTCACAGACCCCGTGACCTGTCCTTGACTTTTACTTGCGGGGAAGGACTTTGGGGGTGGGGAGGTTGAAGCCAAAAATGTCATGAAGGTCAGCTGAAGTCACGGAATCCGTGACAGAATCGGACCCTTAACGAAAAACTCAAAAAAGCAAGGAAATTAAAAGTTATCACGCCTACAACTATAATTACTCTATTCATGCAGCTACAAGGACGCGCGCGCACACACACACACACACACACACACACACACCAGGAGAGCAATGCAGACCATGTGTACACTACAATCTTTGATCAAAGCACATGTCAGCATAAAGCTGCCAATTAGTATATCGCTTGTGTGTGCTCACACCTGGCTCCTTGCACCAGCACTGCGGGTACTCATCAGGAGTGCTTGTGTCAGGGCACACTGCGGTGCACCATGGGTAGGTATCCCAGCATGCAACCCACCAATGTCCAGCGCAGTCTCTTTTGGGAAGTTTTGACAACGCATGGTGGGGCAGAAATGAGTCATGCAAGGGTGACTGGCAGCAAGGGGTCAACTTCCCAGCATGCAGCTATCTCCATCCCATAATGTCATCTCCATCCCATAATTTTCATGAATTTTTCAAAAATCCCACAAACCACCATGGCCATCCTCACTGTCCAGCGTCTCTGACAGAAGCATGGCGCCTGCACAGCTCTGCACTAGTGTCGTAAGTTTTGCAAGCACAAGACGCACAATCTTCCAGTATTTGCTGAGCTGTGAGAAGAACCGAATCACAAAAGAAAGAGACTATTTCTTGGATGGCAGATTGCTGTGGCACATAGGTTGTTGTTGTTCACAAAGCAGCTGCAGATGATGGAGCACTGCTTCTGGAGAAACAAGCATTGACTGGGTGGGATTGCATTATAATAAAGGCTTGGGATGATGAGGAGTGACTGAAAAACCTTTGGATGCACAAGGCCACATTCCTGGATCCATGTGTTGAGCTCTCCTCAGCCCTTCAGTACAGGAACACCAAACTGAGAGTTGCATTGACAGTGGAGTAGCGAGTGGCAATTGCACTGTGAAAGCTTGCAATACCAGATTGCTACCAATCAGTGGAAGTCAGTTTAGAGTTGGAAAATACACTGCGGAGGCTGTTGTCACCCAAGCGTGTAGGCCCATTAATCGTCTGCTGTTACACAGGACTGTGACTCTTTGCAGAGCATAGGACATAGTGGATGTAAATGCAGCAAAGGGACTCCCAAACGCATACCCATATTCAGACACCAGACCACTTTGCCTCAGAGCAAATCAACAGAAAGGGCAGCTTTTCTATGATTATGCAAGCATTGGTGGATCACTGGGGACACTTCACTGACATCAACGCTGGCTGATCAGGAAAGGAGCATGGTGCTCGCATCTTTAAGAACACAAGACTGTTCAGAAAGCTACATGCAGTTACTTTCTTTCCCAACTAGCGGATTATCATTGGTGACATTGAAATGCCAGTAGAGATCATGGGGGAAAACAGCTTACCCCTTTGCTCCCCTGGCTTGTAAAGCTATACATCAGTTACCTTGACAGCACCAAGGAAAGATTCAACTACCAATTAAGCAGGTGTAGAATGACAGTTGAATGCATTTTTGGTAGACTTAAGGGACGCTGGCATTGTTTACTCAGAAGATTGGCTCTCAGTGAAAAACATATCCTAATGGCTATAACTGCCTCCTGTGTCCTGCATAATATCTGTGAAGCAAAGAGGAAAAAGTTGCTGCAAGAGTGGAGGGAAGAGGTGGAGCAGCTGTCTGATGAGTTTGAAGAGCCAGACAAAAGAGCTCAGTGCAGAGCTTTAGGGCTCAAGAAGGTTTTGAAAAAGCACTTTAACAGTAAGCCACAGGCAAACCCGAGCCCACTTATCCACTGACACTTTAAAAACTCTTGGACCCCAAACTGGGTCTATGCCGGTTATGTGATATGTATATATCTCTTCATCCTTGCAACCGATACCTGTAATCCCTCAGAACTCAAGCCTGACCCCAGATGTACAGTACCTTCCCTCTTAACTTGTGTATATTTCATTTTAAAGATTTATTCTACCTGCTGTTTTGTGGCCTGTTAAGAACTTTGTGGTGCTTAAAGTGTTATATTCACAGATGTGCACCATCAATATACCTATTAATTTTGCAGTGCTTGCTGTACATTTATGATTATTACACTGTTTGTAACACTGTACAGTAACAAGTGGGTCCTTTCAGAAATACTAGCCACTCTGCAGCATTTTTTGTGAGCAAATAAAGACATTAATTTTCCAAATAATATGATTTTATTCAGTAACAAAACCAGTTCAAAGAGAAATGCATGCAATTAAAAATCAAATACATTAAAAACTTAATAAATTAATAGAACTGATCTTAACAAGGGGAAAAACATTCATGTTCATTTTTACCACCACATACAGCCACCATGCCCCACCACAGGTCAGTGTATGTGAAGCTGTGGTTGTCCTTAATGTCCCCTTGGGCGGAGTGGTAGGGATAAGGATGTAGCTCCTGATGTCACATGGCATGTTGAGGGTGATGCAGGGAGGTGCTGTAATAGAGTTCTCCGTGGACTGCAAAGGGAGGTGAGCCTGGGACTGTTGAACCTGTAGGTCCACAAGAGCCTGTAGCATCTGTGTCTGCTTCCAAAGATGCCCCATTATGTCCTGATGCATCTCCCTCTTCTTTCTCCTGCTGGGACTCATGGGCCTTTCTCCTGTTCCTCTTTTCTTCTCCAAGTGATCTGCAATGTTCATCCACCAACCCCTCTGCTCATTGTCTGATGCAGCACTGGCTTGCAGTATCCCACAGAGCATATCATCCCAAGTCCTCTTCTTTCTCCTCCTCCTCATCTGGCTTCGGTGTTCCACAGGTGTGGAGGGGGAGCATCGCAAGTCCACAACAGCAGCAGCTGCAGATAAAACACAGAGGTACCATTGTCAATATAGGTCACAACCAAAAGTGAAAGTTAAGATTCAGAACTCCCTTCCCTTGCTCCCTTGAAGTTTTAAACAAGACATGTTTATTGACATGTCTGCTTCAGAGTGTTTGTGCATGGCACCACTCAGAGCTCCAGCTACAGTGAGTATGGCCAGCAGAGATGAGGGAAATGAACAGAGAATTTCTTGGTTGCGTGAAACTATGAGTATAGGGCAATAGCACCGAATTCCGGCACCATTTTCCACAAACAGTGGAAATTTTAGCAGATACCTCACTCCTGAGGGTAACAAAGGCACAGAGAGCACAGCTGCTGCTGGTATCCCGATGCTGTCCAAGCCCGTATGCTGATAGCCTGTTTACTGCAATGGTGCCTGCCAAAGTTATCGCTTACTGGCATGGGAAAATGTCCTACCACAGAGGAAGAAATAGGGCTGCCATCTCTAGAAATCTTTGAGAGAGGATTGCAGAGTGCCTCTATGAAAGTTTCATTGAGATCTCTCAGGGGAATTCAAGGTACTTCCCTGTGTTTATAAACAAAGTGCTCCAAATGTCCTCCCCTACCTAACTCTATAAGGGAATGAAAACAGATAACAATGCTACATCTTTTTGTTATACCGCTACCTCTTCTAGTACAAGTAAATTAATGAAAAGTTAATAGCAGTGTCCTGTTAAGTTGGGGGCACCATCACTGTAATGGGAAATACAATTACACACTTACCCGGGGTTCCTTCCCCAGCATCGAGCTTGCCCATGCTCAACAGACTGGACTGAGTGAAGTCTTCAACAGGTCCTGGCTCGAGACACAGCTGGACACCTCCCGATCACCTGTCCCCCATCCTGCTTCTCTTCTTCCTCCACTTCTGACTGTTTGTGCCAAGGGCCTGTGGTTCGGTCTCCTCGGATGTATTCATGGTGGTGTGAGGGGTGGTGGTGGAGTCTTCACCAAGAATGGCATGCAGCTCTTTGTAAAAGCGGCAGGTCTGTGGCTGGGCACCAGATCAACTGTTGGCCTCCTTGGCCTTCTAATATGCCTGAAGCAGTTCCTTCACTTTCAAGCGGCACTGCTGCTGATCCCTGTTGTATCCGTTCGCATGCATCCCCCATTCAATCTGCTTGTAGATGTACATGTTTCTATACCTGGTCCGTAGCTATGCTTGCATAGCCTCTTCTCCCCACAGGACCAGGAGACTCAATATCTCCTGTTTTCTCCAATGCAGCGTATCAGGAGCATGTAGCTGGCATGGTCAGCTGGGCAACTGCACATAACAATGGAGAGTTGCCAGGTGTGCTTGCCAAGCTGGACAATCAGGAAAAGGCATTTCAAAATCTGCAGGGCTTTAAAGGGGGAGGGGCCTTTTGGTTTCCGTGATCCCTGGGCAGAAGAGTTCACAACTGTGACCAGAGCAGTCAGTGTCAGGCATTGTGGGACAGCTGCTGGAGGACTGTTAGGGTCAACATAAGTAATGCAGTGTCTACACTTGTGCTCCATGGACATCAGTACATAAATCATGGCTCAATGCTGCTTGGAGAAATGATGTTACTAGATCGCTGTAACAAGGTACTCACATTGGTGGGAGATAAATTTAAGTGTAGATACATGCACAACTAGGTCAATGCAAGGCAGCTTACATCAACCTAACTTTGTAGTGTAGACCAGACCTCAGACAACACTTAACAACCTTAACTGTTTCAGTAGGGATGCCAGCCCTTCAGCACTCCCTACCTCAACCTCCCCATCATCACCACAAAAAGACTCTTATTATTATTTGTATTACTGTAGCAACTAGGAGACCTAAGCATGGACAAGGCCTCCATGGTGCTAGGCACTGTACAAACAAAAAAGAAAAAGATGAACCCTGCCCATGGAGCTTACAATCTGGGGCTTGATCTACACCTAAATATTAGACTGACCTCACTACACCACTCAGGACTGTGAAAAATTTTGCGGCTTGTATAATGTAGTTAAGGCAACCTACCCCCCACTGTAGACATTATTGGATGGATGGCAGAATTCTTCTGTTAATCCACCTCTCCAAGAGGCGGTAGCAAGGTTATCTGCGTGGATGGGAAAAATTCTTCCATCAATGTAGGAAGAGCCTACACTACAGCGCTACAACAACACGATAGCTGTGCTGCTGTAGCCACTGAAGTGTAAGACCACAAACAACTGATGAATATACACAAACGATATTCATTAGTATTATAGACAGTGGTCTCGGTACACCAGCGGACTCACTATTGTCAAGATTTTTGTGATGAGATTCCCACTGATCTTTTTTCCACAAAGCTGAGGGGGTGGGGTGGGAATTGGAATTGTATATCATACCATTCATGTTTAAAAGAACAGATATATTCACAAAAAATATAATTCATTAACTAAGAAGTGCTCCAAACACACTGAGGATTTAATGCAGGGATCGGCAACCTTTGGCACGCGGCTCGCCAGGGTAAGCACCTTGGCAGGCCTGGCCAGTTTGTTTACCTGCTGCGTCAGCAGTTTCAGCCAACCGCGGCTCTCACTGGCTACGGTTCGCCGCTCCAGGCCAATGGGGGCTGTGGGAAGCGGCATAGGACAAGGGATGTACTGGAAGTAGGCCATCTTGCATTCTAATATTAGCCTTAGGTTCCAAAGGATCTCAATTTTTTTCTACAACAATATTTTCTTTGATGTAAACACTAGTCAAAGATTTAACACTTTCTCTCTGGCTCTGTAAATAACAGAAAATTTTCTCCTCAAATTACCTTTTCCCCCATCTAAATTTGAATTTTCAGTGTAACAATCAATCAAAGTAGGAATCAAATTGATCAACTCTATTTTCAGTGCATGAACTACAGAAAAATAAAAAAAGTACTCTAAAAACACTTTAAATTAAAGATGCTGAAAAGCTGAAGAAAATCAGCAAAACTCACTATTTCACTTACAGTAGTAGCAGGGAATGAAATGGATAACCAAGGATCCTCTGGGCCATGCCAAACACTCCCCACCAGATGTTACAGAAGACGTTATACTCTAAATGCATCTATTGCTGCCATTTCTGTAAATATTCCATTTCCTTTTTAAAGATACTGAAAATCGTCTGACAGCAGAGAATTGTACACAAGATGCTGATCACAACTTACACTTAGCCCTTAAGTAGCAACCTTGACACTGGACCTTTACAAGGGGATGAGTTTTCACTTTAAGGCCACGCCTACCCTACAGAGACTACATACATCAGCACAACCCCGGTGCCACAGCTATGTTGGAACAACCCCTGTTTGTAGCTATTGCGAGTACCGGAAAACCAGCTTTTGATGGCAGAAGCCTCTTCGACAAGTAAAGCAAGAATGTTTTCTTAATTTCTGCTTATTCAACTGGTTGAGCTCAATTATGCAAAGTTAAGAAATTAGCTGTGAGCTAATAAAGCAGGACAAATTGTTTTTGGTTATCATGTCATTCAACATTTTACAACTAGTAGTACAACCATCCTCACACATCTACTTTTTATTCATAGATTAGAAGAGGAAAACAATCTGTTCAATTCTCTAACTACTAATAATACTTCCTTTAATTAATTAGTTTTAAATGCAAAAGGACTCAGGGACTTGTAGGTGCAAAAGCTTTACACTGTTTTCTTTTTGAATGTATTTATTTGTACATAATTCTACATTTGTAAATTCAACTTCCATGATAAAGAGATTGCACTACCGTACTAGTAATGGGGGGATTGAAAAATACTATTTTGTTTTTTACAGTGCAAATATTTGTAATAAAAAATATAAAGTGAGCACTGTACACTTTGTATCCTGTGTTGTAATTGAAATCAATATATTTATAAATGTAGAAAACATCCAAAAATATTTAAAGGGTATTCTATTATTTAATTGCATGATTAATCGTGATTACTTTTTTTCATCACTTGACAGCCCTACAAAACATGTTTTGATCAACTTTTTTTCCTCACGTATCCAGCACACTTAAGGTAGTTTTATTGAAACTAATTACTAAAAAAAAAAAAACACAATTTTTAAATGCTGCTTTTGTGCATTTTTAATTGAATTCCAATTTCCATCCAAATCCAGCTGGACACAAATTGTGAGTAACAAATTAGTCCTCTAGTAAGTAATAAATGCATCCATCACAATTTTTAACATAAAAACAGGCAAAAAAAATCAAGATTCTGAATATTTGTATGTTAAGTTACATAATTGCTTAAACAATGGTCACTAGATATAGTGTATCTTCCTGGTTAGAAAACAGAAGTACCAAATTTTGTGAAAAGGGTACATTTAGATGCAAAATCAACATGTGTTAGTGACCAACAACCAATGAGAATCAACCTTTCATTAGAAATAACTATAAAGTACAAATGCAAGCCAAATACAAAAAACGTACAAATACAAGCCAATTATTTAAATCTAGGTTTCCTACTTGCTGATTTAAATTTGATTTAAATAACTGATTTTAATCACCTTTGATTTAACTCAATCTACCCTGCCACTTTTAACTCATCCTCAGAAAGAAAGGTGGGAGTATGAATTTGTGCAGGTAAACATCTAGAAAATCCTAATAACCAATTTCTTTGAGTACTGCTTGAACAGATTCCCTACTGGCAGATTAATTAGTAATACTTACTCCTGGGGGAATTCTGTGCCATTGCACACATGCAGAATTCATGTGCCATGCAGAATTTATTTTTGTCAGCAAAATATACATTCAGCCAGAAAGGTGCTGTAGTTACTCCTTTTACCCATTACAGACCACTGCGGTGCCAGAACAGAGAGCAGCTGATCCTGGGCAGAAGCAACGCAGCTGCAGATAGGGAAGAGAAAGAAGCTGCATTCCTCACAGCACCCTGTCCATGGGGCCAGGTCAGCGGGCATGTTGATGTCCTGCCATATCTCATGCTCACACCTTCAATTAAGGTGTTAAGAGATCACAATAAATATCCTATATACCTCATAAGAACGATCATACTGCGTCAGACCAATGGGCAGTATCCTAGCCCAGTATCCTGTCTTCCAACAGTGGCCAATGCCAGGTGCTTAAGAGGGAATGAATAGAACAAGCAATCATGCAGTGATCCATCCCCTGTCATTCACTCACAGCTTCTGGCAGTCAACGGTTAGGGGGACAGAGAGCATGAGGTTGCATCCCTGACCATATAGGTTAATGGCCTCCCATTAGTCCTCCAGTAGAACCAGGGAGGAACAGACATTACATCCTTGATACATCAAAGTTAAAAACAAGCAGAAAAAAAAATGGTCACACACCCTCCTTTTATGGTTTCTTTATAAAATACAGAATCATAGAAATGTAGGTCTTGAGGAAGGGACCTCAAGAAGCTATCAACTCTAGCCTTCTGTGTGGCAGCTCCAAGTAAACCTAGACCTCCATAACAGGTATTTGTTCAACCTGTCTTAAAATCCTCTAGTGATGGGGAGTCCACAACTTTCCTAGGAAGCTCATTCCAGAGCACAACTACTCTTACAGTTTGAAAGTTTTCCTAATAGCTAACCTAAATCTCCCTTGCTGAAGATTGGATAAAGAAAAATGGGCTCAATCTTCAGTGGACATGGACAACAACTGATCACTGTCCTCTCTGTAACAGCCCTTAATATATTTGAGGACTTATCAGATCCCCTCTCAATCTTCTTTTGTCAAGACAAAACACGGCCAGTTTTTTAAAGCTTTCCTCACAGCTTTTCCTTTCTAAACCTTTTTATCATTTTTGTTTCTCTTCAATTTGTCCACTTATTTCCTAAAATATGGCACCCAGAACTGGTCACAGTACTCAAGCGGAGGCCTCACCAGTGTTGAGTAAAACAGGACAATTACCTCCTATGACTTACACCCCAGAATATTAGCCTTTTTCACAACGGCATCACATTGTTGACTCGTTCAGTTTGTTCGCCATTTTGTAGCTAAGCATTTGATTTTTTTCCTTCCTAAGTGAAGTACTTCGCACTTGTCTTAATTACATCTTGTTGATTTCAGACTAAATCTACAATTTGCAAAAGTCATTTTGAATTCTAATCTTGTCCTCCAAAGTGCTTGCAATCCCTCCCAGTTTGGTGTTATTCTGCAAGTTCTATAAGCATATTCTCTGCTCCATTAACCAAGTCATTAATGAAAATACCGACAAGTACTGGACCCAGATCTGACCACATGGAACCTCACTAAATACATCTTCCCAGCTTGACAGCAAGCCATTAATAACTACTTTTTGAATACAGTCTTTCAACCAGCTGTGCACCCACCTTGTAGTCACTGCATCTAGACCACAATTCCCTAGTTTGATTATGAGAATGTCATGTGGGACTGAGACAAAAGCCTAATATCAAGATTTGTCTATTCTACTGCTCCTCCCCACCCCCAATACATGAGGCCAGTAACCGTCATAAAAATGCAAAAAAGGGCACAAGCTCATTTAAAAAAATAAACTGTGCACACGCACACACACATCTTTGCAGGTCACATTTAAAACAAAAAATATTTTTAAAACACTGCATTATTCCCTCCTCCATAAGAGGCATAAACTGCAAACATTTTCTGCCCTGAATGGCTTACATGTTTGTTTTTTATGGTGCTGAGCACACAGACAACATTAAATACATAACATTATAAATATGACCCCTGGGATTAGCAATATCAAGAGAAAGCATAAAGGAACCTTGCCTCTATTCAAGGAGGATGTCATTGATCACAAAGACTTGACTCTTGTTCCAATACCTTCTGTACTCCTTTGTAACAATGAGGTCTACCAGAGATTTCCTTCATTTCTAAATTATCAAAGCTAGTAGTGAGTCTTTCAGATATTGCTTATACTGAATGCTGTATCTGCATCTTAGGTTACATGCTAGAAAATGGTCTTTCCCAGAAAGGCGAACTGTCACAAGGAACATTTGATGATGAATGCACCACTGCGGAAGAAGAATCATCTCTTGACACAGAAGTTTTGAGTGAGCTCCCCCATGATATCACTATGGTGTTGTCTGTCAGGATCTGTTTTTCCTTGTTCTAATTACGATTTAATGGCTGGATGAATTACAGTACTCATTTTTAGTTTTCTTATCTGAACGTTGGCTTCCCCGAGCCTCCGTGTTTCTTGCAATCAACTGTTCTAAATGTGCTCCCCAACCTTGCAGAGGTGTCCAACACAATTACCTTCAATGAGAGATTGGGAAAAGGCAAATAGGATGTACTGCCTGCAGGCATTCTCCAAAACTGTCGACCCAAATCAGGGAGGTATAATCACTATGGGAGCAATGTCATCTCATTGTTGAAAAATTACTTGTCCCAGACATAGTTCTAATAGTCCCAACTCAATTTTTGCAAATGGAATGACATAAGTGCAGGAAGCCATTAGACCCAGAAGCCTCAGGCAAGCTATATTGTGTGATGAAGCTGGGGTCTGGCCAAGGTGACTGCCTCCTGTATTTTCTCAGCTCTTCCTTAAGGAAGGTAGGCAATTGCTAACTTGGAGTCTAGAACTGTTCCTGTAAAAGATAAGATTCATATGAACACCAGCCTGCCCTTACTGATGCTCAGTCCCAACTACTGGGTCGAGAGACATACTTTTCTCATGGACACATGTGTACCTTAACAAGATTGGGCCCATATTAACCAGTATTCAAGATACAGATACCCAAAATTCTTTTGATATCAGAGATTACCAGAATGGCCAAAAAAAATTTTCAAATCTTTGGTGCTGAAAAAAAGACCAAAAGGGAAGGATTTCATATCAATAATGATTGTTGCTCACAGAAACACTAAGTGTTTCATGTCAGCTGATCAAACAGCTAGCTACATGGAAGCATTCATCCTTTAGATCGAGAACCATGAATGAATCCTATGTAGTTAGAGGCGGAAATATTGAGGCACAGGTCACCACATTGTATTTGAAAGTTCGAACACATTTGTTTAGACCCAGGAACCAGTATAGTGTCTTTTTTCCCTTGAAAATTATAAAGTAATGAATGCAAAATCCCTTTTTCCTGATACCATTGAGGGATCTATTTTATTACTCCTAGCTCAAGAGAAATCTCTTAGAAGCACCCCGTGAGAGGATTACTTGAAAAGGTTGGACAAGTATGTCTACTCTTCATTTTCATACCTGTGCTGATGAAAGGTGATGAACAGATATAGAAAGAGCACAGAACTAGCAATATCAATCCATCTTTCCCACTAATTCCCAGTAAAATGTCTAATGCTAAACTGAAGGACCACCTCCAGACATGAGAAATCAGGTTCAGTCTCCATGCTCATTTGTTGAGACTACCACCAAAGATGTCACCTTGTGGCTAATCATATATGGTTTTCTGTTATGGGAAAACCTCTCCTAATAGTAACTGGACCAAGACCAACTCATTGCATATAAACCGTCAAGGCTGAATCCCCACTCTGTCACTCCAAGTGCAGAAGGTGGGGGCCCGCAAGATTTTAAAAATTAATACTTGCCCCCTCCAGGCTTGTATTAAAATCCCATGGTTACAGCTTTTCTCTGACCTTAGCTGGGTAAACACTGCCATCACCCAAATGCAAACCCCTGCCTTTGAATCCAGGAAGGAGCACCTGGGAATTTCTCCCTGTGAGGTACCCTCAAGCCCTTTCACCCCACTCCGGGGAAGAGCTGAGAAAGAAAACAAAGGAAATTAGCTTTGGCTATCAGCTAATTAAACAACATATGCACAAACTTCTTAGGACACCAAAAATCCAAACCTGTTCTTAAAAAGGGTAAATTTTAATAAAAACAAAAGGAAAGAATATACATCGGAATTTAGGCTTTTGCTAGATTTTTAAAAGAGCAATTCCAAAAATCAAGCACCCAAACTAGCTTTCTTGGGGGTTCAGCTTAAAGGTTACAAGCAAACAAAAGCATCAGGGCTTAGCATAGAGGAGATCCACAAGCCAAAATAAGAAATAAACCTGACAGCATCCAACTAAATATTCCCTATCCAAATTATTTTTTCTAAGTATGGAAGATACTTTTTCATATCTGGTTCAAACCTTACACAGCATTTCTGCTTATAGCATTGCTGCTCCATGTTCCTGCAGCTCAGAGAACTACAGACAAAGAGAAAATTTCTTTCCCAATTTTAAAAAGTTCTACGTTCCCATTGGCTCTTTTGGTCAGATGCCCACTCCTTTTATTTTACCTGTGGGCTTGGTAACCCTTTACAGGTAAAGCAAGCAGAGATAAGACACCAAGAGGGATTTTACAGCTAACTGGCTGGCTGGGTGTTCATAAACAGGGGTTACCTCTCCCCCGCCCTTCATTTATTACATAAGCCAAGTAGCTCTCAGATGGTAACTACTTTCTATCATTATCAGTCTGAACTGGATTCAGATTTACAACCTATAGAGGTGAAAGTTGTATTACTGTATCACGTTATCATTCCACTCAGTCCCACCTACACCCCTTATGGAATGCATTTCTGTATATTTCAAATAATAAATTATTTCTTTAATATGAATGTTATGCAAGAACTATATTTCTTTTAATTGAAACTGTTAGACCTGTTAAGGAACTGAAGAGACAAAAACAGAAGGAACACAAACTGGTTAATAATTCATTAATTACCTACTCTTAAGTGTTGGGAAAAGCCCAAAAAACTGAAGTACACTTAAAAAGAAAGATGACAATGACTAAGAAACATCAACACAAGCATAAATTAACCAATAAAAACACAGTATCAACAGTTTGTCTCAATTTATTTTTCAAAAACTAAAATGATAATCTGAAAAGTTGCATGACATCACCTGTTCCTATAGCCTGGTAAGTAAACTCCTATTGGTACAACAAAAATCAAAATACCATAATACTATCTTCAAAACATGATCATATATAATCAGAACTAATACATGTCCTTAAATGTGTTTCATAATTTTAGCAAGTATACATAAATAAGTGATCCTTATGGACTTGGCTATTTCAAAGTTTTGCTTCCCATCACCCTGTCCTGTCCCTGAAGAGGATGTTTCTGACCTTCAGAAACTTGACATCACTGAGCCTTCTGGAAATTACTGATATTTTAATACTGTGAATAGCTGTTATAAAGATCTTCTGAGCCTGTGTTCAGAGGATTAAGTTATCCCTCTCCTATTTTGAAAACTGATACATTGCTGTCAATAGGAAAATTATAAATTTTCTCCCTTTTATAGGCTGTGATGTGCCAAAATATCTCATGCTGTTTTCTTTCTTCTCCCTATCATCCTACTTCCCCCCCAAATATATGGATTAAATGTACTACATTAATCTCAAATAAAGTGTTATTGCTTTCCTTTATTTCTTGGAAATATCCCTAAAGAGACAACTAAAAACCAAAGAATATAAGGGAATTGATAAATATGTGATATCAGCATTTGGTGCCCTTGTTTCATCATCCCTCCCCTTCACATTCTCTGGCAGCTGTAATAAGGGTGTGACACATACTACTCCTGGCAAGAGAATGATCTATTTCTTGACCCAAGATTATAAACTGTCACATGGCAGGGCTCAATATTCAGCATATATTTTTCACAGCAGCCACTACAATAGAGCTATCCAGGATGACGGTGACTTGGTATCCCCATGCCAAATTTCTTAAGAACCATCTAAAGGCACACTTGAATACTGTATTTACTGCTAGCCACACTTTGCAACTTCATTCTGATTCAACTGAATCTAAGACAGATTCTCTTAAACAAAAATCCTCATTTTTAACTGATTATGGATTCTCCTTGTAAATTACAAATATATATTCTCCTGAGAGCATTTTGCTCCAAAATATTTAAAATTCCACCCCCCCAAATTAAAAAAACTCTGCACACAATATTTTAAAATTCTGCACAATTCTTCAAAATTTTCTTTGTCAAAGAAGTGTGGAGGCTCCAGCATGGCACTGGGGAGCACAGGCCACTGGCTGCACAGAGGTGGGAGATCACTTTGCATCTCCCGCACCAGGACACCAACTCAGTGGTGAGGCTGCACCCAACCCTGATGCAGTGTACGGGCCAGGCTTGCCACAGAAACACGCCAGGGCCTTGCCCCTCCATGCCAGGTGCACCAGGTGTGGCAAGGCTGGATCCAAGTGTGGCGAGCCTGGGGTTTAGTGTGGGGGAATCCAGGTATGGGTTGAGAGGGTTCTGTGTGGGGCAATCTGGGTGCAGGCAGCTCAGTAGGAGATCCAGGTGCAGAGGGGATCTGGATGCACAGGAGCTTGTTGGGGGACTCTGGGTGCAACAGTAATGGGACTCTGCAGGGGGGTCCAGATGAAGATGGCTGGGGGCTCAGCGGGACTGGGTGTGAGGGGGATAGAGCTCAGCAGGGGGGGTCTCAGTGGAGGTTTCAGATGCAGGGGAGTGGGGCTCAGTGGGGTGGGGATCCAGGTGCAGCTGGCTGGGGCTCGGTGGGATGGGTATTCAAGTGGCTCATAAGGGTAGTCCAGGTGCAGGGGGAGTGGGGCTCATCGGGGGAGTGGGGGTTCTGACTGCGGGGGCAGAGGTTAGGCTCGGCAGGAGGATTTGGGTAAGAGAAGGTCTGGCTGAACAGGGGTTGGGCAGATGGGGGAGCAGCTCCCTATACAGGGATCCCTCCCCCTGAAGCTGAGGAGCGATGGGTGCAGGAAGCAGGATTATGGGGGTGGGGGAGAGGAGTTTGAAAAGCTTCCTGCAGCCCAGAGAGAAATCTGGGGATGGGTATGACCTGGCCCTGGATGCCATGCAGATGAAGAGGATGTCCAATTCTCCCCAGCCCAGGTGGGACTAGCAGCTGAGCCCAGTGCAGGGTAGGAGCCACCAGCTGGGTCTTCCCCAGTCCCTCTTTCTGCCCCAGTGATTTACCTCCCTGCCAGCTGCCTTGAGCACCCAAAATATACTGCTGGGGAGGGTTACATGACCGCTCTTGTAGCTTCCCTTTGCTTCTCCATCAGAAAGTCATTTTTCTGCAGCAAAGCAACAAAATCTGCAGGGAACATAAATTCTGCACATGTGCAGAATTCTCCCAGGAGTCTAAATTGTAATTTAGGATATGTCTACACTTAAAATGCTACAGCAGCATTTTAAGTTTAGACACTACCTATGCCAACAGGATACACCTGGGGGAGTTCTGCAGGACTGCACCCCTGCAGAAAATGCTCCCCCAGCCCACACAAAATTTCTGTGCTTCCCTGAAAAAATGGTAGAGAAGCAAAGGGAAGCCTGGAGGGGGAGGGAGAGTTGCTATGCTTACTCTGCAGCAGAATGCCACCTCCTGAGTCTTACTGACAGGTGTGCTCCCCTTCTATGTGCTGGAAGCCTTCCTGTTTTCTGTGCAACAGTGAGTGCCTGCGATGGGACAGCTGGGGGGGGGGGGGGGGATGAGGGAAAAGGAGTGGGAAGAAGCAGTGAGCAAGGAAAGGGTGTACAATAGAGCAGGGGGAGGGGAATGTGGGCCTGCGGGGTGGGGGAATCGCAAGGGGTATGTGATGTGCCGTCAGCAGCAGCCGGGGCTTCCCTGTTAAACAGGCCCATTTAGCCCTCACCCAGACAAGCTGTCCCCACCCCAGAGCCAAACACACCTTGACCCCCACCCCACTGAACCCCAACCAGCTGCAGCTGGACCCCCCACCTCATCAAGCCCAGCACCCAGACCCTTCACTGAACTCTACAGACACCCCTGCCAAGCCCCATCTCCCCATACCCAGACCACTCCTGCTGAGCCTCAACCACTTTCACCTGGATCCCCTGCAGAGTTCCATTGCTCTTGTACCTGGAATCCCCCAACAAGCCTCTGTGCATCCAGATCTCCCAATGAGCTGCCTACACTCAGACTGCCCCACACAAAAACCTCTCACCCCACACCTGGATCCTGCTGGGCTGAGCTTGCCCACCCACACCTGGTGCAGAAGGTCAGGGCCCCAGGGTGTTTCTGGAGCAGGCCTGGCCCTTGTACTGTGTCAGGTGTGGCCTCGCTGCCAAGTCCCTGTACTGGGGAAAGTGGGGGCTTCACAGTGATCTCTCACCTCAGTGCGGCCAGTGCTCTCCACTGCCATGCTGGAGCCACATTTAGTTATTGACAAATAAAATTAGCAGAATTTTAAAATATTGTGCACATCATTTTTTTTTAGCACAGAATTAATTTTTTGGCACAGAATTCTCTCAGGAGTAATAGGAAGGCTTCTTCCACTGACAAAATTAACCCATCTCCCCAAAAGGAGGTATCTAGGTTAACAGAAGAAATGCTGTCTACAACAGGGGTTAAGTCAGTATAGTTATGTCTTTCAGGGGGATGGATTTTTCACACCTCTAAGAGATGTAGCTATACCGATCTAAATTCCTAGTGTAGGCCATGCCACAACATTGCAGAACTCCAGCTGAGTCACTGGAAAAGAGTGCTAAAGTATTTAAGATTCATATATGAGTGTCACCTGAAGATTTGAAATTGAGTTCTTCTAACAAATTACATTTTTACGATTAATACTGCACGCTGAATTTATTCCTCCTCTCCAGATTCTATAATATTTCAGAATCCTTTTAAAAAATAAGTCACTCATTGCCATGCATAACTGTTCTATTTTAAAGAGAGCTACGTGACTTTTCTGTCACCAACAGAGATGGAGTGGTGGAGCAATATGGAGGTGCAAAGGCTTTTTTAAATTGAAGAGAAAAATTTAATCTGTTTCTTTCCAGACCTCACCAGAGGCAAACTATCATGCTGGAAAAATGTTTTAATATTTGGTCAGAGCTTCTTTCATTGATGTAGTAACTCGTTTAATGGGCTGTCAGAAGAAGAGAGTGGTGATCATGAGACTGATTTTAACCTCAACACAAACTTTTAAGTTTCTAGACTGATAGTTGCTTGGGTATTTATACTTTTATTTCTGCTTGCTCCCCGTTTTTTTTTTTTTTTTTTTTTGGTTAAGTTATACAGGTTCCTGTGCAACACTTACACTCTGGATGCTTTGTGCCACTTAAGTGATGTAAAGTAACCAGAAAGCCATCTTAACCTAGCCCCTCAAGTGACTATCATGCTGGCAAAGACCTGACATAGCGCTTCTACACCAACCGCACTCCCAGCTCTGTGTGTAGGGGACATGATTACTGGGCCAGGGGAAGGGTGAATAGCTGGAACATCACATATTAAAATCTAGCACTAAATATCCAAATAACTCTACAAAAGTCAGGACTTACAAAACATATCTACATGTAAAGCAGTTTATTTGGCTCAAACAATTGGGGGTAAGGCGGTTAATGGAAGTGTCAATACCCGCACAGAATGTTACATATATTTCATACACTTCTCAAAAACTGAAGACACTGGAGTTCCACATCTCATGTTCTCATATAATCAATCTTCTCATCATCAGGGGCCTGATCGGTCAAACTGCTGAGGGGCTTCCAACTCCCATTGGCTTACATGGGATTTGTGGACACTTGCCACCTTCCAGTACTGGACACCAAGTAACACAGTATTCCAGGAAATAGGCAACAGAATATTCTGTTGAAACTATGAAGGCTAAAACAAAGATTATCAATTCTTGCAACCTCTTCATTGTAAAATCCAACAGCAAGGTAGTAATTGACAGGGACAAAATTATGTAGCAATTAGGACATGACAGCAAAAGCAAACAAAAACTGAAAATGGGTTAGACACTTCTGGTAACAAGCAGGTAATTATCACAGCAGCTTGAAAGGGGCATAATCAACCAAACTGACATCATCCCTCCCACATAATGAAACGCAAAATCCCTTTATGTCCAATGTAGCTCCTACACACAGCTGGTAAATGCTGCTAGTCTAGTCTCCATGTCTGTCTGTTTAGCAGCTAATGTTTCATTCAGGCCATTTCAACAGTGATTTTTTTTTTTTAAATTAAGGATAATCATCATTGTTAGATGCTTTCATCCACTGTGAAATAGAAAGACTCTTCATAGATGGTAGTATTTTATGAAAACCCTTTGCTTTAATATAGGAACTTTTAAAACAAAATTACACTGGAAGGAGAAGGCAAAGTTGTCTGGCTAGAAGTCACAGTAATTTTCACTCCTTCAGCTACCCTCCAAAAAATATAGAAAGGAAAGTATTTTTAAGTATAAAAGCTGAAAATTGTTACTCCTGAACTACTGAATTTATACTACTGAATTTCATCTGCAACATTTTTTTAAAACTTCAATTGCAATATGAAAAAATATTTTATTTAACCTTTGAAAAAATAGCAATACTTGCACTGAATAGAGAGAATCATTTATTCTGTCATGGGTATTTCTATTGTGCTCATCACCACAGTATCTGACTGCATCTCAAACATTAATGCATGTATCTTCACAACACGCTTATGAAGTAAGGTAGTATAATTTTACAGAGAGGGAACAGAGATGCAGCAAGAGTTTGTCAACAGCATCTGTGAATTTGCTGTCCAATATTACCCTTTGGTACCTTTCAGCTTTACTATATCCCAGGTTTCTCACTTTCATTATGGAGACATTTTGATTCCAGCTCCAGATGTTTACATTTTTCCAAATTAAATTTCATCTAGTTATTTTCTGTACATGTTTCTAATCTGTCTAGATTCTTTTGTGATTTTTTCTCTCCTGGTGTTGGCAAATCAGCTTAATTTAGTATTAGCCATCAATATCATTAGTCTGTTTTCTTCTTCCAGCTCATTAATGAAAATGTTAAATAAAAATGAATTTCACACTGATCTCTGCAGTCCTGCATTAGCCATCTCCCCCAACTAAATACAGCTTTTTCTTTTATGCAATTTCAATCCACACTGGCTGGGAAAATAACCGTTCTAACCTCATCTGAATAATGCCTAAATCTGTAGTAATTTTTCAAGCAACATTTCATGAGACTTCATCAAATGCTTTAATGGGAATCTACTATATTTCCTTCATATCCTAGAGGTACAAAGACTACAGAGACTGTACCAGCACAGCTACGCTGCCTTAGCTATGTTGGTATAAACCCATAGTGTAGACGCAGCCTACACTAACAGGAGGAGTCTTTCCATCTGTGCAGGAACACCACCACCCTGAATGATGGTAGCTACATTGACAGAAGCATCTTTCATCAACATAAATACGCCTACATACGGGGGACAGGAGGTTAGGTCAACATAGCTACATTGGTCAGGGGTGTGAATTTTTCACCCCTGTGACCAACATAGCTGTCAACTAACTTAAGTGTAGGCCACGCCTTAGTTGCAAGCCTCACAATCAATATACACACATCATCAGCAGCACTATTTTCCCTAAAGAAACAGTAGGTGCCACACAACACAGACAGAAGTACAAAGAAAATAGGGTGGAGAGAAAATTTTCTGATGAACAATTTACTCATCTTGGAGGAGCAGCTCTGGGTTCTAACCCCTGCTACGGAGCAAGGATTCAAACCTGGGTCTCCCACATGACAGGGAATGTCCTAATCACTGGAATTTTGGGAGAGGGACATGGTACCTCCTCCCCAATCCTGTTTTGTGCCCTTTAAAGATGCACAGAAATAAACATTTTGGGTTGAATTACATGTTTAATTCAATCCAAAAAAAGGACTTTTTCAATTTGACAATGCTTTTCAGAATTTTTCAATTTGACAATGCTTTTCAGAATTTTCAGATTTAGTTCCCAAAAACTTTTTTTTTTTTTTGGCAAAGAGGGCAGGCGGAGATCGATTGGGACTGAAAAAAAATCTGTTATTCACCTAGTTCTAAATGAAAAGTTATTTGGACTTTCAACACATTAACAAGCTGTTGTGAATTTCGTTCTATATAGACGGGCCAATATTTTCAAAAATGGGAGAGAAAAGTTAGCCTCCTAAGTGTGGTATTTTCAAAAGTGTGTTAGAAGCACAAGTCTCACAGAATTCAAACTACAAACCCTGATGGAGGAGGAGAGCCTAGTCAAAACATTTCAGCAATCTTGACTTTTAATACGTAATATTGACTTCAATATATTTGGCGGTAAGGTTGTTTGTAAATATATCAGAAACTATGTCCTTATCAATTCTGAGTATGAGTTCATGTTATTTGCATAGTAAGGAAGTTAATGAAGCCCAGGTATTGTTTTTTTCAGCACAGGTGAGCCATTTTAAGCAAGAATCTTCTTAGAAGAAAAAAATGTCTATGCAAAAATCTGAATTTCTAACAATTAGGAAATGCAGAAACAATTTTAAAACATCTGTTTTTGCAATTTAAGTCTATAAAATTGGAAGTCAAGAATTAACAAGCAAATAAATTGATTTAAATTATTTAAAAGTCAGTTTAAAGATAATTTGGTTGGTTGGTTGTTTTTTAATTGATCCTGGTTGAGGAGACTAGCAGCTTTCAGCGAACATCAGCATAGGTGTGAGACTTTGCTATAAAAATACAGTTTTGTTCTTCCAGACACTTCCAAGAAGTCAAATAGGGTCCTACAACAAAATCAAAGAGGGCGTCAAGGTCAAATGACCTTTCCACACCAAAATGACTCAAGACTTCAGCACTAACCAATCAGAATGCAGTCCTACTGAACTAAGGTGATTTCCTGCTCTATGGCCACCTGATATCTGGTCACATGGCATTTTGTGATTGGCTGAGACCATCTCTGAGACCCTGGAGTTCCTTCTCCTCCCCAAACACCACACCTTTTAAACAAATTTTAATTAAATAGACATCACTGAAAGAATGTCTCATTTAACTCAAACTTTTTAAGGATGTCTGAAAATGGTATACCCCAGACTCCTGATACTCCCAAAAATGGCCCCATATCCTAAGACTTAGAAAAAAAACCCAAACAATAATACTAAGGTAGATCCAAAAGCTTCAGGTCCAACATCTCTGGCCTATGAGCAGCAGAACAAATGGATGAAGCTTCCTCTAATACAGGACCAGGCATTGTCTGTCTTGCTTGCTTTTGGCTCACAGAATGAAGGTAATGTGGCTGAATGCCCTTGAAGGAAATGTTTTACATACAAACATCAGTGATTAACATTTTGTTGTAGGAGGCATGATATTTAAACCTAAAACATCTTGAAGAGATCCAAGTAGAATACACTATACAACAACTTTAAACTTGACTAAAAACAGAGACATGCACATGCACACATACTCTTATATGGTTAGTAAACTAAAAATTGTATGGTCTGATTTTCAGAAGTGCTGAGCATCCGCATCTCCCATTAACTAAACTGAAAGTTGAAGGTGTTTAGCTCACCTGGAAAAAAAAAAAATCTCTGTGCTTTGGATCACTAGATTCACCCATGAATATTTATAGATCCCAACAGTTAAACAGTTCTCAGACTGGCAAAGCACAGCATGAGAGTCCTTCAAGGGGGACGGGGTTTTGAAAAAGGAAAGGAAAAACGCACAAGATACAGCAGTCACCATTTGCCCAATGACACCACACAATTACATCTCTGAACACAGGTGAAAACCGTTAGTAAACTCAACTTTTTAACATAAACCACTGTAATAAATATGTATGTTCATTTATTTCCCAGTCAATCAAAGGCATATTTCAAATGAGTAATCTAGGATATAGACAATCAAGTAAAAACACATCACTTCCAGGGCCTGAGAGAGAGTTACCATACAAGATGTATGCAGAGAGGAACACTGAGGCCATGGCTACACTGGCGCTTTACAGCATTGCAACTTTCGCGCTCAGAGGTGTGAAAAAAACACTCCCCTGAGCGCTGCAAGATACAGCGCTGTAAAGCCTCAGTGTAAACAGTGCCGCAGCGCTGGGAGCGCGGCTCCCAGCACTGCAAGCTACACCCGTAGAGGATGTGGAGTATATGCAGCGCTGGGAGAGTTCTCTCCCAGCACTGGCGCTGTGACCACACTCGAAACTTCAAAGCGCTGCCACGGGAGCGCTTTGAAGTGCAAGTGTAGTCATACTCTTAATAGCTCTCCAGTGGCCTCCCTTTCTCCTCCATCCCTTCTATTTCAAGTGTTGCTCTCTCTGAGAAGTATGACAAAAAACCCTAGAACACAAAAAATTTCACGGGGCTGTGAAGGCACATTTTGTTAACCGAAGAAAGAGACATTTTAAAGTATAAAATAACTTTTAAAAAAAAATAATCCTTTGGGACTGAAATTTCTCATGCTTGATCCCAGCCAAAATGAGTGACTGAGAAGAAGATTTTAGAATTAAAAGTCCAACCAGATCACATGTACCAGCATCACTACTGCAAAGATAGTTCAAAGCCGTGAAAATCACATTCTGTGCCTATCCAATAACTTTGAAGGTTTAAAAAAAAAAAAAAAAAAAAAAGACAACCAAAAAAACACACTACAGCATACTTTGATTTTTTTTTTTTTAACAAAGAACACTCAATGAAAGAACAGAGGATACTTCATAACCTTCTGAAAATTTTAAATAAAAATAGACCTCTCCATATATTTCAGCAAGAACAAAATTTTACCTCCACTATCTAGCACCTACTTCAGCATTACATGAACTCAATTCCTTCGCTCATTTCATTAGTGGAAAGCACCTTGCAACATGCGTTAGTGGACTGACGCGCTACTTATGAGCATCTGCTATTGAAGTTCACAGATCAAATCTTCAACATTAGATCAGGTTTCTGGATCCTTTTATCAAGCAGTCTGCTTTCTGAGTGAGAAGAGGAAACTGCCACAAACCTCCTAATAGTCTACTGCAGACAAAAAAGTTAAATCTTATTTGAAGTTACTTGTTGCTTAAAAAGCAATAGAAAATGTTGAGGCTGATCAGCTCTTCAACCTAGTAACTGAATCAAAAGAAAATGCACTTAATAGGAAATGTAACTCAACTACACAGACACTATATATCTAATAGACTAACAGACGTTTTGGAGCATGAGCTTTCATGGATGCATGCATCCGATGAAGTGGGTATTCACCCACGAAAGCTTATGCTCCAAAACGTCTGTTAGTCTATAAGGTGCCACAGGACTCTTTGCTGCTTTTACAGATACAGACTAACATGGCTACCCCTCTGATACTATATATCTAGAATATGGGTCCCTTGCAATCAAGCAAAGTTAGTTCCAGTATTACTGTTGACGCTAGAACCTGAGTTCTAAAACTTGAACAACATAAGTTATTGCTTTTGCAGATCTATAAAAGGAGTCTGACCAGTGAACTATATATATTTTTTTTTCTAAAAACACCCATACAATGTTTTAGAAAGTTAATGGTAAACACTGAAATTACTGAGAATGTGGTTTTAGAAACAAATGATAGGATAGGGAACTCTTACTGAATTTTATATATTGTATTAGTTGGTCTACATTTGGGAAATAAATCTACATAAATCATAATATATTAAGCTACTCTGAGCGAGATGCAAGTACACCATCAAGTGTATTAAATTACATCACAAATTAAAAGAATTTAAACAACATTTATGTTTAAAAAAAGATCATGCAAGCCAGAATTTAAAACTAAATATGATGTCATCTTAGTAACAAGTGCATACTAGTAATTCTATTTTACGAATTGAAAAACCAAACCCAAAAATATTGAATATATGGCTACTAATATGATCTTCAATGTAGAGATCATGCAGTCTCTCTTAGAAGATTTCAAATACACCATTCAAATACTTCTGAGAACCACAATCAGCTTAAAACATTCCCAAAAGAGAAAGTTACTCACCTTGCAGTAACTGAGATTCTTCGAGATGTGTGTCCTTATGGGTGCTGCACTCTAGGTGACGGTGCATCCCAGCACTGTCGATCGGAGACTTTCGGTAGCAGTGCCTGGTTGGGGTGCATGCACCCAGATGGTATCTCCCATCTAGTTGGAATCTTCCTGAGTGCGTGCACCCCACACCCTCCTCAGTTCCTTCTCTACCATGGAGAGTCATCTCTGTACTCCAAAGTACAGGGGAGGAGGGCGGAGAGTGGAGCACCCACACGAACATACATCTCGAGGAACCTCAGTTACTGCAAGATGAGTAACTTTCTCTTCTTCTTCGAGTGCTGTCCCTGTGGGTGCTCCACTCTAGGTGAATGCGTAGCAGTACCCACTATGGTTGGTGGGACTTTGGAGATGCGGCAGGGAGTACTGAAGATAGCACTGTATGGCTTACTATTGCGTCTGCCGTAGTGTCTTGCATGAGAGCATAGTGTTTTGCAAACGTGTGTTCAGATGACCATGTAGCCGCCCTGCAGATATCAGGAATGGGAACGTTGTGTAAGAAGGCAATGGATGCCAACATGGCTCTAGTGGAATGAGTTCTAATGTTGTTGGGTGGTTGAAGATTCTTCGCACGGTAACAGGATCTGATGCAGTCAGAGATTCACTTAGATAGATGTTGTTTAGAGATAGCCGTGCCCTTTGATCTTTCGGCAATGGAAACGAATAGTCGTGGAGACTTGTGAAATGGTTTAGTCCATTCTAAATAAAAGACAATTGCTCTCCTCATGTCGAGAGCATGCAGGGTTGCGTCCTGCTGAGTTTTGAGAGGTTTGGGATAGAAAGTAGGTAAGTATATAGGTTGGTTGAGGTGGAAGGTCGACATCACCTTAGGAATAAATTTAGGATGTGGTCTCAAAGTGACTTTATCTTTGGAGAAGATTGTGCAGGGAGGGTGGGCCATGAGGGCACTCATTTCACCAACTCTCCTCGCTGAGGTTATGGCGACTAGGAAAGCCACCTTCATGAACATATGGAGATGAGAGGAGGTAGCCAATGGCTCAAATGGAGGTTTCATGAGGGCATGAAGAACGAGGTTACGATTCCATGTAGCCACTGTTGGATGAATTTCAGAATAAAGATTTTGCAGGCCAGCGAGAAAGCGTTTAATGGTGGGGTGTGTAAAGAGTGAGTACCCATACAATAGGTCATGGAAGGTGGTAAGCGCCGCCAGGTGCACTTTGATGGAGCTGAGTGAGAGTCCGTCCTGTTTTAGTTTCAGGAGGTAGTCTAGAATGTTAGGGAGGGTCACATTATTGGGTGCTAAATGTTTATGCGAGCACCAAAGAGCGAAACGTCTCCACTTCTGAAGGCAGGTTTTACGAGTGGAGTCTCTCCTACTGTGCAAGAGGACATACTGGACCTGCTCGGAACAGGCTAGTTCATGGGTTTGGAACCATGAAGGAACCAGGCTGTGAGGTGGAGCTTTTGGAGCTAGGGATGAAGGACTCGTCCGTTGTCCTGGTAAAGGAGGTCTGGTCTGTTGGGAGAGCCCATGGGTGACGAGAGGACATGCGGAAAAGGTAGGGGTACCACGTCTGTCGTGGCCAAGCCAGGGCAATAAGGATGACCTGGGCCTTGTCGTCCGCGATCTTCCGAAGAACCCTGTGTAGTAGACGGATAGGTGGGAAGGCGTACAGGAGGCAGTTGTTCCATGGGATGAGGAATGCATCCCCTAAGGATGCAGTCCCGAGTCCCACCCTGGAGCAAAACAGGGGGCATTTTCAGTTTCGGGTCATGGAGAAGAGATCTATTGATGGCGTGCCCCAGTGGGAGAAAAGCTGTTGGAGTACTGCGGGGTGCAGTTCCCATTCGTGTTCTGTCAAAAACTGTCTGCTGAGTGTGTCCGCAGTAGTGTTGTGACAGCCTGGTAGGTAGGAAGCGATGATCTGTATTCGATGTTGTATGCACCAATTCCATAGTCGAATGGCTTCTATGCAGAGGGAATGTGATCGGGCTCCCCCTTGTCTGTTTATGTAATACATACATGCTATGTTGTCTGTTAAGACTCGCAGGTATTTGTTCTTTATGAGGGGAAGAAAGTGAAGGCATGCTCTCCTCACTGCTCTGAGCTCTAAGAGATTTATGTGCAGATGTGTCTCTGAAGCAGACCACCAGCCTTGTGCCCTGTGTTCCCCTAGATGTGCTCCCCAACCAATCAGGGAGGCGTCCGTGGTGAGCATGAGCGTTGGGGATTGCTGCTGGAAGGAAACCCCTGTGCAGAGGTTTTCTGGACTTGTCTACCATTGTAGAGAAGTTACAACGTGGGGTGGAGGAGTTAGCAGCATCCCTAAGGGATGTCTGCTGGGTTTGAAACTGGAGTTGAGCCAGCCCTGGAGGCATCTCATATGTAGCCTAGTGTGTTGAACCACGAAGGTGGTAGCTGCCATGTGACCAAGGAGCTGTAGGTAGATTCTTGCTTGCGTCCTGGGACGAATAGAGAGCGTACGTATGAGCTGCGTGACAGCAAGGAATCTGTTGTATGGGAGCGAGGCCCTGCTCTGGGTTGAGTCGAGATGAGCTCCAATGAATTCGATCTGTTGCGTGGGTATCAGGGTAGATTTCTGGATGTTTATTTGGAGGCCTAGGCTGTGAAAAAGGGAGATGGCGAAGCGCATGGCTTCAAGTGTCTCACCATAGGAGTCGTCCCTGATGAGGCAATCATCCAGGTAGGGGAAAAGTGTGACTCCGTGTTTGCAGAGGTGAGCCACAACCATGGCTAGAGTCTTGGAAAAAACGCTTGGAGCTATGGAGAGTCCAAAAGGAAGAACTCTGTACTGGAAATGATCCTGACCGATTATGAATCGGAGGAAGCGTCTGTGAGCTGGATGTATTGATATATGGAAGTAAGCATCTTGTAGGTCGAGGGCTGTGAACCAGTCCCCTTGATCCAATGCAGGTATTATTGTGCCCAGTGTGACCATCTTGAATCTTTGTGTCCTCACAAATTTGTTCAGTCGGCGTAGGTCTAGTATAAGCCTCCATCCACCGGTTTTCTTCTGTGTTAGAAAGTAATGGGAGTGGAATCCTGTCCCTCGATGTTGCGTCGGCACAGGTTCCACTGCGCCTAGTTGCAGAAGGGGTGCCACTTCTGTGCGAAGTAACTGCTCGTGAGAGGGGTCCCTGAAGAGGGACGGGGAAGGGGAAAGGGTAGGAGGGTAGGATATGAATGGGATGGAGTAATCGGTCTGAACTATTTCGAGGACCCAGCGGTCCTGTGTAATCTGCTGCCAAGCATGTTGGAAATACTGGAGGCTGTGGCCAAATGGACAAGTAAGTGGTGGAATCAAGGGGCGGTCGTGCAGACCCTCGACCAAAGCTTCAAAATTGTTGTTTATTGCCTGGTGGATGGAAGGTGGTAGCTTGATTTTGATTTTGTCTGTGTTTGGGAGGTCTAGTACGATTCCTAGTTGTGTCGTATGGTCTGGATTGAGGGCGATAGTACTGATGTGTACGTGGTCTTTGGTAGCGTTGGTATCGTTGTCTCCTGGGAAGAGATGGGTGAATGCCCAGGGTGCGCAGTGTCGCTCTCGAATCTTTCATGGTGTGGAGGAGTTCATCAGTTTTTTTCGAAAAGCGTTTGTCCTTATCAAAGGGGAGATTCTCCACTTTGGTCTGGAGCTCTTTAGGAATGCCTGATGCAGAGAGCCTTGAGGATGTGTGCACAACCACAGCAGTTGCAGTGGTACGGGCTGCTGTGTCCGCCGTGTCTAAGGACGCCTGTAGGGCCATTCTGGAGATCAGCTGTCCCGCAGACAGGATTGATTTGAAGTCTGCTCTTCTGTCCTCTGGGATGTATGAGGCAAATTCGAAAAGCTTATTGTAATTATCAAAATCATAACTGGCGAGGAGAGCAGAATAGTTTGCAATACTAAATTGTAGTGTCAAGGATGTATAAACGTTGCGGCCCAGGACATCAAGGCGTCTAAGGTCCTTGTCTTGTGGGGTAGGTCAATATTGTGACTGTTTGATCCGCTGTGCAACTGCATCGATGACAAGAGAGTTCGGTGGTGGATGAGAAAATAGGAAGTCTGCGTCCTTTGCAGGAACGTAGTATTTACGTTCGATCTTCTTACAAGTTGGTACTAGAGAATCTGGGGTTTGCCAGAGTGTGTCAGCTGGCTCCATGAGTGCTTCATTTATAGGGAGCGCAATTTTCGAGGGCGCAGACAGTTGAAGGATTTTGAGGAGTTTGTGCTGAGTCTCCTGAACCTCTTCTAACTGGATATCCTGACTGAGTGCAACCCTCCTAAAAAGTTCTTGAAATTGTTTGCAGTCGTCCACGGACTGTGGAGGTGGAGGGAGGATGGCTTCATCTGAGGCTAATGGAGAGTTAGGGTTAGGCGAGTCAGGATATGGTGCATAGCTCCCAGACTCTGGAGGGGGCTCAGGCACCCTGGAAGTGGATGAATCAGGAGATTGAGGCACCGAAGGAAGATGATTGGTAGGAGGATTCTGCCATGGGTACCACTGAGGCCAAGGCATGGAGTAGGAGAACCCAGGCATCGCTCACGGGGGGGCAACGTAGGGAAACTGAGGCTGCTGAGCCTGAGCCGTAACCTGAGGTGGTAAAGGTGCCTGTGGAGGAGAAGCAGGAGGGGAGAACTCCGCTTGCTGTTGTAGCTCAAGGTCACCGTCGGTGAAAGCCAGTTCAGGTGAAGAAAGTGGCAGGTCAAGAAAGGAGTGCTCTGTATCTAGGAGCTGAGAGTGAGGCTCAGGTGGCACTAAAAGGTCACTTTGAGCGAGAAGCTGTTGTTCCTGCTCCCTCGGTTGAGCTAAGCCTGCTCTCTGCTCTGGTTCTTTAGTAGGAGAGAGTGGCAGAGAGTGTCCTGCTGTATTGAGCCTAGAGGTGCCCTGCAGGGGGTCTGCTGCTGGTGCGCAGGCAGAAGCGTGGCTGGGTGCCGACGCTCTTCTCGGTGCCGAGGCTGATCGCGCTGTCGGCACCACAGCTATTTTCGTTGCTGAGGCAGAGCGAGCTGGCAGGACAGCGGCCGCTTTTGGCACTGAAACTGATCAGGCTGTGAGTACCACGGCCGTTTTGGGTGTCGGTGCTGAACGCGCTGCCGGCACCGCAGCCGTTGTCGTTGCCGAGGAGGAACGTGGTACTAGTGTTGAAGCCCCTCTTGGTGCTGAAGAGGAGTGAGATGTCTGTGCCATAGTCGTTTGCGGCACTGAGGGGACCAAGTCAACAGGTGCCTTCCCCACGTGGGAGGTCTGGTCCCTGCCTCTAAGCTCTGTCAGAGCAGTTGCTGAGGCGTTAGAAGAGGCTGACGCAGCTGCCTTTCGTGCTGTCAGCACAGGAGGTAGGGATCTCACCGGAGACCACCTACCCATTAGAGTCTCGTTTGTGAGACTGCTGAGCTTCTTGCCTCCGCTCCAGGGAGGGTGAAGCAACACTCCCCACCGGTTCCGATGTGGCTGGGGAGCGTGTGGGAGAGGGTTCTACCTTTTCCGTCTCCGACAGCGGCTGCAGGGATTTTTCCATCATAATGATCTTGAGATGCAGATCCCTGTCACGACGAGCTCTTGACTTGAGGCTCGCACAATGGAGGCACTTCGCGGGGATGTGGGTGTCCCCGAGGCACTTGACACAATGAGTGGCCATCTGACCATGGCATGGAGTCCTGACAGGAGATGCATCTTTTGAAACCTGAAGCTCCTGGCATTATGAGTTAGAGATGGCCGAGGAGAGTGTCTCAATGGGAGACAAGACTGAGCGTTATTTTTTGTGGTTTTTTTTTGTAAACTAAGTAACTAACTATGTAATTATACTAAAGGAAGGGAAACAACTGGGAAGTAATTAATAACTATTTCTATGTTCTTTGTTACTGTTTCCTATAGAGATCAGGGAAGAGAAGGTACAATGCCCCGAGTCCCGTCTTCAGCCAAGGACGGTTGAGAAGGAACTGAGGAGGGTGTGGGGCGCACGCACTCAGGAAGATTCCAACTAGACGGGAGATACCATCTGGGTGCGTGCGCCCCAACCAGGCACTGCTACCAAAAATCTCCGATCAACAGCGCCGGGACACACCGTCACCTAGAGTGGAGCACCCACAGGAACAGCACTCAAAGAAGAAGCAATTTTATGAAGAGATTTAAACTACATTTGAAAAACTGCCTTTCAAAAAGGTTTCCGTTATTTTTATAGCTTTTTAAAAATATCATTTTATAAAAACAGTATCTCTTCTATGCAGCATAGCCCTACCACAGACAAAAAAAGACTCTTAGGGCTGCCAAGTTTAGAGACTTCGAGGAATCTCTAATGACGACGCACCCTGTTTTGTATATGGAGCTTGCATGAAAAAAAAAAAAAGTCAACTGGCATTCTTTACAGATCTTCAGCTACCAAGCCTCAACCTAGTGTTATTTCTTGCACAAAAGTTCTAACATATTGCAGTCAAGTATATTAATGTATTAATTTTTTTACACAAAACAATCTGAATGTGATATCTTCTACACACAGTAAATTTATGCTCACTTCCAACAAATGCTCCAAGATGGCTGCTATAAAATAATCTGAATTATACTATACACAAACCAAGCTAGACTAAAAATTCCTCATATTGTTCCACACAGCACATTTCCTTGCCTGTTACAATAATGTATTCACCATTAATTACTCTGCCAAACTCACTTCACTCGAATCACTCAAACAACTCTTGATGGATATACAAAAGCATTACATTTAAAAACAAAAAAATGTTGCTATAGAGAACCCTCGAAAGCATTCTTCTGGATCAGTCCTTTAGAAGCATTATTTGAATACAATGAAAAATATTTTAATTTGCTTTTTAGATGCTCTGTTATACTTACACTCTATTGGAATTTAGTTGAATTGTCACATAGACACAGCTAACTCTAAATGGACAGGTCTGTTAGACTGATGTATATCTATAAGAATTTAATGTTTTAAAAAATCTCTTGCAGTTAATGGAATTTGCTTCAACTGCCTGACACTTTTCAAATCACTAAAAATGTGATTGATTAAAATGTTTGTGAAAGATGCCAGAAAGAAAATTTCAATCCATCTCTTCTGGGTACAGAACAAGCTGCAGTAATTCAAGTTTCTCCACACTGCTCTGCCAAGTGCCTCAAACGCAACATGGAAAGACCAACTCCAGGCACAAAAGGATTATCTAGCATTCATGCCCATTCAGCCCTTTATCTCTATGCTAAGCTACCAATATGGATACCAAATTAGTATCAAATGTGGTAGTGGTTTTAGAGATGAGGACACTTGTCCTCTAGAAACTGGACTGAGACTCATTTCACAGGGGGATAAACAGCTACTCGATACCAGAAAATCCTCATTCATTACTGACCTGGGCCAGATTCAAATTAGTAATCTAGTTGAAGATTTCTAGTTGACTGTTTCTGTTTTCAGTCCCCTCAGACATTCAATTCTCAAACAATTTAATTCCTAAAACTGATATATTTCTAGATGTGGCCACATATGCAAGTGAAAACAGGTCCTGCTTTATGCCAGCTATGTGATCTCTCTTTCTCACTGGGGATACACACTTTCCAGAATTTCAGATGTCTTCAGCACAGGAATTCCCCACCCCTGCTGCATACACAATTTTCTTTCTTTTAAAGACACCTTTTATGTAATGTAGTTACACATACCAAATTATCTAACTTGATAATGTCCCAACATAAAAGTCATATATTTGAACTTCTATAGTACTCTGCATACCCTCCTATCTATAGCATACTGATTCAGAAGCAGGAGTCTCAATCTGTCCAAATTCCAAGTATCATCTGAACTCTACCATGTCCCCGCCCTAACATAACAGGCTACCATCAGGCATGGACAACTACAACGTGGTTCCAACAGGTCTATGCTTTTTAGTAGGTGGCTCTCAATCCTCCAGTTCAAAGGGATCAGTAAAAATCTGTGGATTTGAACCTTTGGGTCTCCAGATTTGGGGCATATTAAACTCTATATTTCAGAAGATACAACTCTGGAGACTGATCCATTTTACTACTTCCAGCCACAGCTACAATTTTAGGGCACCTCCTAGAGAGCACAGCTGAGTCTATTTGTTGTATAATGGAGTCCTGACTTTTCACTGTTCTATTGTTACTATTTATATAGTGGTGATTAACATGACTAGGTCCCTGTCCCATGATGCTTACTGTAGTAAAATGAGGCCCTAAAATATAAATTAGCTAAATTAAATTAATACAACTGCCTTTGGTAGGGAGGAAAGGAAGATACAGGAAAATAAGAGATCACAGTAAACAATGAGAACTAAATATTTGTCTTCAGAGGAGAGCATTGTTTTCAATTAAAACATACTGCATGTTGAATTTCTGTTTGCTTTTTTTAAAATTGATCAATAACCAGCTGAGGAATTGACAGCTCCAGAAGCAGTTATCAACTGTAAAGGGTCAGAATCACTGATAAGATTTTCTTCATGAGTCATAAGTATAACTTTTTCAGCCACTTTATGACAGTTTTAGGTTAGAGTGATCATCCAGATTCAAATCCTTCACCAAAAAGTAAAGCAAACAAATCATTGTGCAATTGCTCTTTCAACATGCAGATCCAATATAGTAAATAAGATTGTCACTTCTTCTGATTGTGAGGTGGTGTAAGAAAAAGTATGGTATTCTGGATACTGCAAGAAGACTTAGGGCAGGGGTCAGCAACTTTCAGAAGTGCTGTGCCGAGTCTTCATTTATTCACTTTCATTTAAGGTTTCGCGTGCCAGTAATACATTTTAACGTTTTTAGAAGGTCTCTTTCTATAAGTCTATTATATATAACTAAACTATTGTTGTATGCAAAGTAAATAAGGTTTTTAAAAAGTTTAAGAAGCTTCATTTAAAATTAAATTAAAATGCAGAGCCCCCCAGAACGGTGGCCAGGACCCATGCAGTGTGAGTGTCACTGAAAATCAGCTCGTGTGCCACCTTCTAGATTAAAAATAACTGCAAGAGCAGAAAGTTGTCCCTCACAGATACAAGCCTTTGATTTCAGCTGAATCTAAGTTTTTATTTAAAACCTCTCTTCCCAAACATTTTTTTTTAATTCTTCTGGTACCTAATAATAATAGACTCGCCTAGTCACCAGATTATTTGATATGACCTTAGAAGATAACATGAACATGTCTTATTCCAGGTCATTTCAGAAAGCTAGCTGATATCTTGCTCCTATCTACTAACCTGCAACAGTATCCAGCTCCAGTAGACAGGACACTCAATTTCCCCACACATTCTAGCATTGCTCTAACCTTACACAGAATCAATATTTAACTGAGATCCCAAAGAGTTGAAAATTAACTGCTGTCCACCTATTTGTCTAATGCATCTTGGAGGAAAACATTTCCTCACAGAGGTAAGAAGCATTTCTAAAATGCAGAAGGTACTACAATATCAACCTGAGGATGACTCCAGGACTATGTTCATGTACTAAAATGTCTCCTGTTCATGAGACATACAGGAGTGGCAAAGTTTGTAACTTGTAACTGCCTTTAGCTTAAAGGACCACACAAACGTTTGAGAAGAATAACCCCTTCTCCTAGGAGAAGTTTCTGAAGGGACTGATTTACAGCCTATTACCTGCTTTTCTACTACAAAAGTAAGTCTCCAAGACATTTATTCTTCAGAAGAGGCCTCCTCTTCCTCATCTGCAAGTCCATGCACTTTACTAGGGGACTGTAGCAAGGCACAGTTGGGCCCCTCTTGCTGCCCTCACAAAACCAATCAGGCACACCTCAGGTCGATGCAATCACCCACGTATTTTATTTATAGTTCTTTCCCATCACCAGCTTACTATCTATGTACAGGGTTCTACCAGACTTCACCAGCAACAGACCAGAGTCACCAGTCCCTCTCAGCCTCTGGCGTTTCTCTCCCCTCCCTGGCTTCCTCCCTCCCAGACATTATAGCCCCTGGCTAACTAGGTTGGCATCTGTTCCTAGTTGCCAAGCAGGCAGGACTATTCAGCCAGCCCCAATCCATTCCCCTTGATTGGGGCTGGCATGGCAGGAGGCTGATTAAGCACTTCCTGCCTAGAACCCTGTCACAGGGACCCAAAGGAGGAGCAGCCCTTCCAAACATATTCTTTGGCCTGAGTAGAAAACAATGGCAGAGAAGTTGGGCTATGGATAGTCCTGTCTCCAAAATCAGCCAGCCCTCCACCACTCTACTAAGATTTAACACGAAACAATGTCATTGTGATTTCTGTCAACACATCTGTAATATCAAGAGTAAAATTAAGTATCAGAAGAAGTCTGCAACACAAACCGAGGTCCAAATTCTGTAATTAACTGCAGCCCAGAAAACCCTAATGGAGTCAATGGGAACACCAATTGGAGTGCAAGTCAGTGGAAAGTCAATGGAAATCCTAGATTACTCAAGGAGCTGACTGAGGAGATATGTGAGCCATTAGCAATTATCTTCGAAAACACACAGAAAACAGGAGAGAGTCTAGAGGACTGGAAGAGAAGATCAAAGGGACATTATAATAGTTTTTAAGTACATAAAAGGTTGTTACAAGGAAAAGGATGAAAAATTGTTCTCCTTAATCTCTGAGGATAGCACAAGAAATAATGGGCTTAAATTGTAACAAGGAAAGTTTAGGCTGGACATTAGGAAAAAAACTTCCTGTCAGGGTGGTTAAGAGCTGGAACAAATTGTCTAGGGAGCTTGTGGAATCTGGGTCACTGGAGGTTTTTAAGAACAGGTTAGACCAACATCTGTCAGGAATGGTCTAGTTATTACTCCGTCCTGCCCTGAGCGCAGGGAACTGGACAACATGGGCTACTGAAGTCCCTTCTAGTCCTACATGTCTATGATTCTATGAAAGCTAGCCTCACTCTTCAAGTTTTAAGAAGATATGAGAGAACAAGCGTGCGATGCACATCTATACAACCAGTTCTCCAGTTCTCCATAGTTTTAGATTGTGTATAATAATCATATATAAAAACTGGTTAATATCTTCAACATCATTATTGCGTCATAATTGTATCAGTATGCAAAATTATTCAAAATACTACCAAAAGTAGAGGCTGGACAGCCCAACTGTTACTCCTGTTGGTGGGCATTTACTCTCATGAATAATTCCTTTGATTTCAATAGGATTATTTGCATGAGTAGATGGTCACCATCACAGGTAAGGATTGGATACTAACCAATAGGACCTGATCTAAAGCCCATTAAAAAAATTAAATGAAAATCTCTCACTGACTTCAGATTGTCTTTGGATGAGGTCCTTGGTGGTGTACAAAATACCTTGTTATCTTGATTAGAAATTCAATGAAGCTATAACACATATTATAAACAGGTCTCTATTTGAAGGTTTAAGTGCATTACCACTGAAAATATTTAGGTAGTTATGGAAAAGCCGTGTCCAGAAGATATTTTAACACGTTAAGATTGTCCTGCAATGAGAAAATGAACAAAAAAAGTTTTTATACTTGAATTCCAAGAGCAAGCTCTGCCATCAATTCTTGGGACTACCACTTCCCCATCATAATTCTAGCCATTATCAGGAACTACACATGAATACATTAAAATAACAATCTACACAACAGTCAAACAAGATTTTAGAAAGTTTTGGATGCTCAAAATAAGACAACAGATGTAGCTACAGTAGCAAATGCTTATGATTAATTTAGGGTACTTCTACACTTAAAAAGCTACAGTGGCTCAATTGCACAGCTGCTGCACTTCAATGTAGACACCATCTATGCTGATAGAAGGGGTTCTCCCATGGGCACAAGTAATCCACCTCCCCAAAAGGCAGTAGTTAGGTCAATGGAAGAATTCTTCCGTTGACATAGCACTGTCTGCACAGGGACTTATGTCTGCTCAATAATGCAACTCAGGATCTTTCATACCCTTGACTGACATAGTTAAACCAACTTAATTTTCTAGTGTAGACCAGGTCTTAGATATACATTACTTGGTTTTCAAAGATCTCCATGGAAGCAACATTAATGACTGAGGTTCAACAACTAAATAATAGTTACTAGGAGCCAATAATAGCGTTAACCTTTTTTTTAAATTGTATTGATAAAAATTTTAGCTTGATAATAGCCATCAGTTAAACACCATCATATAGACAAGATATATGCTGATATTGAAGGGAAGTAAATAAGTTGTGAAAGAACAATATATTACTCATTACACTAAGAGCAGATGGTACAAAGGTGTAAAAAAAGTCTTCTCCCAGCCCAGTTTTAGGAAGAGATCCTAAAAGACTGTATCAGAGTCCACACAAACCATCTCTCAAAACCCTCGACCTTGACTCAAAAACCCTTCATCACTCTTCAATATGAAAGTCTCCCTCTCAGACCTAGACTTTAAAAACTAATATCGTGATTCCGAAATACCAACTGGAATTACCTTTACAACTGTTTCTTTAACTAAAATATCACCTTTCTAATGGAAAACAACAAGAGCCAAATGGAAGGAGAAGGTGGTTAAATGCACCTGAAAAGAGCTTGCTCAGAGACAAACAGTTGCACCAAGATGGATTGAGGTGAAAAAAGGGACTAAAATCTGTCCTTCCCACCCTTAATCTCTTATCTATCTCATTTAATGTTATATTTCTCTGACTTCTGGACTCCCTCCTCATAACCAATGCAAGACAATTTCTCTCACAAGCACTTTGGGCTGATGTTCTACTCACTCCTATGAGCAATGAAGTCTGTTGAGATAGCATTGTCCAACTATTTGTTTTCTTGTTGAAAACATGAATCTGCTAAAGTTTAACAACATAGGACCAGATCTTCAATTCAGGGCTCCCATTTTGTTAGCAGTTTTGAACCTACAATGAATTGAAATTCTCTCTTTCTGTCTCAATGGCCAAGCCATTTGTACACTCTGTAAGGCAGGTGTGACAGACAAAAAGAGCTCTTTCTTTCCTGGCCACGTTCACATAACATGGGTAAGGATTAAAAAAAAAGATTCTGGACACATTCCCCAATTACGTGCCTCAACTATGGCAATGTCTTCTGCATTATTTTTTACTACAGAAGATGTGAGGGAGATTCCCACAGCAGAACCATTCTTTTTAGGTGACAAGTGTCAAAGACTGAAGTGGCAATAAAGGAAGTTTTGGAACAATTTAATAGATCAACCAATAATAAGTCACCAAGGTCAGATGGTATTCACACAAGAGTTCTGAAGCAACTCTAATAGAAAACTGTAGTACCACTAACTGCGGTATGTAGCCTCGCACTTAAAATCAGTCTCTGTACCAGATGACTGGAGGATAGCTAATGTAATGTCTATTTTTAAAAAAGACTCCAGAGGTGACCTGTCAATTACAGGCAGGAAAGCCTAACTTCAGTACCAGGCAAGTCGGTTGAAACTATAGTAAAGAACAGAATTATCAGACACATAAATGAACATGATTTGTGGGGGGAAGAGTCAACATGGATTCTGTAAAGGGAAATCATGCCTCACCGATCTATCATAATCCTTTGAGGGGGGTCAACATGTAGACAAGGGTGATCCAGAGAACTTTGTAGTGCACTTGGACTTTTAGAAAGCCTTTGACAAGGTCCCTCAACAAAGGATCTTAAGCAAAGTAGGCAGTCATGGGTTAAGAAGAAAAGTGCTTTCATGGACCAGTAACTAGCTAAAAAATAGGAAACAAAGGGTAGGAATATGGTCAGTTTTCACAATTGAGAGACGTTAAAAGTAGTGGGGTACCCTCAGGATCTGTACTGGGACTGTGCTGTTCAACATATTCATAAATGATATAGAAAAAGGGGTGAATAATGAGGTGGCAAGTTTTTTACAGGATTCAAAATTACTCAGCATAGTTAAGGCCAAAGCTGACTGCAAAGAGATACTCTGGATCAGTGGTGCTCAAACTTTTTTACTGGTGACCCCTTTTACATAGCAAGTCTCTGAGTGTGACCCCTCCCCCCATAAATAGATTTAAAAAGTGTTTTTAATTTAACACCATTATAAATGCTGAAGGCAAAGCAGGGTTTGGGGTGGAGACTGACAGCTCGCGACCCCATATAATAACCGTGCGACCCCCTTGAGGGGTCCCGACCCCCAGTTTGAGAACCTCTGCTCTGGATGAATGGGAAACAAAATAGCAGATGAAATCCAATGTTGATAAATGCAAATGAATGCATACTGGAAAACAATCCCCACTATACATACAAAATGATGCGGTCTAAATTAGCTGGTACCATTCAAGAAAGATCTTGGAGTAATTCTGGATAGTTCTCCAAAAATATCCACTCGATGTGCAGTGGCAATCCAAAAGGCTTTCAGAGTGTTAGGCACCATTAGAAAAGAGATAAATAATAAGACAGTAAATATCATGCTACTCTATCAATCCATTGCATGCCCACACCTTGAATATTGCATGCAATTCTGGTTGCTCCATCTCAAAAAAAGATATATTAGAATTGGAAAAAGTGCAGAGAAGGGCAACAAAAATGATTAGGGGTCTGGGGCAGCTTCCATATGAAGAGAGATTAAAAAGACTGGGACTCTTCAGCTTAGAAAAGAGACAAGTAAGGAGAGATAAGGTAGAGATCTATAAAATCATAGAGAAAGTATGGAGAAAGTGAATAAGGAAGTGCTATTTAGCCTTTCGTATAAACACAAAAACCAGGGGTCCACCCAGTGAAATGAATTACCAGCAGGTTTAAAACAGGCATAAGGAAGTACTTCTTCACACAATTCACACTCAACCTTTTGAGCTCATTGCCAAACAATGTTGTGAAGGCCAAAAGTATAAACTAGGTTCAAAGAAAAATTAGATACATCCATAGAGGATAGCTCCACCAATGGCTATTTGCCAAGATGGTCAGGGATGCAACCTCATGCTCTGGATGTCCCTAAGCCTCTGACTGCCAGAAGCTAGGACTGGACAACAGGCAATGGATCACTCTATAGTTCCCCTGGTTCTGTTCATTCCATCTTAAGCATCTGGCACCAGCCACCCTTCATCCAAACCATATCATGCCCCAATTTGAGTCACTATGTTGACTCTGTACTGTGCTGCACATCAAGTTCAAATTTCTAGCCCTTTCTTTCAATGCACTACATCTCTGAATTGGTCTTCTTTCACATTCTCTCCATTGTGTACTCTCTGCTCTGCCAACAGCAGCATGATCTTCTCACACTGTCCAACTAGCTTGCAAAGACCTTCAAAAATCTGTCAACCTTCCACCCTTGTCTCATTCAAACCACTCCTAAAGACACTTCTCATTATGATGCCAAACACCCTCAGTTACATCAGGTAGAATTTTAAAAGCTTGGAAAGAACATAATCGATTATGCTTTAGGGCATAATTCAATCTCTTAATAGATCCCCTATGGAAAGGATTATTCCGTAATTGTCCATTTCAGAGTTTCTTGCACCTTTCTTCAACTCATGCAGCATATTGGATTAGATGGACCATTGTTCTGAACTAGTATAGCAAATCCTTTATTCTCACTTGAACAAAAACAAACGACATATATACATCTTAATGGTATAAGTGTGTAATTTAAATAACCAATTATCCATATACTTTCTCTTTTCTTGATCCTCTCCTTCTCCTTTCCTTTTCACTTGACTGTTAAGTCCATCATTTAGATTGTAAACTGTCTTGTGAATAATACCTGTGACAACTATAAAATGATAAATAATAAAAATCTACACTCATCCTTCCTCCCAGAGACATTCCCACTGAAGTAATCTAAACTCCCTTACAGGCTGGGTATGTAGATTCTTTTACAGAACTGGGGCCTCTGTTTAGGCATGACAGTGAACAAAGGTAAGTGGGGAAAAAAGTACACAGTTTGCAATAAGACCACACAACTATTCAATTTAGGCATGTGCACTTCTCAATAGTATTTAAAACAAAACAACTCATTACTAAAATAATATTACATCTGCAAAAACTGAAGTGTGGTTTGAAAATGCACGGCTTCAGTTTCTATTAGTGTCTGATTTCGTAACAATCTGACATATTTCATTTTACTTTTCAATACTGTGACAATTAGAATGCAAAGATTGGTTGAACTAGCACAACACACTTTTTTCAGACATAGTATTGTAAAAGCACCATTAGCGCAAACCACACTTGTTCAAAACAACATTTAAACAGTGATCCTACACAACATATAGGCTGTGTGTGGGAGCAAGGTAAGAAGAAAATGTATAGAGCAACATTTTACTAACTTTTAAAGCATCACTAATGGAGATCAAATATCCTCAGTATATACAAAATGATCTCCCATTAAGGTTGGTGATGCACGTGCATGGCAAGAGGAAAATAAAACCTACATGAGGCACTTTGATGTTTTCAAAAGCACATGAAGACATTTCTTCACAAAGTAGACACCGTTCTTAAACAAAAATAGGTCTGTTTTGTTATGTAATTAAAGCTGTGCTGTTTTGCCACTTATGTTAGTACTTGTTTTTAGCCTAAGAAGTCCAGCACTGAAAATACCTAAACAAGATTGAATTAAACATATATTTGTATGCTGAATACTTTCTACAAACCCTGGATCCCCCACAGAAATAAGGTTTAACTAACTTTATTTACATTTCTATTGGATTACAAGATATAAACATATAAGACTCCCATTAAACTGAAAACTCTCTACTGATCTTCATTATGATGTGGCTATCACTCCACCATAATATTTTCCCAACTATCTCCGTCCGAACGCCTAATGGCATTTCCTGGTTCACTGAAGGTATCCTGGAATGTACCACTATGACACAGCAAATGCCATGGATTGTAATGTGACACTGGATATCTGTGATAACACACTGTGGGATATTGCCAGTGAACCAGGTTGTGCCAAAAAGATTTCATTGAGGAAAAATAGAATTATAAAAGGCTAGCTATAGGCACGCTATCAACTTATTTAAAGAAAATCATACTTCTCTGAAAAAGCATTACCTACTATTTTTACCTTTTAACTCATAAGATTATTAGAACTAAAATACAGATTGAAGAAAGAAATATTTCTATATTTTTCAGTTTGTTTACACTGTGCATTTGACAACATTGGATAGTCATGCTCCCTATTATTCTGTGTATAGGTAGTTCCCACTTTGCTGGGCTGAATTCTTCAAACTCAAGCATGGAGAGAAAAAACATTTCAAAAACTAGGAAAACATAAATTGGCACAGCTGTGAGGGATGGAGAGACAGCCCCTACAGCCTGATCAGAAAACGCATTCAAAGAAGAAATCCAAACATGACTTATTCTCGTTTTGGCTATGCAGTTCACCTTTAGGAGAATGTTCTTTGGGGAAATGTGGTGAATAATCTATGCTAAGGAAGTTTACATGTTGTGATCACATTCCACTGTTATGACAAAAACTGTCAAATGCCATAATATAAAATAAACTATTAAAACAAAAAATCTTAATCAACAATTTCACTAAAAGGCTACAGGGGTCTCTCTGAGAAAGAAGAGTGCAGAATAAGTAATATTTAATTATTCTAGGACATAAATCAACAGAGTACACAAATCTGACAAAGATATTATTCTGGGTAGCCAATATACTCAAAGCATATTGTCAGAAGGAAAGGATATTTTTGATGGATGGATTAAAAGCGGCATGCTTTTAAAACATTAAGAAATAAAATGTACAGTGCTCTTTAATGACACATTAATGAATGGTTAGCATGGATGCAGCTGCATCACATTAGCACTGTTGATAAAAGTATATCTTGCCTTCTGTCTCCAATTGTCTTATAACCATAGTGGTTTAAAATATTTCCACTAAGCAGACAGTGAACTACAGTTTTTTCTACAGGAAGTGGGCATTTTATTATGCATTAACATAGTACATTAAGTATTTACAGTATGCTAATATACGACTATAGCTATATTTAGCATTTCTGCTATGGTTAATTTTATTTATTTGAGCATATATTATTTTTATGTTCACTGAAAGCCTTCAAATGTCATATTTGCTTTAGTTTTGCAATAACAAAATTGACTATTTGTCTTGTCTATCTTCCACAGGCATAACAACAACATGTGACTACTTTAATACTGGCATAAGGTTCTTTAAAGTACCCCTTTTGAACAATGCAAGAATCATACTATACTACAAAGACTGACATGTCAAATAATAAAAATTACACATACACTCATGAATGTCTTTCAAACATACAATGAATCTAGTATACAACTAACAAATGTTTCACTTGTCAAATGTTTGATATTTAGTATCTAGCATTAGTTACATGATAAAAGTCATAGTTCAACAGTATGGATACTGAATTAACTGGGCCATAAGCATAACATTAAAACATCATACTTAACAGCTCTCCCTTATAGTGTGTAACAAATACACTGAACCAAACCAGTTATATAATCCTTTCCTTGACTTTTGATCTATTTGTTCATTGCTCATAGATCACAGATCAAAATATAAGATGGTTTAAACATCCAGTACGTGCTGTATTTTCAGTATATTTTACAAACAGGTCATCTAATAGTATTTTTCTGATTTAAAATTAATATGAGCAGGAAAAGGATGGAGAAGAGAATCTAAAATTTTGTAGACATACTATATTTTAAAAAAGATGTGAAAATATTTAAGATTACATTGTTTTACAAGAATAACTATGTGCATGTGTAGAATATTTAAGAAACATATAGAAGAAATAATCCTATTCCTTACTGTATTTTTAAGTTTCAGGACACCTCAGCACTCAAGTGGAAAAAAAAGGCTAATAAAATTAGTTTTATTTATCATATTTAGGCCACGTTTAAAAAAAACATGTTCTTTTAAAAACAAAACAAAACAAAAAACAAAAACAAAAAAAAATGTACATTATACATACACACACACACTTAGAAACAAATGACCGGACTACTGATCATATAACACCAGTCAGTCCTGAGCTGCGTCTTTTATTTGAGTTGAAGATTATACAGTGAACCTGTAACTTGGACAGATATATACATTTTGATCTCAGGAGATGGATTTTGACCAAAGGGTGTGAAAATCTCTCTAGAGTGTCAGTGTCACCACAGCACTCCTGATAAGTTTCCAACCTAGTGCCTCAGCTCCTACTACCCCTCCTTATGTTGACACCCCATCTGTCTCCATAGAATTATAATGCAGATTGCCATATGCAGCCCCGTGCCGCCTGTTACATTTTGCCCTTTAATACAAAGAAGTTAAACGCAAGACACACTCACCCCTAGCGAATTGTTTTTGCACACCATAATCCAGAGCCTGAGAACCTCTCACAAAACCTCTTTGGAAAATGGAGGGGCTGGCATCGGTGCCCTGGCTTATCGTCCAGAGGAAGGAGAAGTTATTGACATGTTACAATCCAAGCCTAGCGTCGTACAGACACCTACTGCTCAGCACTCCCTTAGATCAGCCATGTTACTCCCCAAATCCACCGCCGGCTGCGAGCACTTCCCCGGGAGCCTGGGCACGGACAAGGGGCAGGCGCGCTTCTAGACGTGTCCTGCCACAGCCCCCACGGCAGCGGCCGCTCCGCGAGCCCCGAATCGCCTCGGAACTTCAGCTCTCGGGATCCTCCCCGAGCCAGACTGGAGCCGCCGGAGGAGGAGGAGGGGAAGGGGAGGAAAAAAGCAGGGCTAGAGAAAGTAGATCCGACGGCTGCGGGCGCCACCAATGTGCGGCCTGGATTCCCCCTGGCAGGAGCCGGAGCCACCAGTCCCGGCTGCTCCAGCTACGCAAAGCGGCCCCCAGCTTAACTCTTAACTACCCGCCTGGAGACGTTTTCTCCGGACGGGCCCCTCACCCAGCCACCGCAGCTCCTCAGCAGCAGCAGCCTGGCTGCGATATTGTAACACTGGTGCGGCGGTAGCAGCAGCGAAGAGAGACACACCAAGGGCTTGCATTGCACAATGCAACTCGAACTCCGCAAGAGCATGAGGAACAGCACGTCTCTCCGCGCCTCGGCTGCTCCCGGAGGGCTGCGGACGAAGAGCCCCTGGGCTAGTGCAATCTGTCCTCCCCATAGTCCCTTTCTGGCAAACGCCTCCAGAGCAGGGTAGGAGCCAGACTTCAACACGCTTTATTTCCCCCTTCAGCTCCCCCTCCCCCCGTACTTTCCCCATTTAACAAAGCACCACTAAAAGTTGTAACACGTACAAATGGATCCCTCCTCCTTCTCTAGCAGACACACGTCTTGGGTATTAAGGGGCTATTCAAGGCAGGATTTTAGCTTGAAATTAAGGGGCTTCTTTAACTCTTTTCTAAAGACGCTGCTACTTTTCCCCAACCCACTTTGAAATTGACTCGTTGGAAAACCTGGTCCGAGAAATGTCCCTTACGAAACTCGCCGTTCCCATTCCCACAAATGGCCCCTGGCAAAGTTTCCTTCTAGTGGCACTGCACAGAAAGGAAAAAAAAAAGCAATCATTATTCCATTTGCGCTGATCTATTCTTAAAGACGAATCAGTTTAAATAGTATGGTAATTATGAGTTTCCTTAATAAAATAAAATAATACAAGTTTGCTGGGAAACGTTTTGTGTCTAGGTCAGTTTGGTTGGGGGAAGGGGAAACAAGGGAAGGGGATTTTATACTTGATTCAATAATCAGAAGTCTGTTTCCAATCCACAGATTAAAATCCTGACAGCAACACTGAGCTATAGCTGGCAAACCCAGAGAGGACCAGAGAATTTTATTCCCTGGCTATCCTGAAAACTGAAATTCTAGGTTCAAATTCTGTTCTCAGTTACATAGTTGTAAATCCAGATTAATGCCAATAAAATCAATGGGGTTACTCCAGATTTATCCTGTGTTTTTTAAAAAAAGAAATGTTGACTCTTGTCCATATACAAAAGCTTTAATGATTTAACTGAATATTTTAGAAACTGGTGTTGTTAAATTGGTGCAGACTTCTGTTGTGGATACTTTTAAATGGGTTTAAGATTTCATAATATCAATTTAGCTTAAATTGATAAGAACTCTTTCTAACCCAATTGAGTTGAACATTTTTAGGCCTAAGATCTTGTCTGAACACAGAAGCTGCAAAGGTTCTTGTTTACACTTGGAAATTTGCTGAAGTAGCTATAGTGCCCCTTTACAGTTCAGCTTAATCCATCATGCAGACAGTATTCCAGAGTAAAATTTACTTTATTACAGAATAAAAAGTAGAGAAAAAACAAAATCAAATTTTTTTTACTCTGGAATGTTGTCCACACAGAGAGCTATTCCAGAACAATGTATTCCACAGTATCTGTTCTTGTCAATTTTCCCATGTAGACAAGGCCTTAGGTTAAAAAAAAAAAGTCTAGTGTGGAACTTCCCATTACATAGCTATGCCAGGATAGTCCCCTAGTATAGATGCAGCCCTACACCAAGAAAAGGAGTTTTTTCTGTCAGAAAAAGCATCATTCTGTCAACATAGCTGCATCTACACTGGGGGTTTTGTAGGCAAACGTTTTTTCATACCTCTGACCAAAATAGCTATGCCAACACAACTTTTAAGTGTAGACCAAGCCAGTGAAGGGCTTTTCACTCCAGTTAAGCTAACTAGGTGTAGTTTCTGATTAAAAACATGCCCAGGATTTGCACTGGTTTAACTAAATAAATTTAAAATTATACCTTAAATTAAACCACAGCAACTTTCCAGTACAGACAAGCCCTTAGTTTGAAATCTAGGTTTCATTTCTGCAAATGTACACAGAAGCTCATGCTAAGTACTGCATTAATTTATGGAATTACAAAAATGGCAGACAAATACTTAATTTTTTTAACTTCTTTTTAGAAATAAAGTCAAAGCAGAATTAATCCCTTGCAAATTTTTTATTTTACAAAACAACACTATTAGAGCAATGCAAGAAGTCCATCTGAGGGCGGAAGATGAAAATCCTATCTATCAAAACCCTAAAAACGGATTTTTATTTTATATTTTGTAAATCTAAAGAAAGGGGAAAGTTAGATGAGGGCTTGGAACTTGGGTAACAAGCTTCTATTCAGGAGACACTTTTATAACAATAAATAATAAGCAGCATTATAAACCCCCTGAAAAGCAATGTCAGCCCCAGTCTTGCAATGAGCTCCATGTATACAGACCCCCATGCCTGCACAGCATCCCACTGATTTAAATTTAAAAGGGGCTCTGCACAGGTGCTGGGGATAGAGGCACATTTGTTACAAGAAATGGGCCTTAATGCCCAAGTAACGTAGTGCTTCATGCAGCCAGTCTTCACGCTAACTACAACAGAGTGACCACGTAAGCAGTAAAGGATCAAGCTGTACAGAGTATATGATGATGCAAATGTAAAGGAACATCATAAAACATAATTGTCTCGTTTTCATTTGAAAACATTTTGCCTTCTGTTACAACTTACACTCCCAAAATTACTAAACTGAAAAATAAGAAAGAAATATTTCCTTACTTTTCCCCGCAGTTTATGTACTTTGTGCATTTGACAGCATTTTGGGTATAGTCAGTTTCACCTATGGTTGCGATGGATATTTCACAAGGCAGCAGATAAGAAGAAAAAAAATAGGAAAGAGTGATCATAAGTTTACAAAAAGTGGCAGCAGGATACAGGGAGAGATATACTAATCAAACCTGCTTTTTTTCCCCCAATTGACTAGATTTGAAGTTGATGGGTCTTTAAAGTTAAGTTATTGTCTCTAGTAGTCTAATCCTGAAAATCTTACTACCAACTGTATTGCTGCAATTATATGTAGACTTACTGAAATCAATGGGACAACTACATTAGCAGTAAGGGATCACAGGATCAGGCCCTTATTTTACATGTGTTAATGGAAATTCTTCAAGGTACAGACCACCATGTGTCTTGTAAGGTTTTGTGTGCATTTATGAGTTAAGTAATTAACAATGCACATTAAATTAATATTTCTATTTATACCATCTTTTCTTTAAAACAGTTTTCTGTAAAATTTTGACAATAAAAATTGCTTTCCCTTCATCATTTGACAAATACTGACACCACCTGCATTACTTTTCTATTGCAATATGGTAGAACCTCAAAGTTACAAGCACCTTGGGAATAGAGGTTGCTCGTAACTCTGAAATGTTTGTAGCTTTGAACAAAAAATTATGGTTGTTCTTTCAAAAGTTAACAGCTGAACATTGACTTAATACAGCTTTGAAACTTTACTATGCAGAAAAAAATACTGCTTTTAACCATTTTAATTTAAATGAAACAAGCACAGAAAGTTTCTTTACCTTATCATACCTTTTTTTTTAAATCCCCTCCCCTTTTTTAAAGCAGTTTACATTTAATACAGCACTCTCGAGTATTGGGTTTTTTTGTTCTATGCTGCCTGATTGCGTACTTCCAGTTCCAAAAGAAGTGTGTGGTTGACTGGTCAGTTCGTAACTCTGGTGTTCATCACTCTGAGGTTCTACTGTATAACTCATCTTATTTCCCAGTGGGTTGACTTGAGTTTTTGTACCAGTGTCTGAGATCTACAACGATGTACACGTTGGTAGGCCATCTTCAGTTCATTCTGAGATTCCTACCTCTTCCCCTTGCCACCCAAACCAAAGTGACATCGTCAAAAAAAGCAGCACCAGCAGCTGGACAATACAAGTAACTTTACACTCCTGCACAGCTGCTGATTAGCTGATTTCGATCCTCCAACATAAGGGCTTGATCCTATGGCCCTTACTCAATTAAACCAATAGGACAACTTATGATTAAAAGACATAGGACTGGGCTGCTAGTCAATTTTACTCAACAGTAGGCTTTGAGAATAAAGTTCTTCTGGAAATAAGTGATACTATATTTCTTCAGCAGCTGCCAGCCTGAACCTTAAAAAAAAGATGAGACGAGACATATAGAAAGACAATGGGAGTGAAAGAAAAAGAAAAATGAAAAGACTGACGAACAATAAAAGAAAGAGAAAGAGAAGAGAAAAATAAACCCAAAACCTTCATCTATTTTCAAATCTCATTAGGAAGTATCTCTTTTTCCCCCCTCGTGTATTTTAACTTCTTTTCTCCCTTTATTCTTATTTGAACGGTATCAGAGGGGTAGCTGTGTTTGTCTGTATCCACAAAAACAACAAGGAGTCCGGTGGCACCTTAAAGACTAACAAATTTATTTGGGCATGCCCATATAAATCTGTTAGTCTTTAATGTGCTACCGGACTCCTCATTGTTTTTATTTGAACTTTGTAACTCTTATTTAAACTTTAAAGATGTTGGAATGTTATTTTATAGCACTCAGGGAGAGCATTAGACACGCCTCTGAATACAAAAAAGATATAGCCTCTGCCCCAAATTGTTTCATGCCTAAAATGTAGACTGTAATCTATCAGTGCAAATGAAAAAAATAGAAAGGAGATGAGGTTTACAACAGTGTCACTTGGTTATCATAGTCTAGGCATGTGCACAATTTGGTGATAGAGTTTATAATAAAAACAATATATTAAAGGTACTCTGAATGCAAGACTGTTGTCATTCAGACAAGACTCCAATGTTTTCAAAACTTTTACTGACACACTATTTTCCAGCTCTTTGACTTCATAGGGTCACAGAGTCCAAGGCCAGAAGGGACCATTGTGATCATCTATACCAGTGGTTCTCAAACTTTTGTACGGTAACCCCTTTCACATAGCAAGCCTCTGAGTGCCACACCTCCCCCTTACAAATTAAAACACTTTTTATATATTTAACACCATTATAAATACTGGAGGCAAAGTGGGGTTTGGGATGGAGGCTGACAGCTTGCAACCCCCCATGTAATAATCTCACCACTCCCAGTTTCAGAACCCCTGATCTATTCTGACCTCCTGTTTAACACAGGACCTAGCACTTTCCCAAAATAGTTCCTAGAGCATATTTATCAGTTAGAGTTTTACCTGAATATGCACTCAACACTGAACACTACATTTGTGTTGTACGAAAAGGAGAAAGGGAGGAAGCAGCAAAGGAGATCAAAAGAATGTTCATCTTAAGGTTTGATATTCTACTAAAATGTAGAGGTGGGTTACCATTTAGTAGCCTCCTAGACTACTATGCTACTACTCCATTTGTTCCTCTTCTCTCAGTAAATACAGCTTTTCTGACAAAAAAGTGATAACTAACAGACCAGAGGGAATAATCATACTTTTGAAAATTAATTAATTACCGAATAAAAATATATTTAGTATCCAAATGAAATTCTCCACATCGTTACAATCCTGACATAGATCACATTTTGGGCCCAACACAGGTCGGTACTATCCTTTAGAGTCAAGGAGTGCATTTCATGTATTAACTATATATGCATGGTAACATAATAACATAAGTGTGATTTAAAGCCATTAAATTTGGATACATTTCTAGTGATCATGTCATTAATTAGAATTTAAAACAGTAACAAGATGCAGGCTCAGGAACAGCAATAGCTCTCTAAATACAAAAGGGCCAAATTCTGCCCTATCACCCAGGGATATCAATGGTCCTGGAGTAGCACAGAATATGTCCGGTTAAAATAAGATTAATTATTTCAATTAAATTAAACATTCCCAATAAGCAGGGAACTAGCTGTATCACATACACCCCATTGTGGTTTGGTAGTGCACTTTTCAGGGTTTTCTAAACCCTGCAAAGCTTTAAATTTGATGCTAGATTGCACAAAGCTCACAGTTCCCCTTACCCACTCCTAACACGAACATCCTATCTGGTACTAATTGTAAACTGCCAGAGCTGGGTCATACATAGTAATGCTTTCCCACAGAACCACTGTGGAAGTGACAAGGATCTTGTGATCTGTGTCAGTTTTACACTCCTGCTAGTTAGCTCCTGCAGGAAAGCTCCTCTGTGCAAAAGCACAGCACACATAGTGCTAATTAAAGTTACTTGGTGCTCCAGAAGGGGGGAAATAAACGCAAGAGGGAGTTTAAATACCAAGTGAAAGGAAGGAGCAAAAGAAGAGAAAGAGATGGAATAGACAGGCTACACATAAGACCGCAATAGGGGAGTGACTCTTGCTTACAATAATTACTAACAGTGGGTTCCCCTCAACTGATGCTGAATGGTTTATCTGTTAGCATAGACAGGGCAAGACTATTTTGAACACTGCTACAGAAAGCATGATGGAGACCCCAGTGGAACATGGTGTTTTCAACAGCATTGAAGAAATGGGGGCAGACATCATTGTCCAGATTACACTAGCAGGTAAGCAGCTGACCTTTATTCAATATCACTTCAGATGGAGTAGTAAGGGGGAGCCATTTCTGACAACCATTATCAACAACAGATCATTTTCTAGCCTATGTGGAACCAGAGAGACTAATGACAACTGGATTAGCGGCAAGAAAAGGGTAGCAGGGAATAAGACTAAGACTTTCTCATAAAAATATTGTAAGCCTTTTCCCCATCAAAATCAATACAGAAGGCAAATCCTTTCCAACAGAGTGAAGGTACAGCATAACATTTCATGTTCTAACATCTGAGAAGAAGAAAAAGAAAAGAGTTTGGGTTTTCAGTATTAGCTTCCTGTCCTTGGTTAGTTTAATTTAAAATCAACTTAATTTTAAAATTATTTAAAAACATTTACATTAAAGGAAAGCAAAGAAAAAATGACTAGATAGAGTAATTAAGACATTGGTAAATATATACCACAAAATATAGTCAAAAAGCTTACATCTCTAAATGGTTTACAATTAAATTTACATAGCTCTGTAAGTATAAAAAATGTTGAAACACTTAAGATCTAAAGAACTTTGTCCCAAATAACTTATTCCCTACCTCAGACAAGTACAAACAACAAAGATCAGGGCACCTATTGTTCATTTATGAAAATACCAATATTTTCATCATCTTAAAAAGCTTTGAAAGAAAACGTTTAACATTTTTAACTAGAAAATTGTAATACTGCATGAGAACCTGAAATTGAAACTAACTACTCATAAAACAGTCTAGTTTCACTCTGAGACATTGTGTCTTCACTGGCAAAAAAGAGGTTATTTTTCGATGACTGAGAAGCCCTCTTAGTGTGCATTTTTAAACTAGTATTAACACATATGAAGCTGTATTAGTTGGCCATGTTAAAGGCTAGAGGGACCCTAGGCTACAGCACACCCAGCTCACACAACTTCACATGTGTCAGCCTGAATTCATGGCTTAGTCTAGACTAACATTTAAAGGCATGTTGTTAAATTGTGTTAGCTGGCTTGATGAAACTGACAAATGCCTTCTAAAACTCCAGTCAAAATAAGGCAAGTTATACTTTAGCTTGTGCTAGAGTGGCCAAGCTAGGCTGCGTCTACACTGCCACTTTCAGCACTAAAACTTTAGTTGTCAGAGGTGTGAAAAAACACACCCGAGTGACAAAAGTTTTAGTGCTGAAAAGTGCCAGTGTAGACAGCACTTTATCGCCAGGAGCCGCACTCCCAGCGATAAAGCTACTTCTTCAGGGTGGAGGTTTTTGTTGTTGTTTTTTAAATCGCCAGGAGAGCTCTTCCAAGGCAATAAAGCATGTCCATGCTGCCCATGTCACAGTGCTGCCGTAGCCACACTGCAACATGGGCAGTGTAGACATACCCTTAGAGTCTTTAACTCCACCAGTTTAGTACATGTTAAAAGCAGCGTTCCTTGCTTACATTAGATTTTTAACACACGTCAATTAACACATACTAACATCACACCTTAAATCTTAGTCTAGACAAGGCCGTTAACTACCAATATTGAGAAAACACACACACACTTTTTTGCCCATCAAGACAGTACCCAAGATGAGTAAAATCCTAAAACAGACAGCACAAACGTTGAAAAGTAAATGAGATTTCAAAAATATTTTCTGTTTTCTTTTCATTTAGTTCTAAATAAACTAAATCCTTATTAAAGATACCTGATTCACAAGCCTGGAGATTGAAGTCCCTTGCTTGGAAACACAATGGATACATAAACCAATATCAACAAAAACTTATCCGCACTACTCTAACAGTGTGTCCTAATCCTTATGTAGAGAGAATATAGAGTACTTAAGTCACTACACCAAATTTTAATAATGTAAAGGACTAGTAATACCACAGGTAAGAGCACATTTCAGTAGATATGATTGTGCAGTCAGCCTTTGGGAACCGGTGCCCTGATATCTGTCTCAAAACTTGTTCCCCAAGTCCCTTTACAATAAATGCTAATGATTTGGCCTGCATTATAGTTTAGGGCCAGGTTGTGAGATTATGGCACAGGCCCACAATGGTAGCAGTGCAAAGTCACACCACCAGAAATCAGGTCCCCAAGAGGTCCTGCCTCCTCCTCACTTTCAGAGAGGCTTACACCTCAAGCTGTATTAGCTGGCAAAAGTCCCTGAACTACCAGAGAGTGCAAGGAAGAAGTACCACTGTGGTTTCCCACTGTTCAAGGGCACATGGAAGGGAAGAAGCAGCTCTCAACTCTCCTCCCAAATTATGCCCCAGAGCAATGGCCAGCCACAATCTGACCCTTAATGTTACATGGAAGATTTTAGAAATATATTTTATTGACGGGAACTTTCCTTACAGAACATTTATTTTATGAATTTGTTTTTCACAGTTTTTGGACTCAGTCACTTTCTTCTACAGTTTTCCCTATGAGATACAGGTAGAAAAGCCTGCTGGAAACCCCACAAGTTAAATCCTTCTTAGTCGCCTTCCCATTCTCTTCTCTAGAATAATTCTCTAACTTTGCAAGGGCTGTGGTCTGGAAATTCACTGGAGCATTAAACAGAGAAGTGAAATCATACCCACACAGATTCTGGAGTTGTAGCTTGGAGAGCTGGAACCTCGGGTGCTTTCTGGCTTGGTTACTCCACCCCCTCCCTGGCACCACAGCTCCCCAAAGAGCTATGAGCTCTCTCTCCCACGCTTATGCCCTACAGGCCAGAGAAGCATTAACTCTTGCACAGTGTTTCCCCAGCAGGATGAAAGCAGAACTGATGAGGATCATGTCAGTTTCATTCTGCTGCTGCTAGAAAACACTGGGCAAGCAGAGTGGTACAGGTGCTGTGGCAGTATGTCTACTCCAAGCATTCAAATTTCATAAGTCAGGCCACACCAAAAAATATGGGATTGGCATAAAAATAATTATTTTTTAAAAATAAATGCTGGGTACTTTTATTTGCATACTGATTTTGGAGCCCCTAGGATTCTTATTTTTAAATTCTTCTCCTCCAACCTGAGAGCTAGATACATTTTTCTTTTTTAAATGAAAGCTGAGATTCTCAAGCAAAATCACAGAGCTCCAGGAGGAGGGATTTTAAGAAAAACATCAAATATTTTGAGTTGGCAACATGGCTATTCGGGGGTCGGAGAGGTGTCCTTGGGGAGAACAAAAAAGGGGGATATGAAAAAAGTAATGCATAAAAGAGAAGAAAAGAATGAGGGAATTAGGAGGGAGGGAATTAGTGAAAGGAGAAGCAGCTGAACTGATAGTCTAGTGGAAGTAAATATTCATTTTATCTATTTAAATGTGTTTCCATTTGCTCCTATCTTAAACTCCATACATTTGAAAATAACTACAATCATTCAATTTTGTTAAGTGTACGAAAAAACTTCCTGAACAATAAAACTTTCCTAACAATTAATACAGCCATCAATGTAGTTTCCAACATAGTTTCCATGTTGCCAGCCCTTTTGCATTTTGACCAGAGGGCATGAAGTCTGAGCACCATGGATGATCACAGCTGCCGTGTGTATCACATAGGGAGAGCAGCCATTGTTTCAGTAAAGCAGGTCCCAAACCATTTAGTCATGTATAGATCAAACACAACAACCTGTATCTCACCCAGAAGTCTACTGGCAGCCAGTGAAGTTCATAAAGCAGAGGTATAATGTGCTCTCGGCGTGAAACACTGCTTAATAAATGAACCATCTCATTCTGCCTTAGCTGAACTTCCCAGATGGAAGCAGTTTGAAACAAGTTCAAACTCTGGCTTTGCTGGGAAGAGGACCACTGCAGCAGCAGCTCACTTAGGCCATGACTTCACTGACAAAAAAAGGCCCATTTTTTCCAACAAGTATCTGCCATTTGTTAGCTATGCAAGTGTACAATCCTAGTGGAGAAATGGCACTACAGTTTTACCACGAGGTAGCTAGGCAAGATCAACCATGGGAAAGATATAGTGTTGACTTCACTTAGCTACCTTGTGGTAAAAACTACAGTGCCTTATCTCCACTAGGATTTTACAGCAGGATAATTATCATGCTGATGAAAAAAAACACCATCTTTTTTGCAGTGGACATAGCCTTAGGCTCTGATATTGCAAACATCAGGCAGATGTGTAACGTTACTCATATGAGCAGCTTCATTGACCTCAACAAGTCTACTCCCAAGACTTGTACTTGCACATAGAATCATAGAATATCAGGTTGGAAGGGACTTCAGGAGGTCATCTAATCCAAACCCTTGCTCAAAGCAGGACCAACCCCAACTAAATCATCCCAACCAGGGCTTCTTCAAGCCTGACCTTAAAAACCTCTAAGGAAGGAGATTCCACCACCTCCTCATTCCAGTGCTTCACCACACTCTTAGTGAAAAAGTTTTTCCTAATATCTAACTTAAATCTCCCCCAGTGCAACTTGAGACCATTACTCCTTGTTCTGTCATCTGCCACCACTGAGAACAGTCTAGATCCATCCTCTTTGGAACCCCTTTTCAGGTAGTTGAAAGCAGCTATCAAATCCCCCCTCACTCTTCTCTTCTGCAGACTAAACAATCCCAGTTCCCTCAGCCTCTCCTCGTAAGTCATGTGCTCCAGCCCCCCTAACCATTTTTGTTGCCCTCTGCTGAACTCTTTCCAATTTTTCCATATCCTTTTCGTAATGTGGGGCTCAAAACTGGACACAGTACTCTAGATGAGGCCTCACCAATGTTGAATAGAGGGGAGTGATCACATCCCTCAATCTGCTGGCAACGCCCCTACTTATACAGGCCAAAATGCCATTAGCCTTCTTGACAACAAGGGCACACTGTCGACTCATATCCAGCTTCTAGTCCACTGTAACCCCTAGGCCCTTTTCTGCAGAACTGCTGCCTAGCCATTCGGTCCCTAGTCTGTAGCAGTGCATGGGATTCTTCCGTCCTGTTAAGAGTATGTCTGCACTAGAAATGCTATAGTGGCACAGCTGCAGTAGTGCAGCTCTACCACTGTAGACAATTACAACAGTGGCAGAAGGAATCTTCCATCATTGAAGTAAACTCACCTTTCTAAGAGGCAGTAGTTAGGTCAACGGAAGTATTCTTCCATCACCTTAGTGGTGTCTAAACCAGGGCTTAGGTCAGTTTAATTACATGGCACAGGGTGTGGAAATGTTCACAGACCTGAGTGATGTAGTTAAGCCATCCTAACTTTGCAGTGCAGATCACCCCTAAAAGTTTGCATCATCAGAAGCTTGGGCATGGAAGGGAATGCCACATATGGATCTTTAGTCACCCCCTCAGACCAACTGAAGGGATAGTGTAGATAGGTTATGGAGGAAGCCGCTTCCAAGTCCTTGTCAGCAGGAAGGTGTGTCACCATGATACAGAGCCAGACAGAAAAGAACAGGAAAACAAACAGAAAGTCCTAGAAGCCCTCACTAAGCTCTCATACAAAAAAGGAAGAAGAGAGAAACTAAGGATGTGGCAGCAGAGAAGATGCACACTAACAAGGGGAAAGACAGGCAGAAACAAGGGGGGGGACATAATGTTATGAAAAACACCTTTTCTTTTTGGGATGTCATGTGGTGGTTAGATATCACAGTCATGAGTAGGATATAAAAATAACTAAGAGGAAGAAGTAAATTGCTTCTACATTCAATTTCTTCCTGATACCAGCTAATTGTGACACGTACCAAATTAACTTTTATTATTAAAGAAACCTCATAAAAGCATCCTCACACTTTTGGAATAGCCCTTTTAAAAGACAAGACAGGAGGGTCCCAACCAACAAAAATTAGAATCTTACAAGAAGCATTATATTGCACAGTAGCACTTGCATACAATGTTGGGATGGCTTGCAATAAGGTGTGAGGAGTTGTTTTTTTAAATACATTTTGAATTAAAGAAGAGATATAAATGTGCGAAAAGCAAAAATATTTTGAACTGAGCTAGGTCTAACCTTTACTTGTTCTATTATACCTAGGTACTGTAGCGCACATAGTTGATTATAAAAAAGAGTTCCCAAAACAGTGGACACTACTCACTAATATGCACTATTTATACTATAGCATTGCAATTTTTTTAATCAAATAACTCAACAAATACAACACGGCTCAGAATTATAGGAACTTCTCCAAAGTTCCTTAGGAGCTGCAATCTCAAAGTACCATGTGACTGAGTTAAAGAACAACTCACATGTTTCAGTCTGAGTGCATTACTCATCATTGTCTATGTTTTTAAATAGATGTCCTGAAATTTAAAATTATGTTTCTTCTCTATCCAGTTTAAATTTATTTTACAAGAAAGCACTAGTGCTCTTAGAAACTCATTTCCAGAGTGATCACTGCAGCAAATGACAAAACTGATTTTTTATTACATCATCATCTGATGAACTAAGCAATGACTGAACCACAATATGAATGGTGATGCCTCATGCCATCTCTCTAGTAACCGCAGTGAAAAATCCAAAGCATATTGTTAGATTTTAATAGCTCAGGAAATAATTATTGAAATACAGTAGAAACCCGCTCATTTTTACTAGTGACTGGGAGGCCTCCGTTGCATGTTACTTACTAATTCAGTTCAGTAAGTGAGCAAACTATAAAAAGGCAAAGATACTGTATCACAAAATGTTCTTTGTTATTTTGACAAATGTAGTATAGTTTTAATAACTGATGATATTTCATAATGTATTAATAAATGTACCACAGTATATTTGTTAGTATAACTTGAAGAAGTCTGGCATTTTCTTAAAGAATTTCCCATGTCATAGGACACATGGTGAAATGATGGTCTTGTGGCTGTATCAAAGACCGGAAGTCAGGAGACTGGGGCCTGGTCTATACCTAAAACTTAGGTCAACCTGGCTATATAACTCTGGGCTGTGAAAAATTTCACACTCTATCCAATGTAGTTAGGTTGACCTAACTCCCGCTACAGATGCCACTAGATCAACGTACCACCTCTCAATGAGCTGGATTTACTACAGCACTGGAAAAACCCCTTCTGTGCTATAGAAAGTGTCTACACTGCAGCAGTATAGCCGCAGTGGGGCAGCTGTGCCACTGTAACACTTGTAGTGCAAACATACCCTGGGGTTCTAGTCCTACTTCTGCCACAGTTTTCCTTTGTGACCAAGGGGCTAACACATCCCTTTTACACAGGGTGTTGGAATGCCTAATCCAGGTGTAGTCAATAGCCAGACCATGGGCCAAATCTGGACTGCCAGACACATTTGAATAGATGGCGAAATCTTTTTATTCACTTATACTTACGTCGCCTGTGGCTGCCTTTGACTGCCAGTACTGACAGCTCAGACTGTGAAAGGCAGCAAAAGGCGAGGTAAGTGCAGCGCTGATTGCAGAGCCTCACTGCCATGGGGCTGACGAAGTTCTGGGCTGTCAGTGCCTCACAATGCTCCATATTGTCAGTTAAAATCGGTGGAAGTGCTCTTGGTGAGGACACGTGCCGCCAACAGAGGGGGGGGGCATAGTGTGAACACAAAAATCCGCAGTAATTACTGCAGTGGCTGAATGTCAACCTAACTTAGGTTGACTTAATTTTGTAGTGTAGACTTGCCCTTATTATTATCATCATTATTGTGGTGTAAAAAATGTTCCTCTGGAGTCTGGATCTTGACTTTACCGTGGCCAAGAAATTTGGACCTTGATAAAAAGTTGACTATTCCTGCCATAACCCCTTAATGTCGGTCAACCTCCTTGAGATACTTGAGAAGAGGTGCTGTAGAAGCTCAACATATTACTACACATTCAATAAACAGTTAATGTTGTTAACTACAGTTTCAAAGATTTAATAACACATCATTTAAAACAACCTAAACTTTCAAAACTATGGAAATCATAAATCACGATTACATAAATAACTCTGGTCCCAACCTTAACACCAAATTCATGCACACATACAAATAAAAACAATTCACACTAATACGCATCCTAACAACTCTGCTCATGAAACAAAACAGTTACAAAACCACCAACATATACAACAATCTTCTTATTCAGCCACTACCCAAGTTCCACTCATAACTGAGAATCAAAAGCTTAGATCCTTAAGTCTTCTCCATGCAATGGATGCACAAAGTTTGGCCTTCCACCCATACAAGGATTCCAAGCTTGCCAGGCAGCAGTCCTGGCTTCCCCCATGTTGCTCTGAAACTCCTACATTTTTTAAAGTTACACATTTTAAAAAAAAATTAATGTTCAAAATTAACATTTACAAATGTAAAAAAGCCCAAGTAAGGCAGGGGAAATCAGGGGTCTGAATGGTACATCAAGTGGAGGGCAGGGGATGAGCCAAAGAAACATAGTTAATCTACAAAGAGAAAATGTAGAATTGCATTACGGCTCTTCTGAAACGGACATGTATATCATTAAATGCTGGCTTACCCTGACGCAGACTGCAGTCAAACTAATGAAAAAGATTCTTACATAATTATTTTCTAGCAAACATTCTGTGCGTGTGTGTCTGAAAAACTATCCGCATATGTGAAATCTTGGACTTCTGAAAACCTAGTGCTGCGAACGTGGGCCAAAATAAGTAGTAATTCAAATAATTTTAAATTAAGTAGCATGCATAAGCATTTTTAAATCAAACACTTTTCGAAGTCTCTGGAAAAGATCTTTTCAGACCCTATTTTAAGCATACTATTACAAAGTAAATAAATAAAAATCTGTTACTCCAATCAAAAGTTAGATAAATGTTGAAAACAGGGTTTTGAAGGGAAGTCTGGATACAGCTTATCTATGGAGTCACAACTATCACCACCATAACGAATCTTCACTGCAGGATTTGGCTACTAAATCTTTACTATGAAGTGGCGAAAGAAACACTTTTGTACTAATTACTGTGTGGGCAGGATTAACAAAGTTCTACTGTATAAAGCTACTTCTCAAGAGTCTTACTGGACCTATACAGTATTATTCTTACAACTTTTCATGGATATCCAGCTGTTAACACAAGCTCAACAAGACCAAAACTGAGTTCTTGATCTTTATCACCAACCTTTTCCCCTTTTATGGAAAACACCACCGCCATCACATGGATGTGATTCTTAACTAAGATCCCTTTCCAGACTCATACATAAAGGTCATGTTTTGCCGCTTTCTTCTGTGCAATCTCAACAAGATCCAGCCTTTCCTCTCCTTCCACATGGCCTGGAAAAGAGTTTTTTAGCTCTCATCATTTTGTTTCTCAGCTATCACAACCTCCTCCTCCTCCTCCTCTCTTGCCTTGACAAATACAATCTTGCCACCTCTTAAATCCATACCAAAGGCCGCTGCAAAAATCATCTTCCTGACTCACTGCTTTGAACACAACATCCTTCTCTTTCTATCCTTCCATGGGCACCCTCTTTTCTATCACATCATGCACAAACTACTTGCCTTCACTTTAAGGCCCTTCATGGATATTCTGACTCTACCTATCATCTACCTAAATCCTGCCATTACTCCTGCAATAGTACCTTTAATTGTCCATTTGTCAAATTTTCAGACAAATACCATCATATTCTACCTGATGTCACCCCATATGCATGGAAGAAGATTTCTGTAAAAATACTTAAGGTCACTACATTACTCCCTTTAAATCTCTCTTTAAAATCCACTTTATACCTTGATGTCTAGAAAACACTTGACAATGGGTCGGCACCACTGCTTATGGCTAGGCACCACTGTTCATAACTGCCTCATTGTTCTCGTATGCTCTCATCACTCCAATCTCCTTCTCCTAGCCACCTGCTGTCTTGTCTTAAATTTTAGATTGTAAAGTCATTTGGGTAAGTACCATCTTTGTGTTACCTGTCTAGACAGTGTCTAACACAATGGGGTCATGGCCTCTAGGTACAAGCATAATTATAGCAGAGCAAGAGCTCTATAGTTATGGTTAAGAACAGCTTTCTGTTTAAATCTCAACTCTAAGTCTTCTAAAATTTGTACAGTGAATCAGATTGCCCTGAAATTTGGTATACCTCACAAAGGAATAAGGTTTTGTTAGTGATCCAAATGGTGAGGTCCAGGATGTAATCATGTTGCCAGCAAGCAGAGTGGAAAGCTGATTGCTATTTGGATCGAAGATCAGTTGCAGACCTTCCGCAGACATCCTGTCCGAAAGGTCTTTACTATCAGCTTCATACCCCCATATAGTGTGGTGCTGTTAAAACCACCAATGTATAGGGCTGGGATTAGTGCTCTTGGGAGTGCTGGTTTCAGTCATTTTGAATTAGGGGCTTTATACACATTGTGCAGCTGCCCTACCCTGGTGGCAGTTGTGTAGGTGGCTTCTTTTTCAGTTGGGGGGGAAAACATCAAAATCCATGATGGTGTTCTTCATGTATATGGCCAGGCCGTATTTCAGATAGTAGTGGCTAATCATGAGGTTGTAACCATGGATACAGTAGCATCTGGCCTGCTGATCATTAGAGATATGGGTTTCTTGGAGTGTCAGGACACCAGCGTTATGCCAGATGCTCACACTTCATCCGGGAAAGATCCTCACTGTTAAGTTGGAGGAGCCTTGTTCCAGAATCTATCTGGAGTGTTACTTGGCCCTGAAGAGGACTATTATGGTGGCTTGAGTTGTTGCTCTGAAGACCAGGAGGTCATTAATTGATGTTCGGTCACAAGCTCACAGATTTGTATATGCAGATGACCTTGCCCTGGCAATGCAAACAGCCACCTTCAGCGACATCAAGTCCACCTTGAACAGGACCTAAGCACCATGGAGGAATATTTATGAAAATGGAGGCTCAAGCCAAATCCCCACAAAACAAACAGTCATTGCATTCCATCTTGATAAAAGAAACGCTAAGTGCACTCTGAAAGTGACCTTCTGTGGCAACACTGTGCGACATGACCCCACTCTAACCTATCACACACTAACCTTCCATGATAATCTGAAGAAGGCAGCTGCCAAGATAAAGTAATGGTCAACCCGGCCCAGAAACTGGCAAGCACAAACTGGGAATCATCAGTGTTACAGATGTCAGTGTACTCTGTGTACTCTGTTGCTGAGGACTGTGCCGGGCCAGTGTAGGCCAGAAGTAGCCATACTCAACTTGGTGTCCAACTAAACACTGCAATGAAACGCATCACTGGAACCCTCACGTTAACCCCAACACTTTGGCTGCCAGTGCTGTCGCATATTGCTCCCCCATCCATTCGCTGCAATGCCACAATCCTTTGGGAATTCCAGAGATTTGTGGAAAATGAACGTCTTCCCAGCCACCAGGGCCATAACAACGTCCCTCACCACTGCTTGAAGTCATGTAAGCTGTTTTGGACCCACACATTTAACTTTCAACAATGCAAGTTCAATCCTGATGAACTTTGGAAAGCAGAATGGAATTCACAAGGAGTCACAAATAAACATTGTGAAAGAACCAATGCAGAAGATCCCTGGCTTCGATCTCGCACAAAGCTCATGGGCAACCCTGTCCTAGCAATCTTTCCCAAATCTGAACCTTAGAGTCTAGAAAATGAGATACTAGCATGAATTTCCCTAAGCTTAATTACCAGCTTAGATTTGATAGGCTGCCACCACCCAAAAATATAGTGTTTTGGGGCACTCTGACCACCCCACCTTCCCTGGGGACCCCAAGAACCCAGATCCCTTGGGTTCTTAAAACAAGGAGAAATAAACCATTCCCCCACCTCTCCCCCTCCCAGAATTTCCCTCCCTGGGCTATTCTGAGATACTGATCTAACCTCTTAAATCACCATACAGAGAAGCATCTCCCTTCCCTTCCTCAAAGAGGCAAACAGATTCAAGGAAAACAGAGAGAGATTTTATCACTCCCTATCTCCCCCACCCGTCCTGGCGAGTTATCCCAATCCCCTGGGATAAAACAAGGGCAACAGAGAAAAACCAATCAATCAGGTTCTCTAAAAAGAAATCTTTTAATAAAAGAAAGAAAAAAGTAAAGAATTATTTCTGTAACTTCAAGATGTAAATATTACAGAGTCTTATAGCTTACAGACACCAGAAAGAGACTTTCCCACCAGTACCAATACAAATCAAAATATTCCCAGCAACTACACATATAAAAGTTAACCATCCAGATCCACAATTGCAAATAGAGTTATAACAATTAAAAAGTCTAAACCGCCTGTTTTACTTACTCTATGAAAAGAAATTTAGAGAGCCTGTAGTAATGTCTGGTCTCTCTCAGACCCTCCGAGAGAAGAACAAAGAACTCACACCCAAACTTCCCTCCACCCAGTTTTGAAAGTATTTTGTCTCCTGATTGGTCCTCTGGTCAGGTGTTTCAGGTCACTGTTTGTTAACCCTTTTATAGGTGAAAGAGACATTAACCCTTAGCTATCTGTTTATGACAAACCCTAACTGTATCAATGCAAATCATGGCAGATGCGGATACTTGCTGCACAAATGGAAAACTAAAGACTCTCCAGCATACAACTGTAGTCACCCAGAACAGATCATAGAACACTCAATGCCCAATTCACAAATACAAAGAAGGCACCACAGCAATACACTCTGCTACTCCAGACGCAATTATCTAGCTTAACCATCTAAATGTACAATTATAGTTGTTGCTCTATATTTACATCAACCATATAAAGAAGCAGTGATCCAAATTTGAAGAATTTGACCAAAGGGTCCCAAGATACAGTCCCCAGGGGAAAAAAAGACTTTCCTTAAAGTTGATAGATTCTGTCAACGTTTCCTTTTTTTTTTTTTTGCTCACAAAGAAAGATCAAATCAGGGCTCAGAATCAGATCATTTCACCAGGACCTAAATCACTCGAGGGTTGGTTCATCCCTTTGGGTGAAATCAAATTAAAACATTATTTCAAAAATATTTTGCTTCTCTAATTCTGGCAACGAATTGATTATACTGAGCATATGCATGCAGAGGAGTTAACAGGATTGTTCGCCTTCAAATTTTCACACTAAATCCTGGTCTACACTATGAGCTTAGATCGAATTTAGCAGCATTAAATCGAATTAACCTTGCGCCCATCCACACAACGAAGCCATTTACTTTGACAAAAAGGGCTCTTAAAATCGATTTCTGTACTCTTCCCCAACGAGGGGATTAGCGCTGAAATCGATATTGCCGGTTCAACGGTATTGGCCTTCGGGAGCTATTCCACAGTGCATCATTGTGACCGCTCTGGACAGCACTTTCAACTCAGATGCACTGGCCAGGTGTATAGGAAAAGCCTTGCGAACTTTTGAATCTCATTTCCTGTTTGGCCAGTCGAGCTCATCCGCACAGGTGACCATGCAGTCCAAGAATTGAAAAAGAGCTCCAGCATGGACTGCATGGGAGGTACTGGATCTGATCGCTGTATGGGGAAACGATTCCATGCTATCAGAACTACGTTCCAAAAGATGAAATGCCAGTACATTTGAAAAAGTCTCCAGGGCATGATGGAGAGAGGCCACAACAGGGACTCAACACAGTGCTGCATGAAAGTTAAGGAGCTCAGACAAGCCTACCAGAAAACCAAAGAATCAAACGGACGCTCTGGGGCAGAGCCGCAGACATGCCGCTTCTACACTGAGCTGTGTGCAATTCCAGGGGGGGCCGCCACCACTACCCCACCCCTGACCATGGATTCCGAGGAAGGGGTACTCTCAGCCATGCCTGAGGATTTAGCAGATGGGAAAGATGAGGAGGAAGAGGAGAGGACAAGCTTGAGGAGAGCACACAGCACACTGTTCTCCTCAACAGCCAGGGTCTTTTTCTCACCTTGACTGAAATACCCTCCCAACCCTCCCAAGGCGATATGAACCCATAGAAGAGACCTCTGATGAGTGTACCTTTGTACATATAATACACAGTTTAAAAGCGTTTTTTAATGATTAATTTGCTCTGAGGACTTGGGATGCATTCGCAGTCAGCTACTGGAAGTCTGTTAACATGTCTGGGGAAGGAGCAGAAATCCTCCAGGGACATCTCCATGAAGCTCTCCTGGAGGTACTCTAAAACTCTTTTGCAGAAGGTTTCTGGGGGGAGTAGCCTTATTCTGTCCCCCATTGTAGGACACTTTACCACGCCTTGCTAGTAGGAAATAATCTGGTATCATTGCATGACAAGCCTGGCAGCGTATGGTCCCGGTGTTTGCTGGCATTCAAGCAACATCCGCTCTTTATCTCTCTGTGTTATCCTCAGGAGAGTGATATCGTTCACGGTAACTTGGTTGAAATATGGGAATTTAATTAGTGGGACATTCAGAGGTGGCCGTTCCTACTGGGCTGTTTGCCTGTGACTGAAAAGAAATCCTCCCCACAGTTAGCCAAGCGGTGAAGGGCGGGGGCCACTGGCATTGAGCTGTTGGCATTTGGCTAGCAGGGATCTTCCCTGATACCAGCCACGCAGCGGGAGGGAGGGGTAAAGTGATCATCCAGAGAATTGGATGAGGGGTTAGTTTGGTTTCTGCTGCTGCACGTTAACACGAAAACAGCAGCACTCAACGGGCTTTGCTTGGTATGGGAAAGGAAGGTGCTGCTTCTATGAAGGTTGCAGAAGCTGAAAGACTATGGCTTACCATGGCTGACTGCAAACCGAATTCTGTTGCCCAGCCCTGCATCTGTGATCTCTTAACACTAGAGCAGCAGGCACTCAATATAAGATGCAAAAAATGACCCTGTACCGAAATCACATGTGCTATGTAAAGTGAATAGTGTTGTTCACTGTGAAAGAGTATACCCATTGTTCTGTAAAATGTATCTTTTCAAATACTTCTCTCCCTTTTTTCCCCTCCCGCAGCTGCAAATTTTTCAAGCCTCCCTCCCGAAGGCTCTCTCAGATAAGGCGGCGAAAAAACGCATGCACGATGAAATGTTCTGAGATCATGCAGTCGAACCGCAATGAAAGAGCTCATCTGAATGTGTGGAAGGACACATTATCACAGTACAGAAAAGTGGCCAATGAATGACAGGAGGAACGATCAAGATGAGAGGTGGCAGAAGGAAGATCAGAGGAGGCAAGATGCAACGCTGGGGCTACTGCGGGATCAAACGGACATGCTCCAGCATCTGGTGGAGCTTCAGGAATGGCAGCAGGATCACAGAGTGCCGCTGCAGCCCCTGTTTAACCACCCTCCCCAAGTTCCACAGCCTCCTCACCCAGACACCCAAGAATGCGGGGGTGAGGCTCCATGCACCCTGCCACTCAACCCCAGTGAACAGCCCGAGCAACAGAAGGCTGTCATTCAACAAGTTTTGAAGTGGCCTTTTCCTTCCCTCCTCACACACCCCACCCAGGGTACCTTGTCAGTTCTCTCCCTATTTTTATATCAATTAATAAAGAGTATGGGTGCTCGGCAGAAGATGCTGCATTATGCCTGGTAGCCATCATCTCCTGGGTGCGCAGCAGAAGATGGGAATGACCTGGCTGAGTCATTCCCATGTCTATCGAGGTGCCCCGACCTACCTCACCGAGGTCAGCTAACAGAGCACCTAGGAGTACGATGACAATGGCTACCAGGCATAATGCACCGTCTGCTGCCAAAAGGTAATGAGCTGCTGCTGTGTAGCAATGCAGTCCCATGTCTGCTAGCACCCAGGAGACACATGTGATGGTCAGCTGAGCGGGCTCCATGCTTGCCGTGGTATGGAGTCTGCACAGGTAACCCAGGAAAAAAGGTACAAAACGATTGTCTACCGTTGCTTTCACGGGGGGCGGGGACCTAAGGACATGTACCCAGAACCAACCACGACAATGTTTTTTGCCCCATCAGGCATTGGGATCTCAACCCAGAATTCCAATGGGTTGGGGAGACTGCGGAAACTATGGGATAGCTACCCACAGTGCAACACTCCAGAAGTCAACGCTAGCCTCGGTACTATGGACCACACCGCTGAATTAACGTGCTTAGTGTGGATGCATGCACTCGACTTTATACAATCTGTTGCCAAAAACTGAATTCTGTAAAATCGGAGTAATTTCATAGTGTAGACATACCCTAATAGCTCAAGAGGATAAGCAGTAGTCCTTCAAACCTGACAGAGCCAGTGTCAGTTTGAGTCCAACCATGGGCAGGAACTTGGAGAAGGTTAGAGGGCATATTTGCTAAGATCTGTCCCTCAGGGTTGCACTGATGGGGGGGGAGGGAATAAATGGGGATGGGTGGTAGGACAGGTGAGAAGGGCTGGGGAAGAAGGGGGTGGGGCACATGGGGATGAGTGGCAGGGGGCTGTGGGAGAACAGGGGCAGGGGAAACTTTTGTGGCAGAATCTGGGGTGGTCTCTCCCTACTGCCCTCATGTGATGTAAGTGGCAATCTGGGGAAACCATCCCCACTCCATGGGACACTTAGAACAGGCATGCTCAGACCATGCACTAAGAACACACAAAGACTACGGCTACACTACAGAGCTTACAACTCTCCTGTCGGCTTAAGTTACTCCAGCCCTCGCGAGCACCAGGAGTTATGTCGGCGGGAAAAGCTCCCCAGCCAACATAGCGCTGTCCACACTGGTACTTGGGTCAGTGTAACTTATTTTGCTCGGGGGTGGCATATTCACATCCCAGTAGGACAATTTATACTGACGTAAGCTGCAGTATGTACATGGCCTACGACTGGTGTGAAGAGCTAAGAATGGATATGTCTGCCACATAGTAGAGGCTGTCCAGCTCTGGGGAGGGAGAAAGGGAACATTTGGCACAAAATCTCTCTCTGTCAAATTGTTGGATTGGGGAGTTATTTTGTTGCTGTATGTTTGTGGGGGGGTTTTTTTGTATGTAATGTAATCTGCACACAAATTATTTTTGAAAATTAAATAAATTACAATTCTGTTGGAGGGAGGGGAAGGGAAGGGTGAGTAGGGCATGCGAGCGGGGGTAATGAGGAAGAGAGGTTTGGGTCTGAGGTGAGGGATGGGGTATTATGGGGAGAGGAATAAATGGGAATTGGTCGCAGGAGCAGAAAGAGGGATTGGGGGGCTCAGGTAAAATGGAGAAGTAGGGATTGGGGAGGATTGGGGGAAAGGAGAAAACAAGGGGGAAGGACATGAGCGGTAGCAGAGGAAGTGGGGGGTTATGGAGTGGGAGGCATGTCAGCTCTGAATTCTCCCCTTCTTGGGATCTCAGGAAGCCCTACCTCTGTGTGGGAGTCTGGGCCCCACTCCCTGCCCACTGTATGTTCTGAGATCTGGAGGACTCTGCTCTTGGGGTGTGTCTCAGCTTCTCTCCCTGCCTCTCCATGTGGGCTGAGATCTGGGGTGGGGGAATGAAGGTAAAATAAGTTTAAACATCTGAAATCCAGAAAATGAATAGCTGGGATCTGGGGTGGAGGGGCTGGCCAGAGTGTATAAGGGAGGGACCCAGTTTGGAGGAGGGTGGACCTGGGGCACGGCTAGGGAAGCCTGGCTGAAGCAGGGGTTTGAGTCCCAGCAAAAGGTGGGTAGGAGTGAGGACCTGCTCAGGTTGCAGGTTGGACTACATAACTAAAGTAACACCTGGCCCTTCAGTAAGCTGATGCCTGGGATATGCAACTCAGTAGCATAGGGCAGGAGACAAGAGGAGCAACTTCTTACATATCAATAGTTTCTACAATGCCAACTAATGGTTTAATGGGATGGGGAGGGGAGGGAAAAGCGAACTGGAAATGCAGGGGTAGGCTACATGTTACAAGGAATGGTGGGGCAAGGTGTGGGGAAGGAGAGAGACACACACCAGTTTTCTCTCACACACTTAAAGTTATGTAACAACCATGTCATAAATCTGTCATGGTTTTGGGACATAGAAATCTCATCCTTGGTCTCTCATCATCCCTGTGACCAAATGCACACTGCAAACATTTCAAAGCAAGACCATTATCCCCATTCCACTACCATATGTAGAGGACAGGGGAGGAGTACTGAGTAATCACACAGCAACTGTGTTGCCTAGTAGAAAGACCACTGGACTTGGATTCCCAGCTCTGCCGCTGGCCTGCTAGGTGACTTTGGGTAAGTCACTTTATCTTTCCGTGCCTCCATTTTCCATCTGTAAAGTGGGGATAATGATGTAAAGTTTTCTGAGAGCTACTCATGACAAGCACTATATAAAAGCTAGGTCTTTAGATTATTACCTAGCCACAGTAGCTTATCAACTGCAAACCCAGGTGATTTAAATGACCACTAACTCCTATCAACATTTCTCTTCCTGTTTAAAAAAAGTATGAAGTTAAATGACAAAAAAAACTTCATTAACACAGAGAAGGTTGTCCAGTTATAGCTTGTGCCCTTCCAGAACATCAAGTTCAGCAAAACTCAAACATCTGAAAACCAGGAAACACAGAGGTAAGGTAAACAAAACGCCCACACAACCTTAACTCACCCTCTTTGAGCAATGCTCCAATATGCCCATACTCACACTCTGCCTTTTCACTGTAATGAACAAGGATTACTTGCATTTGCCCTACACTCAAACACTGAGCCTACTCACCTGACAGAATACCACACTTATGAAATTAAACACAGAGGAGACCGCTTAAACCTACACTTTCTCGTATTCATCATTGAATCCGCAGATTGCTCTCATGTTCCACCTCACTACTGACACTAGCCATGGCAAGAAGACCCAGTGCCCTGCTACCGATTATAACCTACATAATTCTGTATTGAGATGATGCAGATTGGCTCCTCGGGGTGCACACACATCTCCTTCCTTCAATCACACACATGGGGGGACTTAGACCCGGATCTCTCATATCATGAACGCAACTCTTCCATGCTACTCCAATTTTTTCCTCCACCATTCAATACAGCTACACCTAACAACGTGAATGCAGCTGGAATGAATGCAGATAATTTCCAGTGGCGACTGCCAACACCAGGGGGCGGAGTCAAGGTTGAATGGGCATTTATCTTAATTCTGTATTCCCTGATTTTCAGAAGTTTGAGTTTCACTGAACTTGATGTTCTGGAAGGGTACAAGCTGTCACCAGGCAACCTTAACAGTTCATTAATGAAGTTTTTTTGCCACTTACACAGATAATAATAAATAACTATTCACCTAAGATATAGTCCCCAGGAAATATTATTCACAAAACTATACATTCAATTCTGCCACATCCTCAGATGACGTCATCAGAAAAGCTGTTCTGGTATACTTCTCTACAAGCAGAAACTCTCAAGGTACTGAAAACTGATGAGTCCCTCCTTCACAGTGTATACCAATTCCTTCTTCATCACCTATAAACAACTTCCCATGTTTCTTATGCAGAACATGGCACAATGCCTAGGTGCACTATGAGGATTTTTAGTCTTTTTACGACACATCAGGTAGTGCTGCTGCCAGAGGCAGGATGCCAGTTTAGATAGAACTACGTAAATCTCTACTAGTATGGAAATTTCTGTGCTCCCATAAAAATAAATAAAGGGCCTACATTTGTGAAGAGTTGAGGGTTCTGAGCATCTCACGGGGGCAAACCTTATACAGGAAAATGAAAAACTGTCTTAACTCAATCATCCATTTGAAACCATGTCAACAAGGAGGTGAAATAATACTAATTGAGTATTATTCAAATATTGTTCTTTAAAGGCAGCACCTTTAACTCATAAATTCTTTTACTTTTGCTATGCTGTTTTAATGTTGTGCTCCTATTTAGATCATTACTTAGACTGTATCAGACAGGTAGCCATGTTAGTCTGGATCTGTAAAAGCAGCTAAGAGTCCTGTGGCACCTTATAGACTAACAGACGTTTTGGAGCATGAGCTTTCGTGGTGAATACCCACGAAAGCTCATGCTCCAAAACGTCTGTTAGTCTATAAGGTGCCACAGGACTCTTAGCTGCTTTTACTTAGACTGAATATCCAATGGAACATTTTCCATAATGGGATACAGTGGTTGAACAATCTGACTGGCTAACAGTGACTTAGACATGTGATTATGGTACAGAACATGCTCAGACATATGTTATATTATCTGATTTACAAGAGACATATTAATCCAACTGGAAAGCATGGGAGAGAGGAGGAGGACATAGCTAAGCAATCATACAAAAAATGGAAACTTTATTTTCACTCAATGTTTGTTTTTCATCTGCATAGCTAATTTTAACATTGAAAGATATTAGACTGGTTTAAACATCGAAACAGTATAATTTAAAAGAAACTGCTCTTTACAGAACCACTGGTGATTAAAAACAGTCCAGTCTTCATCGGATCAGTGATACACTGGGGCAAAACTACTACCAACACCAAAACTCTATTTTTAGAAATGTTGATTCCTTGTGTTACAACACTACTTTAGGCCACAATCATGAAAACTTTCCATACTCACACTGAAGTCCTCGTGCAAGGATCAGTTTGCACCATCAAGTCACATACAGTAATATTAAAATTGTGGAGGAAAAAACAAACAACTTGAACTGTCTGTTTACTTTTTGTATTTCACTCACACAATTCATGTGAATTACATAAAGCTAATGAAAAGCAGTTTCACTTTTGTCTCTAGCTAGTTTTATTTTCTGGCTCTCATGCACTGGTACACATTTTATATATAAGTATTTATATTTTTGTAAGGTTTAGAAAACGTTTTCTTGATTTCTCCTTAAAATTGACTGTCAGTCTCCCTTTAACACTAGAAATATAATTGAGAAAGAAATTACACTAGATTTCACTGTTCACAAAATATACAGATGATCTTAAACTTAGCTTTTCCACAAATTGTGGTATTTTAAAAATATTTAATTAAATTTTACTTTTTAATATTCTGTAGCTACACAGACATATAGGCATGAGTAAACAGCATTCAGAATTTCATTATAAAACTATTTTTGTAAAAATAACTCAAGTGCTTCATATGTAACTGGATGTTATATGTACAAATAAAACTGGAAGAAGTGTTCAAATACAAGGGTAAAACAGATGAATCAGTACTGAATGCAAAGACTGAAGTCTTTAAATCATGATTAGAGAACATAAGAATGGCCACACTGAGTCAGACCAAAGGTCCCTCTAGCCCAATATCCTGTCTTCCAACAGTGGCCAATGCCAGGTGTCCCAGAGGGAATGAACAGAACAGGTAATCATCAAGAGATCCATTCCCTTGATGACTTCAGTAACTCTGGCAGAGGTTACGGGCCTGTGATAGGAGTCAGTGGGTGGGTGAGTGAGGTTCTGTGGCCTGCAAAGTAAAGGAGGTCAGACTAGATTATCATGATGGTCCCTTCTGGTCTACAACTGAGCTGCACACAAACAGCAATAGCAAGAACAACAAGGAGTCTGGTGGAAGCTTATGCCCAAATAAATCTGTTAGTCTTTAAGGTGCCACCGGACTCGTTGTTTTTTGTGGATACAGACTAACACGGCTACCCCGATACTTAACAATAGCAAGGACTGCTAACCACTTCAAACGTCCACTATGGGAAAAATCTGTGTTATTTTAACAAAACACAAAGATTTAAGAGGGATGGGGTCATGATTTAAATGTTACTAGAAGACATAGCCACACTAAAACCAGACAGTCAATGTTAGAAAGCCTCTAAAGTAAACTATGAGCAACAGAAAACAAAACCCCAAAACCGAATCCAACTTTTATCTAAAAAAATGTATTTACTTATTACAAATAACATAGAAGATTGTCACAACTGAATGATCACACAAAAATATTTTCCTCTTTGCGTTCAGTTTATTTTATGCACTTAACAGCATTTTGTATAAAGTCAGTTTCACAGTTTCCCATATACAGTTAGTTTCCACTGTTATTTGTGTAAGGTCTTTCATTATAAAGCTACAAAAACTGACTGGGAGATTCAGGGGAAGATTTAGTAAACTAGTTTTAACAAAACATTTTTGTTTTAAATTGACTAGATGTCAAGTTGACCGTGACCCTTAAAAAATAAAACACTAAAACCTTAAGCCTGCAACATGGTCCACAGCCTATATAGTTCATTACATTTAGAACATAAACATAATTAAAAATAGTAGCAAACAGGTTTATTCTACTTTTATCTTAGAGGGGCTCTCATTAACAACCAAAACTGAATGTGGTTGGTCCATAGGTAGCACTCTCTGTGACAATGGGAATGAGGCCTTTTGGACTCCTGCTTCACAAGAGCCAGAAATTGGTCCAGACAAAGATATTACCTCACCCACCTTGTCTCTCTAATACACCTCACACACATTAGTATTATGAAAAATGTAGGTAAAACATGCCATATTTATTTGCTATAGCTCATGTGATGCTCCTAACTGGTGAATCAGTTTTGGTGCACTATGCATATAATATATGTGTAATTATAAAAACTGTTTTATGTGTTAATTGACATACATTTGTGTGTGCTAACAACATTCAACGTCTGAACCACATTCTCATTAGTTATTAAAGGTAAATACTTTGCAATATTCCATGAAACTGTGTTATGTACAGCACATTGTCATCATGAAAATGAGCGCAAAGTTATGAGGTCCTCATTGACTCATACACTGTCAGAGTATCTGTTAGTTCACACAGCAGAACATGGACGTTACAGGCACCCAAACGCGCCACAAAAGGGACTTTCCATTTAAAACCAAACATAGTCCACAGTCCACCTGCACCACATATGGACGCAGCAGATCACTCCAACGCGCTCCCTAGGTTTGGCTGAGATCCGCTGTTGATAGTTGACGCAGCTGCAAGGGGCAGCCTGCCTTAGTTTGCTAAAAGTGTACGGTGCACATTCAGTTCCGCCTGAAGCGTGAGAAGAGCAGGGACCAGAGAAAGAAGCAAACCGGCGACAGCAAACGACAACGCAAAACACCACAATCTTCCCAACCACCCTCCTGTTGTGTCTGCTACCTTACACCCCCCCCCCGGCCACCAGCCCCGTCTGAGGCTATTTGACAGCTCCAGGGAGAAAGCAGCTTCCACTTTCAAACACACTCCGAGGCTGGTTTGGCTGCAGGAAATTGCTGTCTAAACTTCTGCGTGTGTGTCTGCGTAGAAAGAGATGTTTTTAGGGTCATCTAGTTAGGGCTAGATCAATCCTTCCTTTAAAATCAAGCCCCAAAGGAACAGCCAGAAGACACCAAGGGACAAGCTGAAATGGGGGGCAAGCGAGGGCCCTGGAGGAGGAGATAGACCCAAGAAGAGCAGAGGGAAGGTGCAAAAGAAAGGGAAAGAGGAGAGGGGTCCAGGGGCACGGCTGGGGAAAGGGGGGAGGAGGAAAGGAAGGGAGAAGTGAAAAGGAAGGAGAGAAGAAGGAGGCCAAAGGTGAAGAAGGAGAGAGCAGTGAGGGAGGAGGGGAGAGGGCAACGGGCAGAGGAGGAGAAGAAAGAAGAGAAGGGCCCCTCCCAAAATGGCACTGGGCAGAGGGGAGGGGGCGCCGAGGAGCGAGCCTCTGCTGACAGCTCTCCCAGCGCCGCCGGCCCCCTGCCCCGCTGCCTCTCCCACACGCTCCGAACTTACTTCTTTCTGGCTCTCTGGAAAGGGGAAGCGCCATCTTTGCGAGGCCGGCCCCTAGGTCTTTTGTCTGTGGCTGCTGCTGGGGGGGGAGCTCCGGGCTCGGGGGGCTCCGCCACCCCCCCGACTAGACTCTTGTCCTCCGTTGACATCCTAGTCAGCAGGACGAGAGAGACACATGGATGAGGAGGAGGGTGGCGATGAGGATCCCGATGCTCCTCCTGCTCCCGATGCGCCTCTCCGCCTCACCTCCGCCTCCTCCACCTCCGCCTCGCATCGCTGGCCTCAGCCGCCGCCGACCAGCGCAGGTAGCAGGGGGAGCGGCATCTGGAGGGCCGGGGGGAAGGAGGGGGAAGGGGCTCACGCACAATAACCGCCCCGCGGAGCGGGCTCGCCAAGGGCGGGGGGGGACACACGGGCACTCCCGCGGCGGGGCGCCCAGCTCAGAGGGCCCCGGAACAAGCGGCTGCTCCGGCTCCTGCGCTGCCCGGCTGCGGCGGCGGCCGCCGCTTCATTGTACGCGGCGCCCTCCCCCTGGCGGCGCCCCCGGGGCGGAGGAGGGCGGGCGGCGCCAGGGGCCGAGGCAGAGAGGAAGTTTTGACAGCTCCAGCTGTTGTGTGTGCCGGGGGCAGAGTCCGGCCGGGCCCCGCTCCCTTCCCTTCCCTTCCCGGCCGGGCCGGGAGCAGGAAGTTTACTTGGGGAAAGGAGGACGGAGGGGAAGCCCGGGGCCTGCGGCTGGCGAGAGATCCCGGTGCGGCGGCGGCGGCTGCCCTGGTGTGTAACCCTAGTCAGTGCGACACATAGACACAGAGCCACTCACCCTCCTCCCCCCCGCGGGCCCCACACTGCGCCTGCCCGGCCCGCCCGTCCGCCCAGCGATCGTCCCACAGCACAGACACCCCTGCGACGCGCCGCCGACGCTGACCTCACGGGCTCGCTGCCTCTGCCGGGCTGGCGACGGCTGCGGGGAAAGTGCGGAGCCCAGGAGCTCGGACGGGGCTCGGAGCGTGACACCCAGTGCGCTCATCACCGCCGGGACTGCGGGCGGCTCCCAGGGAGCCGCACCAAGCGGGGATCGGCGCTGTGTACACACAGACAGGGCTAAGCAAACAGGTACCTGGATCCGGACACGGGGAGCACATTCTGCTCTCGTTTGCACCCCTGTAAACCAGATTAAATCAACTGGAGTTAATCCACATTTACAGCCGAGGAGTGGAGAGCAGAATGTAGCCCAAGGTGCGCGGAGCTGTCATTCCTTCCGACAGACTGCGTGTGTGATGTTTAATACACACATGTGCTCCTTACACATCGGTAGGGGAAATCCAGACACAACAGAGAGACGCACGCAGAGTGTCTGTTTTAATACAAAAACCCAATGGCGATTGTTCCTAGTGCAGCCTGTGCACCGTGTGGCCCCGGGCATGTGTGTGGCACCTCTTCCCCGTGGAGTTAGGCTGTGTGTGCTCGCAGTGCACGGCCCTTCGCGTTAGCATGTTCTCAGGAGCGCCTGGGAGCTTAGCTGGTATCACAGGAGCGAGCAGGGTTTGGCCCCCTGAGACCGAGACAAAATCTGGGCAGCGTGGAAGGTTTCCAGCAACTCTGGCTGGAACAGCTGCGGCTGCTAGAAGGAGGCGGAGGGGGGGTTGCGTTTGCACTAGTCTCACTCCTTGCGCCCCCCAGGGGCAGGGCCTAGCTGGCGGCCTGCCCGCCCGGATTCACTGGGGCTCAGCGAGGGGGTTAAGAATACGACTCGTTATTACATGGGATTTAATGCGTCCCGCAGCCCGCTAGAATCTGGCTCCAAGGAGATACGCGGCTTGATGCCCTAACGTCCGGGAACAGGGCGAGGAAGTCGCCCTGGGGAGATGCTGTACGGGCGTTGGGGCTTGGTACCTGAGCAGGACGGGCCGGCTAGCTGCCTTATTTACCCCAGCGGCGAAGCGCACATCTGGACTTTCATCCCGGATCCGCCCCAAACGCGCAGCCCGGCTAGAGGAAGGAGCTGAGCTAGAGAAACTGGGAGAAGGCCAGAGGCGCCTGCTTTGCTCTTGCCTCTGAGCCTCCCCACACCTCCCTCCCTGGAGAGTCAGTTTTGCAGTGTTTAAATCTGCTACTCTTTGCCAGGAAGGACTTTGCTGAATGTGTTTCTGTTCTGGACATATTGACTGTCTCCCTCACTCAGTTCGACACAGCCCTCTCCCCTGTGCCTGCTCCTCAGCAATACTTGCCAGAGTATTTCAGGACCCCAACCCTTCAGCTGTCCACTTGAGGGACGGTCAGTCCCTCTCCTTTCACAATCACATTTACCTTCCTCCTGGGCCAGCCTGGTGCTGTTTCACCTGTGTGAAAATCAATTATTCACATCACAAATGCTGAATCATGAAACTGATGTTATCTATGGTAAAGAAAATCCTAGGGCATTTGAGGCATTCATATATACATAGGTGACTCAGACATTTTGTGTGTACTCATTTAAAAACTTTGCTGAGGAGCCTAGAAATTTTGGTGCTCAAGGCCGCATAAAACCCCAAATAAATAATGTCAAATAAAACTTGTAAAGTCCTTCATTATGTTGTGTTCCTTTTTTAGGTCTTTGCCTTATTTTTGGGCCCCAGTTGATTGAGAAGAATGGTCTTAATTATTACACTAGTGTATAGACACAACAGGGGTATAGATAGCATTTTGAAATATGTACTTGCACTGGCTGGTGTGTTGTCTTTACCCATGACCTCCTGAGTTAGTCTGCCATTACACACAACCTGACCACTAACAAAATGGGAGCAGATAAAGCTAGATCTGTCACCCGTGTCTGGGTAAAGGACTAGATGAAGAACAAAATGAAAAAACTCCTCTTCTTCCCCCTTCCCTAAAAAATTCCTTCTAGCCACCTTCAGAAATATTGCAAAAATAAAATATTAACTGTGGTTTTTACCTCAAGATAGGTATCTGAATGTAAAATGCTAGTGGAGACAAGGCACACAGGCCTTCATAATTATACAAGGAGCTATACAAACACTGAACAAAAAGATGATAACCCCCTCCCCACGGGCTTACCATCCAAGTATCTTGTCTCCACTAGGATTTTACATCAAGGCCAGGTCTCACTATAGACTTTTGTCAGGATAGCTGTGTTTGTCAGGGATGCGATGGGCATGATTTATGATTGACATAGTTGTGCCAGCAAAACCCCTAGTGTAGACCTAGCTATACCAGCAAAATTGGGCTTTTGCCAGTAAAATTTATTTCATTTTGAGGAACTGGAACATATATACAGGCAAAAAAGCAGTTTTGCTAGTATAAACTGCATAGTGCTTTGCCGGCATAGTGTGCTGGTATAGTTATATTGGTAAAACGTTCAAATGTAGACATGTCCCAGGCTAGCTATTTTGAGTTTGCTATCTTGACACAGTGAATACGTAGCCTTAGCCAAGGCAGCACCCTGCATTTTAATGGGTGTTAAGAAGGCTTTTAATTAATATTAAACTAACTCGTCTCCTTCATATCACTACTTCAGATCCATCTAATGATTGTTCACTAACCTATATAAAATGAGTTAGAGATTTAATTTTGGGTTCTTTGCGGGCATGTATCTGTGTGATGCTCAGAAAAGAACACCAAGCAGTCACAATGGCCTTGTCTGCACTAGGATTTAAGACAGGATAGCTAACATTTTTTGAAAGTCTCCTGTAGACAAAACACTGTGCCTTTAACAGGTTCTAAACTGATCAAATGAAAGCCCAGTGGAACATAGGCCAGCTAACACAGCACCAAACATCTTAGCGTCCATCTTAATTAGTCCTAAGAGTGTTTATCATTCATGTTAAGCTAACTCAAGGCTTCTTCTATGAGCATAGGTAGTCCGCCTCCACAAGAGCTGGTAGCTCTGTAGATAGGACAAGCATTTCCATCAACATAGTACAGTCTACACCTGGGGTTAAGTCAGTTTAACTGCATGGCTCAGGGGTGTGGATTTTTCACACCCCTGAGCAACACAATTATACCAACCTAATTTCCTAGTGTAGAGCTGGCCCATGACACATAGGACCCTACTATACTCCCCCTAACTTTTCATTTAATCAGTTTGGCACATTTTAAAGGCAGAGTACTTTGTCTTCAATAGACTTTTAAAATGTGTTTAACATGTCTTTACACCTTAGTCTAGACAAGGCTTTAGGAATTTTAGGTTTTGTCCATATAGAAAACTTTTTGGTATAAACTAAAGTGTGAATTTAAACCAATAGTTATACAAGTATAACCCCCATGTCAAAGAGTGTCTTTTTGTTTGTTTGTTTGTTTAGCTTATGTTGCTTGAGAAGGGGTTTAAGATAACTAAAAAAGCCACCAGAATCAATGTGTCTGCATGGCCAGGGTATGGGCGAGGGGAGGGGGGAAGAGCTATAGTGTATAACTATACACGTATAACTATATCAATACAACAGGTAACATTTTCCTGTGTAGACAAGGCCTTAGACAACATTGTCTTTCAGGGTTGTGAGTTTTGCGTGTGTTACCTCCATTAAAAAACATTAAAAATATTAACAGCACAAATTGCTTACATTTAAGTCTTCCTATTTTAACTACTAATTGATTTTCTATATTAAAATGCAGTAAAAAATGTTATTCCTTCCAAATCATGGCCCTGACCCTATAAATGCTTAATTAGGCATGTAACTTTACATATGTGAATAGTGCCTTGAAAGACTGAAATTGCAGAAACAACTCAACCCCCAAAATTTCTTAAAACTAGCAATTTATATAATCTCTTCTTCTAAAGAAAACATTGACAGAACTTAATGTATGTCATTCAATTTAGAGAAAGTATATTTTAATTTTAAATATTAAAGTTTATTCTGACCTTCATTCTGTTGTGGAGAAGGATGAGGGGAAAGGCATAACTGCACAAATTAAGGATAGAGTACTATTCTTTTTGATTTTCCTAACTTCTGAAAATGTGTGTCCTGGTCATAGTTTTATTAAGACATAGTTTTTGCCCTTAATTTTCTGGACTTTAGTTTTAAAGAATTTGTGGGGCTGGGAAATAGCGGGGAAAGAGAGAAAAAGAGAGAGAGGAGAACTTGGAAAAGGTTCAGAAAATGGCAACAAAAATTATTAGGGGTATGGCATGGCTGCCATATGAGGAGAGATTAATAAGACTGGGACTTTTCAGCTTGGAAAAGAGGTGACTAAGGGGGATATGATAGAGGTCTATAAAATCATGACTGGTGTGTAGAAAGTAAATAAGGAGGTGTTATTTACTCCTCCTCCTAACACAAGAACTAGAGGCCACCAAATGAAATTAAGGTTTAAAACAAACAAAAGGAAGTATATTTTCACACAATGCACAGTCAATCTGTGGAACTCCTTGCCAGATGATGTTGTGAAGGCCAAGACTATAACAGGGTTCTAAAAAGAACTAGATAAATTCATAGAGAATAAGTCCATCAATGGCTATTAGCCAGGATGGGCAGGGGCAGATGTCCCTAGCCTCTGTTTGCCAGAAGCTGGGAATGGGCAACAGGATGGATCACTTGATGATTTCGTGTTCTGTTCATTTCCTCTGGGGCATCTGGCATTGGCCATTGTCAGAAGACAGGATATTGGGCTGGATGGACCTTTGGTCTGACCCAGTATGGCCGTTCTTATGTTCAGCTGAGCGGCTGTGGGAATTGTATTGTAGTAGGAAGGGTTGGGGTCCTGGCATAGGGATGGAAGACACTGAAGGAACCTAACTGTGATAGAAGATACTGAGGTATGGTGGGCAGGAGGCCTACACTATGGTGATAGGGGCTATGTTTTGGGACTGTTATAAACTATTCACACAATGTTTTTGCAATAAATTGGTCCTCAGGAGGGATATTCTTTAAGAGTCTGAAGTGGAGTCCTTTGGCTTAGCCAAGAGGGAAACTGAGGCAAGGGGCCACTTGCAGGGCTGGCCTGAAGGAGGAGGATGTCAAATGTTTACAAGCAGGATTTTGTCCTCATTCAGCAAGTACACTTATGGGTCCATGACCCCTGTTTTTAGGGTCCAACCAGAAGGTAGCTTTTTATTTGTTAACTTTAATGACTCAAATATGTTTCAGAACAATTTTCTCCATATAGATTATAGAAGCACTGGTAGTGTCTTCTTGGTTAAAACTGTGTTGAGATATGCAATGTTATATATAATCTTCTGTCTGAGATCTGTCTCATATTTCAGCCTCAAGCAAATATTTCCTCCAAGTCACAGACCCTTGAAGAAAACATGATTTTTAATGAAAGTCCTGACAGAACCTTAATTACAATGGAGCAAACATTACCATTACAATCTAATTTTCATCCTTAAACCATGAAAAGCTTCCCAAGGGGGCGGCTTTGCTTTTGTTTGCCAGTGACCAGTTTTATAGAAAACTGAAATTGTGGCTTTTCAGATTTTGGTGGGTGGTTTTTAATCCTGTGTTGCCGTGGGGGAGATTTCAGTGAAGTTGTTAATGTTTACTGAATTTAGGAACAGTTGGGGAAAGAAGAGATGGAAACGAGGGAGGGAAGGGAACCAAGGAGGAAAGAGTGGAGAGAGAGAGGGAGCTCTGTAGAGGGTAAAGAGAGGAAATCTGGAGTAGTAGGGACTGCCAGCCTTGCAGCTCAGCGAGAGGTACCAGGAAGGGGGAGCTGAGCTAACTACCAACCTGTCAAATCCACTTTAGGCAAACTAGGTCAAGCTTCTTTCCCAGCCAAGGGTTCCCCTCCCCCGCGTGGCACTGGGCAGGCAAAGGCTTGGTCTAATATTTAGACAGGATTTGTTGCGTGTAAATGTTTCTCCTCTAGCTTGGGGATCTAAACCCCGAATGATTCCCAGAAAGGGAGCCTCCAGGCAGGCTTTCCCACTCCTGTACGTTTTTCTTCTGTAGTTTTCACTCCCTGGCCAGTTCCCCCTGCCGCGTGGGAGGGAGGAGAGGGTTTGAACGGGTAGCTGGGAGAGGAACGGGGCCAGACTGGATCTGTAGCTTTCCAACTCTTCTCACCCAGCCACCCACCCTGCTGATCGGATCAGTTTGTTACTTTCGAATCAATGGCAACTGGGTGGGGAGCTTTGGTCTGTTACAGGCAGGGGGAAGGGTGAATAGGGCGTGGGGGGGAGGGAGACCGTGGCAGCGCAGATCCCTGTATTCTCCCCCACACACACACACTTTCTGGTGGCTAAACTAGATCTTATCTAGTTGGATGCGTGTTTGTGAAAGTGTTTGGGTTGTGTCTGTGAGGGTCATTTACTAATATTGATTCTAACAGGTTTGTGCGGCTCTCCCATTTGCAATCTGTGATCCGAGCCCCCCCACAGCCAAATGCGATCGGTATCTCCACTTCCTTGTACATTTTTTTCGCGTTGATTTTGTTTTGTTTGCTCTAGTTTCCATGAGGTGTCCCTTTATTTGCAGAAGCTGAAATATGACAGAGGCACTATTTCGTGTGGAAGGATCAAGACTGGGGTGGTGCGAGAATACGAAGGATGCAATACACTCTCTGTAGTAGGAGCTGAGATGGGGTTTTGCAGTGTTACACTGGAAACCCTCATGAGCCTTCTTGTCTCTGATCTCCCCACCCCCCGTCTTTTTGCGGGGCTCTTTTTAAAAATAAAGCAGTTTATGGGCTATCACATCATGTAAAGGTTCACTATCAAGTGATGATCTGCTAGCATCGCTTTAGGTTTGCTAAACCAAAGAAACAACAAAAACAAAATGCATATGTGACCACTGACCATGTTGACAGTGTTTGACAGCTGTAGTCAGTAAGTAGAATAAATACCTTCACTTGGTATTATCTAACTACTTTAAGAGAGACCAATACTTTTCCACTAGAGCTAGCAAAATGTGCATTATCTAAAACTTAAATTTCAATCTATACCCTCTGCGCAATACACTTGTTCAACTATTACCACCATAAAACTTTCACCCCATCTGTTTTTAATAGCACAGACTTGCTATTTGTGCCAATATGTCCATAAAAAACAATGTTTCAGTTCCTCAACAACTTTAGAAATCCTTCCTCTGGAAACAATACAATTAAAGAAACTACTTATTAGAATGACATTATGAAGCCCAAACAGATGATTGCTTTTTCAAAATAAATGGATATCACTGTTTATCAATTCTACTCCCGGCCTAATAATAATTTAGTTATTAAATCATCCTTGCAATATTTTCTATTTTTCAAATCATTTTGGGTGTGAAAGTAAAATTTAATTAGTTTTTCATTACCATTAATCATCATGAAAAACAGAGTGTCAGTAGATTTTTGCGTTTGTCCTGATAAATTTACATGTCAAATTTGCAAGGCAACTTTAAAACCCTAATCATTTTCTACCAGAAACATGGCAGTATAATGTATGACATGGAGATGCTTGTGGCTTATTGCATCTTATCTCCTCATCCCCAGGGCTGGATTTATACCTTTCATGACCCTAGGTACAGCATCTTCAGCATCCTCCCCCCATCCCTGTGCTTACAGCTGACCTTCATGTTTTCTGTAAAAAATGAAACTTTTAGGAGCCCCTAGAATAGGGATGTAAGAGGTTACCAATTAACCAAATGACCCCGCGTTGGGCTGGTGGGAGGGATCCCAGTCCCGGCCGGAGCTGGCTCCAAGCCCCAGCTGTGCCGGCCAGCAGGTGCCCAGCCCCGGCCGCACCATGCTGGCTGGTGGGAGCCCAGCCCCGGCCATGCTGAGACAGATCCCAGCCCCAATCGGATCGTGGCAGGCTCCCCCAGCTATCTTGGTTAACAGTTAACCAGTTAAAATAATTTTAATCATTTAACTGGTTAACTTTTTTAACCAATGTTTACATCTCTACCCTAGAATGCCTGCGCCACTAGGTATGTGCCTACTGTGCCTAACTGGAAATCTGGTCCTCCCCATCTCCTCTCAAATTGGTCAAAGCAGCAAACCTAGATGATCAAAAGAGTTAGGATAACCAATCTACCTCTACTTAATTGATCTGAGAGGCCTGATATAAATGAGGGAAATAAGAGACAAGAATTTGTATTCTCCCTAGAACACTCTCAAGATTAGGCTACTGTAAAGATACTATCACCTGCTTCCATTATGGAACTTCTGTAGTTCTTACATACAGCCTAAAACCATACACTTAATATATATTTCTGTTTGTTTAAAGAAAAGAAACTATAGCTATGTTATTGATATCTTAGGCTCTTATACTGTGTTAATCACCCTGGTATCTTACATCTCTATAAAAATATAGATATGTGGAACGTCATTAGTATCTTTAAAAATAGTATCAGATAAAAATTTATAAATGTTCTCAACGTAACAAATCTAAAACAGAGTTTATGCAGTAATGGCCCAGAAACAGCCTGAGTATATGGACAGTGTGCAGAAGAGTGTGTGTAGAAATATAGAAAGGGGAATCAGAATTCTTCCCCAACAGATGCTGCTACTCCCCCACGAACATGTGTGGGAGTTTGATATGGTCACTATTTTGGCTCTCCCCTAACGTGTTTCTCCCCATGCTCCTGCACAATGAGGCAGAAGGAGCATCTGCAAACCACATCCTGTCCCTCTCTGCTTTGCAAAATAGCACCTGTTTCATGTGTTAAAGGCCTTCCACATCCATGGGTATGTATAGGATTTACGCTTACGAGCATAAGAAAAGGATTAAAATAAAAACGTAACAAAGGAAAGGGTTGTATGTCCTTTGAAGGAAAGCACCAAAGTAGGCATGACTTAATATCGCAAGATATTAATCTCACTTTGGTATTTCTTCATGGTTTTTGTTTCCCTCCTAGTTTCAGCTGGCTCTATTCTCCATTTATACAGTGTCTACACAAATGACTCTCTCTGTATACCTTAATGGTAAATTCTTTTTCATGCTGGAATGGCAAAAGTAATTATATTTATAAATGGAATGACTGTTTTGCCTAAGCACCACATGTATAATTCCCTTCTGTAAGAAGGATTTTTATAATTCCTTCAAAAATGTCTTGGCAAAGACCAACCCCGCCACTTGGTAGTGTGAATCCAACTTTTGGGACAGAACTCAGCACTCTTATTCCTTGGGTCAGTGGGCACTATAAACATCACAAGCAATTATGCTTTCAATTGGGAGAATGGTGGAGATAGTCTGTGTATGGTTATTAAACACGCCCAGCAGCTGGTCTGAGAGAGTGTGGCTTGCCCTCTTGCTCTCTGCATTAACTATTTAATACAGGGCAGTTTGAAATCTGATATATTCTCTGGTGGGGATGGAGATAATGGGGGGAGGAAGGGGTAGACACTAAATCCTTCTCTTGCTGTGGGATGAACTCAGTGATCAAATAGTCTAAAAGAAAACAGACTGTTCCACAGTGAAAGTGTGAATGGCCTAGAGTCCTACTTAATCCATTCTAATTTCTCAACCAGTTCTCAGGGGGAAGGCAAGAGCTCCCTCACTTCACCTTACTATGCTTTCAGACCTGGGGGTTTAATGAGAAATGTTGATCCAGCCTGAACTGCCTAACTACCTCCCTTGGTCTATCCCTCTTCCTAAATTCTTTTTTTCTGCTTCTTCCTTCAAACATAGCACTGTCTCCCTTAGGGTATGTCTATACTACGGGATTATTCTGATTTTACATAAACCGTTTTTGTAAAACAGATTGTATAAAGTCGAGTGCATGCGGCCACACTAAGCACATTAATTCGGCGGTGTGCATCCATGTACCGAGGCTAGCGTCGATTTCTGGAGTGTTGCACTGTGGGTAGCTATCCCATAGCTATCCCATAGTTCCCACAGTCTCCCCTGCCCCTTGGAATTCTGGGTTGAGATCCCAGTGCCTGATGGGGCAAAAAACATTGTCGCAGGTGGTTCTGAGTACAGCCTCACCCCTCCCTCCGTGAAAGCAGCAGACAACTGTTTCGCGCCTTTTTTCCTGGGTGAACTGTACAAACGCCATAGCACAGCAAGCATGGACCCTGCTCAGATCAAGACTGCAATCGTGGATGTTGTAAACACCTTGTGCATTCTCGTGCAGTCTATGCTGAACCAGGACCTGCAAAGCCAGGCGAGGAGGAGGTGGCTACGGCAGAGCAGCGACGAGAGTGATGAGGACATGGACACAGAATTCTCTCAAACCGTGGGCCCCTGCGCTTTGGAGATCCTGCTGGTAACGGGGCAGGTTCTAGCCATTGAACGCCGATTTTGGGCCCGGGAAACAAGCACAGACTGGTGGGACCGCATAGTTTTGCAGGTTTGGGACGATTCGCAGTGGCTGCGAAACTTTCGCATCAGTAAGGGCACTTTCATGGAACTTTGTGACTTGCTTTCCCCTGCCCTGAAACGCCAGAATACCAAGATGAGAGCAACCCTCACAGTTGAGAAGTGAGTAGCAATAGCCTTCTGGAAGCTTGCAATGCTAGACAGCTACCAGTCAGTCGGGAATCAATTTGGAGTGGGCAAATCTACTGTGGGGGCTGCTGTGATGCAAGTAGCCAAAGCAATCATTAAGCTGCTGCTACGAAAGGTTGTGACTTTGAGAAACGTGCAGGTCATAGTGGATGGCTTTGCTGCAATGGGATTTCCTAACTATGGAGGGGCGATAGATGGAACCCATATCCCTATCTTGGCACCGGAGCACCAGGGAACCCAGTACGTAAACCGCAAGGGGTACTTTTCAATGCTGCTGCAAGCACTGGTGGATCACAAGGGATGTTTCACCAACATCCACGTGGGATGGACAGGAAGGGTTCATGACACTCGCATCTTCAGGAACACTACTCTGTTTAAACGGCTGCAGCAAGGGAATTACTTCCCAGACCAGAAAATAACTGTTGGGGATGTTGAAATGCCTGTAGTTATCCTGGGTGACCCAGCCTACCCCTTGATGCCATGACTCATGAAGCCATACACAAGCAGCCTGGACAGTAGTCAGGAGCTGTTTAACTACAGGCTGAGCAAGTGCAGAATGGTGGTAGAATGTGCATTTGGCCGTTTAAAGGCGCGCTGGCGCACATTACTGACTCGCTCAGACCTCAGCCAAACCAATGTCCCCATTGTTATTGCTGCTTGCTGTGTGCTCCACAATCTCTTTGAGAGTACGGGAGAGACCTTTATGGCGGGGTGGGAGGCTGAGGCAAATCACCTGGCTGCTGATTATGTGCAGCCAGACACCAGGGTGATTAGAAGAGCACACCAGGAAGCGGTGCGCATCAGAGAAGCTTTGAAAACGAGTTTCATCACGGGCCAGGGTATGGTGTGACTGTTGTGTTTGTTTCCCCTTGATGAACGCCCCCCTTGATTGACTCATTCCCTGTAAGCAACCCACCCTCCCCCTTCGATTACAGCTTGCTTAAGGAAATAGTCACTATCGTTTTAAAATCATGTATTCTTTATTAATTAATTATAAAAAGAGGGAGAGAACTGACAAGGTATCCCGGGTGTGGTTTGGGAGGAGGAGAGGAGGGAAGGAAAAGGCCACTAAAAATATTTCAAAGTAATGACAGCTTTTGGTTGGGCTGTCCACAGGGGTGGAGTGGGCGGGTGCACGAAGCCTTCCCCCACGCGTTCTTACATGTCTGGGTGAGGAAGATATGGAATATGGTGAGTGGTGAGAGTGGTTACACAGGGGCTGCAGCGGCACTCTGTGACCCTGCTGCTGTTCCTGAAGCTCCACCATACGTCCAAGAATGTCACTTTGATCACGCAGCAGCCCCAGCGTTGCATCCCACCACCGCTGATCTTCCTGCCTACACCTCTGATCTTCCTGTCGCCACCTCTCATCTTGAGCGTCCCTCCTGTCCTCACGTTCACTGGCATCTTTCCTGTAATTTGATACCACGTCCTTCCACTCATTCAGATGAGCTCTTTCATTGCAGGTTACTTCCATGATTTCTGAGAACATTTTGTCTCGCGTCTTTTTTTTTCCTCCGCCTTATCTGAGATAAGCCTCCCTACTCCGTCCCGAAGGCTGAAAAATTTGCAGCTGCATGAGGGAGGTAAAAAAGGGAGAGAAGTGTTTAAAAAGATACATTTTACAGAACAATGGTTATACTCTTTCACAGTGAACAACACTATTCACCTTACATAGCACATGTGATTTCACTACAAGGTCGCATTTTGCATCTTAATATTGAGTGCCTGCGGCTCTGGTGTTAGTGAACTCTGCAGGTCTGAGCAGCAGAATTCAGCTTGCATGCGGCCATGGTAAGCCATTGTCTTTCGGCTTCTGCAGCCTTCATATACACAGTGCCCTCCTTTCCCAAAAAACAAGCACATCCCGTTCAGTGCTGCTTCTTTCCTGTTAACATGTAGCAGCAGAAACCACCCCCCCCATCCAATTCTCTGGGATGATCGCTTTACCCCTCCTCCCACCGCGTGGCTGGTAGCAGGGAAGATCCCTGCTAGCCAAATGTGAAAAAGCTCAGCACCATTCCCCCCTCTCCCCTCCTCCCGCTTGGCTACCTGCAAGGAAGGATTTCTTTTAAGCAACAGGCAAACAGCCCAGTAGAAATGGCCATCTCTGTCCCCTTAATTAAATTCCTGAATTTCAACCAGGTTACCATGAACGATATCACTCTCCTGAGGATAACACAGCGAGATAAAGAACGGATGTTGCTTGAATGCCAGCAATCACCGGGACCATAGGCTTTGTCATGCAATGATACCAGATTACTTGCTACATGCATGGCGTGGTCAAGTGTCCTACCATGGTGGACGGAATAAGGCTGCCTTGCCCAGAAACCTTCTGCAAAGGCTTTTGGAGTACCTCCAGGAGAGCTTCATGGAGATGTCCCTGGAGGATTTCCGCTCCATCCCCAGGCATGTTAACAAACTTTTCCAATAACTGTACTGGCTGCAAATGCCTCCCAAGTCCTCAGGGCAAATCAATCATTAAAAAACGCTTGCTTTTAAACCATGTTTTATATTTACAAAGGTACACTCACCAGAGGTCACTTCCATGGCTTCATTGTCTGGGCTACTGGCTTGGGAAGGCTGGGAGGGTAATTCCGTCTGGGTGAGAAAAAGCTCCTGGCTGTTGGGGAGAACAGAGTGCTGTGTGCTCTCTGCAAGCTCGTCCTCCTCTTCCTCCTCCTCATCTTCCCTGTCCGCAGAATCCTCAGCCATGGCTGAGATTACCACCCCCACCTTGGAATCAAGGGACAGGGGTGGGGTGGTGGTGGTGGACCCCCCTAGAATTGCATGCAGCTCAGCGTAGAAGCGGCATGTTTTTGGCCCTGCCCCGGACCTTCTGTTTGCTTCTTTGGTTTCCTGGTAGGCTTTTCTGAGCTCCTTAACTTTCACTCTGCACTGCACTGAGTCCCTGGTGTGGCCTTTCTCCATCATAGCCTTGGAAATTTTTTCAAATGTTTTTTCATTTCGTCTTTTAGAACAGAGTTCTGTTAGCACAGAATCCTCTCCCCATATAGCGATCAGATCCAGTACCTCCCGTGCAGTCCATGCTGGAGCTCTTTTTCGATTCTCAGGAGACTGCATTGTTAACTGTGCTGATGAGCTCTGCATAGTCACCTGTGCTGGTGAGCTTTCCATGCTGGACAAACAGGAAATGAAATTCAAAAGTTTGCGGGGCTTTTCCTGTCTACCTGGCCAGTGCATCCGAGTTCAGATTGCTGTCCAGAGTGGTCACAGTGGTGCACTGTGGGATACCGCCCAGAGGCCAATAACGTCGATTTGCGGCCCCACTAACCCTAATCCGATATGGTAATACCGATTTCAGCGCTACTCGTCTCATCGGGGAGGAGTACAGAAACTGGTTTAAAGAGCCCTTTATGTCGATATAAAGCGCCTCATTGTGTGGACGGGTGCAGCCTTAAATCGGTTTAACTCTGCTAAAATTGGTATAAACGCGTAGTGTAGACCAGGCCTTAGTCTCAAAACTCTTTTGATTTGCCCCCTTCTCCAACTACTGTCAATTTCTCTTCCCCTCTTTACCTTCAGACTTCTCCAATTACTCAGTGGCATCAACTTCTGCTCCGTGGCGTGAGAAGGTGGAGAGGATCCTCAGTGGACACAAACTGTTATAACTTTAATGAAATGAATGGCACTATGACAAGTTACACTAGATGAGGATCTGCCCACTTACTCCTTTTCAATCAGACTTCTGCTTTCTATGAACCACTGAAGTGGCTTATAGATTTTTAGAACAAGTGGGTGAAGCCACTCTAAGGAGATGGAAGGGAAGGGATTCCTTATATGAGCGTTAGGATATATTTGTATGTTAATGAGACTTTATTAAACAAGATCCCACAAGAAGAGGCTAAGCTTTGGAAATGTAGTTGTTTCCCCACAAAGAAAACTGACATATGGCTTCCCCCAGTTGCCAGAGAAGGAAACTACCCTCTCACAGCATACTTGACTCCTTTATAAACTGACTCTGGTTTCTGCTGTCAAGGACACCATGAAAGACCCAGGTTGAAATCCTGACTCCACTAAAGTAAAAAGGAATTTTGCCATTTACTTCAATCGATCCAAGGTTTTACTTACACACACACATACCCACATTCTTTGTCATGCTGATAGCAACCAGTAGCAGTGTGTAGAGTGTTAGAAATTGCAACCTTTATACAGTATCACTGTGCTGCTAGGCTGACACTGGCAGAAGATGAATACGGAACAATATATATAATAAGATTCCAGGAATGTCACTCTGAAGCCTAAAATGTCAGAGTCAGTGTAAAGCAGTAGAAACAGATACAAGCATGGTTGAGAGCTCTTTTTGTTCAGAATATCAGCATGTTCAATCATCACTGGGATTCATGATCTGTCACCAGCCAGTTTAAAGTTTTCAGCCAGTTTTGGCTTTTTTTAAACACACATGGCTTTACAAATTACAGCCATGTGACAGCATAGGTTTTCAGCTACTAGTATTTCCTATTATGAGTAAGGAACAGATTTAAAGAGAATAGATTTTATGTTAACTCACTTTGAACCATATAAAGAGTTCTCAAAGTCCATTACTATTAATCAGTAACAAATAAAAATGGAGGCCTCCTTAAAAGTTCCTTAGTGTCTGGTGTATTTACCCCTCTTTTCCTGTGTAATCTTGTCAAAGATAGCAAAATACACAGATTCTTGGCTTTCATTGCAGTCAATTTAAATGCTATTTCTTTGTATTAGTAAGTTAGATGTTCAGTCCCAAAATTGCTCTGTTCCCTTAGCTCTTATATTCATCTTGTCTAATTTATATAGACGCATAGACTCATAGACTCTAGGACTGGAAGGGACCTCGAGAGGTCATCTGATGACCTTCCACATTTCTGCTGAGTTAGACGTCTCTGGAGAGACATTGATGTGCGTTTGTCACAGGTCAAGCATGATGCTGCAGGCATTCCCAGCCTCAGTTTTCTCGAGGTGGGTCCCCTTAGCCTTCCCCACATGGGTCAGTTTTGGTAACATGACTTGGCCTTCCAGCCAAGTCACTAGTAGTATGTCTACAACACAGCTGACAGCAAATCTCCCAGACCTCTAAAAATAGTACCGGGGATATTGTGGTTCAGATAGCAGCTTGGGCTCACCAGCCTACTTGACCCCTTGCATCTGAGCTGGCGTTGCCAGCCCAAATCTCCTCTGGAGCCACAATATCTACACTGCTAGTTTTAGCATGCTAGCCTGAGCCCAACTAGCAGTAGTGTGTCTGTCCACCCTGGGTAGCTCACCCCCAGCTGGAGCATAGATGTACTCTGAACAAGTTTAACCCTTTCCGGGGTATCCTGATCCATCTGTAACTGGATAGGTTCTCAGCTAGCTTCACCTAGCTGGCCTCTTCATTGTCCCCTCCGCCTGGGCCAACAGCAAAGTCTTTTCAAATCAAACGGAGCTCAACACAACTGTGTTCTTTCCAGAGTAGCAGGTCCCAAGGCTTCTCTCCTGAGAGCCTCTCAGCAGAACACAGAGCTACCAACAAAATCAAACACCACTGAAACTTCTGCTCCTCTCTAGGCCTGAGCCTCTCATCCCTCTTAAGTGCCCCCTTAGCTCTTTATTCATCTTCAGGAACACCAGCCTCCCATAACTGCTTCCTTAGACCCTCTCCAATCACTGCTCAGCTTAACTGCTGTCTTCACACACCCTCACCATCCTTTTAAATGCAACAGGCAGTCCAGGTGTAGCAGGGCTAATTGAACAGATCTGGCTGGCCTCCTAATCCTTAAAGGGGCAGGCTGCTCTATTACAGGGCTGAAACAAAATTCAAAGATGCCTGTGGAGTTTCCTGTCCTGGAATTTTAGCAAGGTATTTATTGGGAAAACCAGACAAGATTCTGACACCAGATTTTTCAGGGATGCCAAACCTCCTGAGATTTCAAGTCTCGTTCTATTTTCAACGTTACCAACTTTTAAAGTCAAGTCACTGTGGTTAACCAACCTTGTTTTCTATCTCTGTGGTAAGATTTTTAAGTCCAGAAACCTAACCTCAAACTCTCCCCTCCCCCAGCAAGAAGACAAAGAGGACAATTAATTTGCTTCTTTGGCCTCTGTAATAGGGATTTTAAAGGAAAGGGCACAGTTTAATCATGATGCGCACCAAGACACCAACACTAGAGTGATGGGATCAAATTCTGGCCTTTAGAAATTATTGTGACTTTTCCCATTAAAAAAAACTATATTAGAAACAAATTTATCTTTACAAATCAGTTTATTCTAGTCTAGAACTACAAACACTAAAATGCCTTGATTTTAACTGTATGCTATTGCATGGTGTCACTACAGGGCAAAGTTAAGGTTGTTTGGCTGCCTTGTTTGTCTTAATTGTGCATTTTCATACAGTTTCATATTTGGATTTCTTGTAAATTTAATCTTAACACTGAATTTTCTAGGTTTATAATCATAGAATCAGAGGACTGGAAGGGACCTCGAGAGGTCATCTAGTCCAGTCCCCTGCACTCAAGGCAGGAATAAGTATTATCTAGATTATCTGTGACAGGTATTTGTCTAACCTGCTTTTAAAAATCTCTAATAATGGAGATTCCACAACCTTCCTAGGCAATTTATTCCAGTGCTGAACTACCCCGACAGGAAGTTCTTCCTAATATCCAACCTAAACCTCCCATGCTGCAATTTAAGCCTATTGCTTCTTGTCCTATCCTCAGAGGTTAAGAAGAACAATTTTTCTCCCTCTTCCTCATACAACTTTTTATATACACCTCTACCCCAATATAACACGACCCAATACAAACATGAATTTGGATATAAGGCAGTAAAGCAGCACTCCAGGGGGGTCAAAGCAAGTTCGATATAACGCGATTTCACCTATGATGCGATAAGATTTTTTGGCTCCCGAGGACAGCGTTATATCGAGGTAGAGGTGTCCTGCAGAGTGCTGAGGCTGAAATGGACAAAACTTTCTCTAAGTATCTTGTATATTTCCTCCCCAACAACCCTGAGTGAAATTAACAAGGATGCCAGAAATAGCCCTGAATCAGGGTTCAGACCCAGGAGTGAACAGCTAAGTTTAAACTATTCTTATGCAGGCAGCAGGCTACCTGGGGAGGCTTCTCCCTCAGCCAGTCCCCTTGCTCCCTGCTACAAGCTAGAAGGGAGCCCCTGCAGCCCCTGCTGAGTGGCGGGGTCGGGGGAACGTGGAGCCTAGCCACGTTGGGCAACCTGGCTGGAGGAGGAGGATGGAGGACAAGGAACAAAATGTGACAGTGAGTTTTCATTTTTTCAGGCTTATTCCAATAGTAAAGTTTTATTACAGACAGTACTGGTAGTAGTAATAGTAGCTTTATTTTCTATATCTAAGTCATGCAGTGGAAGGGATCCATGAAGTATGTAGGAGAGATGGGTTGCTTGTGTTTGGACTGTATGGGTAAGAAAAGATGGTTACTCACCTTTGTAACTGTTGTTCTTCGAGATATGTTGCTCATATCCATTCCAGTAGGTGTGCGTGCGCCGCGTGCACGTTCGTCGGAGACTTTTGCCCTAGCAACACTCGGTGGGCCGGCAGGGTGCCCCCTGGAGTGGCGCCGCTATGGCACCGGTTATATACCCCTGCCGGCCCGCCGCTCCTCAGTTCCTTCTTGCCGGCTACTCCGACAGTGGGGAAGGAGGGCGGGTGTGGAATGGATATGAGCAACACATCTCGAAGAACAACAGTTACAAAGGTGAGTAACCGTCTTTTCTTTTTCAAGTGCTTGCTCATATCCATTCCAGTAGGTGATTCCCAAGCCTTACCTAGGCGGTGGGGTCGGAGTGAGACGTTGCGGAGTGCAGGACCGCTGAGCCAAAGGCGGCATCGTCTCTTGATTGGGCCACGAGCGCATAGTGAGCAGTGAACATATGCACTGACGACCGGGTAGCTGCGTGGCATATCTCCTGGATGGGAATGTGTGCCAGGAAGGTGGTCGACGAGGCTTGAGCCTGAGTAGAGTGGGCGGTAAGATGGCCAATCGGGACGTGGGCCAAGTCGTAGCACGTCCGGATACAGGACGTTATGATGAGAGCCTCTGAGCCGATATAGGCATACCTTTCATACGCTCCGCCACCACTATAAATAACTGTGGCGAGCACCTGAAGGGCTTTGTCCTCTGGATGTAAAAGGCGAGGGCTCGACGGACATCCAGGGTGTGAAGCTGTTGGTCCCTGCTTGATGCGTGCGGCTTCGGGAAGAAGACCGGTAGGAAGATATCCTGATTAATGTGGAAGGCCGAGACCACCTTGGGGAGGAAAGCTGGATGCGGGCATAGCTGCACCTTGTCTTTGTGGAAGATTGTATAGGGGGGTCCTCCATCAAAGCACGGAGCTCCGAAACCCGCCTGGCTGAAGTGATAGCCACCAGGAAGGCCATCTTCCAGGACAGGTACAGCAACGAGCAAGTGGCCAAGGGCTCAAAGGGTGGGGCTGTGAGCCGAGCCAGAACAAGGTTGAGATCCCAGGTAGGGGAAGGAGACTTAACCGGTGGGTATAGGTGCTCCACCTCGAAACTATCAGGTGAGAGAAGGTGGAACTGTTCGCCTCCCTTTGATGGAAGGTGGAGATGGCGGCTAAATGCACCCTTATTGACGAGAGTGCCAAACCTTGTTCCTTGAGATACCACAAGTATTCCAGGATAAGAGGGATCGAAACGGCCTCTGGAATTAGGGAACGTTGTGCACACCAAAGAGAAAACCGCTTCCACTTGGCGAGGTATGTCGCCCTCGTGGAGGGTTTCCTGCTTCCCAAAAGGACCTGTTGGACCTGGGCAGAGCAGCAGAGCTCGGATTGGTTCAGCCAGAGAGTAGCCACGCCGTCAGGTGTAGGGACTGCAGGTCTGGATGGTGAAGCCTGCCGAAGTCCTGAGTTATAAGATCCGGGCAGAGTGGCAGTGGTATCGGGGCCGTTAGGGATAGGTCGAGTAGCATGGGATACCAGTGTTGCCTCGGCCATGCGGGGGCTATCAGTATCAGTCTGGCCCTGTCCCTGCGGAGCTTGAGCAGGACTCTGTGCACTAGGGGAAAGGGTCGAAAGGCATAGAGAAGATGTTCCTTCCCGGGGATCAGGAACGCGTCCGAGAGAGAGCCCTGGGAACGGCCTTGAAGGGAGCAGAATACCTGGCATTTCCTGTTTTCCCTGGAGGCAAATAGGTCTATCTGGGGAAAGCCCCACTTCCGGAATACAGAAAGGAGGATGTCCGGACGGATGGACCATTCGTGGGACAGGAAGGATCTGCTCAGGCGATCTGCGAGAGAGTTCTGGACTCCCGGAAGGAAGGAGGCTACGAGGTCTATCGAGCGGGCTATACAGAAGTCCCACAGTTGCATCGCCTCTTGGCAAAGGGGAGAAGACCGTGTGCCCCCCTGTTTGTTTATGTAATACATGGCCGTTGTGTTGTCCATGAAAATCGCAACACAACGGCCCTGTAGATGGTGTTGGAAGGCTTGGCATGCCAAGCGGACTGCTCTCAGTTCGCGAACATTGATATGCAGTGCCAGCTCTTGCGAGGACCAAAGGCCCTGGGTGTGAAGGTGCCCTAAGTGTGCACCCCAGCCCAGGGGTGAAGCGTCCGTCGTTAACGACACCGAAGGCTGTGGTGGGTGGAATGGGCGACCGGCACACACCAGGGAAGGTGTCAGCCACCAGTTGAGGGAGTTCAGGGTTTTTGTTGGGACTGTGACTACCATGTCCAGGGCATCCCTGTGCGGACGATAAACCGAGGCAAGCCAAGTCTGGAGAGGGCGCATGCGTAGTCTTGCGTGCTTTGTCACAAAAGTGCACGCTGCCATGTGGCCGAGTAGGATGAGGGTGGTACGGACGGAGGTTGTTGGGAAGGCTTGTAGCCTCTGGATGAGAGAGACTATAGCCTGGAGTCTCTGTGGAGGTAGATTGGCCGTTGCCAGATTCGAGTCCAGCATGGCCCCAATGAATTCTATCCTCTGCGTAGGAAGCAGAATGGACTTTTCTAGGTTGAGGATCAGACCTAGATGGGAAAATAGGTCCTTGATGACGCTTACGTGTGCGGCAACCTGAGCCTCGGAGGTCCCTCGAATAAGCCAGTCGTCGAGATACGGGAAAACGTGAACTCGATGGCGGCGGAGGTAGGCGGCGACTACTGCCATACACTTTGTGAATACTCGAGGGGGCGAGGAGAGGCCAAAGGGAAGGACCACAAATTAATAGTGGTGGCGGTTTATCACGAAGCGAAGGAACCTTCTGTGTAGGGGGTAAATCGCAATATGAAAATATGCGTCCCTCATGTCGAGAGCAGCGTACCAATCTCCGGGATCCAAGGAGGATATAATGTTTCCCAGGGATACCATGCGGAACTTGAACTTTGTGATGAACTTGTTCAGAGCTCACAGGTCCAGGATGGGCCGGAGGCTCCCTTTTGCCTTGGGAATTAGGAAGTACCCGGAATAGAACCCTCTTCCCCTTAGGTGCTCCGGAACCTCCTCTATAGCTCTCAACGCAAGGAGCTTCGAAACCTCCTGCAGAAGGAGTTGCTCGTGAGAGGGGTCCCTGAAGAGGGACGGGGAGGGAGGGTGGGAAGGAGGGGACGAAATAAACTGAAGGCGGTAACCACACTCAACCGTGCTGAGAACCCATCGGTCCGAAGTTATCTGGGACCATGCAGGGAAGAATGCGGCAAGGCGGTTGGTGAACTGAAAAGGATCCTGGGAGGTAATTGGTACAGTGCTCCCGAGTGCACCCTCAAAAGTTTGGCTTCGGTCCCGCCGGTGGTTTGGCGGGTCCGGAGTTGTTACCCCCTTGTGGACCCGATTGGCGTCTGCGGGAGTTACGGCCTCTCCTTCTGGAGAAGTCCTGTCTTGGCCGAGGCGTGGGATAGTGACGCTGAGGTTGAGGGCGGAAAGGTCGCCTCTGGGTCTGTGGCATATGCATGCCGAGGGACCGCATGATCACGCGGTTATCCTTCAAACTTTGGAGGCGAGGATCTGTCTTTTGGGAGAACAGGCCCTGACCATCAAATGGTAGGTCCTGTATAGTGTATTGCAGCTCTGGTGGAAGACCGGATGCCTGCAACCACGATATGCACCTCATGGCTATCCCTGAGGCGACTGTTCTAGCTGCCGAATCAGCGGCATCTAGCGAGGCCTGGAGGGAGGTTCGAGCCACTTTTTTCCCCTCCTCCAGGAGAGCCGAGAACTCCTGGCGGGAATCCTGCAGGACTAGTTCGATAAACTTCCCAACCGACTCCCATGTGTTATAATTTTATCTACTCAGGAGGGCTTGCTGATTCGCCACTCTGAGCTGGAGGCCCCCCGCAGAGTAGATCTTCCTTCCCAACAAGTCCATGCTCCTGGCTTCCCTCGATTTAGGTGCAGGGGCTTGTTGGCCATGGCGCTCTCGCTCGTTAACGGATTCAACCACTAATGAACAAGGGGGAGGGTGTACGTACAGGTACTTGTACCCCTTGGATGGGACCATATATTTGTGCTCGACCCCTTTGGCTGTAGGTGGAACGGAAGCTGGGGTTTGCCAGATTGTATCCGCTCGAGCCTGTATGGTACGAATAAAGGGGAGGGCAACCCTTGTCGGGGCCTCCGCTGACAGAATGGTGACCACTGGGTCTTCCACCTCAGGAACTTCCTCCACGGGCAGGTTTACATTAAGAGCGACCCAGTGAAGGAGGTCCTGGTGCGAGTGGAGGTCAATTGGTGGCGGTCCAGATGTGGACGTCCCCGCTACTACCTCGTCTGGTGATGAAGAGGAGGAGACCCCAGGGACCACTGGGTCCTGAAGCGAGTCGTGGTCCTGTGGGACGTCCTGGGGTGGGTCTTGCACATCCGAGCCCAGGGCTGGGAGATGTTCTGCATCCTCTGGAGGGGGTCTGCTCACCGTGGCCTCTGGCGCCCTATGTTCAGAGGGCCTCGAGCACGGCGGTGGATGTGGGGCACCTTGGCTCTGATGGTAAGCCCAAGGAGTCCAAAAGGACCATTGCTGAGGGTCCTGCTGGTTGTCCGAGTCCCCGTACGACGCCGATCCGGCATGAGAGGAGACTGATGGTGAACGAGATGGCCATGGCGGTGCGGAGACCGCAAAGTGATGGTGCCTGCGTCCGCTGGAACCGTCGCCACACGGTGCTGGGGAGCGGTGCCGCGACCCTCTATGGTGCCGAGATTGCGACTGGGACCTGCGACCAGCTCGGTGCCGGGAGGTCGACCGGTGCCGGGAGCCGTAGTGTCGAGAGCGGCTGCGAGAAGCCCGGTGCCGTGAGTGATGACGGGACCTGGAACGGTGCCGGTAGTGTCCGGACGGTGACCGGGACCTCGAGCGGTACCGCGAGTACGACTGGTACCGCGACGGGGAGCGGTACCGGGACTGCGAGAAGCCGCGTGATTGAGAACGATGGCGGGACCGTGAGTCTCTACGGGACCTGGATCGGGACCGAGAGTGATGAAGTCCCATGGTACTGGGCGAAGAAAGTCTGACAAGGGCCGGCTTGCCTGTGGATTGGAGGACCCGCACCTGCGGTGCCGGGGGTCGAGGCAGCTCAGGCTCCGTTAGTGCGACCAGGTCCCGTGCCGCGGACAATGCCTCCAGAGTGAAGGGCACGACAAGCTCAACCGTGGCCCGCGCCGGGGAGCTGGTATGCACCGGACTCGACGGCTCGTCTGGGGCCGGAGTCAACGGTGCAGCGGAAGTTGACGTCACGGCAGATGGCAGTGCCGGGCGGTCCGGTCTGGCTAAGCAATCTGACTGCGGTGCAGGCACAGCCGCCGCAGGAGGCTTGCGCTTCTTGCTCGTAGGTGACTTCGAGCGGTGCTGGGTAGAAGCCGGTGCCGGAGAAGGCCGGTGACTCGGAGTCTTCACTGAGGTCTGCTCCGGTGCCGATGAAGCGGCTGATCTCGGTGCTGGTGTCGGTGCCGAGGAGTGGGGAGTCAGTGCTGCCTCCATCAGCAGCTGCCTGAGGCGAACGTCCCACTCTTTTCTGGTTCGGGGCTTAAAGGCCTTACAAATCCGGCACTTGTCTGTCAGATGGGCCTCACCCAAGCACTTAAGGCAGGCTTCGTGCGGGTCACCAGTGGGCATCGGCCGACGACAGACCGCACACGGCTTGAAGCCCGGTGAGCCGGGCATGGGCCCGGCACCGCGGTCGGGGAAGGGGCTAACCCCCAATCCCGTCAAACTATCTACACTACACAAACTGAACTACTAAATACACTAACTACAATTAAACGAACTATATACAATAAGAAAAGATGAGTGAATCGCTAGGGAGGTGGAGAACAGCACGCTGCGCTCCACAGTTCCAACGTCCGACACGGGCGGTAAGAAGGAACTGAGGAGCGGCGGGCCGGCAGGGGTATATAACCGGCACCATAGCGGCGCCACTCCAGGGGGCGCCCTGCCGGCCCACCGAGTGTTGCTAGGGTAAAAGTCTCTGACGAATGTGCACGCGGCGTGCGCACACCTACTGGAATGGATATGAGCAAGCACTCGAAGAAGAAATTTAATTTACTTCCACCTCTGGCCCTGCCCCTTCCACGTGAGGCCCCACCCCTTCCGGGGGGGGCAGAGTGGGACTTATACCGGTAAGAACTGTATTTTACTTTCATCCCTGATCGTAGACAATGCTCCTGGCCACCCTGCGGCACTCTGGTTTGCACATAATGACACTGAAGTCCTCTTTCTCCCCCCCAATACCACCTCCATCCTCCAACCTCTCGACCAAGGTGTCATTAGCTGTTTCAAGGCCACATACACGAGGCTTACATTCTCACGGAACCTTACCGCTGTGGATGCTGATCCTAATGTTAATGTGATGGAGTGTTGGAAGTCCTTCAACATTGCTGATTGCATCACTTATATTAAACAGATAGTGGATGCAATCAAGCCTGAAACAGTCAATGCACATTGGCGAAACCTATGGGAAGACTGTGTGAATGATTTTAAGGGTTTCCTGACCATTGACAAAGAAGTGAAACTCATTGTTCAGGTGGCCAGGCAAGTGGGTGGTGATGGCTTCATTGACATCCTCGAGGAAGAAATTGAGGAATTAATTGAGGGCCGTAGAGAAACATTGACTAACGAAGAGTTAGAGGAACTGATAAAAGAAGACAAAGATAATGACGAACAGGACAAGTCAGCAACTTGGAATCTTCATAAATTTTCTGAAGTGTTCCAAACAGCGAAACACGTGAATGATTTAATTTCTGAATATGATCCCTCTATGGAACGAAGCCTCAAAATCACATGTCGTATTACGGATTATTTGAGACTGTACCAAGAAATGTTTGAGGAGCTCAAGAGACAACAGCGACAGTTACCAATCACCATGTTTTTTAAAAAAAAAAACAACCACCAGGAGCAGAGTCTACACAATCAACTTCTCAAGCTGAACCAGAGCCATCCACTTCCTCTACGACTCACTCTCCGTCACCCAAGCCTGGCCCGTCGTCTCCTGGATCAACATCAAGCCCTGATGACTCAATGATAGTGTTGTCAGGGGAAGAGGAAGACTAATCACTAGAGTGTGTACAGCACAAGACTAGCAAAAATATCCAGAATGACTGGTGACTGTTCAGGTTTACAGTACTGTACTGTTTTCATTTTTTATTCTTTCATTCTTCCATCTGTCTGTTAAGTTATTAAAATACTGTAAAATTATATTTTGCCGATGTAGTCTTTACTATATACTGTACTGTATATTGCTGTATACAATAGTACTGTACAGGGTTGTATACACAAAACTGTACTTTATGGGTGATTTAAGGGATTTTCAAGGGTCATTTTAACTATATGCAATTTTCTCTTTACGCACTGACTGCGGAACGTAACCCCAGCGTAAGACGCAACAGTCCTTTACATCCCAGAATGATGTTTGTTTTTTTGCAACAGTGTTACGCTATTGACTCATATTTAACTAGTGATCCACTATGACCCCCAGATCCCTTTCCGCAGTACTCA